>NC_092748.1:113562920-114212909 GCF_047496795.1 Chiloscyllium punctatum | reverse complement strand
TTAAAAATTTACTAGACAGTGCTATCGTTTGCATTAGGCTAACTACTATTTTTGTTTTTGATTTTTAAACTGGTATTTCTGGTTGGTTGCCGCATAGCCTCACTATTCTATTGCGTGATTTCCTATAACACAGCGTCACACTGGAACATAATTACCGCATTATAGGAGAACCTCCTGTAATAGCTTTTGGCCTCCAACAGCCAACCTATTATTCCAGGAACAAAGAGAAATAATACAATACACAGCTGGTGAGGTTAGAAGCCACACAAAATCATCCCATGGCAGTTTATTCAATAACATTCTCCACAATTCCGTACAGTTCTTGCTCAGTTGTGCATATTCCTGCAGGATTCCAATGGCAATTTAATCTCACTCGGATACAGAAATCTTGACTTTTGGGAATCACGGGGATGTTTCCTTTGGAGGTCTTCAATTCCACCGATGGAATTTCACAAGGTGCAGTCTGAGCTTTATTCATCCGTGAGGAACGACTCGGGCAAAACAAAAACATGCACTTAGGCTAAGTTTTCTCCTCGTCATTGAAATCTCAAAGCACAGGAGAAGATCATTGGGGGGGGGGGGGGGGGGGGGTCCATGTATGTACAACAAAGAGCTGCTGAGTTAGTCCCTCTCCTCTGTCCTTTCCCACAGCCATGTACTTTTTGCCTTTTCAAAGTATTATCCAATTTCCTTCTGAAAACTGCGATTGAATCTTTCAAGCAGAGCGTTCTGGATCACAACAATTCACGGTGCAGGAAATAAACCCTTGCCTTATTTGTGGGTCTTCCCCAATTATGCTTCCTCTGCTTACCTACCCACCTGCCACTGGACATGACTAATCCCCAGTTATTCCATCAAAACCCCACTGTGGCTTTGAACACGTTGACGGAATCTCCCCTTAACCTCCTCCGCTCCAAGGAAAACATTCCCAATTTCTGCAATTTTTCCATATTACTGAAAGCACCTCACCCCCTGGTAACCCTTTGGTCTGAACACTGAAAACCCCATTATAACAAACACGGGCCAACAGGCAGGGAAACAACAGCTGAGCAACTCTCCTAACCACTTCCTCTTAATCTACCATCTCTCAGGCCCAAATAATAACTTGCTCACCCAGAAAACCTAACCAGGTGATCATCTGACATACAGGAATCACACCAGGGAAGGGTGCTGTAGTTGTATCTTTCATTGAGGGAAGTTCACTCCATGTACTCCGTGTATATGCGGTTGCGACTCTGCCTGACAGTTAATCTGCAAGGGACGGGTCTCCAAGTTGCTATAATGTCTGCTTCATAATTATAACGTGCTTTACTGCTTTAAATAAATTAACTCGCAGTCTTTTAATTCCCTGATGAGTGACTGATGATTCCTCCATTAACAGCCATTAGGAAGCACACCCACATCAGCATAAGCCTATCCCTCTTACAACCTTCCATCAGTGGGGTCAACAGCAATATTCTCCTTGCGCCAGGAAGCCCCCTGGTGGTGTTTCAGCCTCAAAAACTACTCCCCCCTCCACCATCCCAAACCAACACCTCCCACCCGTTCCTTGGTTTAGAGGTAAGGAGAAGTGGGGTTGAACTATTAGTATAGACTGAAAATTCAACCACTGATTGATCGCTATCTCACCTGGCCATGTACCGAGTACTTTAAAGGTGACAGAATGGGAAAAGGAGCCACGCTCTTTCAACAGCATTGAAGAGGGACAGGACTCCAGTTGCAGATTGTTTGTACTAGGCCAAACCTACGACATAACCAGAGGATGAAGCTTAAAGCAGAAAGTGGAAGTGCTTTGCATTATGGCTGAGACATCAAGACCAAGCTAACTCTTAAATGGTTCAGTAAAGGGAGCACTCCTCCACACTTGTGCATGCAAGCTCCCTATCGCTGTAACCTCCTACAACCATCTGAGATCTCTGCACTGCTCTAACAAATAATTAATTGCTCTGCTATTGATGGCTCTGTCTCAGTTGCCTGACCACCCACATCCCCTCTCCAGCTTAGATCCTAAACTCAGTCCTTCCTGCCTCTCGATCTCTCTCACCTGTTTTATGGACCACTCCTTAAGACCTGTCTGTTTAACCAAACTCTTGGGCATCGGACCCAACAACCCCTGCAATGGCTCAGTGTTAAGCTTTGGCAAAGCTCCTGCGAAGCAACTTGGAACACTTATCTTTGTTACTTTAAAGTGCTTTCACAAAGCAGATTGCTGCTTCACACGCATGTCCTGGAAGATGGAGTCCCAATATTTGCAATGAATGATTTTATACATCAGGCCATATTTTAAAAAGCAGTTGAGGAGAAGGTTGGACATGATCCCTGACAATGGGCAAAGGAAATCCACTTCTCCCCTTCTTCAAAGCAGCACAGTCAAAAATTCAAAACAGAACACTTTGCTAAATTAACCTTGATTTGGAGATGCCGGTGTTGGACTGGGGTATACAAAGTTAAAAATCACACAACACCAGGTTATAGTCCAACAGGTTTAATTGGAAGCACTAGCTTTCGAAGCGGCGCTCCTTCATCAGGTGATTGTGGAGGGCTCGATCATAACACAGAATTTATAGCAAAAATTTGCAGTGTAATGTAACTGAAAATTATACATTGAAAAATTGATTGTCTGTTAAGCCTTTCATCTGTTAGAATACAGTGATAGTTTCACTTCTTTCATGTGTAAATCACAAAACGTTTTTTTAAAAAGTTGCATTCTCGGGTTAGCTGTTAACAATGGTGATAGCTAGGCAATATGTTAAAGATGTTAGCCCCCTGTGTTCTCTGTCTACGACCTGATGTTTTGTGATTTACACATGAAAGAAGTGAAACTATCACTGTATTCTAACAGATGAAAGGCTTCACAGACAATCAATTTTTCAATGTATAATTTCAGTTACATCACACTGCAAATATTTGCTATAAATTCTGTGTTACGATCGAGCCCTCCACAATCACCTGATGAAGGAGCGTCGCTCCGAAAGCTAGTGCTTCCAATTAAACCTGTTGGACTATAACCTGGTGTTGTGTGATTTTTTAACGAAATTAACCTAAAATACATGGTGTATTCTCTTTTACCGATTCTACACCATTTCCACATACTCCAATTAACCTTTTTGACACATTCAAGTAAAAGTGCTTCCATATGAAATGGAGACGCAAACAACATGTTAATAAACGCATTACAATGTTTGATCACACAACCATCAGTCACACACGATCCCAAAATGTCGCGTTTGTGTCGCTTTCCACACTTTCCACTCCTAAGAATAGGAAGCGAGGATTGCAGTGGGAAACCAAAACGACGAAATAAAATCGAACAAACCAAAAAGAAAAAGAAAACAAAGAGACATGATTACAGACAAGCTGCAGCAGTGCACTGGGGAAATGAATCATTTGACTGGTACAGCTAACAAGGCGAGATGAAGTGACAGTTGATTTTAAAAAAGATGTTATGCGTTACCTGTTAGAAAAGAACAGCAGCTAGTCAGCCTGTATATGCCTGGAAGTCTGCGTCTGGTAAAGAAAGAGGAAAAATACAGCGAGAGAGCAAGAGCAGCGATGGTTCGAAAGTGCAACGTTCAAACGACAAGTATTTCTTAAAAATCTGTCGCTATGTTTTAAAGTTTCAGTTGGTGCAATAGTGTGGGTTAATATCACAACAATTAAAAAAAACCCACGATTTGATCTAAACACAAGGTCCTGCATAAGGACAACAGGAATAGGCAATTCAGTCCCCCAAGACTGTCTAAACATTCAATATGAATATGGCTGATCTGTGGCTTAACGTATTGATAAATGGGTTGCAACATTCAGATCAAGATTAGAGTGGTGCTGGAAAAGCACAGCAGGTCAGGCAGTATCCGAGGAGCAGGAAAATCGACGTTTCAGGCAAAAGCCCATCAGGAGTAATGATTCCTGATGAGTGGCTCCTGCCCGGGGACATAAATTTAAGGTGAAGGGTGGAAGGTATAGGGGAGATGTCAGGGGTGGGTTCTTCACCCAGAGAGTGGTGGGGGCATGGAATGCGCTGCCCGTGGGAGTGGTAGAGTCAGATTCATTGGCGACCTTTAAGCGGCATTTGGATAGGTACATGGATGGGTGCTTAATCTAGGATAGAAGGTTCGGCACAACATCGTGGGCCGAAGGGCCTGTTCTGTGCTGTATTGTTCTATGTTCTATGTTCTATGTTCTAAATTGACCCCCACAGAATAAGACACTGGCTGAGGACTAAAAAGCATTCTCATTATCCAATCAGTGCCTGGCCTTGGAGGGAGTACACGAAAGTTTACAAGAATAATATCTGGACTTCAGGGTTAAATTATGAAACAAATCAAATAGATTAGGCCTGTTTTCTCTAGGAATTAGAAGGTTAAGGGTGATCTGATCAAAGTCTTCAAAGTATCAACAGGAAACGACAAGGGAGATAAAAAGAAACTATTTCCACTGGTTGGGAATTCTAGAACTAGGAGCATATTCTGAGCATGAGGGCCAGAGCTTTCAGGAGAGATGTTGGAAAACACTTCCGGACAAAAAGAGTGGGAGAGCTTTGAAATTATCTTCCACAAACAACAGTGGATGCTGGATCAGTCGTTAATTTTAAATCTGTAGATTAGATTAGATTACTTACAGTGTGGAAACAGGCCCTTCGGCCCAACAAGTCCACACCGCCCCGCCGAAGCGCAACCCACCCATACCCCTACATTTACCCCTACCTACACCATTACCCCCCCCCCCCCCCCCCCCCCCCCCCCCCCCCCCCCCCCCCCCCCCCCCCCCCCCCCCCCCCCCCCCCCCCCCCCCCCCCCCCCCCCCCCCCCCCCCCCCCCCCCCCCCCCCCCCCCCCCCCCCCCCCTGGCCCCCCCCCCCCCCCCCCCCCCCCCCCCCCCCCCCTCCCCTCCCCCCCCCCCCCCCCCCCCCCCCCCCCCCCCCCCCCCCCCCCCCCCCCCCCCCTGGCCCCCCCCCCCCCCCCCCCCCCCCCCCCCCCCCCCCCCCCCCCCCACCCCCCCCCCCACCCCCCCCCCCCCCCCCACCCCCCCCCCCCCCCCCCCCCCCCCCCCCCCCCCCCCCCCCCCCCCCCCCCCCCCCCCCCCCCCCCCCCCACCCCCCCCCCCCCCCCCCCCCCCCCCCCCCCCCCCCCCCCCCCCCCCCCCCCCCCCCCCCCCCCCCCCCACCCCCCCCCCCCCCCCCCCCCCCCCCCCCCCCCCCCCCCCCCCCCCCCCCCCCCCCCCCCCCCCCCCCCCCCCCCCCCCCCCCCCCCCCCCCCCCCCCCCCCCCCCCCCCCCCCCCCCCCACCCCCCCCCCCCCCCCCCCCCCCCCCCCCCCCCCCCCCCCCCCCCCCCCCCCCCCCCCCCCCCCCCCCCCCCCCCCCCCACCCCCCCCCCCCCCCCCCCCCCCCACCCCCCCCCCCCCCCCCCACCCCCCCCCCCCCCCCCCCCCCCCCCCCCCCCCCCCCCCCCCCCCCCCCCCCCCCCCCCACACCCCCCCCCCCCCCCCCCCCCCCCCCCCCCCCCCCCCCCCCCCCCTCCACCCCCCCCCCCCCCCCCCCCCCCCCCCCCCCCCCCCCCCCCCCCCCCCCCCCCCCCCCCCCCCCCCCCCCCCCCCCCCCCCCCCCCCCCCCCCCCCCCCCCCCTTCACCTGACCTGCACATCTTTGGACTGTGGAGGAAACCGGAGCACCCAGAGGAAACCCACGCAGACACGGGGAGGACGTGCAAACTCCACACAGTTAGTCGCCTGAGCGGGAATTGAACCCGGATCTCTGGCGCTGTGAGGCAGCAGTGCTAACCACTGTGCCACCGTGCTGTAATAGATCATTTCTTTTGTTAAGCAATGGTATTAAGGGATATGGACCAATGAAGGTACATAGAGTTAGGTCACAGATCAGGCATGATCTCATTGAACAGCAGAACAGGCTCGAAGGGCTGAATGGCCTACTTCTGTTCCTATGTTCGCCTTAACTCAACTCACCTATCGATTCACCAACAACAATTTCTATTAAGGTTGCGCCTTTAACGTAATTAAATGACCAAGATGCTCGAGAGGAGTGTTAAAAAGCCAACATTTGACACTGAGCCATGGAAGAGCTATGAAGTTAGCTGACCATGAGCTTGAACAAAGACCTGGGTTTTGAAGGACTGTCCTAAAAAAGTGGGGAGAGACACAGAATGTTGGGAGCAAAGTCCAGAACCAAGGGAGCCAGGTCACTACAGACTCAGCCACCAATGATGGAGGATTGAGCTTGGAATGTGCAAGGATCTGGAGTCAGAGGCATGCAGAGATCTCAGTAAGTTGCAGGGTTTGAAGAGGCAATAGAAATAGGGACAGATTTGGCATTGCTCAACCAGGGACCAACGTAGATCAGTGAGACTTCATCCAAGTAGTTTTAGATTATCTGAAATGTACACAAGGCAGAAGGTAGGAGTGAAATTTTATACAAAAAAATTAAAAAAAAGACTGCTAGAGAAACCCAGCAAATCTGTGGAGACAGAAACAGAGTTAATGTTTTGAGTCCAATATGACTCCTCTTGAGAACTTCAGTCAGCAGGCCTGCAAACTTGGGGGAAATTTTCCTCATCCATTATCACTGGATCCACTTGCACAAAAGTACTCAATCTTGACTTTCAAATACCAATTACCCTCAGCTTCACAGCCCTCAAGAAAGAGGACACCGGGTTTTCCAATGTCAAATACTCCCAGGATAGGGTCAACATGTGGCTAGATACAGAGTCAAGCTCCCTTTACGTTGCCCCCATCAAACACTCCCAGGACATTGATTCTCCTGCTCCTCGGATGCTGCCTGACCTGCTGTGCTTTCCCAGTAACACACTCTCGACTCTGATGGCCAGCACTGGCAGTCACTTTCTCCTAAATCTAAAGTAGCCTGTTTCTGACTAAGTTCTGCAATGTACTGCTTTAAGAAATAACCCTCGATGCAGTCCACAAATTTATGTTCTGTGACAACCTTCCCCATTTGATTTATTCAGTCAATTTGCAGATTAAAAATCACCCATGACAATCATAGTGTCCTTCTTATGCACCTCCATTATTTCCTGATTTATACTTTGTCCTATAGCAAGGCATCGCTTTGGAGGCTATAGGTGACCCTCCTGTGAATTCTTACCCTTGCCATTCCTTTTCTTCCCCAAACTATTCCACACCACGACATATCTGTATCACTGTTTACCACTGCGCTGATACCTTCATTTATTAGCTGAAAATGTGTTGCTGGAAAAGCGCAGCAGGTCAGGCAGCATCCAAGGAACAGGTGAATTGACGTTTCGGGCATCAGCCCTTCTTCAGGCTACCTACATTCCCTGCAATTAGACCTACCCCAGCTCAGGACAATACTCTCACAGACCTGTAAAGGACCTCTACTGTTCTTCATCAACATAGCCACAACGCCCTCACTCATTTATTAACCAAGCTACCCCACCTCCTTTTCCTTTTTGCCTATTTTTTCTAGAACTGAATACCCTTGAATATCGATTTTCCAATCTTGGTCACCCTGCAACCATGTTTCTGTGATAGCTATCAAATCATTTCCATTTATTACTATTTGTGTAGTCAACTCGTCTAGCTTGTTAAAAATGCTGTGTTTTCAGACAAAGAGCCTTAACCTTTTATTTTCTTTACCAGTATTACTTTCTCTAGTTCCAATTTCTGCTACACTCTTCTGTGCATGTTTTCCTGTAACACTTTGACTATCATTTGCCTTTTCATTATCCTGCAGCTTGTTTCTTTTTGTCTTTCTATATTTCCTTTCAACCAAATCATCCATCCCACTAATTAGTTTAAAGCCCAATCCACACCTGTAGTTATATGATTCACCAAGAAACCAGGCCCTGCATGGTTCAAATGGACCCCATCCCAAATGAACAGCTCTCACTGTTAGTACCCCATCGATCATAACCCATGTCTCCCACACCAGTCTTTGAACCATGCATTTACCTTTCTAATCTTCTTTATCCTATGCCAATTTGCACATAGCACAGGTAGTAATTCACAGATTATTACCTTAGTGGTTCTGCTTTTTATTTTGGATCCAAACTGCTCAAACTTCCTTAGATGAACCTCTTTTCAAGTCATACCTATGTCATTCGTACCTACATGGATCACAACAACTGAATCCTTCCCTTCCCATGCGAAGTTCCTCTGCAGCCCGGAAGAGATGTCCTGAACAGACAGTAACAGAGTCTTCCTGTCTTTGCTGAAGAAAGCAGTATTTATTCATCTGATTGTGCTATTCCCTATTACTAATGTTTTTTCCTTCAATTTAAGTGGTGCCATCCACCCCATGGTGCTGTGATCAGTTTGCTCATCCTTCCTGGAGCCTGTACCTTTGTCCACACCAGGAGTAAAGTCTTGTACTATTGGATAAGAGCTCAAGCTCATCCAAAGATAAATCTAGATCCCCATATTGCCCCACTCACAGTCATAACCTTCTGGCTTCTATCCACAGATGAAATTTGGTGTAATTAATCTCAGGGATGTGGCTGTCTCCTGAAACACAATGTCCAGACATTTCTCCGCATCCCTGATGTATCACGCCATCCTCAGCTCAGACTCCAGCTCATCAACTTTGAACCGAAGGTCCTTGATGAGCCACCATTTGATGCAGATATGGTCATTGTGGATTGTACTGGTGTCCACTGGCTCCCACATACTACAGCTGCAACACATCACCTGCCCAACTAGCTCTATTCTTAACTAATGTGTTTGACCAATTGAAAGACATGGTGATAATATCCATCAAGCAGTTATCAGTATTCCTACTTAAGGTCTTACAGAAAGAAAGAAGTTGAAAGAGCTCCTTGCAGCCGATATTTATCACCTGGCAATGTTGCTCTTCTCATGTGGGTCCATCCTTCTCCTTATGAAGCTGCTGACCTACTCTCTCACATTGTTTGAGAAGCTGATAACTATGCCCTCTGTCCTGCTCAATAAGAAGTTGCTGACTTGCTCACACATGCTCTTTATGAAGCGGCTGCCTCTGAGCTTTCTTGGCGTCAGTGTCAGAAGCAATGCAGACTTGCTGGAAATCATTTTCCAGTGGATTTCTGCAGGGCTCGGTGCTGGGGCTCTTGTGGTTCATGTTTAACATGAATGATTTGAACTTTAAAGTGGGGGATATGATGAAAATGTTGTGGATGATACAAAAATTGGCAGGGTGGCAAATAATGAGGAGGATAGCTGTGAACTGCAGGAGGATATTGATGGACTAATTAGCTGGGCAAAGCACGGGGTTAGATACAGAGTAAAGCTGCCTCAACACTGGCCCTATTAAACGCTCTTAAGATAGGAACAGCATTGTTTTTCTTTTTTATTCAATCATGTGATGAGGGCATTGTTGGCTGGGCAATTAGATTAGGTTGGATTACAGTTTGGAAACAGGCCCTTCGGCCCAACAAGTCCACACCGACCCGCCGAAGCGCAACCCACCCATACCCCTACATTTACCCCTTACCTAACACTACGGGCAATTTAGCGTGGCCAATTGACCTGACCTGCACATCTTTGGACTGTGGGAGGAAACCGGAGCACCCGGAGGAAACCCACGCAGACACGGGGAGAACGTGCAAACTCCACACAGACAGTCACCTGAGGCAGGAATTGAACCCGGGTCTCTGGCGCTGTGAGGCAGCAGTGCTAACCACTGTGCCACCGTGCCGCACATAAAGAGTCAACCACATTGCTGTGGGTCTGGACTAATATGTAGGCCAGACCAGGTAAGGATGGTAGTTTCTCTCCTGAAAGGACATTAGTGAACCAGATATGTTTTTTCCAAAAGTCAGCAAGGGTCCCATGGCATCATTCCAGATTATGTTTTATTAAATTCAAATTCCACCATCTGAAATGGCATTATTCCACCCCAAGTCTCCGGAATGTTAACTGGGTCGCAGGATTAACAGTCCAGTGAGAATACCACCAGATCATCACCTCCTCTAGATAAAGAATAAAGCTCCAACTACACTAGCCACAGATTTGCTTCTGATGACTAACCCTACTGTGACAACGTGAAATTTCTTGGTCTGCTCACAAACTTCCTGTGATCCATCTGAATATTGTGCCTAATTGGAGCAGATGTAACCTGTAATGTCAACTCAAAAGAAATCAGTATCAGACCATTGAAACCCAATTCATAGAAGACCACAACAACTAGAAGAGAAGCACGTTTGACCTTAATCCAATGCACCCCTCAGGAAATGGATAGGACTTGGTGTGATTTACAATCTCCGACAGTCTTACCCTGTGAACAACCTTTATTCTCAGACAGATTGCTTAATCATGGCATTCAACTCAAACCCCTTGGAAGTTAAACCACGACCAACTGGTTCAGGACACCTCTCAAAACAGCCCACAGCATCAATCATCCATCACAACCCCTCCCCCCCCCCCTCCCCCCCCCCCCCCCCCCCACCACCACCTCTGCCCACTGAGCATCACAGCACAAGTGGAAACAGGGATATAATAATAAAAATGGAGAGTGCTGGAGAAACTCACGGGGGGAGGGGGAGGGTAAAGAAGCAGGAGGGAAAGGGTGAGGGGGTAGGAGAGGGCGAGGCAGAAGGAGTTTTCATGCTTGAATTCCATATGACCTCTTCAGGACTGAAGCGGGGTGCATGGTCTGGAAAGTGGTTGTTTTTATCCTATTGACAAAGGAGGAGCTCTCTGTCTCTCTTACCCCCTTTATAACAGAATAAACACCATTATTTTCCAGCAGCCCTTCAGTGCATATTGGACTCGAAGCGTTGACTGTTTCTCTCTCCACAGAGGCTGCCAGACCTGCCGAGTTTCGCCAACACTTTCTGGTTTTCTTTCAGGCTTCCAGCATCCACAGTTCTCTGTTTTTTAGTTCCCTGAGCCTGCTGCCAAACAATTTGACTGCTCCATTGCCTGAGCTCATCGGTTGCTAAAACTCCCCACCGTGCCCTGGCTTGTCAAGACTACTCTTGAGTTTTTACCTGATGGCCATACCTCAGCGAACTGGCTCCCTAGCTCTGAAAATCCCCTCCACAGAGCTTCCCATCCCTTGCCATCTTTAACCCTGACAACCTGCCCATTTAAAGAGGTGTTTTGCACATTCCCCCAACTCTCCTCTCTAATATTGCCCTGTGTGGACTCAGCATCAAAGTCTAGTTTAATTACACAGCTGTGAAGTGACTTGGGGCGGTGTTAAAGAACGCAAATCCAAATTGTTGTTGAGAACAATCAGACCCGACTAAATTAAAGTCGCAATGAGCTGACAATCTTGTTTATATACGGCGTTAATTTGTCTTTGAATTTCTCATTGTTGTGCCATCTCCTATAACGATGAGTTAGTAAATTGTGGGGGGAAGGGGTCGATATCAAGTAGCAATCAGCACCAACAGTCTCATTCAGGACAGGAGACATTTCCAATCCCTCTTTGTCTTCTTTGGCTGCTTCTGCTGCAACCCCTTGGCTACACTCAGTGTCTCTGGCTGGTGCCCACTGGTGCTCGCAGCCTGCCCTCTGCTGCCAGCTGACCGGGGACTCCCTTGAGCCGGGTGGGCTGCCGCACGCCCAGCTACCCTTCCCCCATCCGCCGGTGCTCCCCGTGACGTGCCGCGCCTCTTGCCCCTCCCGCCACGCCCACCTGATCCACGCCCTCGGGCCTCCATCTCCGACAGGCTGTAGGCCATGGCCAGCTGCAAGTCCTCGTCCTCCTCAGAGTCCTCATCGTAGTCGAGGTAGTACGGCCGCGAGGTACCGGGTACCTGACCGTGAGCCGCTCGCAAGGTGTGCTGCTGTTGGCCCTGCTGCTCCCTCCGACTCAGCTCAATGGCGAGGGCTACCTGGTCTTCCTCACCTGGACAGGACGAACCAAACAGTGAATAACCACAGGCTGAGACACCAGCCAGCACCTTGACAAGTTATGTGTTCGCTTCCGAGTGTAGACGGTAACCATGCAACCCTGGATGAAACAGAATTGATAGGTTGCGGATACAGACCATTTGGCCCATCGTGACAGCGACTGCTCTCCGAATGTCTTAGCACCATTCCCCTTAGCACCATTCCCCTTCCCTGCACATTATAAAGAATCACTTAACACCCTTTTGAATGCCTCGGTTGAACCTGCCTCCGCTACACTTTCAGGCACCACAATCCAGATCCGTGTGGAAAAGCTTTCTCTCACCTCCCATTTACTTCAATTGTAAAACTCTTTAAATCTGTGCCCTCTAGTTTTTACTCATTGAATCATCACTGTATCCCTACAGTGTGGAAACAGACCATTCAGCCCGACAAGTCCACATCGACCCTCTGAAGAGTAACCCACCCCATTACTCTACATTTACCCCTGGACCTACGCAACCCTGAACATTATGGGCAATTTAGTACAGCCAATTCTTCAGATTCTTTCATAAGCAGATACAGTTTCTCCCCGGCGACTGTGTCCGAGTATCTTAACAGTTTTGAAAACATCGATCAGATCTTTGCTTTCCTCTCCCATAAATGAGCACATGAAATAGAAGCAGAATTAGACCTCTTAGCCCCTCAGGCCTGTTCTGCCATTCAAGGTCATGATTGGTCTACTTGCATCATAGTCCCTGATAACTGTCAAGTCCATTGCTTAACAAGAACCATTCACTTCTGTTTTGAAAATATTAAATAACTCCAGTTCCACCACCTCTGAGGCAGAGTACTCGAGCGTCACGCAACACTCAGAGAAAAGTTGCTCATTTCTGTCCTGAAAGGGTCACCCCTAATTTTAAAAGTGTCCTCTCATTCAGGACTTATTCATGTGAGGAATTTATTGCTGAACTTTTATTGCATAACCCTCCATGGCATCGCATTCCAGATGATAGCAATCACTGATTATAAAGGATTTATCTTAGCTCTAATGCTTTGACCATTGGACACTCACCTTGTCAACGTCACTTAGAGATGGTCTATAATGCCGACCCAGCTAGCAATGGCCATATTTCACAAATTAATTCAAAAAACATGTTGGAGGAGTGGACAGACAGGTGGCAGATGAAGTTCAACGCAGAGAAGTTTGTGGTGGTGCATTTTGACAGAAAGCATCTTGCCAAGACCAAGACCTTATCGACTTCAAGTCACTCCACAACGCTCTAAACCCCAGGGGAAACAAACCCACTCATAGCTATCTTCATAGTACAACCCATTCATTCCAGGTACTAGTCTGGTAAACCTGCTCTGAACAGCCTCCAATGCATTCAGATCCTTACTTAAATGAGATCAAAATGGCACAAAGCAGTTTCTTAGACTGTGTCTCCATGCATCACCTCACGCTTCTCTGCATTGAACTTCATCTGCCACATAACTGTCCACTCCCCGACTCACCAAGGTCCAATGGTAAAAGAATTAGAGTGAACATAAATTCTTTACAATCTGCTATGATCTGGAATGTAAGGCCAGAGGGGACGATGGAAACAGATTCAATAATAGCTTTCCATGAGGGGGCAACTTCTTCACACAGAGAGTGGTGCGTAAATGAAATGGCTGTCAGAGAAAGTGGTTGAGGCAGGTACAATAGAAAAACATTTAGATAGGTATATGGTTTAAAGGGATATGGACCAAATGCAGGCAATTGGAACTAGCTGAGTACACAGCATGGTTAACACGAACCAAAAGAGAACAAAGAACAAAGAAAATTTACAGCCCAGGAACAGACCCCTCAGCCCTCCAAGCCTGAGCCGATCCAAATCCACTGTCCAGTTTGGGCCAAAGGGTCTGTTTCCATGCTGTATTACTCTATGACCAAGTGAAACTGTTCTAACTCACTTCTTTAATCTAGCTTCATAAATGAAGATTCCCATCTCTGGAACCACTCTTGTAAACCACTTCTGCAATTTTTCCAATACCTTCACATCTTTCCTAAAGTGTGGTACCCAGGTCAACACTCCAGCTGAGCTGTAACTGATGTTTTATACAAGTTCAGCAAAACTCCCTTGCTCTCGCATTCTACATCCTAGACACTGCATGCTTTATTAACAACCATCTTCACTTACCCTGCCACGTTTACGCATAAATGTATCTAGATCTCTCTGCTCCTGCACACCCTTTAGAGTAAAGCCCTTTGATTTATACTGTCTGACCATATTTTTTCTACCAAAATGCATCATCTCTCACTTCTCTACGTTGAACATCATCTGCCACCTGTTTGTCCACTCCACCAACATGTTTCTTGAATTTATTAATGGAATATGAACCTTGCCAGCTGGGTCTGCAAAATTACCCATCCCTAACTAACTGTGAGAAGGTGGTCCAATAATAAAAGTGTTAGAGCAATGATAAATCCTTTATATAACCAGTGATTGCTATCATCTGGAATGTAATGCCACCGAGAGCCATAGATGTAAGTTCAACAATAAATTCAATGTTAATTGTCGATATTTGAGATGGAGTTTTCTGGGTTATGGGAAAAGAGCAGGGAGAGCGTGGGGACAATATCAGGTAGCTCTTTCAAACTGCCAGCACAGGTGTGATGGGCCAAAAGGCCTCCTTCTGATTTGTAACATTCTATGTTTCATTCTCATCTGCTTGCCAGCTTACTAAAAAAATGGTTTGGAAATGCCGGCGTTGAACTGGGGTCTACAAAGTTAAAAATCACACAACACCAGGTTATAGTCCTACAGGTTTAATTGGAAGCACTACCACCTGATGGAGTGTCGGTCCGAAAGCTAGCGTTTCCAATTAAAGCTGTTGGACTATAACCTGGTGTTGTGTGATTTTTAATCAAAGAAATGATGCACTTCTCCCATTGTCAAGCAATGTACCCACTTTATTTTGGCCAGAGCATAGACCTTGACTCCCAACCTCCAACCCAATGTCTCACTTCAGTCACCTGTCTTGAGACTGCCATCTTGTGTTCCTTTGGTGGTGTTGAGGACAGGGAAGGTGCAGGGAAGAATTCTGTGCTCCAAGCAATGACCGCACTGAAATGGCCCAACTCATTCCCTGCAAAAATGTGTGTTGAGTAAAAAGAGTAGGATGCTGTCATTTTGGCTCGAATTTGAACACTGGTCCTAAAAATGATGTTTATACACGTGAACCTGCAATTGATATTAATACAGTGCCTTTAACATAATAAAAATGTGCCAATAAGATTCAGCACATGTAGCAAGCACTGAAGATCATTGGAAATTTGAGCAGGCCATTCAGCCCATCAAGTGTGCTCTGCCTTCAACTAGACCTTAAAGCCATTCGCCCACGCTATTATTATATCCCTTGATATCCAGAAACTTATTGATCTCTGTCCTGAACATTCCCAATTGATAAAACCTTCAAAGCTTCCTAGGGTAGAAAATTCCGAAGATTCACCACCCCTAAGTTAATAAATTGCTCTCAACTCAGTCCTGGATGGCTTGCCCTTTATTCTGACAGTATAAGCCCTGGTTCTAGACTTTCCCCACCCTCCCCCTTATCCCAGCAAAGCATGCTCTTTGCATCTGTCTTGTTGAAGCCAGTAAGAATTTTTGATTCGGAGATGCCGGTGTTGGACTGGGGTGTACAAAGTTAAAAATCCCACAACGCCAGGTTATAGTCCAAAAGGTTTAATTGGAAGCACACTAGCTTTCGGAGCGATGTTCCTTCATCAGGTGATTGTCTTGACAATCACCTGATGAAGGAGCGTCGCTCCGAAAGCTAGTGTGCTTCCAATTAAACCTGTTGGACTATAACCTGGCGTTGTGGGATTTTTAAGTAAGAATTTTGTTTGCTTGAATGAGATGACACCTTATTCTTCTGAACACAAGCCCACTTTTCACAATCTCTCCTCATAGGACCACCGCACCATCCCAGGGATCAGTATGGGGTTAACCTTTACTCTATGACAAGTACATCCTTCCATTAGCAAGGAGGTCAAGACTGTCCATAACACTCCAGGAACAATTTCATCAAAGGTTCTTGTAAGTCTGTAAGAACTAGGGGCAGAATTAGGCCATTCGGCCCATCAAGTCTGCCCCAACATTCGATCATGGCTGATATGCTCCTCACTCCCATTTTCCTGCCTCCTCCCCATAACCCTTCAACCCATCACCAATTAAAAATCTCTAACTCTTCCCTAAATTTACTCATTGCCCCAGCATCCACCGGACTTTGGGGTAGAGAATTCCACAGATCCACAACCCTTTGGGTTCTCCTCAACCTCTTCTTCTCCTCAACTCTGTTTTAAGTTTGCTTCCCCTTATTCTAAGACTATGACCTCTCACCCTAGAATGTCCCATAAGAGGCAGCATCCACTCCACATCTATTTTATCCACAACTTTTATCATCTTGAATACCACAATTTGATCTCCTCTGATTCTTTGAAATTCCAGGGATATAGACCTAAACTGTTCAATCTCTCTTCATACTATAAACCCCTCATCTCTGGGATCAATCTAGTGAACCTTTTCTGAACTGCCTCCAATGCCACTACTCTTTCCTCAAATAAGGGGATCAAAACCATGCAAAATACTTCATGTGCGATCTCACCAATGCCTTGTATCGTTGCAACAATACTTCCTAACCTTGATATTCTTTTCCTTTAGGTATAAAAGCTAACACTCCAGTCACTTTCTCTAGTATCTGCCATATCTGCATGCTAGCTTTCTGTACTTATGAGTAAGGACACCCAGATCCCTCTGCACCAGTTTCTCCCCATTTAGGTCACCTTCCCATTTTTCCAACCAAAATGCACCAGCTCACACTTATTCATATTCTGTACAATTACAGCAAGACATCTTAACTCCTCTTGAATCCTCTTGCAATGAAGACCTTGGGATCCCATAGTTACATCTGGAATAGCATTGCTCTATAATCTCCAGGATGATGAAGAGAGATTTGATCTAGTTGAAACGTACAAAATTCTGAGAAGACTTAACAAGGGTAGATGTTGACAGGCTGTTTCACTGGAGAGTCAAGTTCGAAAGGCTAAAATAAGGATAAGGAGTCAGCTTTTTAGAACCAATATGAGGAGGAATTTTTCTTGCGTCTTTAGAATTGTTCACCCCAGAGATGCTCAGTCCTGAATATGCTGGATGCATGACAAATGAAATAAAGGGATATGGGGATCAGGTGGGAAAGTGAAGTCAATGTAGAATTTTAGTTATGACATAGAACATAGAACATAGAAGAATACAGCGCAGTACAGGCCCTTCAGCCCTCGATGTTGCGCCGATCAAAGCCCACCTAACCTACACTAACCCACTATCCTCCATATACCTATCCAATGCCCGCTTAAATACCCATAAAGAGGGAGAGTCCACCACTGCTACTGGCAGGGCATTCCATGAACTTACGACTCGCTGAGTGAAGAACCTACCCCTAACATCAGTCCTATATCTACCCCCCCTTAATTTAAAGCTATGCCCCCTTGTAATAGCTGACTCCATACGTGGAAAGAGTAACCCACCCAGACCCATTTCCCCTCTGACTAATGTACCTAACACTATGGGTAATTTAACATGGCCAATTCACCTGACCTGCACATCTTTGGAGTGCGGGAAGAAACCGGAACACCCGGAGGAAACCCACGCAGACACAGGGACCTGAAGTGATGATGGAAGAGGCTAGAGAGACTGAATGACCCAGTTCCGTTCCTATTTCTTGTGTTCTTTTACAAACTAGACAATGTTTAACACCAAATCACAAAGTTAGGACAGGTGGTCAGGGCTTATGCCCGAAATGTCTATTATCCTGCTCCTCGGATGCTGCCTGACCTGCTGTGCTTTTCCAGCATCACTCTAGACGCTGATCTCCAGCATCTGCAGTCCTCACTTTTGCCCAGGTGGTCAACAGACTGGCTGAAGACATGAAATTTAGGGAGAAGTGTGAGGTAGAGAGATGGGCTGGGAATTCCAAAGTTTATGACCTAGATAGATTAGATTAGATTATCTACAGCGTGGAAACAGGCCCTTCAGCCCAACCAGTCCACATCAACCCTCCGAAGAGTAAACCACCCAGACCCATTTCCCCTCTGACTAATGTACCTAACACTACGGGCAATTTAGCATGGCCAATTCACCTGACCTGCACATCTGTGGAGTGCGGGAAGAAACCGGAGCACCCGGAGGAAACCCACGCAGACACAGGGAGAATGTGCAAACTCCACATGGACAGTTGCCCAAGGCTGGAATCGAACCCGGGTCCCTGGCGCTGTGAGGCAGCAGTGCTAACCACTGAGCCACCATGCCACCCCCTAACTGATAGCTGTGGCACACCCAACAATGGTGGTACCAGGAGATCTGGGATGCAAGAGGGATGAATATCTGCAACATTCAGGTAGAGGGCTCACAAGTTAAGAGGAAGCCCCCTCTTATTGGGTGGATGTTCATGAAGTGTGCGAGGTAGCATCACCATACACTCATTATTTTCCTTCATTGGGGTCCCTTATTGGGCTTATCTTTCAAGACAGTCAGAGGAACCAGCACTGCAGAGCTGGGTTTTGTAACACTTATTTGGAACATAGTACAACCTCATTGAAGAAGGTCATTGTCTTTTTTCTTTATTCATGGGATGTATGTTTCAATGACTAGGCCAGCATTTATTGCCCGTCCCTAATTACCCAGAAGGCAGTTAAGAGTCAACCACATTGCTGTGGGTCTGGAGTCACATGTAGGCCAGACCAGGGAAGGATGGCAGTTTCCTTTCCTAAAAGACATTTGTGAACCAGATGGATTTTTCTGACAATCAGCAGTAGAGTTATGGTCATCATTAGACTCTTAATTCCAGATTTTCTTTTTAATTGAATTCAAAATTTCACCATCTGTCGTGGCAGGATTCAAACCTGGCTCCCAAGAACATTACCTGGGTTTCCAGATTAACAGTCCAGCGATAATACCACTAGGCCATCACCTTCTGGACACTTGCTTTAGAAACCTGTACTTCATTCATCTCTCACTCCCATAGTGTACCCCGGTCTCTTGGTACCTCTGCACATCAACCAGACCAGGACATACTGAGTGATATCGATGGAGCAATCAACAATGATGCCCACTGGCATAATTCTAGAGCTATGATCCAGATTTTCTTTTTGGATGGCTCTCCACACAATGCTACCAGGTTCCAGATGTGAAGAAAGATATTTTTGTATGGCGTGGACTAGATTGGGTATGCCTTTTATATTGCTTCCTGACTCGAAGTGTAGGTCAGTTGAATATTTTATCTGGTGTTGTTTCTTTATTATTGTGGCAGCTTGATACAACTTTCTAGGCCACTTCAAAATGAGGTTAAGAGTCAGCCATCTCAGTATGGAACTAGAGTTATATATAGGTACGTACCAGGACACAACAGCAGGTTTCATTCATTAATATCAATTAGTGAACAAGTTGGGATTTATTTGAGTGTGCTGGAGGCTCTGATCATCCGATGAAATGTTATACTGAGATCCTGCTGGACCTCCCAAATGAACATTTAAAAATCCCGCGGCACTATTTAAAAGGAATGAGTTTTGACTGGAGTCATACGTGGCACGTAGCAAGATGGTTGTGGTTATTGAAGGCCAATAATCTCAGCTCTGGGACATTGTTGCAGGGGCTCTTCAGGGTACTGTCTAAGGCCCAACTACCTTCAGCTGCTTCATCAATGACCTTCCCTCCATCATAAGGTTAAGGAAGGATGTTCGCCGATGATTACACACTCCTTGGGTACTGATGCAGTTTGCAGAAAGACCTAGGCAATTCTTAGCCTCGGGCTGATAATTTCTGCCACTTGGTGATAGCAATCAAACCATCACTCTTTGCTATCCAACAACGTTTTTATTGAATCCAGCACCAAATATATCCTGAGAAAACCACTGATGAATCTGTGGAATTCCCTGCCCAGTGAAACGGGTGAGGCTACCTTGTTGAATGTTTTTAAGGGAAAAATCGCTAGACATTTTAAACAGTAAAGGAATGAAGGGTTATGGTGAGCGGGTGGGTAAATGAAGCAGAGTCCACAAAGAGATCAGCCATGATCATATTGAATGGTGGCACAGACCAAATGGCCTACTCCTGCTCCTAGTTCTTATGTTGTTATAAACTTTAAGTGCACAAGCCACATAAATACTGTGGACGCACAAGCAAGTCAAAGGCTGGAAATTCTGCTGAATGTAACTTGCCTCATCATCACCCAAACTCTGTCCACATTCTACAATGTACAAGTTGGGATCCACGTGCTTGGATGAGTGCGCCTCCAATAACATTCAAAAAGCTGAGCACCATCCAGGACAAAGCAGCTCACTTGATCAGTGCCCTTAACCCCACACGTACACAGTGGCAGTAGTGTGTAACATCTAAACGTTGCACTGGAGGAACTCATTCAAGTGACAGGAGCTTTCAGATCTGCCACCTCAACAACCCAGAAGGGCAGGATCTGCAAATGCATGATAACGCCACTATTTGCAAATTCCCTTCCAAGCCACGCACTGTCCTGACTGGCAACTACATGGTTTTGTCAGAGTCAAATCCCTAAAACCGTCCGAGTATGTACCACACCATGTGGACTGCAGGTTTTTAACAATTCTTTAATAGAATTCAGGCCTTGCTGAATAGATCACTATTTATCCTTGGATGCTGCCTGAACTGCTTTGCTCTTCCAGCACCACTAATCCAGAATCATTATTTATTGTCCAGCCCTAATTAGTGGTGAACTACCTTCTTGAACCACAGGAGTTCACCTGCTGTAGATAGCTCCACAATGCGGTGACGGAGGGAGTTCCGAGGTTTTGACCCACTGACACAGAGAACAATGATACATTGCCAAGTCAGGATGATGACAGCTTGGAAGGGAACCTGCAGGAGCTGGTGTCCTTCCTTCTAATGGGAGAGGCTGCAGGTTTGGAAGGTGCTGTCTGAGAATCTTTGTTGAATTCCTGCAGTGCATCTTGTAGATGGTACACACTGCTGCTACTGAGCGTCGGTGGAGGGGGGAGGGGATGTTTGTGGATGTGGTGCCAATCAAGCGGCTGCTTTGTTCTGGATGATGTAAAAACAATGACTGCAGATGCTGGAAAGCAAATACTGGATTAGTGGTGCTGGAAGAGCACAACAGTTCAGGCAGCTTGTTCTGGATGATGTCAAGCTTCATGTGTGTTTTTGGATTTGCACCCATCCAGGCAAGTGGGGAGTATTCCATCACACCCCTGACTTTTTTTTTTAGATTACTTACAGTGTGGAAACAGGCCCTTCGGCCCAACAAGTACACACCGCCCCGCCGAAGCGTAACCCACCCATACCCCTACATCTACATCTACCCCTTACCTAACACTACGGGCAATTTAGCATGGCCAATTCACCTGACCTGCACATCTTTGGAGTGTGGGAGGAAACCGGAGCACCCGGAGGAAACCCACGCAGACACGGGGAGAACGTGCAAACTCCACACAGTCAGTCGCCTGAGGTGGGAATTGAACCCGGGTCTCTGGCGCTGTGAGGCAGCAGTGCTAACCACTGTGCCACCGTGCCTTGTTGATGGTGAACAGGCTTTGGGAAGTCACTAAGTTACTTGTTGCAGGATTCCTCACTTCTGACCTGCCTTTGTAGCTGCTGTGTTTATATGATAAGTCCAGTTGAGTTACTGATCAATAGCAACCCCTGAATGTTGATAGTGGGGCAATCATTCAGTGATGGTAACACCACTGGACATCAAGGGATGTTGGTCAGGTTCTCTCTCGATGGAACGGTCATTGCCTGGCATTAGTGTGATGTGAATGTCACTTGCCACTTTTCAGACCATGTCTCAGTGCTGTTCTGGTTTTGCTGCATTTGAACATGGACTACTTCAGTATCTGAGGAGTCTCAAATGGTGCTGAACATTGTGCAATCATCGGTGAACATCCTCACATTTGACCTTACGTTGGAGGGAGGGTTGAAGGCAATAGCTCACCATCATTTTCTCAACAGCAATGAATTGCCAGAGACACCCACATCCCATGAGTAAATCAAAACAAAAAGAGTGGAAGGAGCAATACGATTCAGATAGCACTTCTGAACCCAGGTTGAATGAAAGTGCACTTTTGTCCCTGTATCATTTTTCTGTTTCTATGAGCAAAACTCTCTGGTCACGTGACTCCTTCCTGACACTTGATTGATCGCCATGGTCTGGTTCTGCAGGCCTGAGGTCGGGTGCCCTGCTTGACCCCTCGGTCGCCACCCAAGTTTAGCCCACTCTGGGTGACTGTGGGATCAGCAGCCACCTCCTCTGACCAGCTTGACCCACAAAGTTTAATCAAAATGGAGCCATACAGTACCAAATCTATCTGTTTCTATCGAGAATAAACAAGACCGGGCCATGAATGGGATGGGCAAGGGAAGATCTTCTTTATTTCTACAATATATTTATTCTGGATTCTTCCAAGTAGTGGTGATTGCCTCTAGTCAAAGTTTCTAATCGCTGATGTGTTCTAACATTCCTGTCTTGCTGCCATTTGCTTCCTACTGCTCTCTTCTCTAGTAGCTCCCCAGGACACCCTGCTGTTGCCGTCGATTCACTGTGTCTGGCCTAGTTTCTCTTGGCCCTCCTATCTCGCTTACCGTTTACTCGCACTGACTTCAGCTGCCCGTCTTCTTCAATTTCCACCCTCTCTTCACCATTCTCCACAATCCTAGGGGGGAGAAATAGACAGGTTATAGTTTGAAAAGAGCGAGAAAATGAAAGGAAAACATTCTCTGAGCTGGTGAATGGTGGGGGGGGAGGGTGTTAGATACAGATTAAAGCTCCTTGTACACCGTCCCCATCAAACACTCCCAGGGACAGGGACAGCACGGGGTTAGATACAGAGTAAAGCTCCCTGTACACTGTCCCCATCAAACACTCCCAGGGACAGGCACAGCACGGGGTTAGATACAGAGTAAAGCTCCCTGTACACTGTCCCCATCAAACACTCCCAGGGACAGGGACAGCACGGGGTTAGATACAGAGTAAAACCCCCTCTAACACTGCTCCCATTAAACACTCCAAGATCATGGGGAGCACGGGGTTACATACAGAGTAAACCCACTCTACTCTCTCAAGCTAAAAGACTGGTCACTCTGTGAGAGGAATAGCAAAGATCTTTTCTCCAAGTGGGGGAGTTCAACACTTTAATATGAGAGGGGAAAAATTTAAAAAGAACATGGGGGAAACTGTTTGTTTTTAAACCACAGAGCGGTGCATGTGTGGAATGAATCGCTAGAGAAAGTGGTGGATGCAGGTACAATTACAGCATTTAGATTAGATTACTTACAGTGTGGAAACAGGCCCTTCGGCCCAACAAGTCCACACCGCCCCGCCGAAGCGCAACCCACCCATACCCCTACATCTACCCCTTACCTGACACTACAGGCAATTTAGCATGGCCAATTCACCTGACCTGCACATCTTTGGACTGTGGGAGGAAACCGGAGCACCCGGAGGAAACCCACGCAGACACGGGGAGAATGTGCAAACTCCACACAGAGAGTCGCCTGAGGCGGGAATTGAACCCGGATCTCTGGCGCTGTGAGGCAACAGTGCTAACCACTGTGCCACTTGTATAATTACATGAACAGGAAATGTTTGGAGGGATATGGGTCAAACGCAGGGAGGTGGGACATGGTCAGCGTGGACCATTCGGACTGAAGGGTCTGTTTGATTCTATGACTATCAGCTACAAACAAAGACATTGAATGCCATCACAAGAAAGGGCGTGCCAAACGTTTTGCCAAGGAGAAAAACTGGCTCTTTGCAATTTCTGAGTGTTATTGTCACCTTTTGATCCTTTATTGTTGTACTACCTCTCATCACAAAACAATTTCCCAGCAGTACGGGCTGAATGGTCACCTCCTCTGTGCCATAAATAACTACAATCATGCACTAATTGAGAATGTGAGCTGGGATTAGACTGACATAACACAGATCCTGTTTTCATCTTACCGATGACATGTCACTGCGATAATAATAGGAACACAGAACAGGCCCATTGAGCCTGCTCTGCTATTCAATGGAATCACAACGAACTGCGGCCTAACTCTATACACACAGTGGCTCAGTGATTAGCACTGCTACCTCTCAGGGACCTGGGTTCGATTCCAGCCTTGGGTGACTGTCTGTGTGGAGTTTGCATGTTCTCCCCAGGTCAGTTTCCTCCAGGTGCTCCGGTTTCCTCTCATAGTGCAAAGATGTGCAGGTTAGGTGGATTGGCCATGCTAAATTGCCCCAGTGTACAGGGATGTGTCGGTAAGATGGGTTAGCTGTGGGAAATGTAGGGTAACAGGGATAGTGGGATAGATGGGATGCTCTTTAGAAGTGTGGTGAGATTCGATGGGCCAAATGGCCTACTTCCACACTGCAGGTAATCTATGACATGCCTTTGTCCCATTTTCCTTAATACCTTTCCTTAACAGCAATTTGTCTATCTCCAATTTAAAATGAACAAATGATCGAGCATCAGCTACTGTTTGTGGAAGAGGGTTTCAAATATCCATTACCCTTTGTGGATGGAAGTGCTTCCTAACATCTCTCCTGAATGGTCTGGCCCTCATTCTCAGACTATGCTCCTAGTTCTAGAATCTCCAACCAGTGGAAATAGTTTCTCTTCATCTACTCTGTCCCTTCTTGTTAATATCTCGAAGACTTCAATCAGATCACTTCCTAACCTTCAAATTCTAGAAGAGGTGATAGGTACAGCTCTTGTAGCCAAAGGAATTGAGGATATGGAGGGGGAGCGTGGGACTAGGGAATTGAGCTCAACAATCAGCCATGATCAAAATGAATGGGGGAGTAGGCCCAAGGGGCTGAATGGTCTACTCCTGCTCTGAGCTTCTATGTTTCTACATTTGAATTGGCCTAACACACATAATCTCTCTTCATAACCTAACCCCTGAAGACCAGCTATCACTCTTATAAATCTACGTTGTACTCCCTCCAAGAACAATCTATCCTTCCTAAGGTGTGGTGCCCAGATCTATTCACAAAACTCCAAGTGGGGTCTAACCAGGATTTTTGTACAATTTCAGCATCACCTCTGCAGCCTTACACTCCAGTCCTTGAGATATGAAGACCAGCATTCCATTACATTTCTTGACTATTTTCTGCATCTGTTCATGACATTTTAAAGATTATGCACCTGATCGCTCAAGATTTATGAGCAACCACTCTACTTAGAGTCACAGAGTCCATACAGTGTGAAAGAGGGTCATTCGGCCCATCGGTTCCATGCCAACCCTCCAAAGATCCAGACCCAGACTGCTACCCTATCTGTGTAACCCTGCATTTCCCATGCCTAACCCACCTAGCCTGTACATCCCCGGACACTATGGGGCAATTTAGCATGGCCGATCCACCCTTACTTGCACATCTTTGGGCTGTGGGAGGGACAGGAGCACCCGGAGGAAACTCACATACACACAGGGAGAATGTCTTTGCAGAGTTTGCAAGTCACCCAAAACTGGAATCGAAGCCAGGTTCCTGGCACTGAGGCAGCTGTGCTGACCACTGAGTCACTGTTCCACCATCGAGAACGTAGCTCCACCCCCACCCTCCTATTTATCTCTCAGCCCCCTTCCACCCCCCATTCCTGATGAAGGGCTTATGCCTGAAACGTCGGATCTCCTGCTCCTCGGATGCTGCCTGACCGGCTGTGCTTTTTGAGTGCCACACTTTTCGACTCCACCTAGAAAGTAACCTGATCTATCCTTTTTCGGTCCAAAATGCATAACATCACACTTGCTTACATTGAACTCCATATGCCTCGTAAGCAACACATCCCTGTACCCCCTCACCCATAATACACTCAGGTCAGAGCCACTGGTTAACAAATCTCCAGCTAAGACGGCCAACGTGCCATCATCGTGACAATCTGTATTCGTTTCTCGTTACTCACTTCCTGGTGGTGACACGTTTTCCATTAACGAGCTTCGTTGAAGTTGACACTGATCGGAAACTCCCCAGTCCAGTTCCACCGACATTTGCAGAAAATGATGTAAAGTCTACAAGCAAGGAAAGTGCATACGTTAGAGGTCACATCAGAAATGGAGGTCAAACAACAAACAGATAAAAATTTGAAGGACAGCTCTACAATTAAGTTATGTTAAGAATATAGAATTTAAGAGCAGGAGGGAACCATTTGCCATTTGGCCCGACTACACCATTCAGTAGTTCAAGCCCAATGTGGTCTCAACCCTGTTTTTCTGTCTGATCCTCATAACCTTCGACTCCTCTGTCTATCACAAATCTATCTAACTCAGCTTTGAGTCAATTTAATGTCACAATATCCACCACTTGATACTTGGAAGAAAAAAAAAATTCTCCTCATCTCAATCTTAAAATTGTAGATTGATCAGGTATTTTGCATCAGTCTTCATTACAGAGGATAGAGAATACAAGGAATAGAATCAGTGATAAGTCGGGAAATGGAAAGGAGAGAGGAACACAGAAAAATTACAGTCACTGGGAAAGTGGTACTGAACAAATTGTTGGAGCTGTGAGCTAATAGACTTTTTTTAGATTAGATTCCCTACAGTGTGGAAACAAGCCCTTCGGCCCAAGTCCACACTGACCCTCCGAAGAGCAACCCACCCAGACCCATTCCCCCCTGACTAATCCACCTAACACTACGGGCAATTTAGCATGGCCAATCCACCATAACCTGCACATCCTTGGACTGTGCGAGAAACCCACGCAGACACTGGGAGAATGTGCAAACTCCACACAGACAGGCGGGAATTGAACCCATGTCTCTGGTGCTGTGAGGCAGCAGTGCTAACCGCTGAGCCACCGTGCCTTGGAAAGGGTGGACGCTAAGAAATTGTTTCCGTTAGGCGAGGAGACTAGGACCCATGGGCACAGCCTTAGAATTAGAGGGGGTCATTTCAGAACAGAAATGCGGTGACATTTCTTCAGCCAGAGAGTGGTGGGCCTGTGGAATTCATTCCCGTGGAGTGCAGTGGAGGCCGGGACGCGAAATGGCTTCAAGGCCGAGATTGATAAATTCTTGATGTCACGAGGAATTAAGGGCTACGGGGGGAATGCGGGTAAGTGGAGTTGAAATGCCCATGAGCCATGATTAAATGGCGGAGTGGACTCGATGGGCCGAATGGCCTTACTTCCACGCCTATGTCTTATGGTCTTATACCGCCCCCTAGGGTCATCCTAGGGTCACAAACAAAGCGGTCAGTGAGACAGTGGATGCATTGGTTTTAATTTTCCAAAATTCCATGGTTTTGGGATCCCATTTTCAATTGGAGCATAATGAATGGAATTCCTTTACTCAGAAAGGGGCAGAGATAGGAATCAGGAAGCTACAGGCCATTTAGCTTAGCACTTGTTGTTGGGGAAATGTTAAAAACTATTATTAAAGTTATTCTAGCGGGCCACTTCGATATATTCAGGATAGTGCGGCAGGGTCAACAAGGTTTTGTGAAAGGAAAGTCATGTTTGGTTCATCTACTGGAATACTTTGAGGAGGTAACCTTTGTGTTGGGGAACCAGAGAACTCGGATTTCCAGAAGGCATTTGAAAAGGTACCACAACAGTTAACACAGAACAGTACAGCACAGAACAGGCCCTTCAGCCCACGATGTTGTGCCGACCACTGATCCTCATGTATGCACCCTCAAATTTCTGTGACCATATGTATGTCAAGGAGTCTCTTAAATGTCCCCAATGACCCTGCCTCCACAACTGCTGCTGGCAACGCATCCCATGCTCTCACAACTCTCTGTGTAAAGAACCCGCCTCTGTCATCCCCTCGATACTTTCCTCCAACCAGCTTAAAACTATGACCCCTCGTATTAGTCATTTCTGCCCTGGGAAATAGTCTCTGGCTATCGACTCTATCTATGCCTCTCATTACCTTGTATACCTCAATTAGGTCCCCTCTTCTCCTCCTTTTCTCCAATGAAAAAAGTCTGATCTCAGTCAACCTCTCCTTATAAGATAAACCCTCCAGTCCAGGCAGCATCCTGGTAAACCTCCTCTGAACCCGCTCCAAAGCATTCACATTTTTCCTATAATAGGGCGACCAGAACTGGACGCAGTATTCCAAGTGCGGTCTAACCAAAGTTTTATAGAGCTGCAACAAGATCTCACGACTCTTAAACAAAATTCCCCTGTTAATGAAAGCCAAAACACCATATGCTTTCTTAACAACCCTGTCCACTTGGGTGGCCATTTTAAGGGATCTATGTACCTGCACCCCAAGATCCCTCTGTTCCTCCACACTGCCAAGAATCCTGTTTTTAATCCTGTACTCAACTTTCAAATTCGACCTTCCAAAATGCATCACCTCGCATTTATCCAGCTTGAACTCCATCTTCCACCTCTCAGCCCATCTCTGCATCCTGTCAATGTCCCGCTGCAGCCTACAACAGCCCTCTATACTGTCAACAACACCTCCGACCTTTGTGTCATCTGCAAACTTGCTGACCCATCCTTCAATCCCCTCATCCAAGTCATTAATAAAAATTACAAACAATAGAGGCCCAAGGACAGAGCCCTGTGGAACACCACTCACCACAGACTTCCAGGCAGTATATTTTCCTTCTACTACCACTCACTATCTTCTGTTGACCAGCCAATTCTGTATCCAGACAGCTATGCTCCCCTGAATCCCATTCCTCCAGACCTTCTGAATGAGCCTACCATGGGGAACCTTATCAAATGCCTTGCTGAAGTCCATATACACCACATCCACAGCTTGACCCTCATCAACTTTTCTAGTCACATCCGCAAAGAACTCGATAATGTTTGTGAGGCATGACCTGCCCCTCACAAAGCCATGTTGACTGCATTTAATCAAGCCATGCTCTTCCAGATGGTCATAAATCCTATCCCTCAGAATACTTTCTAACACCTTGCAGACAATAGACGTGAGACGTTATTACAGAAAATAAAAGCTTATGGTTTAGAGGGTACTATACTAACATGGATAGATGAATGGTTGGCTGGGATATGGAATTGAGATATAATAGTGGGTGATGTGCACGCAAACGTGGAAGTAAAGCCAAGTCTGCCTAGAAGGCAGTGCCTATACAGTCAAGATAAGACAAAGGCCGCTTGGCAAAGTTAAATGCCATTTATTTCAATGCAAGGAGTCTTGTGAATAAGGTATATGAGTGGAGGGAACTGATTAACAGATGAGGCTAAAACTTCCTGAACACATGGTTGACAAGGGGCAGGAAAAGCAGTTGAATATTCCAGGCTATCGAATCTTCAGGTGAGACAAGGAGGGTTGTAAAGAGGAGACAGTGTCACAATACTGATCAAGGAATCAATTAATCCAATCAGGAGGGGCGATATCTCAGAACGCTCCTTAATTAAGGTCATGTGGTGGGTGGAACATCAAAACAAATAGGGGCTATAACATTGTTGGAGTGTACTACAGACCTCATATAGTCAGGAAGAGATGCAGGCTAATTTCAGGTGTTAAAATAACAAGAGAATAATAGTAGGGGATTTCATTAGGTGAGGTTTTCAGTATATATATTATATCTGTATTCATGATTGAGAAGAGTGGTATAGGTATAGAAATGAGGGAAGAGGATGTACTATCCATGACTAAATTACAGATTAAAAAATCACCCAACAGCAGGTTATAGTCCAACAGGTTTATTTGGAAGCACTAGCTTTCAGCGCGCTGCTCCTTCATCGCCTGATGTTGTGCTAATTTTACTTTGTCCACCCCAGTACAACACCAGCTCCTCCACCTCATAAATTACAGGGGAGACGGAGGGAGTGGTTTTAGCAGCTTAAAACTGGATAAGTTCCCAGACCCAGGCTACTGCAGGAGGGAAAGGAGGAAATTGCAGGCAACCCAGACATTAATTTTCAAATCCTCTCAGGACACAGGAGAGGTGCCAATGGATAGCTAATATAGTGCAATTCTTCAGGAAGGATAGTAGGGATAAACCAGAGAAAGACAGGTTTGTCAGTTTAGCACTATTGGTAAGGGAATTATTGGAAGTAAGAAACCGAGAAATAGAATTAATCCACATTTGGAGTGAACAAGGATTAATCGAGGATAGTCAGCATTGCTTTGTCAGAGGGAGATTATGTCTGACAGATTTGAGTGGTTTCCTTTTGAGGTGGTGATTAAATATGTGGATGACAGTAGTGTGGTTGATGTAGTCTACATGAACTTTAGTTTGGCTTATAAACCACATGTAAGACTGGTCAAGGTAAGAGTCCATCGGATCAAGGGAAATTGGATTCAAGATTGGTTTAAAGGCAAAAGGCAGAGCGTGAATGGTTGTTATTGCGACTGGAAGTGGTGTCTCATTGGTATAGGCCAGCTGGGTTGGCCAGCAACAAGTTGCTGATTGGTCTGTAAAATGGTGACCAATTATCAATGGCAAAGGCTTTCTGCCTGCCAACAATTACATGATTGTCTCCCAGGTAGGTGAACAGCTTGTGGGTGCAAGCAAGATAACCAAGAGCCTTTGGACCTCCAGAAAAGGAGGTTGTATCCTTTTCTCTGTAGTTAAAAAAAACCACATCATACCTAAAGGCATTTATTTTTCTTCACTTGATATCTTAAGCTGTTGCCTTTAACAAAAAAAGAGACTTTACAAGTTGTGAACCAATCACTCTGTGCCTCCTGCAAGCCAGGGAAAACATCTGAAGGTAGGAGATCAAGGAGCACAAGTCCGGCAAACTACAGGATCATCCCAGTGAATCCTGTGGACAAGAACCATTAAACTACCTTGCCTGTTCTTCCCTCCACCAGAACACCCTCACTTTTTGTATCTGCCTGTATCAATCTTTATGTGAAGGTTGGGGAATGTCCATAAGATGTTTAAAGGTTTAACCAGTGGAGTTATATGTTAACAGTTGATAGTTATTTGACTGTAGTTACAATGTGTTTATTTGTAATAAATAGCTATGCTTTTTAAGCACAGAAACTTGGTCTGTGCTTCATGTTAAACTGGGTCTTAAAAGGCAGCTAAACTGGAGTATTTTGAAAACTTTGATAAAGTCTTTAACTTTTACAATGACTCTGGGTTTGGCAGGCTTGATTTCCAGTATGTTGGTACAGGTTAAGAAGGCATATGGTAGAACAAAACAGAAGAGCAGTAGGGTTATGTCAGATAAAAGCAAGTTACTGTGGATGCTGGAATCTGAAACCAAAAGAGAAAATGCTGGTGTAGGGAATCACTGTGGGCAGCATCTGTAAGGAGAGAAAAGAGCTGACGTTTCGAGTCTAACTGACCCTTTGTCAAAGCTGTCGGTTATGTCGGAGCCGTTTAAGAGTTTATTTAGATTGTAACTGGACTACTCTGGGAGTCACCACATACTTATGGGAAGTATGGGATTGCACTAGAGAGCGTGCAGAAGAGGCATATCAGGGTGTTGACTGGACTGGAGTGATTAAGCTATGGAGAGAGATTAAATAGACTGTGGTTATTTACCTTAAAGCAGGAAAGGTTGAGAGGAGACGTAAATGAGGTGTAGAAAATTATGAAATGCATAGAATGGGTTGATTGGAAGAAACCTTTCCCTTTTGTAGAGGACAAAGTCAGAAGTCACATGACACCAGGTTATAGTCTAACAAGTTTATTTGAAATCATAAGCTTTTGAAGTGCTGTTCCTTCGTCAGGTGAAGATAGCAGAGGAGTCAGTGACCAGTGGGCTTAGATTTAAGGTTAAGGGCAACAGATTTCATGTGAACGTAAGGAAGAATTTTTCACTCAGTGCAAATCACTGCCTGAAAGAATGGTAAAAGCAGGAACTGCTTAATTAATATGTAGATGAGCAATTGAAGTGTCATAACATACAAGACGACCAGGCACGTACTGGAAAATGAGACAAGAGTATATATCTGCTTAATAACAGGTATGGACATGATGGGCCGAATGGCTTCTTTCCATACTCTGCCTGAGACTAAACTGGAAGCAGAGACTGTGTGTGTTAATTGGTTTGGCAAGATTTAACAAGTGATCAGTATTGGGACCTTAACTCTTTACAATTTATATAAATGGCTTAAATGAAGGGATCATATTGTTGCTCAGTTTACTGACAACACAAAGATAGGGAGAGAAGTAAATTTCGAAGGGGACACAAGGACTTAAGTTATAAGTTATAAGTGAATGAGCAATAACGTGGCAAGTATGGCGTGGAAATGTGTGTCCATTGTTGCAAGTAGAAGAACAAAAAATTATCTAAATAATGACTGTTTGCAGAGCGCTGAGATGCATGAATCGCAAAGGGTTAATGTGTAGTCAGTTAGTAATTAGGAAAGCTAACACAGTCATACAACATGCAAACAGATCCTTCAGTTCAACGAGTCCACGCCAGACATGTTCCCAAACTAAACTAGTCCCACTTGCCTGTGTTTGGCTTAATCCCTCCAAACCCTTCCTATTCATATACCTGTCCAAATGTCTTTTAAATATCCTAACTGTACCTGAACCCATCACTTCCTGTGGCAGTTCATTCCACATAGGAACCCCCAGTGTGTGGAAACGTTGCCCCTCAAGTCCCTTTTAAATCTTTCTCCTCTCACCATAACAATATACCCCCTTGTTTTGAGTTCACCCATCCTCGGGAAAAGACCTTTGCTATTCACCTTATCTATGCCCATCATGATTTTATAAACCTCTATAAAGGTCACTCTTCAATTTCCTATGCTTCAGTAAGGAATATCCCTTTCCCACCCAGTTTCTCCTGAAAACTCAAACCCTCCCAGTTCCGACAGCATCCTGCTAAGTCTTTTCTGAACCCTCTCCAATTTAATAACATCCTTCCTCCAGCAGGGTGGCCACAACTATACATTGTACAGGCCATTCTGCTATAATGTGCATTTCCTTAATGCAAATTTGCTATTATGTGATTGACAAATTTGGGACACTGTTTCTAAAATGCAAACTTTTGAAGTGTGTATTGGTTTCTAACATGATTCTGGCCACAGTTGTTTAAATGGTACTGCTATTATGTGATTTTCTTGTGTCGGGGGTTGCACGAGAACAGATCTACCATGTTATAGCCGAACTGACTGTACTACAAACGTGGTTTCACCACAGTCCTGTACAATCTCAACACGGTGTCCCAATTCCTATGCTCAGTGATCTGAGCAATGACGGTAAGCATGCTAAATACCTTCTTAACCACCTTGTCTACCTGTGACGCAACTTACAAAGAGCTATATACCTGCATTCACCAGGTCTTTCTTTTCGACAACACTACCCAAGGCCCTACCATTAACTGCGTAGGAGAAAGTGAGGACTGCAGATGATGGACATCAGAATAGACAGCGTGGTGCTGGAAAAGCACAGCAGGTCAGGCAGCATCCGTGGAGCAGGAGAATCGATGTTTTGGGCATAAACCCTTCATCAGGAATGAGGCTTGTGGGCCTGGGCCTGGGCCAAGAGATAAATGGGAGGGGGGAGTTGGGGGGAAGGTAGCTGGGAAAACGATAGGTAGATCAAGATGAGGGAGAAGGTGATAGGTCAGAGGGGGCAGTGATGGATGGGTCCAAGGGCGGTGCCGAGTTGGAGGCTTGGGACTGGGATAATGTAAGAGGAGGAAATAAGGAAGCTGTTGAAATCCACATTTATCCCGTGTGGTTGCAGGGTCCCAAGGCAGAATATGAGGTATTCTTCCTCCAGGTGTCGGTGGTTAGGGTTTGGCGATGGGGGAGGCCCAGTACCTGCATGTCCTTGACAGAGTGGGATGGGAAATTGAAGTGTTCAGCCATGGGGCGGTGCGGTTGGTGGATGCAGGTATACCAGGGATGTTCTCTGAAACGATCCGCAAGAAGACGTCCTGTCTCCCTGACGTAGAAGAGACCATACCGGGTGAAATGGATGCATAGCCAACATTAGAAGAGGTTCAGGTGACTTTCTGATGGATATGGAAGGATCTCTTGGGGCCTTGGACAGAGGTGAGGGGACTGGTATGGGCTCAAGTTATGCATTTTCTGCAGTGGCAGGGAAACGTGCTAGGAGTGGGGTATGGACTGGTGGGGGGTGTGGACCTGACAAGGGAGGCGTGGAGGGAATGGTCTTTCCAGAACACTGATAGAAATGGGGATGGAAATATATATCTGGTGGTGGGGTCCATTTGGAAGTGGAGGAAGTGGCATGGGTGACGTGTTTTATGTGGAGGTTGGTGGGGTGGAAGGGGTGGGATTCAAGGGCGGTGGTGCATGAAGTGGAGTAGATGTGCTAGAGGGCATCATCAACCACGTGGGAAGGGAAGTTGTGATCGTGGAAGGAGGAGGCCATCTGGGACTTTCTGAGGTGGAAGTGGTCAGCCTGGGAACAGATGCTGTGGAGGCAGAGGAACTGGGAATAAGGGATGGCGTTTTTACAGGAGGCAGGGTGGGGAGGAGGTGTGGTCTAGGTAGCTGTGGGAGACGGTGGGCTTGTAGAATATGCGGTTAGTCGGTCGCTGGAGACGGTGATGGAGAGATCCAGGAAGGGGAAGGAGGTTGCCGAGATGATCCAGGTGAATTTGAGGTCGGGGTGGAAGGTGTTGGTGAAGTTAATGAACTGTTCAACCTCCTCATGGGAGCACGAGGTGGTGCTGATACAGTCATCGATGGAGTGGAGGAAAAGGTGGGGGTTGGTGCCAGTGTAACTGCAGATGATGGACTGTTTCATGTACCAGGTAGGCATAGCTGGGTCCCATGCGGGTTTGGAGGAAGTGGGAGTATTGGAAGGAGAAGTTGTTGAGGGGAAGGATCAGTTCAGCCAGGCAGATGAGGGTGTCGGTGGAAGGGTACGGCGTGAGAGGAAGAAACGGAAGGTTTGGAGACCTTCGTCGTGGCGGATGGATGTGTACAGAGACTGGAAGTCCGAGGTGAAAATGAGGTGTTAGGGTCCGGAGAAACAAAAATCTTGGAGGAGGTGAAGGAAATGGATGGTGTCACAAATGTAGATGGGGAGTTCCTGGACTAAGGGGGACAGGACGGTGTCGAGGTAGGAGGAGATGAGTTCAGTGGGACAGGCGCAGGCTGAGGTAATGGGTCGACCGGGGCAATCAGGTTTGTGAATCCGAGGAAGGAGGTAGAATCAGGCAGTGTGGGATTCATTGACAATGAGGTTGGAGGGTGTGGATGAGAGATCCCCAGAGATGATGAGGTTGTGGATAGTCTGGGAGATGATGGGAGGTGAGGTTGTGATCAAGGGGGCAGTAGGAAGAGGTGTCTGCGATTTGGTGCCTGGCTTCAGTGGTGTAGAGGTCGGTGCACCACACACTGCTACAGCACCCCCCATTGTCTGCAGGTTTGACAGTGAGGTTGGGGTTGGATCAGAGGAAGTGGAGGGCTGCGTGTTGTGAGGGTGAGAGGTTGGAGGGGGTGAGGGGGGTGGGCAGGTTGAGGCAGTTGATGTTACGACGACAGTTTGAAATGAAGAGGTCAAGGGCGGGTAGCAGGCCAGCACGGTGTGTCCAGGTGGATGGGGTGTGTTGGAGGTGGGAGAAGGGGTCCTCAGTGGGAACATAGAACATTACAGTGCATTACAGGCCCTTCGGCCCTCAATGTTGCACCAGCCTGTCATACCAATCTGAAGCCCATCTAACCTACACTATTCCATGTACATCCATATGCCTGTCCAATGACGATTTAAATGTACTTAAAGTTGATGAATCTACTACCATTGCAGGCAAAGCATTCCATACCCTTACTACTCTCTGAGTAAAGAAACTACCTCTGACATCTGTCTTATACCTATGTCCCCTTACTTTAAAGTTGTGTCCCCTCGTGTTTGCTGTCCCCATACTTGGAAAAAGGCTCTCCCTGTCCACCCTATCTAACCCTCTGATTATCTTATATGTCTCTATTAAGTCACCTCTCAACCTTGTTCTCTCTAATGAAAACAGCCTCAAGTCCCTCAGCCTTTCTTCATAAGACCTTCCCTCCATACCAGGCAACATCCTAGTAAATCTTCTCTGCACCCTTTCCAAAGCTTCCACATCCTTCTTATAATGCGGTGACCAGAACTGTACACAATACTCCAAGTGTGGCCATACCAGAGTTTTGTACAGCTACAGCATAACCTCATGGTTCTGGAACTCGATCCCTCTATTAATAAAAGCTAAAACACTGTGTGCCTTCTTAACAACCCTGTCCACCTGGGTGGCAACTTTCAAGGATCTGTGTACCTGGACACCGAGATCTCTCTGCTCATCTACACTACCAAGAATCTTACCATTAGCCCAGTACTTTGCATTCCGGTTACTCCGACCAAAGTGAATCACCTCACACTTGTCCGCATTAAACTCCATTTGCCACCTCTCAGCTCAGCTCTGCAACTGATCTATGTCTCTCTGTAACCTACAACATCCTTTGTCACTATCCACAACTCCACTGACCTTAGTGTCGTCTGCAAATTTACTAATCCACCCTTCTACGCCCTCATCCAGGTCTTATATAAAAATGACGAACAGCAGTGCACCCAACACCGACCCTTGCAGTATACCACTAGTAACTGGACTCCAGGATGAACATTTCCCATCAACCACCACCCTCTGTCTTCTTTCAGCAAGCCAATTACTGATCCAAACTGCTATATCTCCCACAATCCCATTTGTCCGCATTTTGTACAATAGCCTACTGTGGGGAACCTTATCGAACACCTTGCTGAAATCAATATGCACTACATCAACCGGTTTACTCTCACCTACTTGTTTGGTCACCTTCTCAAAGAACTCAATAAAGGTTTGTGAGGCACAACCTACCCTTCACAAAACCATGCTGACTATCCCTAATCAAATTATTCTTTTCTAGATGATAATAAATCCTATCTCTTATAATCTTTTCCAACACTTTACCAATAACTGAAGTAAGGCTCACTGGTCTATAATTACCAGTATTGTCTCTACTCCCCTTCTTGAACAAGGGAACCACATTTGCTTTCCTCCAGTCTTCTGGCGCTATTCCTGTAGACAATGATGATTTAAAGATCAATTTCAAAGGCTCGGCAATCTCCTCCCTGGCTTCCCAGAGGAGCTAGGATAAATCCCATCCGGCCCAGGGGACTTATCTATTTTCACACTCTGCAGGATTTCTAATACCTCTTCCTTGTGAACCTCAATCCCACCTAGTCTAGTAGCCTGTATCTCAGTATTCTCCTCGACAACATTGTCATTTTCCAGCCTGAATACTGTTGAAAAATATTCATTTAGAGCTTCCCCTATCTCCTCTGACTCCACACACAACTTCCCACTACTATCCTTGATTGGCCCTAATCTTACTCTCGTCATTCTTTTATTCCTTAAATACCTATAGAAAGCCTTAGGGTTTACCCTGATCCTATCCACCAACAACTTCTCATGTCTTCTCCTGGCTCTTCTGAGCTCTCTCTTTAGGTCTTTCCTGGCTACCTTGTAATCCTCAAGCGCCCTGAGCCTTCACATCTCATCCTAACATAAGCCTTCTTCTTCCTCTTGACCAGAGATTCCACTTCCTTCGTAAACCATGGCTCCCGCGCTCTACAGCTTCTTCCCTGCCTGACAGGTACATACTTATCTAGGGCACACAGTAACTTTTCCTTGAATAAGCTCCACATTTCTAATGTGCTCATCCCCTGCAGTTTCCTTCCCCATCCTATGCTTCCTAAATCTTGCCTAATTGCATCGTAATTGCCTTTCCCCCAGCTGTAACTCTTGCCCAGTGGTATACAGCTATCCCTTTCTATCACTAAAGTAAACATAATAGAATTGTGATCGCTATCACCAAAGTGCTCACCTACTTCCAAGTCTAACACCTGATCGGGCTCATTACCCAGTACCAAATCTAATGTGGCTTCACCCCTTGTAGGCCTGTCTACATACTGTGTCAGGAAGCCCTCCTGCACACACTGGACAAAAACTGACCCATCTATAGCACTCGTACTGTAGTGATCCCAGTCAATATTTGGAAAGTTGAAGTCCCCATGACAACTCCCCTGTCTCTCTCACTCCTATCGAGAATCATCTTTGCTATCCTTTCCTCTACATCTCTGGAACTATTCTTTTCCTCCGCTACATCGATGACTGTATCGGCGCTACCTCGTGCTCCCACGAGGAGGTTGAACAGTTCATCCAATTTACTAACACCTTCCACCCCGACCTCAAATTTACCTGGACCGTCTCAGACTCCTTCCTCCCCTTCCTAGACCTCTCCATTTCTATCTCGGACAACCGACTCAACACGGAAGTTTACTATAAACCGACCGACTCCCACAGCTACCTAGACTACACCACCTCTCACCCTGCCCCCTGTAAAAATGCCATCCCATATTCCCAATTCCTTTGCCTCCACCGCATCTGCTCCCAGGAGGACCAGTTCCAATACCGAACAACCCAGATGGCCTCCTTCTTCAAAGACCGCAATTTCCCCTCCGACGTGGTTGATGATGCCCTCCACCGCATCTCCTCCACTTCCCGCTCCTTTGCCCTTGAACCCCGCCCGTCCAATCGCCACCAGGACAGAACCCCACTGTCTTCACCTACCACCCCACCAACCTCCAGATACATCGTATCATCCGTCGTCATTTCCACCACCTCCAAACAGACCCCACCACCAGGGATATATTTCCCTCCCCACCACTATCAGCGTTCTGGAAAGACCACTCCCTCCGCAACTCCCTCGTCAGATCCACACCCCCCACCAACCCAACCTCGACTCCCGGCACCTTCCCCTGCAACCGCAAGAAATGCAAAACTTGCGCCCACACCTCCCCCCTCAACTCCCTCCAAGGCCCCAAGGGATCCTTCCATATCCATCACAAATTCACCTGCACCTCCACACACATCATTTACTGTATCCGCTGCACCCGATGTGGCCTCCTATACATTGGGGAGACAAGCCACCTACTTGCGGAATGTTTCAGGGAACACCTCTTGGACACCCGCACCAACCAACCCAACCGCCCCGTGGCTGAACACTTCAACTCCCCCTCCCACAACATCAAGGACATGCAGATCCTTGGCCTCCTCCATCGCCAGACCATGGCAACACGACGCCTAGAGGAAGAACGCCTCATCTTCCAACCACAAGGGATGAATGCAGATTTCTCCAGCTTTCTCATTTCTCCATCCCCCACCTTTTCTCAGTCCCAACCCTCAGACTCAACACCGCCTTCTTGACCTGTAATCTTCTTCCCGACCTCTCCGCCCCCACCCCCTCTCCGGCCTATCACCCTCACCTTAACCTCCTTCCCAACGCCCCTCCCCCAAGTTCCTCCTCCCTACCTTTTATCTTAGCCTGCTTGGCACACCCTCCTCATCCCTGAAGAAGGGCTCATGCCCGAAACGTCGATTCTCCTGCTCCTTGGATGCTGCCTGACCTGCTGCACTTTCCCAGCACCACATTTTTAAGACCTAACCTTCTTAGTCTTGCACTCTTTGCAGTACTTTTCTTGTCATCCCCAAAATCTCACATTTATCCCAGATTGAAATGCAGTTGCTATTTTTTCTGATTACCTAAGCAATTTGATGATACCTTAGTTGACAGAGTTCTTCTTCACAACCCAACACCAATACAATTTTGTGGCATCTGCAAATTCCTTAATCATGTTCTTTTCATTTGTCAAAATCATTGTTATACACCACAAATAATAAGTGATTTCATACTTAAGGAAGCCGATTTTACGATTAATTTTGAAGGATTTGAACAAGGGATTGAAGAAAAAGCAGGATTGTAAGCAAACTAACGAGGATGTGGGATTAAGTGCAATTGTTCTGTAAAAGAGTCAACACAGATATAGAGTCATAGTTGTTTACCCCACAGCAAGAGACCATTTATACCATCATGTTTGTACCAGTCAACAAAGATCTGACTGTGTTAATTTAATTTTCCAGCTAATGGCTTATTGCCTTGGAGCCTGTGGCCTCCGAGGTGAATATCTAAATACTGCTGAAATGTAAGAGTTGGGAGGTCATGTTGTGGCTGTACAGGACATTGGTTAGGCCACTGTTGGAACATTGCGTGCAATTCTGGTCTCCTTCCTATCGGAAAGATGTTGCGAAACTTGAAAGTGTTCAGAAAAGATTTACAAGGATGTTGCCAGGCTTTGAGGATTTGAGCTATAGGGAGAGGCTGAACAGGCTGGGGCTGTTTTCCCTGGAGAGTCGGAGGCTGAGGGGTGACCTTATAGAGGTTTACAAAATCATGACAGGCATGGATAGGATAAATAGACAAAGTCTTTTCCCTGCAATCGGGGAGTCCAGAACTAGAAGGCATAGGTTTAGGGTGAGAGAGGAAAGATATAAAAGAGACCTAAGGGGCAACTTTTTCACACAAGAGGGTGGTACGTGTATGGAATGAGCTGCCAGAGGAAATGGTGGAGGCTGGTACAATTCCAACATTTAAAAGGCATTTGGATGGGTATATGAATAGGAAGGGTTTGGAGGGATATGGGCCGGGTGCTGGCAGGTGGGACTAGATTGGGTTGGGATATCTAGTCGGCATGGACGGGTTGGACCGAAGGGTCTGTTTCCATGCTGTACATCTCTATGACTGGTGACGTCACTGGCGGTGGAAGTGACATCAATGATAGAGCCTTCCAGTGGGGTGGAAGTGACTGCCGCGGCGGCAACTGTGGGGGCGGAAGTGACGTTCAAGGTAGGTATCACGTCTGTGCTGGTGAACCTCGTGGCGCCAGTGGATCCTGTGGTGATAGTCTGCTCTGCAGTCGCGGAGGTGGTTGGGCAGACAGTGATCTCGGAAGTGGTGTGATAGGCAGTGGCTGCGGGCCGGGCTGTGGCGTCGGGGGTGGAAGTGATGTCATCGATTGCTCCAGGGTCATGGAAGGAGCTAAACTAATGTCTGGGATAGACAGGTTATCTTATGATGTAAGCTTGGACAGACCGGGCTTGTATCCCCTGAAGTTTGGAAGGGTAAGAGGTGACTTGATTGAAACATTCAACATTCTGAGGGGATTTGACAGGGGGATTGTGGAGAGGGTGGTACCCTCCTAAAGGAGAATCTAAGACTGGGGACCAGTTTAACATGAGAGAACAATCAGTTAAACCAAAGGTTAGGTGAAATTTTCTTTCTCAAGAGGGTTGTGAGTTTCTGTGACACTCGTCCTTGAACGTTGGCAGAAGCAGTCTTGCATTTTATTTTGGAAAGGCTGCGATAGATATCAAGGGAGTGAAAGGTTGTCAGTAGTGGGTGGGAAAGTGGGTTTGGGGTTACATCAGATCATTGTTGGGTAGATGCCAGTATCGTCGTAACTGGACTGGAAGAGCTTGGCTTGGGGAGCAGCGTTTCTGGAGCACAAGTCTTCAGTACTATTGCTGGAACGGTGTCAGGGGCCATAGACTTTGCAGTTCCCAGTGTCTCCAACTGTTTCTTGGTGTCACGTGGAGTGAATCAAATTGGGTAAAGAATGGCATTGGAAACGCTGGGGACTACTGGAGGAGGCCGCGATGGATCATCCATTCCGCACTTCTGGCTGAAGATTGAAGGATGATATCAAGGTTCTTGAGTGTTGTTGGAACTGCACCTTCAGTTCCATCACTTTCCTGACTTGTGTCTTGATGATGGTGGACAGGTTTGGGGAGTCAGGAGGTGAGCTACGGCAGAACTCTGAGCTTCTGACCTGCTCACAGTGTTTATATGGCAAGTCCAGTTTAATTTCTGGTCAATAGTAACTCGCAGCATGTTGATAGTAGCATCACCATTACTGAAGCCCCCACTGAGTGTGAAGGAGTGATGGTTAGCTTCTGGAGATGGAGGTGATCATGGTCATTGCCTGGCACTGGTGCAAATTATACTTGCCACTTGTCAGCCCAAATATGGACTTTCTGCCGGTCTTGTTGTATTTGAACACGGGCTGTTTCAGTACTGGAGATGTCACGGATGGTGCTGAATATTGCACAGTCATCAGCGCTCTTCCCCACTTCTCACCTTATCATGGAGTGACCATGATTGATGAGGCAGCTGATGATGGTTGGTCCGAAGGAACTCATGCAGAGGTGTCCTTTGTGCAAGGTCCAACTCAAATCAATGGAGAGGTTGACCCCTGGGTCCTAATAGTTCCAGCAGAATGTTGCATTACAAATGGCTACTGTGCAGGCATAGCAATTAGTGAAGAAAGCGAAGAGAGTCGAATGCCATGATTTGACGATGCCGGTGTTGGACTGATTCCCTACACCAGCGCCCAGTGATTCCCTGTTGAAGAACCACCTGATGAAGGAGCAGCACTTCCAAATAAACCTGTTGGACTATAACCTGATGTTGTGTGGTTTTTAACTTTAGAATTGAATGCAGGAGTGTTCCATTTAAAAAAAAGAGATGAGGCAAAACTTTTTCTCTCAGAGGGCTCAGAGATTTTGGTTCCATCTTCCTGAAGTGTTCGAAGCAGAGTCCTTGAACATTTTGAAGACAGAGATAGATCCTGGTTAAGCAAAGGGTGAAATGAAATCAAGGAATGCAGATTTGAGGGTACAGACAGATCGTAGTGAATGGCAAAACAAGCTCAAGGGACTGAATGTGTACTCCTGGACAAGACAACGGTGATGGAGGGATAAGAGCAAGAGTGAGGACTGCAGAAGCTGGAGATCAGAGTTGAAAACTTGGGCGATGGAAAAGCACAGCAGGTCAGGCAGCAACCGAGGAGCAGGAGAGTTGACATTTCAGGCATAAGCACTTCATCAGGAATGTGGGAGAAAGGCAGTGACGAGAAAGTTGTCTATGGTTCCTGACAAGTCCAGGGAAACCCAGCAAGGGCATAAACCCACGGACACAGACCAGCACAAAACCAACACCAATAGTGACTCCCGACACCAGCGCCCACAGTGACTCCTGACACCAGCGCCCACAGTGACTCCCGACACCAGCGCCCACAGTGACTCCCGACACCAGCGCCCACAGTGACTCCCGACACCAGCGCCCACACTGATTCACTACACCATCGCCCACACACATTCCCTACACTAGCGCCCACACACATTCCCTACACCAGCGCCCACACACATTCCCTACACCAGCGCCCACACACATTCCCTACACCAGCGCCCACACACATTCCCTACACCAGCGCCCACACACATTCCCTACACCAGCACCCACAGTGACTTCCTACACCATCGCCCACACTGATTCCCTACACCATCGCCCACACACATTCCCTACACCAGCGCCCACAGTGATTTCCTACACCAGCGCCCACAGTGATTTCCTACACCATCGCCCACAATGATTCCCTACACCAGCGCCCACACACATTCCCTACACCAGCGCCCACACACATTCCCTACACCAGCGCCCACAGTGACTTCCTACACCAGCGCCCACAGTGACTTCCTACACCAGCGCCCACACTGATTTACTACACCAGCGCCCACACACATTCCCTACACCAGCGCCCACAGTGATTGGCCACACCAGCACCGACTCTGATCCACTACACTGGCGCCGACACAGATTCCCTACACCAGCGCCCACAGTGATTCCCTACACCAGCGCCCACAGTGATTCCCTACACCAGCGCCCACAGTGATTCCCTACACCATCGTCCACAATGATTCCCTACACCAGCACCCACACTGATTTACTACACCAGCGCCCACACACATTCCCTACACCAGCGCCCACAGTGATTCCCTACACCAGCTCCCACAGAGACTCCCGACACGAGCGCCCACAGTGATTCCCTACACCCGTACCCACAGTGATTCCATACACCAGCGCCCACACTGATTTACTACAACAGCTCTCACAGAGATTCCCTACACACGTACCCACAGTGATTCGCTGCACCAGCGCCCACAGTGATTCCCTACATCTGCGCCCACAGTGATTCCCTACACCCGTACCCACAGTGATTCCATACACCAGCGCCCACACTGATTTACTACAACAGCTCTCACAGAGATTCCCTACACACGTACCCACAGTGATTCCCTACACCAGTGCCCACAGTGATTCCCTACACCAGCGCCCACACTGATTCCCTACACCAGCGCCCACAGTGATTCCCTACACCAGCGCCCACAGTGATTCCCTACACCAGCGCCCACAGTGATTGGCCACACCAGCACCGACTCTGATCCACTACACTGGCGCCGACACAGATTCACTACACCAGCACCCACAGTGACTTCCTACACTTGCACCCACAGTGATTCCCTACACCAGCGCCCACAGTGATTCCCGACACCAGTGCCGATACTGATTCATTACACCAGCGCCCACAGTGATTTACAGCACCAGTGCCTACAGTGATTGACTATACCAGCGCCGACTCTGATCCACTACACTGGCGTCGACACAGATTCACTACACCATCTCCCACAGTGATTCCCTCGACCAGCGCCCACAGTGATTCCCTACACCAGCGCCCACAGTGATTCCCTACACCAGCGCCCACAGTGATTCCCTACACCAGAGCCCACAGTGATTCCCTCGACCAGCGCCCACAGTGATTCCCTACACCAGCGCCCACAGTGATTCCCTACACCAGCGCCCACAGTGATTCCCTACACCAGTGCCCACAGTGATTCCCTACACCAGCGCCCACAGTGATTCCCTACACCAGAGCCCACAGTGATTCCCTCGACCAGCGCCCACAGTGATTCCCTACACCAGCGCCCACAGTGATTCCCTACACCAGCGCCCACAGTGATTCCCTACACCAGTGCCCACAGTGATTCCCTACACCAGTGCCCACAGTGATTCCCTACACCAGCGCCCACAGTGATTCCCTACACCAGTGCCCACAGTGATTCCCTACACCATCGCCCACAGTGATTCACTACACCAGTGCCCACAGTGATTCCCTACACCAGCGCTAATACTGATTCACTACACCAGCTCCCACAGAAATTCACTACACCAGCTCCCGCAGTGATTCCCGACACCAGTGCCCAAAGTGATTCCCTACACCAGCACCCACAGAGATACCCTACACCAGCGTCCACCGTGATTCCCTACACCAGCACCCACAATGATTCCCGACACCAGCACCGATACTGATTCATTACACCAGCGCCCACACTGATTCACTACACCAGCACCCACAGTGATTCACTACACCAGCACCCACAGTGATTCACTACACCAGCACCCACACTGATTCACTACACCAGCGCCCACAGTGATTCACTACACCAGAGCGCACAGTAATTTACTACACCAGCTCCCACAGTGATTCTCTACTCCAGCTCCCACAGTGATCCCCTACACCAGTTCCCACAGTGATTCTCTACTCCAGCTCCCACAGTGATCCCCTACTCCAGCTCCCACACTGATTCCCTACACCAGCGCCCACAATGATTCCCTACACCAGCTCCCACAGTGATTCACTACACCAGCGCCCATAGTAATTCACCACATCAGCTCCCACAGTGATTCCCTACACCAGCTCTCACAGTGAATCACTATACTAGAGCCCACAGTGATACCCAACACCAGCACCCACAGTAATTCACTACACCAGTGCCCAGTGATTCATCACACCTGCGCCCACACAGATTCCCTACACCAGCGCCCCCAGTGATTCCCTACACCTTCGCCGACACCGATTCCCTACACCAGCGCCGACAGTGATTCCCGACACCAGCGCCAATACTGATTCATTGCACCAGCGCCCACAGTGATTAACTAGACCAGCGCCAACTCTGATCCACTACACTGGCGCCAACACAGATTCACTACACCAGCGCCCACAGTGATTTCCTACACCGGTGCCCACAATGAATCCCTAAACCAGCACCTACAGTGATTCCCTACACCAGCACTAACAGTGATTCCCTACACCAGCGCCCACAGTGATTCCCTACACCAGCACCCACAGTGATTCCCTACACCGGCACCCACAGTGATTCCCTACACCAGCGCCCACACTGATTCCCTACACCAGCGCCCACAGTGATTCCCTACACCGGCACCCACAGTGATTCCCTACACCAGCGCTAACAGTGATTCCCTACACTAGCGCCCACACTGATTCCCTACACCAGCGCCCACAGTGATTCCCTACACCAGCGCTAACAGTGATTTCCTACACCAGCAGCCACAGTGATACCCTACAATAGTACCCTCAGTGACTCCCGACACCAGCGTCCTCAGTGATTCCCTACACCATCGCCCACAGTAATTCCCTACACCAGCGCCCACAGTGATGCCCTATATCAGTGCCCACAGTAATTCGCTACACCAGCTCCCACAGTGATTCCCTACACCAGCGCTCACAGTGATTCCCTACACCAGCGCCCACAGTGATTCCCTACACCAGCGCCCACAGTGATTCCCTACACCAGCGCCCACAGTGATACCCTACGCCAGCGCCCACAATGATACCCTACGCCAGCGACCACAGTGATACCCTACACCATGGCCCTCAGTCATTCCCTACACCGGCACCCGCAGTGATACCCTACACCAGTACCCTCAGTGACTCCCGACACCAGCACCCACAGTGATTCCCTACACCATCGCCCACAGTGATTCCCTACACCATCGCCCACAGTGATTCCCTACACCATCGCCCACAGGGATTCCCTACACCATCGCCCACAGGGATTCCCTACACCATCGCCCACAGGGATTCCCTACACCATCGCCCACAGGGATTCCCTACACCATCGCCCACAGGGATTCCCTACACCAGCGTCCATCGTGATTCCCAACACCAGCGACCACAGTGATTCCTGACACCAGTACCCACACTGATTCCCTAAACCAGCGCCCACAGTGATTCATTACACCAGCGCCCACAGTGATTCCCTACACCAGAGCCCACAGTAATTCACAACACCAGAGCCGACTCTGATCCACTAAACTGGCGCTAACACAGATTCACTACACCGGCGCTCACAGTGATTCCCTACACCAGCGCCCACAGTGATTCACTACACCAGCGCCCACAGTGATTCCCTACACCAGCGCCCACAGTGATTCCCTACACCAGCGCCCACAGCGATTCCCTACACCATCGCCCACATTGATTCCCTACACCAGCGCCCACAGTGATTCCCTACACCAGCGCCCAGTGATTCCCTACACCAGTGCCCACAGTGATTCACTACACCAGCGCCCACAGTGATTCCCCACACCATCGCCCACAGTGATACACTACACCAGCGCCCACAGTGATTCCCTACACCAGCGCCCACAGTGATTCACTACACCAGCACCCACAGTGATTCCCTTCACCAGCACCCACAGTGATTCACTACACCAGCGCCCACAGTGATTCCCTTCACCAGCACCCACAGTGATTCCCTACACCAGCACCCACAGTGATTCCCTACACCATCGCCCACAGTGATTCCCTACACCATCGCCCACAGTGATTCCCTACACCATCGCCCACAGTGATTCCCAACACCAGCTCCCACAGTGATTTCCTACACCAGCGCCCACAGTGATTCCCTACACCATCGCCCACACTGATTCACTACACCAGCACCCACAGTGATACCCTACGCCAGCGCCCACAGTGATACCCTACACCAGCGCCCACAGTGATACCCTACACCATGGCCCTCAGTGATTACCTACACCGGCATCCACAGTGATACCCTACACCAGTACCCTCAGTGACTCCCGACACCAGCATTCTCAGTGACTGCCTACATCATCGCCCACAGTAATTGGCTACACCATCGCCCATAGTCATTGCCTACACCATCGCCCACAGGGATTCCCTACACCATTGCCCACAGTGATTCCCTACACCATCGCCCACAGTGATTCCCTACACCAGTGCCCACAGTGATTCCCTACAACAGTGTCCACAGTGATTCCCTACACCAGCGCCCACAGTGATTCCCTACACCAGTGCCCACAGTGATTCCCTACAACAGTGTCCACAGTGATTCCCTACACCAGCGCCCACAGTGATTCCCTACACCAGCGCCCACAGTGATTCCCTACACCAGCGCCCACAGTGATTCCCTACAACAGTGTCCACAGTGACTCCCAATACCAGCACCCACAGTGATTCCCTGCACCAGCACCCACAGTGATTCATTACACCAGCGCCCACAGTGATTCACAAAACCAGTGCCTACTGTGATTCACTACACAGCGCCGACTCTGATCCACTAAACTGGCGCTAACACAGATTCACTACACCGGCGCTCACAGTGATTCCCTACACCAGCACCCACACTGATTGACTACAATAGCGCCCACAGTGATTCCCTACACCAGTGCCCACACTGATTCCCTACACCGGCAACCACACTGATTCCCTACACCGGCAACCACACTGATTCCCTACATTGGCACCCACACTGATTCCCTACACCGGCAACCACACTGATTCCCTACACTGGCACCCACAGTGATTCCCCACACCATCGCCCACATTGATTCCCTACACCAGCTCCCACAGTGATTCCCTACACCAGCTCCCACAGTGATTCCCTACACCAGCTCCCACAGTGACTCCCGACATGAGCACCCTCAGTGACTGCCTCCACCATCACCCACAGTAATTGCCTACACCATCGTCCACAGTGATTCCCTACACCATCGTCCACAGTGATTCCCTACACCAGCGCCCACAGTGATTCCCTACACCATCGCCCACAGTGATTCCCTACACCATCGTCCACAGTGATTCCCTACACCATCGTCCACAGTGATTCCCTACACCATCGCCCACAGTGATTCCCTACACCAGCGCCCACAGTGATTCACTACACCAGCGCCCACAGTGATTCCCTACACCAGCGCCCACAGTGATTCACTACACCAGCGCCCACAGTGATTCACTACACCAGCGCCCACAGTGATTCACTACACCAGCGCCCACAGTGATTCCCTACACCAGCGCCCACAGTGATTCACTACACCAGCGCCCACAGTGATTCACTACACCAGCGCCCACAGTGATTCACTACACCAGCGCCCACAGTGATTCACTACACCAGCGCCCACAGTGATTCACTACACCAGCGCCCACAGTGATTCACTACACCAGCGCACACACTGATTCCCAATACCAGCGCCCACACACATTCCCTACACCAGCGCCCACACACATTCCCTACACCAGCACCCACACACATTCCCTACACCAGCACCCACACACATTCCCTACACCAGCACCCACACACATTCCCTACACCAGCACCCACACACATTCCCTACACCAGCGCCCACACTGATGCCCTACACCAGCGCCCACACACATTCCCTACACCAGCGCCCACACACATTCCCTACACCAGCGCCCACACACATTCCCTACACCAGCGCCCACACACATTCCCTACACCAGCGCCCACACTGATGCCCTACACCAGCGCCCACACTGATGCCCTACACCAGCGCCCACACTGATTCTCCACACCAGCACCCACACTGATTCCCTAAACAAGTACCCACAATGATTCACTACAACAGCACCCACAGTGATTCCCTACACCGGCACCCACAGTGATTCCCTAAACCAGCGCCCACACTGATTCCCGACACCAGCGCCCATACTGATTCCCAACACCAGCGCCCACAGTTATTCACAAAACCAGTGCCTACTGTGATTCACTAAACTGGCGCCAACACAGATTCACTACACCAGCACCCACAGTGATTCCCTACACCAGCACCCACAGTGATTCCCTACACCGGCACCCACAGTGATTCACTACACCAGTGCCCACAGTGATTCCCTACACCGGCGCCCACAGTGATTCCCTACACCAGCGCCCACAGTGATTCCCTACACCAGCGCCCACAGTGATTCCCTACACCAGCGCCCACAGTGATTCCCTACACCAGTGCCCACACTGATTCCCTACACCAGCGCCCACACTGATTCCCTACACCAGCGCCCACACTGATTCCCTACACCAGTGCCCACAGTGATTCCCTACACTAGCGCCCACAGTGATTCCCTACACCAGCGCCCACAGTGATTCACTACACCAGTGCCCACAGTGATTCCCTACACTAGCGCCCACAGTGATTCCCTACACCAGCACCCACAGTGATTCACTACACCGGCACCCACAGTGATTCCCTACACCAGCACCCACAATGATTCCCTACACCAGCGCTAACACTGATTCACTACACCAGCGCCCACAGAAATTCACTACACCAGCGCCCACAGTGATTCACTACACCAGAGCCCACAGTAATTTACTACACCAGCTCCCACAGTGATTCTCTACTCCAGCTCCCACAGTGATCCCCTACACCAGTTCCCACAGTGATTCTCTACTCCAGCTCCCACAGTGATCCCCTACACCAGCTCCCACAGTGATTCTCTACTCCAGCTCCCACAGTGATCCCCTACACCAGCTCCCACAGTGATTCCCTACACCAGCGCCCACAATGATTCCCTACACCAGCGCCCACAATGATTCCCTACACCAGCACCCACAGTGATTCCCTACACCATTGCCCACACTGATTCCCTACACCATCGCCCACACTGATTCCCTACACCAGTGCCCACAGTGATTCCCTACACCAGCTCCCACAGTGATTCACTACACCAGCGCCCATAGTAATTCACCACATCAGCTCCCACAGTGATTCCCTACACCAGCTCTCACAGTGAATCACTATACTAGAGCCCACAGTGATACCCAACACCAGCACCCACAGTAATTCACTACACCAGTGCCCAGTGATTCATCACACCTGCGCCCACACAGATTCCCTACACCAGCGCCCCCAGTGATTCCCTACACCTTCGCCGACACCGATTCCCTACACCAGCGCCGACAGTGATTCCCGACACCAGCGCCAATACTGATTCATTGCACCAGCGCCCACAGTGATTAACTAGACCAGCGCCAACTCTGATCCACTACACTGGCGCCAACACAGATTCACTACACCAGCGCCCACAGTGATTTCCTACACCGGTGCCCACAATGAATCCCTAAACCAGCACCTACAGTGATTCCCTACACCAGCGCCCACAGTGATTCCCTACACCAGCGCCCACAGTGATTCCCTACACCGGCACCCACAGTGATTCCCTACACCAGCGCTAACAGTGATTCCCTACACCAGCGCCCACAGTGATTCCCTACACCGGCACCCACAGTGATTCCCTACACCAGCGCTAACAGTGATTCCCTACACCAGCGCTAACAGTGATTCCCTACAATAGCGCCCACACTGATTCCCTACACCAGCGCCCACAGTAATTCCCTACACCAGCGCTAACAGTGATTTCCTACACCAGCAGCCACAGTGATACCCTACACTAGTACCCTCAGTGACTCCCGACACCAGCGTCCTCAGTGATGCCTACATCATCGCCCACAGTAATTGCCTACACCATCGCCCACAGGGATTCCCTACACCATCGCCCACAGTGATTCCCTACACCATCGCCCACAGTGATTCCCTACACCATCGCCCACAGTGATTCCCTACACCATCGCCCACAGTGATTCCCCACACCATCGCCCACAGTGATTCCCTACACCAGCGCCCACAGTGATTCCCCACACCATCGCCCACAGTGATTCACTACACCATCGCCCACAGTGATTCCCTACACCAGCGCCCACAGTGATTCCCCACACCATCGCCCACAGTGATTCACTACACCAGCGCCCACAGTGATTCCCTACACCATCGCCCACAGTGATTCCCCACACCATCGCCCACAGTGATTCCCCACACCATCGCCCACAGTGATTCACTACACCATCGCCCACAGTGATTCACTACACCAGCGCCCACAGTGATTCCCTACACCAGCGCCCACAGTGATTGACTACAATAGCGCCCACACTGATTCCCTACACTGGCACCCACAGCGATTCCCTACACCAGCGCCCATAGTGATTCCCTACACCATCACCGACAGTGATTCCCTACACCAGCGCCCACAGTGATTCCCTACACCAGCGCCCACACACATTCCCTACACCAGCGCCCACAGTGATTCCCTACACCAGCGCCCACACACATTCCCTACACCAGCGCCCACACACATTCCCTACACCAGCGCCCACAGTGATTCCCTACACCAGCGCCCACAGTGATTCCCTACACCAGCGCCCACAATGATACCCTACGCCAGCGACCACAGTGATACCCTACACCATGGCCCTCAGTCATTCCCTACACCGGCACCCGCAGTGATACCCTACACCAGTACCCTCAGTGACTCCCGACACCAGCATTCTCAGTGACTGCCTACATCATCGCCCACAGTAATTGGCTACACCATCGCCCACAGGGATTCCCTACACCATCGCCCACAGGGATTCCCTACACCATCGCCCACAGGGATTCCCTACACCATCGCCCACAGGGATTCCCTACACCAGCGTCCATCGTGATTCCCAACACCAGCGACCACAGTGATTCCTGACACCAGTACCCTCACTGATTCCCTAAACCAGCGCCCACAGTGATTCATTACACCAGCGCCCACAGTGATTCCCTACACCAGAGCCCACAGTAATTCACAACACCAGCGCCGACTCTGATCCACTAAACTGGCGCTAACACAGATTCACTACACCGGCGCTCACAGTGATTCCCTACACCAGCGCCCACACTGATTCCCTACACCAGCGCCCACAGTGATTCACTACACCAGCGCCCAGTGATTCCCTACACCAGCGCCCACAGTGATTCACTACACCAGCGCCCACAGTGATTCCCCACACCATCGCCCACAGTGATTCACTACACCAGCGCCCACAGTGATTCCCTACACCATCGCCCACAGTGATTCCCTACACCAGCGCCCACAGTGATTCCCCACACCATCGCCCACAGTGATTCACTACACCAGCGCCCACAGTGATTCCCTACACCATCGCCCACAGTGATTCCCTACACCAGCGCCCACAGTGATTCACTACACCAGCACCCACAGTGATTCCCTTCACCAGCACCCACAGTGATTCACTACACCAGCGCCCACAGTGATTCCCTTCACCAGCACCCACAGTGATTCCCTCCACCAGCACCCACAGTGATTCCCTACACCATCGCCCACAGTGATTCCCTACACCATCGCCCACAGTGATTCCCTACACCAGCTCCCACAGTGATTTCCTACACCAGCGCCCACAGTGATTCCCTACACCATCGCCCACACTGATTCACTACACCAGCACCCACAGTGATACCCTACGCCAGCGCCCACAGTGATACCCTACACCAGCGCCCACAGTGATACCCTACACCATGGCCCTCAGTGATTCCCTACACCGGCATCCACAGTGATACCCTACACCAGTACCCTCAGTGACTCCCGACACCAGCATTCTCAGTGACTGCCTACATCATCGCCCACAGTAATTGGCTACACCATCGCCCATAGTCATTGCCTACACCATCGCCCACAGGGATTCCCTACACCATTGCCCACAGGGATTCCCTACACCATCGCCCACAGGGATTCCCTACACCAGCGACCACAGTGATTCCTGACACCAGTACCCACAGTGACTCCCAATACCAGCACCCACAGTGATTCACTACATCAGCACCCACAGTGATTCCCTACACCAGCGCCCACAGTGATTCCCTACACCAGTGCCCACAGTGATTCCCTACAACAGTGTCCACAGTGATTCCCTACACCAGCGCCCACAGTGATTCCCTACACCAGCGCCCACAGTGATTCCCTACAACAGTGTCCACAGTGATTCCCTACAACAGTGTCCACAGTGATTCCCTACACCAGCGCCCACAGTGATTCCCTACAACAGTGTCCACAGTGACTCCCAATACCAGCACCCACAGTGATTCCCTGCACCAGCACCCACAGTGATTCATTACACCAGCGCCCACAGTGATTCACAAAACCAGTGCCTACTGTGATTCACTACACAGCGCCGACTCTGATCCACTAAACTGGCGCTAACACAGATTCACTACACCGGCGCTCACAGTGATTCCCTACACCAGCACCCACACTGATTGACTACAATAGCGCCCACAGTGATTCCCTACACCAGTGCCCACACTGATTCCCTACACCGGCAACCACACTGATTCCCTACACCGGCAACCACACTGATTCCCTACACTGGCACCCACACTGATTCCCTACACCGGCAACCACACTGATTCCCTACACTGGCACCCACAGCGATTCCCTACACCATCGCCCACATTGATTCCCTACACCAGCTCCCACAGTGATTCCCTACACCAGCTCCCACAGTGATTCCCTACACCAGCTCCCACAGTGACTCCCGACATGAGCACCCTCAGTGACTGCCTCCACCATCACCCACAGTAATTGCCTACACCATCGTCCACAGTGATTCCCTACACCATCGTCCACAGTGATTCCCTACACCATCGTCCACAGTGATTCCCTACACCATCGCCCACAGTGATTCCCTACACCATCGCCCACAGTGATTCCCTACACCATCGCCCACAGTGATTCCCTACACCAGCGCCCACAGTGATTCCCTACACCATTGTCCACAGTGATTCCCCACACCATCGCCCACAGTGATTCCCTACACCAGCGCCCACAGTGATTCACTACACCAGCGCCCACAGTGATTCCCTACACCATCGCCCATAGTGATTCCCTACACCAGCGCCCACAGTGATTCACTACACCAGCACCCACAGTGATTCACTACACCAGCGCCCACAGTGATTCACTACACCAGCGCCCACAGTGATTCCCTACACCATCGCCCACAGTGATTCCCTACACCAGCGCCCACAGTGATTCACTACACCAGCGCCCACAGTGATTCACTACACCAGCGCCCACAGTGATTCACTACACCAGCGCCCACAGTGATTCCCTACACCAGCGCCCACAGTGATTCCCTACACCAGCGCCCACAGTGATTCACTACACCAGCGCCCACAGTGATTCCCTACACCAGCGCCCACAGTGATTCCCTACACCAGCGCCCACAGTGATTCCCTACACCAGCGCCCACAGTGATTCACTACACCAGCGCCCACAGTGATTCACCACACCAGCGCACACACTGATTCCCAATACCAGCGCCCACACACATTCCCTACACCAGCACCCACACACATTCCCTACACCAGCACCCACACACATTCCCTACACCAGCACCCACACACATTCCCTACACCAGCACCCACACACATTCCCTACACCAGCACCCACACACATTCCCTACACCAGCGCCCACACACATTCCCTACACCAGCGCCCACACACATTCCCTACACCAGCGCCCACACTGATTCCCAATACCAGCGCCCACACACATTCCCTACACCAGCGCCCACACACATTCCCTACACCAGCACCCACACACATTCCCTACACCAGCGCCCACACTGATTCCCAATACCAGCGCCCACACACATTCCCTACACCAGCGCCCACACACATTCCCTACACCAGCACCCACACACATTCCCTACACCAGCGCCCACACTGATTCCCAATACCAGCGCCCACACACATTCCCTACACCAGCGCCCACACTGATTCCCAATACCAGCGCCCACACACATTCCCTACACCAGCGCCCACACACATTCCCTACACCAGCGCCCACACACATTCCCTACACCAGCGCCCACACACATTCCCTACACCAGCGCCCACACTGATGCCCTACACCAGCGCCCACACTGATTCCCTACACCAGCGCCCACACTGATTCTCCACACCAGCACCCACACTGATTCCCTAAACAAGTACCCACAATGATTCACTACAACAGCACCCACAGTGATTCCCTACACCGGCACCCACAGTGATTCCCTAAACCAGCGCCCACACTGATTCCCGACACCAGCGCCCATACTGATTCCCAACACCAGCGCCCACAGTTATTCACAAAACCAGTGCCTACTGTGATTCACTAAACTGGCGCCAACACAGATTCACTACACCAGCACCCACAGTGATTCCCTACACCGGCACCCACAGTGATTCACTACACCAGTGCCCACAGTGATTCCCTACACCAGCGCCCACAGTGATTCCCTACACCGGCGCCCACAGTGATTCCCTACACCAGTGCCCACAGTGATTCCCTACACCAGCGCCCACAGTGATTCACTACACCAGCGCCCACAGTGATTCACTACACCAGTGCCCACACTGATTCCCTATACCAGCGCCCACACTGATTCCCTACACCAGCACCCACAGTGATTCACTACACCAGTGCCCACAGTGATTCCCTACACTAGCGCCCACAGTGATTCCCTACACCAGCACCCACAGTGATTCACTACACCGGCACCCACAGTGATTCCCTACACTAGCGCCCACAGTGATTCCCTACACCAGCACCCACAGTGATTCTCTACACCAGCACCCACAGAGATTCCCTACACCAGCGCCCACAGTAATTCACTACACCAGCTCCCACAGTGATTTCCTACACCAGCACCCACAGTGATTCCCTACACCGGCACCCACAGTGATTCACTACACCGGCACCCACAGTGATTCACTACACCGGCACCCACAGTGATTCCCCACACCGGCACCCACAGTGACTCCCTACACCGGCACCCACAGTGATTCCCCACACCAGCGCCCACAGTGACTCCCTACACCGGCACCCACAGTGACTCCCCACACCAGTGTCCACAGTGATTCCCTACATCAGCGCCCACAGTGATTCCCTGTACAATTACACAAACACATCTCCTAGCCACAGGGGAAATAGCGACAAGGACAGGCAGACACCAGGAACTCCGGCCACATTCTCCCCCCATCTGCCCCTAGGAGGCATTAGATTCCACCTTATGGTTTACTGCACAAGATAATCATCCCGCTATCCCGGCTTCTAACGTACCTGATCCCGTGGGAATAGAGAATGAAAAGAATGATCCAGGTAGTCTTCGACTGTGGTCGATCCCTCCCACTTCGGAAAATGGACCAAAGTCTTCTACACATGGAATAATAGGGAGAAAATAATCAGTTATCATTTTTTTTAATATGATACCAATAAATAATCCTTACGAATAAAGAAGTATTTGCACTGATGTGAATACTGACTGATATCTCTCAGCCCAATGACAGTACTGGTCACTACCCTCTGGGAAGGATGTGATTGCAATGGAGGGGGTGCAAAGGAGGTTCACCAGGAGGTTGCTTGGGATGGAACATTTCAGCGATGAACATGCTGGGTTAGGATTGTTGCCTTTGGTGCACAGAAACCTGAGGGAGGGCCTGACATAGGTGGAAAGATTATGAAGGGCACGTTCAGGGTGCATAGGAAACAGCTGCTCACCTTAGTTGAAGGGTCAGTAATAACAGGGCTTAATTCTAAGGTGAATGGTAGGAGGCTTAAAGGGGATTTGAGGAAACCATGTCCACCCAGAGAGTGGTGGGAGTCTGGAATGCGCTGCCTAGGAGAGTAATTGAGGCAGGAAACCACAGAACCTTTAAAAGGATGGACTCTTGAAGTATGATAACATTCAAGCCTTGAACGTGGGATTAGTCAGAGATAGGTCAATGTAATCTTGATGGTCTGAAAATCCTCTCTCCTGTCTCTATAACACAAGGAGCACAGAGGTTTTGGAGGACCGTGGCCGGTTACAGCAGGAAAGGGGTATGAGCAAGGTCACAAAGGGACTGAAGCATGAGGATGAGAACTTTAAAACTGTTTCCTGGTTTGGCAACATCTCAAACATGGGCCAGCAAGCCCAGCAGGTCACATGGTCATACAGCACGGAAACAGACCCTTCAGTTCAACTCGTCTACGCTAACCAGATAGCCTAAATTAATCCAGACCCATTTGCCAGCATTTGGCCCTTATCCCTCTAAACCCTTCCTATCATATACCCATCCAGATGCCTTTTAAACGTTGTGATTGTACCAGCCTCCACCACTCCTTCTGGCCGCTCATTCCATACATGTACCACCCTCTGTGTGAAGAGGTTACCCCTCAGGTTCTTTTTAAATTTTTCCCCTCTCACCCTAAACCTATGCCTTCTAGTTGTGGACTAGCCCATCCCAGGGAAAAGACGTAGGCTATTCACCCTATCCATGTTTAGATTAGATTAGATTACTTACAGTGTGGAAACAGGCCCTCCGGCCCAACAAGTCCACACCGCCCCGCCGAAGCGTAACCCACCCATACCCCTACATCTACCCCTTACCTAACCCTATGGGCAATTTAGCATGGCCAATTCACCTGGCCTGCACATCTTTGGACTGTGGGAGGAAACCGGAGCACTCGGAGGAAACCCACGCAGACACAGGGAGAACGTGCAAACTACACACAGTCAGTCGCCTGAGGCGGGAATTGAACCCGGGTCTCAGGCGCTGTGAGGCAGCAGTGCTAACCACTGTGCCACCGTGCCGCCCATGTCTCTCATGATTTTGTAACCCTCTATACTGTCACCTCTCAGCCTTCAACACACCTTAGAAAGAACGCAACAGCCCATTCAGCCTCTCCCTTTGGCTCAAATCCTCCAACCCAGCAACATCCTTGTACATCTTTTTTGAGCCCTTTCAAGTTTAACAACATTGTTCCTATAGCAGGGAGACTAGAACAGATGAATGGTCTAGGAGGAGCAGAGTTGTGATTGAACTGAAGTTCGTCCTTGGACTAGTTATAGAATGTCAGATCCTCAGAATTAATACAGTGCAGGAGAAGGCTATTTGGCCCATTGTATCTGCACCAGCTCTATTAACTAGTCAGGTCGTCTTACCCAGTCAGTCTTATGTCTCGCCCAGTGCCAGTCTCCTGTCTTTTCCCTGTAGGCCTGCACATCATAATGATCCAAATAACCATCCAATGCCCCCTCATGGATGCCTCAGTTGAACCTGCATCTCCATGTTTTTAGGCAGTGCATTCCAGGCCCTAACTACCCGCTAGCGAAAAAGGATTTCTCACATCACCCTTGATTTGTTTGCACGCTTGAATCTGTGCCCTCTCGTTCTGGTTACTTTGACAAATGGGAACAAATTCTACCCGATCTGCTGTGTTACATCTCACAGTGAGGGTCGTTTGGGATGCTGTGGAGGTTGGCTGACCATCATACAGTGACTTTGAGGTGTAAGTGTTGAGGAATAAGGCAAAGCAGGAAGACAAAAGCAGTGCACCCTCACCAAACAGCTCTGCAAAAGGATCTCGCCCACCGAAGAATTCCCTAAATACTTCATCAGGGCTTCGGAATGAAAACATAAAGCCTGGGAACTCTGTATCCATGGTGGGACCTCTGCCACCTGTTAGAAATAAAAACATTAAAATATTCAAGTCAAAAACTGCAATATGTATGTTAAAACATACGTGCACTAAATGTAGCTAGCAAGCTAATTAAGCTACTTAATAAAAACAAACCAAAAAGCAGTGTCCATTTCTCAAAAGTTAAAGCTCATAAGCAAAAGGGTCACACCAGACTTTTACGGAACATTGTTTAGATCATGAGAGAATGCTGATACTGGAACCCTTTTGGTTTGGACTCCCTGAGCAAATTAATTAAATTCTACCCTATCAAATAGAGTAAGAACAAAACAGCACACTTCGGCCCTCCAAGCCTGCGCTGACACATTTTGCCCTTCCATCCTAAAACTGTCTTCACTTACAGGATCCGTATCCCTCTATTCCCCTCCTATTCATGTATTTGTCTGGGTGTTTCTTGAATGGTCTATTGTGTCTGCTTCCACCCCCCTCCTCTGGCAGTGCGTTCCAGACACTCACCACCCTTTGTGTGAAAAACTTCCCTCACACATCTCCTTTAAACATCCCCCCTCCCGCACCTTGAACCTGTGACCCCTAGTAATTGACCCCTCCACCCTGGGAAAACCCACATACTTTCCACTCGATCCTTGCCATTCACAATCTTATAAACTTCTAACAGGTCAGCCCCTCAATCTCCTGTGTTCCAATGAAAACCAACCCAGTCTATCCAAGCTTTCTTCATCGTTAAAATCTCCCCATGTCAGGCAACATCCTGGTAAACCTTTTGTGTACCCTCCCCAAAGCATCCACATCCTTCTGGTCGTGTGGTGACCAAAACTGTACACAATATTCCAAGTGTGGCCTCACTAAAGTTCTATGAAACTGCAGCATAACTAGTCTATCCTTATAGTCAATGCCCATTCCAATGAAGGTCAGCATGCCATAGAACTTTTTGATCCCCTTATCTACCTGCGCTGCCTCCTTCAGTGATCTTTGAACCTGCACACCCAGATCCCTCTGCATATCAATACTCCTCAGGGTTCTGCCATTTACTGTATAATTTCCATCTGTACTTGATCTTTCAAAATGCATCACCTCATATTGGCCCGGATTAAACTCCATCTGCCATTTTTCTGCCCATGCCTCCAACTGACGTATATTCTGCCGTATCCTCTGACAATCCTCCTCACTATCTACAACTCCACCAATCTTGGTATCGTCCGCAAACTTACTAATTAGATCAGCTATGTTTTCTTCCAAATCATTTTTAGAGATCAGGAATAGCAGAGGTCCCAGCACTGATCCACGAGGAACATCACTAATCACAACCCTCCATTCCAAAAAGCATCCCTCTGTTTCCTGTGATCAAGCCAGTTCTGTATCCATCTACCAGCTCACCCCGATAACATGTGACTTCCCCACCTAACTCAGTCTCATGTCACTGCATATCCGAACAGGTAGATTAAAATAACTGCACTGCTGCTTGGTGGTGGATAGTAAAAGGGAAATGAATAATTTGAAACAAGTAATATGCTCTTACCGGATCCGACTAATCCATCCTTTCCATACCTGTCATAAACTTCTCGTTTGCTTTCTACAAACAAAAGGTGAAGAAAGTTAAGTGGTGCTATATCACATTAATATTTTGTGGCGCAGAAACAGGCCATTCAGCCTGAAATAGCCCAGACTGTTCCTATGCCACACCACTGTCCACTTAATCTGATATGATGACCCTCTCATCTCCCTCCCTCATGGTACATCCAGATTCCTCTTAAATGAATCGATTGTATTGTTCACCTCAACTAATTCACTTGACAGCAAGCTCTACATTCCCAGAACTGGGTAAAATGGATCAAACAGGCGAGTGGGGCCATAGAAACAGGCAATACATTACCACCCCCTCTTCCATGCTTTGAATGAGCAAGCAACTTTATTTTGGGGATAATTTGCTGACATCAAAACGCCTTCAAAATCTACAATATTACAACGTTCTTGATATTGGATCTCTGTGTTGCTCTGAATTCTCAGATTGCCTTTTATCAAAAAGAACATGCCGATATTGTGGTCTAGGGAAAGGATGAGTTGGGAGAAATAGAGATGCAGTGGTAATTGTTGTATGCAGCTGTTAGCATACAAAGAAGGGTGAAATAACATCATAATATGTGCTCCCGTCATTAGGATAAAAAGGACTGTTCCTGCAAGGAGCTAACCAGAATCCACAGGGATGTGCGTATAACTCCCCAGAAATATTCAGCGTGCTGTGTATAGTTGGCAGAATGTTCAGTTTGTGTTAACAGCACGTATCTGAAGTAGTGGTGTGTACTTACTCTTAGTTAAGTCTGATGTCTCAAGAGGGTATCATATATCTTAGATGTAAGTAGCTATTATGTAATTATCCAATAATTACTACAGAACAGATGTTTACTGATTATCAAGAGCAAGTCCATCTTCCGCTGGTGTATGGGCATCCTTCCAAAACTTACATTAAATTAATCTACAATGTGGAGAATTGGCTGTAACAAATCTACCAGTAAAATATTGCCAGTACCAGCAACCAACATTATAAGATGCTAAAATAAAACAAAAAAACTGTGATAGCTGGAAATATGAAAGAAAAACAGAGAAGCTCAGCAGGTCTGGCAGCAGCTGTGGAAAGAAAAATAGTGTTATTGTTTCGAGTCCAGTTACCCTTCTGTAGATGTTCTCTGGCCTCAAAACACTAACTCTGCTTTGTCTCCACACATGTTGCTGCACCTGATGAGTTTCTAAAGCAATTCTAATCTTGTACATTATGCACTAGGACACTCAGATCTTTGCAACCTCTCATTATTTAAGACAATGTGCTATTTTTTATTCTTCCCGCCAAATGGACAATTTCACATTTTTCCACATTATACACTATTTACCAGATCTTTGCCCAGTCAATTAACCTATCTTTATCCATTTGTAGGCTCTTTACATCCCCTTCACAACTCACTTTCCTATCTAGCTTAGTGTCATCAGCAAATTCAACTACCACACCTTCAGCTCCTTAATCCAAATCATTTATATAAATTATGAGTTGAGGTCCCTATAGCACATCACTTGTCAGCCTGAATATTAGTCTATATTAATTCCCATTCTCTGCTTCAGTTTTGCTTGCTTGCATACACACACACACACACACACACACACACACACACACACATCTATGGGGTGGATTTGTATTTGCAGATACATTCAATTTTGCCAAAAAAATGCACAATCTGTAGGCAGTCAATACAGGCACTCAATACCTGTAATATTTTGTAAATTTCACTTTGGAAATAGAACCAGTCTGACTCAAGATTGGGATACAGACAGACTTCAACCTCACACCTTTAATGCATTGTCTGAGCTGAGATGTCACCTCTTGTTATAAAACCTTACATTATTTTGAGAAGGTGACTTAACAGAAGTTCTGGTTTTTACATGTTAATGAACCAAAATCTGCAACCCACTCTCAAAGAGGAAAGACTTAACCACAATCCAACTTTGTTCAATAAATCATTTCAGTTGCATGACACTGTGATCTTTTGCTAAATTTCTGTGTCTCATGGTCTTGCTCCACAACTACCTGAAGGAGATGCAGTGCTCTGAAAGCTAGTACTTCCAAATAAACCTGTTGGACTATACCCTAGTGTTGTGGGATTTTTAAACTTTGTCCAGTTAGCCAGCCAAGCTTCTACCCAAGACAAAACACTACTGTCTACACCATGAGTTTTTATTTTCCTCAATTACCTTTGATGTGGCATTGTATCAAATGCCTTCTGAATAGAGCAATACAGCCACTGGTTCCACTTTATCTATAACACAAGTTACCCTTTCAAGAACTCAAAAAATTAGCTAAACCTGATTTTCCTTTAATAAAATCATGTTGGTTCCACCCGATTACCTCAAACTTATCAAATGCCCTGTTATAACATCTTTCATAATAGGTTCTAACATTCCCCGAAGACAAATGTTAAACTAAATGACACAGAATTTCCTGCTTTCTGCCTCCCTCCCTTTTTGAATAAAGCAGTTACAATAGCTATTTTCCAATCTAAAGGAACCGTAACTGAATCTCATGATTTTTGAAAAATTTAAAATGAAGTATTAATCATCTGACTAGCTACTCAGAGTCACAGAGATGTACAGCATGGAAACAGACCCTTCAGTCCAACTCATCCATGCCAACCAGATAACCTAAATTAATCTAGTCTCAATTGCCAGCACTTGGCCCATATCCTTCCACACCCTTCCTAGTCATATACCCATTCAGATTCCTTTTAAATGTTGGAATTGTACCAACCTCCATTACTTCCTCTGGCACCTCATTCCAGACACGCACCATCCTCTGCGTGAAAGCTTTGCCCCTTAAGTCCCTTTTAGATCTTTCCCCTTTCGCCTTAAATCTATGACCTCTTGTTTTGGACTCCCTCACTGCATGGAAAAAAAAGTTTAACTATTTTCCCTATTCATGACCCTGATGATTTTATATACCTCTATGAGATCACCTCTCAGCTCCAGGGAAAACAGCCCTAGCCTATTCAGCCTCTCCCTATAACTCAAATCCTCCAACCCTGGCAACATCTTTTCTGAACCCTTTCAAGTTTCACAACATCTTTCCTATAGCTGGGAGACCAGAACTGAACACAGTTCTTTTGAGATCCTAGGATGAATTCCATCAGAACTAGGGGACTTGTCAACTTCTAGTTCCAACAATTTACTCAGCAGTACTTCCCTGGTAATTGCAGTTTGAGTTCCTCCAGCCCTTTCAATGCCTGATTTATAGCTCTTTCTAGGATGCTATTTGGATCCTCTCTAGTGAAGACCGACACAAAATATCTGTTCAATTTGATTGCTATCACTTTACCCTCCATTATTAATTCCTCAGACTCATTTTATAAGACCAATACTTGTTTTGTTCACTCTTCCCTCTTAAATATCTGAAGGAACTGTTTTGATAGGTTTAACAGCATGAAGGAACTGGATTAACATCAACAGAAATGCGGTCCATAAAACAGGCACAGGGGAGTTGAGGGGTAACTCAGTCACAGTGCAAGGGGGCTACATTAACATCAGTAGAGATACAGTTAGTCACACAGGGCACTGGGAGAGTGGGAGGTTAACTCAATGACAGTGCGAGGGAGCTGGATTAGTATCAAAGATACAGTCAATAGCACCGGGCACGGTGGGAAGAGTTACTCTGTGTCAGTGTGAGGGAGCTGGATTAACATCAAGCAGAGATACAGTCAATAACATGTAGTACAGGTGAGGGATAACAGTGACAGTGTGAGAAGGAGTTGGATGGACTGTAGTGTAATGTGGTGCTCCAGCATGAGCCACACAGAGTCTCTTCATCGATATATATCGTAATTAAGAAATTCCATGAAAATTAACAAGGGAAAGCACTGAAAATAAAAGAACAGAAAAGTATGCTGAATATCGGTTCACTATCAGATCCTTGTAAAGAAATCTGGTATAAGACATTTCAGCTAAACAAGGGTTCCATCACATTGGAAATGGCAGCACAGTGGTAATACAACTCGATTGTTAAATTCAGGTGAGTTCTAACCTCATCAAAGCAGCTTCAAGGAATCAAGTTCTATTTAATTAAATAAAATTCATAATAAAAAAACTAGCACGAGACTTCTGAAATGGCCTAGCAAGATACTCCATTGTCAAGAAAGTGCTTTGTCATCACTTGAGAGAGATAGTACAGGACTAAGGGGAAGCTACATAAATGTAATTTGGGTGAAACAAAAACCAAAGAACAAAGGACCACTGGAAACCAGAAACATAATCAGAAACTGTTGGAAAAATTCAGTAGGTCTGGCAGCATCTGTGGAGAGAAAGCAGAGTTAATGTTAACTTCAGCTCTGAAGAAGGGTCACTGGACCCAAAGTGTTAACTCTGCTTTCTCTCCACTGATGCTGCCAGACCTGCTGAGGTTTTCTAGCAATTTCTGTTTGTACTAATGAAAGGTATTTCTTACAACCCACCAGAGCTCACAGTAACAAACGGATGATGAGACACACAAGGATTGGTAGCTCGAGTGCTGGCTGCAGTTGTTGTGGGAATGTTCACAAACTAACACTTCAGCTCAGCAAACATACACACATCGGCTCATGAATCTCCCCTTTCTTAGACAGAACAGTCCTTAGGAAATTAATCTTCATAACAAATAATTTGGCATGGGCACTTACTGTCTGATAGTACTTCATATGCCTCTGCAATTTCCTTAAATTTCTGTTCTGCATATTCCTTATTATCTGGATTCTTGTCTGGGTGCCATCGCAGTGCCAATTTTCGGTAACTATAACAATGTGAGGAGAGATGGAAAAAAGAAAATTTTAATTTCTGCAGGGTCACCATTCCCATAACACACACGATTCAGCTAAGGCCATGTCTTCTTGATGTATAGGTTTATCTTGCATCTACATTCTACTATATCATCACTCACATGGCCTCCCCATCAACACTCACATGGCCTCCCCATCATCACTCACATGGCCTCCCTATCAACACTCACATGGCCTCCCCATCAACACTCACATGGCCTCCCCATCAACACTCACATGGCCTCCCCATCAACACTCACATGGCCTCCCCATCAACACTCACATGGCCTCCCCATCAACACTCACATGGCCTCCCCATCAACACTCACATGGCCTCCCCATCATCACTCACATGGCCTCCCTATCATCACTCACATGGCCTCCCCATCAACACTCACATGGCCTCCCCATCAACACTCACATGGCCTCCCCATCATCACTCACATGGCCTCCCTATCATCACTCACATGGCCTCCCCATCATCACTCACATGGCCTCCCTATCAACACTCACATGGCCTCCCCATCAACACTCACATGGCCTCCCCATCAACACTCACATGGCCTCCCCATCAACACTCACATGGCCTCCCCATCATCACTCACATGGCCTCCCTATCATCACTCACATGGCCTCCCCATCAACACTCACATGGCCTCCCCATCAACACTCACATGGCCTCCCTATCAACACTCACATGGCCTCCCCATCAACACTCACATGGCCTCCCCATCAACACTCACATGGCCTCCCCATCAACACTCACATGGCCTCCCTATCAACACTCACATGGCCTCCCTATCATCACTCACATGGCCTCCCCATCAACACTCACATGGCCTCCCCATCATCACTCACATGGCCTCCCTATCAACACTCACATGGCCTCCCCATCAACACTCACATGGCCTCCCCATCAACACTCACATGGCCTCCCCATCAACACTCACATGGCCTCCCTATCAACACTCACATGGCCTCCCTATCAACACTCACATGGCCTCCCTATCATCACTCACATGGCCTCCCCATCATCACTCACATGGCCTCCCTATCATCACTCACATGGCCTCCCCATCATCACTCACATGGCCTCCCCATCAACACTCACATGGCCTCCCTATCAACACTCACATGGCCTCCCCATCAACACTCACATGGCCTCCCTATCAACACTCACATGGCCTCCCCATCAACACTCACATGGCCTCCCCATCAACACTCACATGGCCTCCCCATCAACACTCACATGGCCTCCCCATCAACACTCACATGGCCTCCCCATCAACACTCACATGGCCTCCCCATCAACACTCACATGGCCTCCCCATCAACACTCACATGGCCTCCCCATCAACACTCACATGGCCTCCCCATCAACACTCACATGGCCTCCCCATCAACACTCACATGGCCTCCCTATCAACACTCACATGGCCTCCCTATCATCACTCACATGGCCTCCCTATCATCACTCACATGGCCTCCCCATCATCACTCACATGGCCTCCCTATCAACACTCACATGGCCTCCCCATCAACACTCACATGGCCTCCCTATCAACACTCACATGGCCTCCCCATCAACACTCACATGGCCTCCCTATCAACACTCACATGGCCTCCCCATCAACACTCACATGGCCTCCCTATCAACACTCACATGGCCTCCCCATCAACACTCACATGGCCTCCCCATCAACACTCACATGGCCTCCCTATCAACACTCACATGGCCTCCCCATCAACACTCACATGGCCTCCCCATCAACACTCACATGGCCTCCCCATCAACACTCACATGGCCTCCCCATCAACACTCACATGGCCTCCCCATCAACACTCACATGGCCTCCCTATCATCACTCACATGGCCTCCCCATCAACACTCACATGGCCTCCCCATCAACACTCACATGGCCTCCCCATCAACACTCACATGGCCTCCCCATCAACACTCACATGGCCTCCCTATCAACACTCACATGGCCTCCCCATCAACACTCACATGGCCTCCCCATCAACACTCACATGGCCTCCCCATCATCACTCACATGGCCTCCCTATCAACACTCACATGGCCTCCCCATCAACACTCACATGGCCTCCCCATCAACACTCACATGGCCTCCCCATCAACACTCACATGGCCTCCCTATCAACACTCACATGGCCTCCCCATCATCACTCACATGGCCTCCCCATCAACACTCACATGGCCTCCCCATCAACACTCACATGGCCTCCCTATCAACACTCACATGGCCTCCCCATCATCACTCACATGGCCTCCCTATCAACACTCACATGGCCTCCCCATCAACACTCACATGGCCTCCCCATCAACACTCACATGGCCTCCCCATCAACACTCACATGGCCTCCCCATCAACACTCACATGGCCTCCCCATCAACACTCACATGGCCTCCCCATCAACACTCACATGGCCTCCCCATCAACACTCACATGGCCTCCCCATCAACACTCACATGGCCTCCCCATCAACACTCACATGGCCTCCCCATCAACACTCACATGGCCTCCCCATCAACACTCACATGGCCTCCCCATCAACACTCACATGGCCTCCCTATCATCATTCCCACACTCCATAAAACTGAGCTCATCCAGAACTCTGCTCCCTGCATCTGAACGAGCCAATCTAGTGGAATGGTGAATCAGGCTCAAATGGTAGGAGAACGAGAGTGAACCAAGTCTCATTCATTAACCCACAACCTGTTCATTGAGCTATATTGACTTCAGGTTCTAGGAAGGCACTGATTTAAACTCACCATTATTTTCTCATGGCTAAAGTCCCTTTTTATTCCTGTAATCCTCTCCAACCCAAAACACTCCACAATCTCTGCTCTGCTACAATTTCACATATTCCTTAATTTAATCACTTTACAATTGCCATGTGCAGTCAACTGCTCAAGTCATAGGAATTAGCAATTTCCTTCCTCAGCCATGCTCTCTCTTCCTTTCAGTCCTGAAAATATTCTTCTTTCACTGGGGTTTCGGTCTACCCTAATGTTACCTACATTCAACTTTTGACAACGTTTCTCTTTGGGATGTCTAACTTAAAGCTAATTAGTTAATTAATTGGTTTAAGATAAAGTGCTACAAGTATGCCAATAATTATTGTTTCATCTTGTCAGCAACATTTTGTCAAAGCTTTAACATGCATCAGGACAATCTGCAAGAAATGCTAATGGAACCAGTAAACAACATTTAAACTGCATGAGAGGAAAGTGCTAACTGGTACCTGCTTGCAAAATCAAAGTTCACTTGACAATCAGTAGGTAATAGGTGAGAGTGGGTACTGCAGATGCTGGAGATCAGAGTCTAGATTAGAGTGGTGCTGGAAAAGCACAGGTCAGGCTGCATCCGAGGAGCAGAAAAATCGACATTTCAAGCAAAAGCCCTTCATCAGGAATTCCATTTTGCCCGAAACGTCAATTTTCCTGCTCCTCGGATGCTGCCTGACCTGCTGTGCTTTTCCAGCACCACTCTAATCTTGACTCTCATCTCCAGCATCTGCAGTGCCCTCTTCTGTCTTGCAAATTAACCTGAGTGCATTATGAGTGCTTTGCAAAATGTGACATTTTCAGCAATGCTCAAATGACTAATTATTGAATGGTATTAACTTTTACTCCATATGGATATATTACAAGAGATAATGGGTTTTCTGTTCAGCTTTGCATCTTCTAGTAATACATCAATTGCAATAAACCTGCAAGTCATGTTAAAAGGACTATTATCTGCAGAAATGCAACAAATTTCTACACTTGCTGTCTTATCTGCTGCAAGCTGCTTGTTAAGCAGTAATGGTTTAAACATGTGATATAATCTCAATAATTTTAAATTAGTGCATTGGGTCAAAGGGGAAATCCAATGAGTTTCAACTGCACCTGCCCCGATACTCCAGCTCGCTGACGTTCATACCCCAACCCTGTACAAATACTGTTTCAGGAATCCTGCTGGTTACAGAAATCATGGCATTATGAACAAATCTCTTGATTTGAAGGTCTGGTGGAAATCAGCTTTGGTCGGTTTTGCAGTTGATACCAGGAGGCCTCATTCAAGGGGAATGGAGTGGCAGGTGGATAAGCAAATCTGACTGGATGTATTTCTGGTGGTTTCATCATGTGACCTCCAACAGTCTCACCCCCGATATGGCTGCAGCTGGACTATCCTCATGATGTAATGTCTTCTCGTGTCCAATGACTATCACCTGATGAAGGAGCGTCGCTCCAAAAGCAAGTGTGCTTCCAATTAAACCTGTTGGACTATAACCTGGTGATTTTTAACCATGTCCAATTGGAAAATGAAAGGACTTGTTATTACCCAACTGGATGATTCTTGACTATCAAAGTCAAATAGCCTCTTTCTTCCCCTCCCATCTCCAACATTTATAAGATCTTGAGCAATAGGAGCAAAACTAGGCATTCGGCCCATCAAGTCTGCTCTACAATTCCATTATGACTGGTATGTCTCTCGGTCCCATTCTCCTACCTTCTCCCCAGAAGAAAAATGAGTAATAGTTCAAATGATTTCTAAAAACAACTGCATTAATTCTCTAATGACTTTTCTCTTTTTATTTCTGCTCTTGTCAGCATCCTGGAGATTGATCCTTACTTCCTTGAGATTTCAGACAGGCAAACTCTGATCAAATCACCTCATAACCTAAATTTCAAGGAAGACAACTCTATTTTCTGTAAACCCTCCTCATAATTTAATCTTGGAGCCCCCACAGTTGTACATTTACAACAGTCCCTCCAACATTAATAGTTCATTCTCTAGTTGTGATGCCCAGAAGTTCCTCTCAGTACCTCCAAATGCGGTCTGACCAGGACTTTGTTCAGCTGTGGTATAACCTCTAGCTCTTGTACCGTAGTTCTCCAGATACAAAGGCAGCATTACTTTCGCATTTTCTGTTCATGTCATTTTAATGCTCCGTGAACATGGATACCCCAAGTATCTTTGACTTTCCATAATTTCTAATTTTCTGTTATTTTAGCAAGTGCTCTATTCAGTCTCAGTTGTCAAACCAAAGCTAGATTGGACTTAAAAAGTTAACTCCACTTCTCTCTCCACAGACATTGCCATAATCAAGTTTCTTCAGCAATTTGTTTCTACTTCTGTCCAGTGCTATTGCCCTGACACTTGTCCACTGAATTAAACTAATGTGTAATTTCACTATTTATTTATTTTCAGTCTGCCATCTCACCCTGAATCTGTTCTCAGGTTCTCACAATGCTCCTGACCACCACCTTCAGGTTAGGTGGATTGACCATGCTAAGTTGCCTCAGTGTCCAGAGATGTGCAGCCTAGATCGATGAACCACAGTAATGTGGGGTTATGGGGATAGGATGTGGGTGTGGGACTGGGTACTACGCTCTTTGCAGGGACAGTGTTGACACAACGGGACAAAAGGCCTCTTCCTGCATTGGAAGGATCCCATGATTCACCTTGATTGTTTGACTCTACATCACAGGTCGGCAGGGTGGTGGAGATAGCATTTAGCATACTTGCCTTCATTAGTCAGAGCACGGAGTACAGGGGTTAGAATGTCATGTTACAGCTGTACAAGATATCGATAAGAGCATATTTGGAGTACTGCATATAATTCTGGTTGCCCTGCTATAAGAAGGATGTTGTTAAACTAAAAAGAGATTTATGAGGATGTTATCAAGAGTGGAGGGTGCGAGTATAATTACAACATTTAAAAGGCATTTGGACAGGTATAAGGATAGGAAAGCTTTACAGAGATATTGGCATACAGGACCAGTTCAGTTCAGGTAGCCTGGTCAGCACGGACAAGTTAGGCCAAAGGGCCTGTTTCCATGTTGTATGATACTATGACTCTTCCATGTTCCCTGCACAGTTATACTTACTGTTATATCAACTTGTTCATTGGGTCATGTGATCATTTTAAAATTCATTGCACTCTTGAAAGCATTTTGAACCAGAGGCCTATTTTCTACGTGAGAGATCAGTGCTAATTCCAGATGTCCCATGGAGATAGAGCAGGGATTCCCAGTAACTCACAGAGATTTACTGGATCAGTATCTGGAATAGGCAGGTTGTTGTTTTTTGAGGAAAGGCTGCACAGACTAGGGTTGTATCTGCTGGAATTTTAAGAGTAAGAGGTGATTATTCTGATGTATTGTGAGCGATCTAGACAGAACAGGTAAGGAAAGGATGGTTGATCTGCTGGGAGAATATAGAACTAAGAGTCGCTGTTTAAAAGTAAAGAGTTGACTACCAAAGACAGACCTAAGAAGAAATTTTCTCTGAGGGTCATGAGTCTTTGGAAGTTGATGGAAGAAAAATCCTTGAATATAAGGCAAATATTCTTGATAAGCAAGAGGGGTGCGGGGAGAGTGAAAGGTTATCATGATCTTATTGAATGGTATAGTGGTTTTTAAGGGGTAAAGTGACCTATCCCTGCTCCTAATTCTACCCTCTTTTGAAGAAACAGGGAGCTGCAGAACTGATAACTTCACTGAAGGAAGGGTTTGGAGGTGGAGGTGTTGGACTGGGGTGTACAAAGTTGTACTCTGCAACCACCTGATGAAGGAGCAGCATTCCGAAAGCTAGTGCTTCCAAATAAACCTGTTTGGACTATAACCTGGTGTTGTGTGATTTTTAACTCTGAGGGAAGGGAACAGGGGAGTCAAGGATTTATAGCTTTCAGACGGGAAAGAGGAGTTAAAACCAAAATTAGATCAACTGTAATCTTACTAAATACAGAACAGAGCAAGCTCCAGGGGCTGAATGGTCTACTCCATTTCTCATGATTTTATGACACCTAGTCCCCCCTTCTCTCAAAAAGTTTCATTTCAGTGAGCAAGTGGTTCATATTTGGAACAGGCTCCTTAGACAGGCAGTGGAAGCAAGTTGTGTGGACTAATTTAAACACAGTGGATAGGTTTCTTTCAGAAAAGCAGAATTTAGGATCTGTCAGGGGGCGTGCATAATGTGGTTTTGAAGAAACGTAACTTTGGTCTTATGATGGCACGGTGGCTCAGTGGTTAGCACTGCTGCCTCACAGCACCAGTGCCCAAGTTCAATTCTATCCACCAGTTATTGTCAGTGTGGAGTTTGCACCTTCTCCCTGTGTCTGTGTGGGAGATCCAGTTTCCTCCCACAATCCAAACATGTGCAGGTTAGGTGAATTGGCCATGCTAAATTGTGTCCAGGGATGTGTAGGCTAGGTGGATCAGCCATGGGTAATGCAGGGCTACAGGGATAATCTAAGGGGCTGGGGCTGGGGCTGGGGCTGGGGCTGGGTCTGGGAGGGGTGCTCTTCACAGGGTCAGTGTGGACTCAATGGGTCAAATAGCCTGCTTCCCCACAGTAAGGATTCTACGATTCCATGACGCCCAAAGCTCTCCACCAGTGGGAACTTTCTCATTCATTCCTGAACTTGTTGTGGACTCACTGACAGAGACTGACCATTATGATTAGCGAACAACTACATCGTATCACGTACCAGGATGATTAGAATGTGATGTAGATCAGTAGATTCATCATCGTCCAATAATTCCCATGTTCCAGGCCAGTTTACACAAGCATCCAGTTAACTTACTGATACATTCACTGTAAAAACGTCAGCATGCATCTAGTTAAAAATCACAAAACACCAGGTTATAGTCCAACAGGTTTATTTGGAAGCACTACCTTTCCAAGCGCCAATCCTTTGCTCTGAAAGCTAGTGCTTCCAAACAAACTTGTTGGGCTATAACCTGGTGTTGTGTGACTTTCAACTTTGTCCACCCCAGTCCAACACTGGCACCTCCAAGTCATAGCATGCATATAGGCACAGAGACATAAATACTTACGCTTTTTTTATATCTTCTTGAGAGGAATTGTGAGAGACTCCCAGGATATTGTAGTAGTCCACCATTTCCCCCAATACAGTTATGTTCTGGCTACAAGGCAGAAACAAGGTGCATGTCAATATTTAATAGTCATATCTTTTCACAACTCTGCTAAAAGGAGACAAGAAATTGAAGCTTACATTTATCAGAACTGAACACAAGAAACAAAATATGCCAATGTTTCAAGTCTGTTTGCAAAACCAAAAGCATTGATGTTTTATCTCCTATAGCAACTTTTAAGTTCTTTCAACAGTAATCATTTTTGTCTTCAAATTTTTCAAAAGCCTCTCCATTTTTGTATCCTCCTCCATCCCTACAACAATCCCCAGATCTCTACAATCCTCCAAGTCTGAGCCCTTGCACATTCCCATTTTCATTATCCCACACTGGTCACTGTAGCCTTCAGCTGCCTGGACCCTAAACTCTGGAATTCCCTTCCTAAAAATCTCCAATTCTCTCTCATCCAGGAAAGAGATAGAATGCTTGGTGGCATGGTGTAAAGACAACAAACACTCCCTCAACATCAGCAAAATGAAGGATCTGATCATAGACTTCAGGAAGCAACGTAGAGGGCACGCCCCTACATACATTGATGGAGCTGAGGTGAAGATGGTCAAGAGCATCAAGCTCCTGGGCGTGATGATCATCAACAATCTGTCTTGGACCACCCACATTGATATGCTGGTCAAGAAAGCACAACACCATCTCTACTTTCTCATGAGGCTAAGGAAATTTGTCATGTCCTTAAAGACACTTACCAAATTCTATAGATGCACCCCATTCAGATGCATCACAGCTTGGTCCGGCCACTGCTCTGCTCATGATTGCAAGAAACTACAAAGTTATGAACACAGCCAGGCCATCACACAAACCAACCTTCCATCCATTGACTCTATCTTCACTTCTCGCTGCCTCAGGACATAATCAAAGACCCCTTCCACACAACCCCAATTATACTCTCTTCTGACGGCCAGAAGATATAAACGTTTAAACATATGTACCAACAGATTCAAGAACAGCTTCTTCTCTGGTGTAATTAGACTTCTAAATGGACCTCTCAAATATTTAATGTTGATCTTGCTCTCTGTGCACCTTCTGTACAGCTTTAACATTGTCTTCCTTGCTCTGCTCTATTACCCTAATGCATTTTGTACAGTATGATCTGCCTGTACTGCATGCAAACATAACCTTTCACTGTACTTAGGTACATGTGGCAATAATAAATCAAATCAAATCATCCTTTAAAGGAACACATTAAAACCTACCAAGCCTTTTGTCACCTGCCCTATTATCTCACATGACTGTCATTTGTTTTGATAACGGTGCCTGTGGAATGCCTTGTGAAAACATTAAGATGTTACTGAAATGTTCCATAGCACTGCACCATCTTTTAAAAGTACAGATGCCTTCAATCCTCATGACTTTTGTCAGAGAGATTTTCCGAACACAACTGGAGGAATTTAAGACTTTGAAAGAAGGCTGTAGCCTTAAAAGAGTTCTTTCGAGAAGTCAGGTACCCTTTAAAAAGATTAAAATGTTTCAGCAAGTACTGCAGAAGGTAAACCATTTCAAACCAGGTTAGTAGCTGATACTGAAGGGAGGCATAGGTTAGGGCCTGAGACCTTGGAAGGATAGGTGTCTTTTGCCTTCCTCACCAGGCTTCCCTGTGGGAAGGAAGGAGAGTGTGCCATATACAGGGACAGTGTGCATCATGCACAAGAAGCTGAAAAATGGGATGGTACTTTTGCATATTCGCAAGAGAGGCATGTGAACAGGAGCTCACAGTTAGTCTCTTCACCTGGTGGGGAGCATGTAAACTTCCTGACGCAGTGGACCCTAAGGGACTTGCAGAATTAACAGGCTTTCCTAAAGTACAGAGGGTCATTCACTGCACCCACATTGACATAAATGCACCAAAACCAACAGACACTTCCATCAACAGTAAATCCTTCCATTCCCCAAATGCAGAGGTAGTGTGTGACCACATGAAGGTGCTACTGCATCCAGGAGATGCTACTCAGCACGGGCTTCAAAGTATGTCTCTGCAGCCTTTGAAATTATGTCCCGTCTATGTTCACAGCTGTGCAAGGAGATCCCCAAGCAAAATGCACCGTGGGCACGGTGGCACAGTGGTTAGCACTGCTGCCTCACAGCGCCAGAGACCCGGGTTCAATTCCCGCCTCAGGCGACGGACTGTGTGGAGTTTGCACATTCTCCCCGTGTCTGCGTGGGTTTCCTCTGGGTGCTCTGGTTTCCTCCCACAGTCCAAAGATGTGCAGGTCAGGTGAATTGGCCATGCTAAATTGCCAGTAGTGTTAGGTAACGGGTAGATGTAGGGGCATGGGTGGGTTGCACTTCGGCGGGGCAGTTGGGCTTGTTGGGCCGAAGGGCCTGTTTCCACACTGTAAGTAATCTAATCTAAAAAACTTGGAACACTGATAAAACAATTGCAAAACTTACTTCTTTCTATTCAACTTCCTTGCTACTACACAGTTTTGCTACTGAGAATGGAATGAATTTCATTTCTGTCTCATTCCTTCGTTCTTTGGACAGTAGTAGGAAGTGGAAAATCCACAGGCATTCTGACTCATCCAATTGCAGAGCACAGGGCGACACGGTGGCTCAGTGGTTAGCAATGCTGTCCGGGTTCAATTCCAGCCTCAGGGAACTGTCTGTATGGAGTTTGCACATGTACCCAGTGTCTGCGTGGGTTTACTCTGGGTGCTCCGGTTTCCTCCCACAGTCCAAAGATGTACAAGTTAGGTGAATTGGCCACGCTAAATTACCCATAGTGTCCAGGGATGTGGAGGTTAGGTGCATTAGCTGGGGGAAATGTAGAGTAACAGGGTAGGGGAATGAGTCTGGGTGGGTTACTGTTTGGAGGGTCAGTGTGGACTTGTTGGGCCAAATGGCCTGTTTCCACACTGTGATGATTCAATTCTTCTCTATTTTACACTAAAATTCACACAATCTTACCATCTCAGTTGACACCATGTTTCAACTATTGTATTTAATAGCTAATCTTTCCAAAGTGAAAGTAAGTTACAGCAGACACATGACTACAGCAGGACAGCATGTGCGTGTTTTCTGATCAACCTACTCAGAGATGTTATTACACAGCTCCGGAGTGGGTGAGACTTGATCTTGGGCCTCCTATATCACAGGTAGGGACACTACTACTGCGCCACAAGAGTCAACCACTGCATTCTTCCAAACACTCACAAAGCTTCAGCAGATTCCTTTCTGCTGCTGAAATGTCACAACTTGCATTAGCCAGTCCCCTCTCAGAAGCTTCACATAATAAACCTTTCCTCTGGAGGCCACATATCTTCAGGGAAATGAGAAAGAAACAAAACCAACAACATGTACTGAAAGTCCATATCAGCAATGTAGCTGAAACTTAAATCATTGAGAAGTCCTTCACACCCTGTACTCTGCACATCTATGTTAGAGGTCTGACCTCATCAGTCCCTAATGACTGTTACAGGAAGGATATTATCAAACTGGAGAGGGTTCAGAAAAGATTTACCAGCATGTTACCAGGAACGCAGTGTTTGAGATATAAAGATAGACTGGAAAGGCTGGAACCTTTTCCATTAGAGCGTAGGTTGAGGGGTGACCTTAATTAGGTTTATAAAATCATGTGGGGCACAAATAAAGTGTCTTCTCCTTAGAGTGGAGGAGTTCAAAACTAAGAGGCATATTTTTAAGGTGAGAGGAGGAAGATTTGGACCTGAGGGGCAACTTCTTTTACATAGAGAATGGTTTGTGTGTAATGGATGTAGTTACAGTTTAAAAGACATTTGGATGAGTTCGTGAATAGGGATGGTTTGGAAGGATATGGGCCAAACACAGGCAGGCAGGACTAGTTTAGTTTGGAAACATGGTCAACGTGGACTAGTAGGCCTGAAGCATTTGTATCCATGCCGAGATTGGGAACAGGGGCTAGACAAATGCAGGTGTTCTGGCTTTTGCTCTTGTTATTCATGGATGGCAGGACACTATTCTGCTGACCCGCTTCCTCTGTGTCAAGCTGTTCTGTCATGATAGTGTGAAACAAGGCTGGCTCACATGGCCACACCCTGAAACAGCTCAGATCTCCATTTCAGTAGCACCCTTCACAACCCAACCCACTTCACAGCACATTAAGTTTTTCAAGTGCGGTCACTTTGTAACCTAAGCAAATGTGGCAAATTTGAATACAGTATGATCCCACAAACAGCAACTTGCTAATGACGAGATTGTAAAGTACACAGTAAAAATCATACCACCCAGATAAAAGGCACTAGACGATCCATACCAGTACTAATGGTGGGAGAATAGGTGGGACATAGATTTAAGGTAAGGGCTAAGAGGTTGCGAGAGGATGGAAGAAAAATCTCTTCACCCAGAGGGTGGTGGGAATCTGGAACTCACTGCCTCTAAGGGTGGTACAGGGAGAAACCTGAATAACATTGTAGATGCGTTCAGACATGCACTGGAATACCAAGGCATAAAAGGCTTTGGACTAAGTCTTGGAAAATGGGATTAGAATAGTTAGGTGCTTGTTTTTGACTGGCACAGATTCAATGGCCCGAAGGGCCTTTTTGGAGTATTGTAGTTTTGACTCTATGACTGTAATATCAAATAAAACATATCAATATATTATTCTCGCTATGTTTTTTTTCTAGATTCATCTTAATTGAATATTTTCTATCGCATCTTTTCTATTAACTTCTCAGTGTTGGTATCATTCCAGTACATTTTTTCCACACCTTCTCCAGTACCTGCATATCATTTCTATCGTGGACACTAGCACTCCAGGTCTGGTCTAAGCAAGTGTTAGTATAGAGGAAGCAAAGAGAATGCAAGAGAAACTCAGCAGGGCTGGCAGCACCTGTGGAGAAAGAAACAGCGTTAACGTTTCAAGTCTTCTTCAGAGCTGAAGGAGGATTCTGGAGAAGAGTCAGACCAGACTTGAAACGTTAATGGTTTCTCTCTCCACAGATGTTGCCTGGCCTGCTGCATTCTCAATTTTGCTTCAAATTTCCAACATCTGTAATATTGTGTCTTTACTCATAGAGATCTATGACACTTGAGAAAAGGCCCTAAGGCCCATTGAGTCTGCGCTAGTCAAAAACAACCACCTAAGTGTTGTAGCCCTTTTTTCCAGCCCACTGAATTTTATTCCTTGGTATTGCAAAGGAATATATAAACATTTCTTTAGTACGGAGTGTTGCAGCCTCCAGCACCTTTACAGGCAGTCAATATAGTCAATATAGAGGGGGAAAAGTCAAAAGAATTGCGGTGCTTAAAATCCAAAACAAAAACAAAAATTGCTGGAAAAGCTCAGTAGGTCTGGCAGCATCTGTGGAGAGAAAGCAGAGTTAATGTTTCGGATCCGGTGACCCTTCCTCAGAACCTTCCTGAGGCACGGAGAGGGAGGCGGTTAGACTTATTCATTATCATAAGTAAAATGAACAGATTAAAGATAAAGAGGCAACCTTACAGAAGTTTATAAAATAATGACGGGTACAGGCAGAGTTAATGGTAGTTGTCTTCACAAGGTATTTCAAGACTAGGGAGTACAGTTTTAAGGTGAAAGGAGAAAGATTTACAAAAGACATGAAGGGCAATTTTCCTTTTACACCCAGGGTGGTTGGCGTGTGGAATGACTTCCTTAGGAAGTGGTGGATGTGGGTGCAATTGCAATGTTTAAAAGACATTTGGATAAGTTCATGAATAGGAAAGGGTTTGGAGGGCAATGGGCCAGGAGCAGGGAGGTGGGACTAGTTTAGTTTGGGATTATGTTCGACATGGACTGGTTGAACCAAAGGGTCTGTTTCCGTAGTGTATGACTTGTATTTGTACAGTGCCTTGGATGACCAATAAAATGACTCAAAGCACTTTAGGGGGAATAAAATATTTTTGAAACATTGTCACAGGAAACACATCAACCAATTTGCACACAGCAAGCTCCCACAAAGAGCAAAGAGACAATGATCAAATAACACAATCTAATGATGTTGTTTGAGGAAAAACATCAGTCAGGAGACCCGGGAGATCTTTCTCTGTGCTTCTTCACAGTGGTGCCTTGCCATCTTTTATGCCCACCCAAGAGGGCAGATTTTAAATCTACTTTCCAACAGTGCATCACACCCTCAGTATGACATTGGGAATGTAGTCTTTACTTTAAAAGTCCCAGGACTGGACCTGAATCTGTGGCTATTGCCAACAGTGCTACAGCTGATACTGTATATTAATATCCAGAATTAAATTAAACCACATGTATACAAGAAACAAATGTCATCTTATATAAATGTACAATGTGTGAATAAATGGATCATATATTTATATAAAACAGAAACATACTGCTCCAACACCCCTGATCTCAGACATGCAAAATCCTTGGCCTCTATTTTCAGTCCCTGAGCACAGACTGTGATGAGGAGCTATTTCTGTCCTCACCAGTGTCACTTATAAACTTGTTTCACAGGCCAAGCACCAAAAAAAGCTGTCAGTGTTAAATACAGTACCCTCTTTTTGGCAGATAAAAACACCTCGACTGACTGCAGCAGAGTCCTTGACTTAAACAAGACCAGAATTTAAATGCTCATCACCCTTCACAGAACCAACAGCTTGTCTCTGTGAAGTGCCTTTAACACACAGTGAACCCCAAGGGGCTTAACAAGTACAGCAACAGACAAAAGACAGCTCATGGACACCTACTATTCTCAACATCAAGCTACGCATTTGAAGAATGACCACTTTTAATGTTAATTCATTCACAGAATGAGGGCAGCACTGGTTAGGCCAGCATTTTTATTGCCCAGAGGGTAGTTAAGAGTTAATCACGTTGCTATAGGTCTGGAGTCACATGTAGGCCAGACCAAGTAAGGATGGCAGTTCCCTTCCCCAAAGGACACTGGTGACCCAGTTGGGCTTTTACAATAACCTGCGCCAGAGTCACTATCGCCATCACAGAGACCAGCTTTCACTTGCAAACTTAACTGATTAAATTTTCTGTGTTGGGATTAAACCAATGTACGAAAGCATCATCCAAGGTCTCTGGATAATTACCAGTATTTCACTGCCTCCAACCACAGGTTTTAAAGGAGCATCTTGGAGAAACTGTGAGGCCAGGAGGCTTGGTGCAGGAATTCCGGAATGTAAGGCTCATGCAGCTGAAGCTATTGCTGCTAAGGCAAAAATCATGAGTACGCAGAAAAGGGCGGAACTAGCAGAAGAAAGAAAGGGATCCTGGAGGATCATCAGGCACAGTGTACACAGAGGGCTACTCTTTCACTGAAAGAACCAAGGGCTCATCTGCCCCCTCAAAACGGGCAGTAAAAGTCCCACAGCATTTTAAAGAAAGGCAGGGGTGCCTTAAACATCACTAACAGATTCTTGTCACCTCGTCCTCACTTGTGGGAGTTTGCTGTGCACCGCACTTCCCAGGGCTGGAGGGTAGACTAGAGTTTTAAATGCTGAGGTGCTGTTGGGCCAGGGGCCTGTGTGAGTCACAAAAACAAGACCTGGCGATTGTCAGAATATGGGCAGCGGTCTGAGTAATAGAGGTCTGTGAAAGCTTAGGTCTGTGGTGGGAGAAACGTCCCTCTGTGGTCACTGTTCCAACATTAAAAATAGGTCATTAGGCCCTTCTCAAGGTTGTGCTCTGGATGTTAAATTCTTATCAGTCTATCAAAGCCCCTGGTAAACACTGTGAGATGTTTAACACAATAAAACGGCTTAACAAATGTACATTCTTGGCTCTAGTCCTGAACGTGCCAGTGCTCCCACTCAGCAATTAAATCTGAAGATTTTGAGCAAAGGCACTCCACAAATACCAACCTCATCTCCAGTTTATAGAGACATTTTAAAACAAACCACAGGCAGCAGTTCAAGCTGCCTCCACATAAGGGCTGCTTTCTCCTCTGTTATGCATGATTCATATCATCATTAGTAAAGAGCTATTTTTTGTTATAAAGCAACCAACCAGTCAGCCAATTCCTCTGAAAGATAATTAACAAGTCAACACATCACTTGCAAACACAGAATAACTGTCCCCATTTAACCTGACATTTCCAACATCACCAATGACACCCAAGATGATTCCAGTGGCCTACTTTCCTGTGTCAAAGTCACTGAATGCATTTTAAAAAGATACTGGCAAGATTTCTACAAGCTAAAGATGTCAAGGGGTACGGGAGAGAGTAGAAGTACAGCATTGAGATAGAGGATCAACCATGACCCTAATGAATGACAGAGTGGGCTCGATGGGCCAAATGGACTACACCTTTTAAAACAGGTTCACATTTCCTTCAGGTCAAATCACAACAAAGAAAAAACCAGCCATTAACACTGACAGGTGCTACCATGGTTCAGTGGGTCGTGTTTTTGCCTCCAAGTCAGAACTTTGTGGGTTCAATTCCCACTCCACCAGATAATGGAACAGAGTTATAGAATACTCACAACACGGAAAGAGGCAGTTCAGCCCACAGTATCCATGCCAGCTCCAGGAAGGACAATTTACCTTGAACCTGCCTCCACTACACTCTCAGGCCGTGCAATCCAGATCCTAAACACTCAGAGCCATAGTCATACAGCATGGAAACAGACCCTTTGATCCAATTAGTTCACTCCAACCATATTCCCAAACTAAACTGGTCCCACTTGCCTGCGCTTGGCCCATATCCCTCCAAACCCTTCTAATTCATCAATTTATCCAAATGACTTTTAAATGTTGTAACTGTACCTGCATCCACCACTTCCTCTGGCAGTTCATTCTATACAAGAACCACTCTGTGTGTAAAAAAAGTCCTTTTTAAAAACTTTCTCCTCTCACCTTAAAAATAATGCCCCTTAATTTTGAAATCCCTCAGCCTAGGGAAAAGACCCTTGCTATTCTCCTTATCTATGCCCTTCATGGTTTTATAAACCTCTATAAGGTCACCCCTCAATCTCCAGTGAAAAACGCCCCAGCCTATACAGCCTCTTCTTCCTTATAACTCAAACCCTCAATTCCTGGCTCTCATTGTGGAAAACGAGATTTTCCTCATGTCATCATTTCACCTTTTGCCAATGACTTTGAGTTTGTGTCCTTTGGTTTTTGATGCTTTCACCAATGAGAACAGGTCTGTCCTATCCAGTCTATCCAGACCCCCTTAAGGTTTTGACTGTATGTCCCAAATCTCTCATCTTCTCTCCTCCACAGAGATCAGGCCCAGCTTCTCTGATCTTTCTACATCAGTGAAGTTCCCTGGAACCTTTCCTGTACTCTACTCTAATGCCTATGTGTCCTTCTTGAAGGAAAAGGGTAAATGGAACCAAGTGTCCCAGTGCCAGTATTGGGGACCTGTGCACAATGAGATGTCAAAACCAAGAGCCCTCTCAGGGATAACATTGAATAGTTTCATGGCATTAGTTCTCCCAAAGAGCATCACTGAAACAGATTCTCGTCACTTAGTTGTCATTGGTGGGAGCTTGCTGTGCATTGGCTGCCATGGTTTCCTATAGGTTAACAGTGACTACACTTCAAACGCAGTACATGGCCCCTTTGGCTGTAAATCACTTTGGAATAGCTCAGATTCTGAAAGGCGCTATACAAAGCAAGCCTGTGAAGTTCATTGGTGAACCAAGTGCTGAGATGCCACAATTTGGTTTGAAAAGAATGAAATTATGCGTCTATATAAAACCAATGAAGCAATTCTGCAGGGTAATTATTGATGTGATTTCCTAAACACATCAGCCAACTCTACTCTGCAAGCTCCCACGAACAGCAAAGTGATAAAGACCCAGAATTTTGGCAAATTTTGTTTGTAACATTGGTCAAGGGATAGTGGGAAGAACTCTTCTGCTCTTCATTAAAATAGGAACCATGAGTTCTTTCACATCTACCCAAGCAAGTAGATATGGCAATACTTTAATGTCACATAATGTCCTAATACTTATTGACTACAGTTCCGCCTTCAACAGCATAATTCCAAACAAACTCATCTCTGAACTCCAGCACCTAGGCCTTGGCTCCACGCTCTGTGACTGGAACAGAGGCTTCCTGACCCATTGATCGCAAGAATAAGTGACAACACCTCCTTCACCATAATCCCCAACATCAGTGCCCCCCAAGGCTGCACACTCAGCCCCTGACTCTACTTCTCCTTATACACCGACCAGGAGAAAGTGAGGACAGCACACGCTGGAGAGTCAGAGTCGAAAGGTGTGGCACCGGAAAAGCACAGCAGGTCAGGCAGTATCCGAGGAGCAGGAGAGTCGATGTTTCACACATAAGTCCTATATCAGGACATGCCTGAAATATCGATTCTCCTGCTCTTCGGATGCAGCCTGACCTACTGTGCTTTCCCGGTGCCACACTTCTCGACTCCTTATACACTCATGACCGTGTGGCCAAAAGTTTGTTGTTGGTCTGTTCACCGGGCTGGTAGGTTTGTTGGCAGACATTTCGTCCCCTTCCTAGGAGACATCATCAGTGCTATGTTACCTCCTGTGAAACGCTGCCGTGCTCTTCTGCTATGAACTGATGTGGTTCTGTTTGTGCTGTTCCTGATCTTTCCATTGCAGCAGTTTGTATACTGGGTCCAGGTTAATGTGTTTGCTGATGGAGTTGAACGATGAGTAATCATTCTCATCTGCCAACAAACCTACCAGCTCAGCAAACAGACCAACAACGAATCCAACCAGCTCCCGAGCTACAGATCTTCACAAAAATATGGAAGTTTATATAGGTGTACTGTAGAAAGCATCCCATCTGGATGCATCAGTGTGGTACGGCAACTACTATTCCTCAGACCGCAAGAAATCACAGAAAGTTGTGAACATAGCCTAGTCCATTATGCAAAAACCAGCCTTCCATCTACACTTCCTGCTGCCTCAGGAAAGCAATTAACATAATTGAAGACTCCTCCCATCCTGGGTATACTCACTTCCACCCTCTTCCGTCACGCAGATGTATGACTGACCTGCGCTGTGCTTCTTACCTCATGGTTTACAGCTGTGTCATTTCACTGACTTAAAGCCACTACTATATTTCTATTCCATGGATAGTTAAGAGCTGTACAACATAGAATAAGGTCATTTGGTTCATCATATGTGTCTCCCTTTTGGAGGCTTCTTTTGAATCTGTCAAAAGCAGTATCAGCATTGACAATGCCAGTGTACAGTGTTTAAAACAACTCTGTAAAACAAAATCACTTGTGATCCCACTCTCAGCCCCAAGACACTGAATCTGTCCCCTCCCTGACAAATACAGAGGCTGAGCAGAGACTGGGGATTGTCCCTAAGGGTGTGTCAGTGAGATTCTGGGTACATACATCTTGACTGCAGTGTGTACACACATGTGTGTATGTATTGATTGTGTTCCTGAGTACGTCGATGGATGAAAGATGGTGCCTGTCAGTGTGCCCATCTCACTGTAAAGTTTGAGTGTCGATAGTCCAATAGGTGGAACTGTCTATAAATCCCAAGCTGTCCCTGCCCCAGTAATAATTCACAAAAGGCACAGACTCCTGGACACTCTCACACACTCTCCCAGTCACACACACATTCCCAATCACTCAGTGCATTTCACTCACATGTTCGCACTCTGACAAACTCTCACACATTGAAGCAACTATCTTCACACACTCACTCTTATTCTGTCATCCTCATTAAATCACACTGTCACACACACACACCCGTTCATGTACATACATGCTGTCACATTCACTTACACACCCGTTCATGTACATACATGCTGTCACATTCACTTACACACCCATTCATGTACATACATGCTGTCTCACACACACACACACCCATTCATGTACATACATGCTGTCACATGCACTTACACACCCACCCACCCCTCTCACTGATAGACAGACACACAACCTCATCATTCTTACCTGTTCTAACACAGGGTCATCATATTTATGACTGAAGGGTCAAGAACAATGGGTTTACTTTTACAGTGAAAGGCAGAAAGTTAAGGGGGAATTTGATGAATTTACTTTTCACCCAGAGGCTAGTGGGGATCTGGAATATACTGTCTGGGGGGTTAGTTGAGACAGGAAACCTCACAAACTTTAAAAAGTGCATGGATGAACACATAAAATGCCTTAACATTCAAGACTATGGACTTAGTGTAGGAAAGTGGGAGGGTATAGGTTGTAGAGCAGTTTTGGCAGTGCATCAATGGATCAAAGGGCCTCTACTGTACTGTATGACTCTCTGATTCTATATCCATCATGCTATCAGCCAGTGCATTCCAGATCCTAAACACTTGTGCAAAATAGCCTTTCCTCTCTTGGCAGAGACTGCCACTGAACCACGAGTGAAATGTGACTATTGTGTGAATGCAATAAACACTAGCCACTCCTTGTATCTGAACGTATTTAAATATCACACGCACACGACATTTGAGTCAAACATGAAGCGAGGCAAAGCAAACTAAATTTGGCACCATGGGTAAACTATCAAGTGGATGGAGAGCCGTGGATTCAGGAAGCAGAAAGGAAGGGAGATGAAAATAGATAGTCTATAGGAATGCAACATTTTGAACCACGAGTAGGCCATTCAGCCCTATTCCCCCAATTCTATAAGACCGTGGCTGATCTGGTTGAGATCTCATCTTCACTTTTCTGGCAGTCCCCATTACCCTCGACTCCCTCATCTACTGAAGATCTGTTCAAATCTGCCTTGATCGAATTCAAGGAATTTACATCCACCCAATAAATTCCAAAAGCCAGATTATCCCTCTACATCCCATTCCCAACTCCATTGCTGCAAAGACTTAAATGGCCTCAAAAACTGACAAATATTTCCTTTGGCATTACAATCAAACACAACAGACCTAGATGCCCAAGTTCAGGCTCAAAATGAACTGACCAGCTCCTCTGGTAAACCATTACCTGTCAACAAACTTCATAAATTAGCATATCACAACTATGAACATAAAATACCCTGAGCTGCTTCACAGGAACATTATAAAGCAGAACTAGACACAGAGCTTTAACATTTATAGGGGCAGATTCCTGAAGACTTGGTCAGACCAGTGGACTGAGTTTCCTGAATATGTCACCTCCAAGACACACAATGAGCAGAAAGCAGACTGACAGTGTTCTCTGGCAATAAGAGGATTTTACTGCTCCTTGGATGCTGCCTGAACTGCTGTGCTCTTCCAGCACCACTAATCCAGAATCTGGTTTCCAGCATCTGCAGTCATTGTTTTTACCCAATAAGAGGATCAGCCTGTCTGTCAAAGGATGGATGTGAAATAGATTGTACAATAGAATAGGAGGAGTTCATATTTTATTTCCTATCAGTAGTCCTCTCACCCTCTCTCTCCTACTGCCTTTGCAGTGTCCTACCCTTCCTCCCATCACTCCTCAGACAGAAGGGAGGATGGCTCATAATGCATGCATACCGCCATTTACCCAACCTTTCATGGACAGACCTCCTGCCTTCCAGCTCCCACAGACAGGCCACATCCACTGCCTCGCACTTGCAGTAAGCCTCTCCCACTGCCCCAGCACCTGGGCCAGGCTCCATCCCCACTGCCCAGCACCCGGCTAGGCTCCCCTCCCCCACTACCCCAGCCTCCGGCTAGGCTCCCCTCCCCCACTACCCCAGCCTCCGGCTAGGCTCCCCTCCCCCACTACCCCAGCACCCAGGGCCCAGCTCCACCCCCACTGCCCCAGCACCCGGGCCCGGCCCCACCCTCACTACCCCAGCACCCGGCCAGGCTCCCCCCCCCACCCCCCACTACCCCAGCACCCGGGCCAGGCTCCATCCCCACTGCCCCGACACCCAGGCCTGGCTCCACCCCCACTACCCCAGTACCTGGGCCCGGCTCCCCTCCCCCACTACCCCAGTACCTGGGCCCGGCTCCCCTCCCCCACTACCCCAGCACCCGGCTAGGCTCCATCCCCACTGCCCCGACACCCAGGCCTGGCTCCATCCCCACTACCCCAGCACCCGGCCAGGCTCCATCCCCACTACCCCAGCACCCAGGCCTGGCTCCATCCCCACTACCCCAGCACCCGGCCAGGCTCCATCCCCACTACCCCAGCACCCAGGCCTGGCTCCATCCCCACTACCCCAGCACCCGGCCAGGCTCCATCCCCACTACCCCAGCACCCAGGCCCGGCTCCATCCCCACTACCCCAGCACCCGGCCAGGCTCCATCCCCCACTGCCCCAGCACCCAGGCCAGGCTCTCTCCCCCCCACCATTCCCACACTGCCCCAGCACCCGGGCCAGACTCTCTCCCACCACCACTCCCTCAGCCTCCCCACTACTGGGCCAGGCTCCCCCCCCCACCATTCCCACACTGACCCAGCACCCAGGCTAGGCCTCACCACCCCCGCCTCCCCACTTTTGATCCTCCTCCAGTGCAACCACATCCTGCCTGACATGATAATTATTAGGGAACATGGATTTTTTTTTTGAATGGCCACACAGGCTCTAGGGGCTGAGTGAGTTACTCCTGCACATAATTCCTGAAGTTGTATGACTGAACAGCTGACACCTCTTTTTGGAAGATGCTCCTGATTATTCCCTTTCAGTATTTAAAGGGGTTGGAGGGTTTGAGCTACAGGGAGAGGCTGAATAGGCTGGTGCTATTTTCCCTGGACCGTCGGAGGCTGAGGGGTGACCTCATAGAGGTTTATAAAATCATGAGGAGCATGGGTAGGGTAAATAAACAAGGTCTTTTCCCTGGGGTGGGGGAGTCCATAACCAGAGGACTTAAGTTTAGGATGAGAGGGGTAAGATATAAAAGGCATAATACCTAAGGGGCAACGTTTTCACACAGAGGGTGGTACGTGTATGGAATGAGCCGCCAGAGGAAGTTGTGGATGCTGGGACAATTGCATAATTTAAAAGGCATCTGGATGGATATACGAATAGGAAGGGTTTAGTGGGATATGGGCCCAGTGCTGGCAAATGGGACTAGATTGGGTTGGGATATCTGGTCAGCATGGATGCGTTGGATTGAAGGGTCTGTTTCTATGCTGTACATCTCGATGGGCCATAGTTCAAGAGTTTATGAAAATGTCAATGCATGAAAAACCAACAATACTGTGGATTATTGTTTGTAGCCAAGAACCAAAAAGATGTGCAGGTCAGGTGGATTGGCCAATCTAAATTGCCCATAGTGTTAGGTGCATTAGTCAGAGGGAAGTGGGTCTGGGTGGGTTAATCTTTGGAGGGTCGGTGTGGGCTTGTCGGGCCGAAGGGCCTGTTTCCACACTGTAGGAATCTAATCTAATCTAAGCATAATACATATCTTTAAAAACAGTGAGTTATGATCTGAAACACACCCACAGAAGTGGATGGAATTTGCCTGAAGGAGTAACAGTGGTTGGGATTTAGGGTTACAGGGGTTTTTTTTAAATTCATTCTTGGGATGAGGGCATCCCTGGCTAGGCCAGCATTTATTGTCCATCCTTAACTGCCTATCAGGTAGTTAAGAATCAACCACATTGGCTGTGGGCCTGTGAACCAGATGGCTTTTTCTCACAATTGACAATGGATTCATGCTCATCATTCAGACTCTTCAATCCAGATTTTTTTTAAATTGAATTCAAAATCCACCATTTGGATTCGAACCTGGGCTCCCAGAACAATACCTGGTTCACTGAATTAACAGCCAAATGCTAACGCCTCTAGTCCATTGCCTCTGGACCAGTAATCCAGAGAGAAGTTCAAATCCCATCATGACTGGGCAATTTAAATTTATACCCACAACAGCACAGCACAGGAATAGGCCCTTCCTGGACCTCTCCATCTCCACTAATGACGACCGACTTGACACTGACATTTTTTACAAACCCACCGACTCCCACAGCTACCTGGATTACACCTCTTCCCACCCTACCTCTTGCAAAAATGCCATCCCATATTCCCAATTTCTCCGCCTCCACCGGATCTGCTCCCAGGAGGACCAGTTCCACCACAGAACACACCAGATGGCCTCCTTCTTTAGAGACCGCAATTTCCCTTCCCACGTGGTTAAAGATGCCCTCTAACGCATCTCGTCTACATCCCGCACCTCCGCCCTCAGACCCCATCCCTCCAACCGTAACAAGGACAGAACGCCCCTGGTGCTCACTTTCCACCCTACCATAAACCAAATCATCCGCCGACATTTCTGCCACCTCCAAACAGACCCCACCACCAGGGATATATTTCCCTCCCCACCCCTTTCCGCCTTCCGCAAAGACCATTCCCTCCGTGACTACCTGGTCAGGTCCACACCCCCCTACGACCCACCCTCCCATCCTGACACTTTCCCCTGCCACTGCAGGAACTGTAAAATCTGCACCCACACCTCCTCCCTCACCTCTATCCAAGGCCCTAAAGGAGCCTTCCACATCCATCAAAGTTTTACTTGCACATCCACCAATATCATTTATTGTATCCGTTGCTCCCAATGCGGTCTCCTCTACATTGGGGAGACTGGGCGCCAACTAGCAGAGCGCTTTAGGGAACATCTCCGAGACACCCACACCAATCAACCACACCGCCCCGAGGCCCAACATTTCAACTCCCCCTCCCACTCTGCTGAGGACATGGAGGTCCTGAGCCTCCTTCACCGCCGCTCCCTCACCACCAGACGCCTGGAGGAAGAACGCCTCATCTTCCGCCTCGGAACATTCAACCCCAGGGCATCAATGTGGACTTCAACAGTTTCCTCATTTCCCCTTCCCCCACCTCATCCTAGTTTGAAACTTCCAGCTCAGCATTGTCCCCATGACTTGTCCGGACTTGTCCTACCTGCCTATCTCCTTTTCCACCTATCCACTCCACCCTCTCCTCCCTGACCTATCACCTTCATCCCTTCCCCCACTCACCCATTGTATTCTATGCTATTTTCTCCCCACCCCCACCCTCCTCTAGCTTATCTCTCCATGCTTCAGGCTCACTGCCTTTATTCCTGATGAAGGGCTTTTGCCCGAAACATCGATTTCGAAGCTCCTCGGATGCTGCTTGAACTGCTGTGCTCTTCCAGCACCACTAATCCAGAATCTGGTTTCCAGCATCTGCAGTCATTGTTTTTACCACCATGTCTGTGCCCACAATTATGCCATTTTAAAATAATCGCATTTTCCTGCACATGGTCTTTCTATTCACTGCCTGTTCACACATCAGTATGCAGGTCTCTTAAACATTGCTATCATTTTTAATTCATGTGATTTTGGAACAAAAAAGTATCAGTTATAATGACCATTAATCTCTTGGATTGTAGTAAGAACCCATCTGGTTCACTAATGTTCTTCATAGGAAGGAGGTCTGCCACCCTTACCTGGGTAAAAACAATGACTGCAGATGCTGGAAACCAGATTCTGGATTAGTGGTGCTGGAAGAGCACAGCAGTTCAGGCAGCATCCGAGGAGCAGTAAAATCGACGTTTCGGGCAAAAGCCCTTCATCAGGAATAAAGGCAGAGAGCCTGAAGCATGGAGAGATAAGCTAGAGGAGGGTGGGGATGGGGAGAAAGTAGCATACCTTGGAGTTGCAGTGGGAGAGGGACTCCCTGAGATTCTTGTAGAGAGAGGAGGAAAACTTCTTCAAGGCAGGCATCCTTGCAAGAGAGGTCAGGCCTCGATGTGACTCCAGACCTACAGCAATGCGACTGATTCTTAGCTTTCCTCTGTAATAACTGAGCAAGTCACTCAGTTCAAGGGACAAATAGGGATGGATAATAAATCCTGGCCTTATCAGGGCAGTTTAGTGGCTCAGTGGTTAGCAGTGCCACCTTACAGTGCCAAGGACCTGGGTTCAATTCCACCCTCAGGTCCACCCTCACATACTGTGTCTGCATGGGTTTCCTCCTATGGTCTAGATGTGCAGGTTAGGTGGACTGGCCACACTAAATTGCCCATGCTATCCAGGGATGTGTAGGCTAGGTGGATTAGCCACGGGAAATGTAGGGTTACAGGGATTGATAGGATACTGTGCAGAGGGACAGTTTGGACTTGAGGGGTTGAATGGTCTGCTCCCACACTGTAGGGATTCTATGAACTAACGTTCACATTGAATGAAAAGTATGTTTTGTTAATTCAGAGTCTTTAAAAAGACTTGCATTTACTTAACGAGCTGACATCCCAAAGCACTTTACCATTAACGAAGCGTTGTTTCAAGGTGTAGTCATGGTTGGCATCAAGGAAAGACGATGGTGAATTTGAGCACAGCAGGATCCCACAAACAAATACTTTTGAAGAAGAGGTACACACATTGACCTAGCTGAGAGAACAGGAGAAATTGAGGACTGCAGATGCTTAAAAATGTGCTGCTGGAAAAGCGCAGCAGGTCAGGCAGCATCCAAGGAGCAGGAGAATCGACGTTTCGGGCATAAGCCCTTCTTCAGGAAGAAGAGGACTGCAGATGCTGGAGAGTCTGAGTCAAGAAGTGTGGCCCTGGAAAAGCACAGCAGGTCAGGCAGCATAAGCCCTTCCCGAAATGTCGATTCTCCTCCTCCTCAGATGCTGCCTGACCAGCTGTGCTTTTCCAGCACCACACTTTTTGACTGCCAGCTGGGAGTATCCCAATGCTCTGGGAAGTATGTCATGGGGACCTTCTCAAGCGAGATTTGGCAAACCCTGCGGAGGGAGGTCACGATGACCTCAAACGGACTCTTTCTCTCCCTCTCTCTCTCCATTCTTCCAGCACTTTCTCGGTTTTCATTTCCAAAACCGCACAAGGTTTGGGGGAAGGGGAGGGGCAGAGAATGACTGACAGCCGCTGCGGGCAATGGGGATGAACGGGGTGGCAGGCCAGGCGTCCAATGAGTGGCCGCAGGAGGCGGGGCAACAAACACAACACAACATGAAGCCCCCTCCTGCCTCTGCACCAAAGTAGACACAAAGTAACACAATGTGGACATAAAGTAACAATCGCACCATAACGTAACAAGTGAGACAAAGGGAAAATGGATCCTGGGTTACAAAGTATCCAGCAGAACAATGAGGTGGTTACAATGTATCACAGCAACCGCTAACAATTCGGAGAGAGGGGAGTTTTTGATGGGGACAGGAATCCAACTGCTGAAAGACTGTACCTCAAAAAGCTGTTTAAATCGGGGTGCTAACAACAGAACAAGTCTTCGGAGACAGCTAATTATAACACGGGTTCATCTCCACTGCCCGCTGGAGCAGGGCTGGGGAGACGGTGGTTAATTAAAAGATTTTTTTTTAGTAAGTATTTTATTGCAATGCTCCTACCTGGCTGTTTCAGTGAGCTGTCAGTCTCTCTCTCTGTCTGTCTGTCTGTGTGTGAGTGTGTGTGTGTATCTCTGTGCTGTTTCTGCCGGCCTGCCCTTCACTCTGAGCTCACCGCGACGTCGACAATAAAGCTGCAGAAACGTCCAGAAACAAAAAAAAACCCTCCAGCCCCAGGACGCACGCGCGCTCACTGCCCCCCCCCCCCCCAAGCGGTTGTCAGTCACCAAGAGGCTGCAGGGACCAACTCGAGGAACATTGTCTATCAGGCTGTGTCCAGATGCTTGCCGGGTCCCTGCTGGGCAGAAGGAGGGGGAAACAGTCCAACAAGCTAAAAGATAAAAAAAATTCTCCTGAAATAAAGCTTGATTGATAAAGGTATAATGGGTGACAGTTGAAATTTGATATGCATTAAAGTGATGGTGCCCCCACTTCGGATCTAGCAGGCCTTCAAGTCCTGTGTGCTCCAGATGGTGCTGTGGTAGAGTTCCTCTCTCTGAGGTAAGAGACCTGGGTTTCAAGTCCCGCCCGCTCCAGAGACATCTCTGACCCAGCTGATTTAAGAAATATCTTAAGAGCAAGATAATTCAGCTTTTCACTGTTCTGGGTCCCTCAATATTACACATGCATATTTCATGTTAAAATATTCTTAGCTGAATACAACTGGAGGGGAAGGTGGGAAGAGAATCTCAGAATGTTTACAATGCAGGACACCATTCAGACTATTGAGCCTGTTCAGTTCTATCACCCAGTGCCAATCTCCTGCCTTTTCTCTGTCTCTTAACAGTTCTAAGGAAGGGTCACTGGACTCAAAACATTTAACTCTGACTTTTCTTCACAAATGTTGCCAGACCTGCTGAACTTTTCCAGCAACTTATGTTTTTGTTTCTGATTTACAGCATCTGCAGTGCTAACAGTTTTTATGGTGTATTAGTCCTGCCCAGATTTCCATCACTGACACACACTGAGGTGTTTTTTCAAGATACTAGTTAAGAAGTCACAAAGCCATCAAACTATGCAGTAAGAATAGGTCTACAAACTGTATATACCCCCACAGCAATATTGAGAAGATTTGTAGCTCATGTTGAGGTTCTGGATATGGGTTTGCTCACTGAGCTGGGAAGTTCATTTCCAGATGTTTTGTCACACTACTAGGTAACATTTTCAGTGGGCCTCCAGGTGAAGCACTGCTGATAATTCCTAAGCACTGCTTTCTATTTATATGTTTGGGTTTCTTTGAGTGGGTGATGTCATTTCCTGTGGTGACATCATTTCCTATTTTTCTCAGGGGGTGGTAGATGGGGTCTAACTCTTTGTGTTTGTTGATAGAGTTCAGGTTGGAATTCCATGCTTCTGTGTTGTCCCAGTCGAAGTGTTGTCCTTCCTCATCCATACGTGAGGATACTAGTGAGAGAGGGTCATGTCTTTTTGTGGCTAGTTGGTGTTCATGTATCCTGGTGACTAGTTTTCTGCCTGTTTGTCCAATGTAGTGTTTGTGACAGTCCTTGCACGGTATTTTGTAAATAACATTAGTTTTGTTGTTGTCTGTACAGGGCCTTGTTAGCTGCTGTTTTAGTGTGTTGGTGCAAAATACCATGCAAGGACTGTAACAAACACTACATTGGACAAACAGGCAGAAAACTAGCCACCAAGATACATGAACACCAACTAGCCACAAAACGACATGACCCTCTCTCACTAGTATCCTCACATATGGATGAGGAAATACACCACTTCGACTGGGACAACACATCCATCCTAGGACAAGCCGAACAAAGACACGCACGAGAATTCCTAGAAGCATGGCATTCCAACCGGAACTCTATCAACAAACACATCGAGTGAGACCCCATCCACCACCCACTGAGAATGGAACAGGAAATGACATCACCACAGGAAATGACATTACAAACCCAAAGAATCCCAAACATATAAATAGAAAGCAGGAATTATCAACAGTGCTTCGCCTGGAGGCTCACTGAAGATGTTACCTACTAGGGTGATGAAATGTCTGGAAATAAACCTTCCAGCTCAGCAAGCAAACCTACATCCAGATTTGGAGCCAGTACATTTGTATATATGTATGTGTGTATGTTCCCCCAAATCCCTTGGAAATACTAATCCTAAATAACTTATTTGATGAAAATAAAACTGACCTGACATAAGCAGGATCATCTGCATTGAATCCACGTCTATATGTTAATGGATTATTCAAGGCATTATTACAGTCCATAACAAGACAGACTTGGGATGGTTTTCTTGACACAATCTTTGAAACCAGAGTGATTTGGGATTTTCTTTTAAGAAATATGTTTCCAGTAATAGGTAGAAGCAGTCAAAATGAAAAAGGGAAAACACCAGCCAATAGTAAAAGCAGCACAGCATTGTGTAGGGCTTTCATGAACTTTTATATATGTTACTGATTTAATTCACCAATGCCCATCTGATTTGTCTAATCAATATGCAGTTGAAATCACCCATGAAAATTATAGAGCCCTTCTAACACACCTCCTTAATTTCTGGATTTATATTTTATCCTACAATGAGACAACTCATTGGGGGCCTACAGACAATACCAACCCATGATGTCATCCCTTTTGCTGTTGAACCAAACTGATTCAACGTGACAATCTATCGTACCTATATCAGTACTCAGCACTCATGGATACCTTCATTTATCAAGCTACCCAACCTCCTTTCTCTTCTTCTACCAATTCAATACTGACATTGACTACAAACCCACCACCTCTCTCAGCTACATTGACTACACCTCCTCTCACCCTCCCAATTCCTCTGCTTCCGCCATATCTGTTCTCAGGATAAATGATTCCACTCCAGATATCCCAGATGTCCTCCTACTTCAAGGACTAAAATTCTCCCTCCCTTGTGATCAATGTATTAGGCAAGAACTTTCGAAAGCTGATTGGAGGCAGATGTTCGCAGGTAAAGGGATGGCTGGAAAATGGGAAGCCTTCAGAAATGAGATAATCCGGAGAAAGTATATCCCTGTCAAGGTGAAAGGGAAGGCTGGTAGGCATAGGGAATGCTGGATGACTAAAGAACTTGAGGGTTTGATTAAGAAAAAGAAGGAAACATATGTCAGGTATAGACAGGATAGATCGAGTGAATCCTTAGAGTATAAAGAAAGTAGGAGTATACTTAAGAAGGAAATCAGGAGAGCAAAAATGGGACGTGAGGTAGCGTTGGCAAATAGAATTTAGGATAATCCAAAGGGTTTTTACAAATATATTAAGGACAAAAGGATAACTAGGGAGAGAATAGGGCCCCTCAAAGATCAGCAAGGCAGCCTTTGTGTGGAGCCACAGAAAATGGGGGAGATACTAAATGAATATTTTGCATCAGTATTTACTGTGGAAAAGGATATGGAAGAGAAAGACTGTAGGGAAATAGATGGTGACATCTTGCAAAATGTCCAGATTACAGAGGAGGAAGTGCTGGATGTCTTGAAACGGTTAAAGGTGGATAAATCCCCAGGACCTGATCAGGTGTACCCTAGAACTCTGTGGGAAACTGGAGAAGTGATTGCTGGGCCTCTTGCTGAGATATTTGTATCATCGACAGTCACAGGTGAGGTGCCGGAAGACTGGAGGTTGGCAAATGTGGTGCCACTCTTTAAAAAGGGCGGTATAGACAAGCCAGGGAACTATAGACCGGTGAGCCTGACCTCAGTGGTGGGCAAGTTGTTGGAGGGAATCCTGAGGGACAGGATATACATGTATTTGGAAAGGCAAGGACTGATTAGGGATAGTCAACATGGCTTTGTGCGTGGGAAATCATGTCTCACAAACTTGATTGAGTTTTTTGAAGAAGTAACAAAGAAGATTGATGAGGGCAGAACAGTAGATGTGATCTATATGGACTTCAGTAAGGCATTCGACAAGGTTCCCCATGGGAGACTGATTAGCAAGGTTAGATCTCATGGAATAAAGGGAGAATTCGCCATTTGGATACAGAACTGGCTCAAAGGTAGAAGACAGAGTGTGGTGGTGGAGGGTTGTTTTTCAGACTGGAGGCCTGGGACCAGTGGAGTGCCACAAGGATCGGTGCTGGGCCCTCTACTTTTTGTCATTTACATAAATGATTTGGATGTGAGCATAAGAGGTACAATTAGTAAGTTTGCAGATGACACCAAAATTGGAGGTGTAGTGGACAGCGAAGTGGGTTACCTCAGATTACAACAGAATCTTGACCAGGTGGGCCAATGGGCTGAGAAGTGGCAGATGGAGTTTAATTCAGATAAATGCGAGGTGCTGCATTTTGGGAAAGCAAATCTTAGCAGGACTTATACACTTAATGGTAAGGTCCTAAGGAGTGTTGCTGAACAAAGAGACCTTGGAGTGCACATTCATAGCTCCTTGAAAGTGGAGTCGCAGGTAGATAGGATAGTGAAGAAGGCATTTGGTATGCTTTCCTTTATTGGTCAGAGTATTGAGTACAGGAGTTGGAAGGTCATGTTGCGGCTGTACAGGACATTGGTTAGGCCACTGTTGGAATATTGTGTGCAATTCTGGTCTCCTTCCTATTGGAAAGATGTTGTGAAACTTGAAAGCGTTCAGAAAAGATTTACAAAGATGTTGCCAGGGTTGGAGGATTTGAGCTATAGGGAGAGGCTGAATAGGCTGGGGCTGTTTTCCCTGGAGCATTGGAGGCTGAGGGGTGACCTTATAGAAGTTTACAAAATTATGAGGGGCATGGATAGGATAAATAGACAAAGTCTTTTTCCTGGGGTGGGGGAGTCCAGAACTAGAGGGCATAGGTTTAGGGTGAGAGGGGAAAGATATAAAAGAGACCTAACGGGCAACTTTTCACACAGAGGGTGGTACGTGTATGGAATGAGCTGCCAGAGGATGTGGTGGAGGCTGGTACAATTGCAACATTTAAGAGACATTTGGATGGGTATATGAATAGGAAGGGTTTGGAGGGATATGGGCCAGGTGCTGGCAGTTGGGACTAGATTGGGTTGGGATATCTGGTCGGCATGGACAGGTTGAACTGAAGGGTCTGTTTCCATGCTGTACATCTCTATTACTCTAATTGTGCTACCAATCATGTCTCCTCTATTTCCTGCACATCCATCCTTGAACCCCACAGCCCCAACAAAGATAGAATTCCCCTGGTCTTCATAGTCCACCCCACCTATCTCCAAATCCAGTGTATCATCTCCCACCAGTTTTGTCACCAACAGTCAGACTCCACCACCAAAAATATATTTCCCTCCCCACCCCTATCTGCATTCCATAGGGACCGTTCCCTCCGCAACTCCCTCGTTAGGTCCACACTCTCCACCAACCCCCCCCCCCCCCCCACCTCCCTCCACCCTGGCACCTTCCCCTGCTGCTGTAAGAGGTGCAAAGCCTGTGTCCACACCTCCCTCCTCACCTCAGTCCAAGATCCCAAACGATAATTTCAAATCTGGCAGAGATTTACTTGTATTTCCTCCAACCTCATATACTGCAGCCAGTGCTCTCAATGTGGTCTCCTCTACATCAGAGAGACCGAGAGCAAACTCAAGGAACAGTTCCGGGAACGTCTCTAGTCTGTATGTAGCAACCATCCCCACCTTCCTGTGGCCATCTACTTCAACTCCCTTTTCGCACTCCCCTAAGGACATATCCATTCTGGGCCTCTTCCACAGCCTACATAAGGCTACTCGCAAACTGGAGGAGGAAGACCTCCGCTTCCACCACAGGAGCCTACAACCACACGGCATGAACATTGAATTCACCAGTTTCCAACTCTCCACCCTCCCCCACCCCATCGCAGATCCAACCCTCCAACTCAGATGTAGCCTCTTGACCTGACCTACCTGTCCACCTTCCTTCCCCACCTATCTGCTCTGCACTTCCCACCACCTGTACCTTCGCTCATCTATCGCCATTCACCTTCCTTTCTCCTAGTCACACCCCCCAACCCCTATTTCTCTCTCAGCTCCCCCCTCCCCAGTCCTGATGAAGGGCTTATGCCAAAACGTGGACTCTCCTGCTCCTCAGATGTTGCCTGACCAGTTGTGCTTTCTCCAGCTCCACGCTTTATCAATTTTGACTCTACAGCTTCCTTTTCTTTCTTGTCTACTTTTCCAGAATGTCAAATACTTCTGAATATTGAATTCCCAGTCTCTGTCACCCTGCAACCACATTAATTAATCAAGCAATATTCATTTAATTCTATTTGTGCTATCAACTTATCACTCATGATAAATGCTGTGTGTGCATTCAAATAAAGAGCTGTAACCATTATTACTTACTCTGCTCCTAATTTCTGCCCCTTTCTGCTGCAGCTGAATGTTGTTCACCACTTCACGACCTTTGCTCGTTTCTTTTTCATTTTTGTATCTTGGACACGTTAAGACTCAGAAAGGTGGATAAATCCCCAGGACCTGATCAGGTGCATCCCAGAACTAGTGGGAAGCTAGGAAAGTGATTGCTGGGCCTCTTGCTGAGGTATTTGTATCGTCAGTTGCCACAGGTGAAGTGCTGAAGACTGGAGGTTGGCTAACGTGGTGCCACTGTTTAAGAAAGTTTGAAGGACAAGCCAGGGAACTATAGACCAGTGAGCCTGATGTGGTGAGTAAGTTGTTGGAAGAGATTCTGAGGGACAGGAGTTACATGTGTTTGGAAAGGCACGGACTGATTAGAGGGAGTCAGCGTGGCTTTGTGCATGGGAAATCATGTCTCACAAACTTGATTTGAGTTTTTTGAAGAAGTGATAATCAAGGTTAATGAGGGCAGAGCAGGGTATGTTGTCTATATGGACTTCAGTAAGGCGTCTGACAAGGTTCCACAAGGTAAACTGGTTACCAAGGTTAGATCACATGGAATTCTAGAGAGCTAGCTATTTGGATACAGAAATGGCTTGAAGGTAGGCGATAGAGGATGGTGGAAATGGATGGTTGTTCTTTTGCATTGGAGGCCAGTGACCAGCAGTGTCCTGAAAGGATCGGTGCTGGGTACATTGTTCTTCGTCATTTATGTAAATGATTTGGAAGTGTACATAAGAGGAATGGTCAGTAAGTTTGTGGATGAAATCAAAATTGATGGTTTTTGGTCAATGAAGAAGTATCTCAGAGTACAACAGACCTTAATCTAATGGGCTGAGGAGTGGCAGATGGAGTTTAATTTAGATAAATGTGATGTACAGCATGTTGGTAAGGCAAATCAGGGCTGGACTTATATATTTATTGCAAGGGTTCTGGGAGTCCTGCCGAATAAAGCAACCTTGAAGGTAGAATCGCAAGTAGACATAGTAGTGAAGAGGACATTTGGTACACTTGCCTTTATTGGTCAGTGCATTGAGTATAAGGTTTGAGAGATCATGTTGCAGCAGTACAGTTCATTGGTTAGACCAATTTTGGAATATAGCATTCAGTTCTGGTCTTCCTACTATAGGAAACATGTAGTTAAGCCTGAAAGGTTGTAGAAGAGATTTACAAAAGTGTTACTGAGTTGGAGGGTTTGAGCAATAGTAGTAAGCTGGGGCTATTATCCCTGAAGCATTGGCAGTTGAGGAGTGACCCTAAGAGGTTTGTTAAATCATGAGGGGCATGGATAGGATAAAAAGACAAGGTCTTTTCCCCAGGGTAGGGGAGTCCAAAACTAGAGGGAAGAGGTTTAAGGTGAGCGGGGAAAGATTTAAAAGGAAGCTAAGGGGCAACCTCTTCAGTCAGAGGGTGGTGCGTGTATGGAATGAGCTGTTACAAGTCGTGGATTCTGGTACAAATAAAACATTTAAAAGGCATCTAGATGGGTATATGAATAGGAAGGGTTTAAGATGGATATGGGCCAAATGCTGGCAAATGGGACTAGATTAATTTTGGATATCTGGTCAGCATGGATGTGTTTGACCAAAGGTTCTGTTTCCGTGCTGTACATCTCTATGAATCTATTCTCAACAATTAAACCATCACCCTGCGAATTAAATTCCTATCAACCATTATACAATTATACAATTCACCATGACACAGATCCTAGCTTGATTCAAATGAAGCCTATTCCAAATGAACAGGCCTGTTTTCCCAGTACCAGTGCCTATTAATCAAAGCTCATTTTTTCCCACAACAATCTTTGAGTCATGCATTTATTTCACTGATCTTATTTACTCACCACATGGCTCAGATGGTAACCTAAAGCTTATTATCTTTGTGGTTCTACCTTTAAGTTAGAACCAAGTTGCTTGCAAAGAGCTAGGGGGAGTGATGGACGGCAGTTATAGGAAGGGAGAAAAGCCACAGGTACAGTCATGTAGATGGGTTAACTCCAGGAAAGGTAGGAGAGGTGGGCAGGGAGTGCAGGTGTGTTCGGTGGCTATCCCCATTTCAAACAAGTACGCTGTTTTGGAAAATGCAGGGGGTGATGGACTCTCAGGGGAATGCAACACGAACAGCTAAGTTTCTGGTATTGAGACTGGCTCCAAAGTAATGAGGGATAAGTTGGGTTCCAAGCGATTGATTGTGTTTGGGGGAATTCTCTCGTCAGAGGTACAGACAGACGTTTCTGTGGCCAGCAGTGAAAAATTAGAATGGTGTATTACCTCCCTGGTGCCAGGATCAAGAATGTCTCAGAGAGGGTACGGAATGTTCTCAAGGGGGAGAGGGGTCAGCAAGAGGTCATTGTCCACATTGGAACCGACAACATAGGAAGGGAAAAGGTTGAGATTCTGAAGGAAGATTGTAGAAAGTTAGGCAGGGATTTAAAAAGGAGGTCCTCGAGAGTAGCAATATCTGGATTACTCCCAGTGCTACGAGCTAGTGAGGGTAGGAGTAGACAGACAAGATTCTTAGAGACCTGACCTGACCCCTCAAAACATTTTTAAGCAGGCAGCTCAGACTGTAAGCTTGCTATTTGTTTTAGGTAAGCATACAGTGGATATACCCAGGGTGAGTTAAACAAACATTTTATTTACAAAATTACAGAATGAAACACGAAGAACAGAAAATAGAAATCCGGATGACTTATCCTATCCAAAAGCCTGCCAGACTATCCCAACTTAATGATGCTGATCAGAAAGTACTTGCAACAGCCTCAATAAACATATACTATAGCACAAAGTGTAAAAATGAAACAAGCCAGGCTTACAAGCTTGATGTTAGAGAGAGGGAGGACTCGGCTGGAACTTGTCCCAGCAGCCTTTCTTCACACACAAAATGCTGCTGAACTGAATCAAAAACTCTAATCTAAACGAAGGCTAGTTACACGGCTAGCTGGCCCTTTGATTATAGCGGGTTTTTTTTAATTCTTGACAGCCTTAGGCCGGATGCATTATCTCTTAGGGGTATACAGAAAGGGCCCCAATAAACCTTTCAAACCCAGCCTAGTTGGAGCCTGGCTAATTACCCCCTCTCTGGAAAAAAAACTCAAGAGCACAGTAACCATGTAAAAAGAACCAGTATTGTGACAAGATGAATGCGTGGCTGAGGAACTGGTGCATGGGAGACGAGTTCACATTTTTGGATCATTGGAATCTTTTCTAGGGTAGGAGTGACCTGAACAAGGAGGACGGATTGCACCTGAATTGGAAGGGGACTAATACACTGGCAGGGAGACTTGCTAGAGCTACTTGGGAGGATTTAAACTAGTAAGGTGGCGGGGTGGGGGACCCAGGGAAATACTGAGGAAAGAGATCAATCTGAGACTGGTACAGTTGGGAAAGGGAACAAGTCAAAAAGTCAGAGCAGGCAGGAACAAAGCACAGAGTTAGAACTGATTAATTAAACTGCATTTACTTCAACGCAAGAGGCCTAACAGGGAAGGCAGATGAACTCAGGGCATAGTTAAGAATATGGGACTACACTAGTGATTGAGCTGCTGGCGGAAGTTATACAAACTGACCCTAATATAATGGCCCGGAGGTTGGATCGGGTATGCATAAAATTACTCTCTCTCAGGATGACATCCTTCTTTTCTTAAATGATCCATTGACATCTTTGCCTCGCTTAATTCAAGTGGTTAACTTATTTGGTATGTTCTCAGGTTACACAATCAATTTTATAAAGTTGGAGTCCATGCCGCTGGGAGGTCTTACCAGCATATCCAATTTTCCGGATGGATCCCGTTTGCCCTTTTGGTGGTCACTGGGAGGTTTTCTTAACTTAGGTATTTTTATTACTCCGGTATTTGGTCAGCTCTATAAAGCCAACCATACACACTTATTAGAGAAAATAAGACAGGACCTTCAACGCTGGGAAGATCTCCCGATATCCTGGCTGGGTAGAATAGCTTTGGTTAAGATGAATATTCTACCTTGCCTTTTATACCCTATGAGAATGCTCCCCTTGATGTTGCCGAGACAGGCGCTGCGTAAGTTCTACGGCTGGCTCGGCTCCTTTATTTGGAGTCATAGACGGACCCTTATTAAATTTGATGAGCTGCAGCTTCCACAAGTCAGGGGAGGGCTGGATTTTCTGGATTTCAGGAAGTACCATTTGAGCTCTCTGTTACCTTATGTAGCTGACTGGGTCTCACGTGAGCCACAATCAATCTGGTTAGATATTGAGGCCTCCCAAGCAAAATGTCCCCTCATCGATTTACTATTTATGGATAAGATGAGAGTCATTACAGATCATTGTAAAAATCCTTTTGTATTAAATACAATCAAAGCTTGGAGGATAATGCGACAGGATGAGGGTAATCTGCAAACAACCTCCCCTTCTACCCCTATAGTGGGAACGTTGGGATTCCAGCCAGGACTGACTGATGCTGAATTTAAATTTTGGGAGTCCAGAGGTATCTCCTGTTGGGAGATCTGTTCAATGGGGAGATCATGATGTCCTTCGAACAGTTACGTCAGAAGTTTGGGTTGTCAAGCAAGGACCTTTTCGATATTTTCTAATACGAGACTTCATACAAAAGAAGACCACATTGATAATTAATCCTTATAAATCGGATATGGAAAGGCGAGTGCTTTGGCCGATGGGTTCGCCTTCAGTCTGTACTCACTACCACTTACTACATAATAAGGTATCGAAGGACCTGGGAACATCTGCCCCCAGTTCTTGTCTAATACCATCAAAATTGGCCTTTCTCCAATTTAGAACTTCAACTTTTAGATCTGGTCTATCCTTTTCCAACACTATTTTAAAACTAATAGAATTATGGTCGCTGGCCCCAAAGTGGCTCCCCACTGACACCTCAGTCACCTGCCCTGCCTTATTTCCCAAGAGTAGGTCAAGGTTTGCACCTTTTCTAGGAGGTACATCCACATACTGAATCAGAAAATTTTCTTGTACACCCTTGACAGATTTGTCTCCATCTAAACCCTTAACACTATGGCATTTCCAGTCTATGTTTGGAAAATTAAAATCCCTACCATAATCACCCTATTATTCTTATAGATAACTGAGATCCCCTTACAAATTTGTTTCACAATTTCCTGCTGACTATTAGGGGATCTATAATACAATAGACGGAGACGAATTTATTCAGTGTGTAGGAGAAAATTTTCTGATTCAGTATGTGGACGTACCTACTAGAAAAGGTCAAAATCTGACCTACTCTTGGGAAATAGGGCAGGGCAGGTGACTGAGGTGTCGGTGGGGGAGCACTTTGGAACAAGCGACCATAATTTCATTTGTTTTAAAATTTGTATGGAAAAGGCTAGATTGGATCTAAAAGTTGGAGGAAGGCTAATTTTGACGATATTAGGCAAGAACACTCCCAAGCTGACTGGAGGCAGGCATTTGCAGGTAAAGGGACGGCTGGAAATTGGGAAGCCTTCAGAAATGAGATAACGAGAGTTCAGAGACAGTATATTCTTGTTAGGGTGAAAGGAAAGGCTGGTAGGTATCGGGAATGCTGGATGAGTAGAGAAATTCAGGCTTTGGTTAAGAAAAAGAAGGAAGCATATGTCAGGTATGGGCGGCATGGTGGCACAGTGTTTAGCACTGCTGCCTCACAGCGCTAGAGACCCGGGTTCAATTCCCATCTTGAGCAACTGTCTGTGTGGAGTTTGCACATTCTCCCTGTGTCTACGTGGGTTTCCTCTGGGTGCTCCGGTTTCCTTCCACAGTCCAAAGATGTGCAGGTTAGGTGAACTGGCCATGCTAAAATTGCCCGTAGTGTTAGGTGTAGGGAAATGGGTCTGGGTGGGTTGCTCTTTGGAGGGTTGGTGTGGACTTGTTAGGCCGAAGAGCCTGTTTCCACACTGTAACTAATCTAATCTAAAGGTATAGTCAGGATAGATCGAGTGAATTCTTAGAAGAGTATAAAGGTAGTAGGAGTATACTTAAGAGGGAAATCAGGAGGGCAAAAAGGGGACATGAGATAGCTTTGGCAAATAGAATTTAGGAGAATCCAAAGGGTTTTTGTAAATACATTAAGGACTAAAGGGTAACTATGGAGAGAATAGGGCCCCACAAAGATCAGCAAAACAGCCTTTGTGTGGAGCCGAAGGAGATGGGGGAGATACTAAACGAGTATTTTGCATTAGTATATACTGTGGAAAAGAACATGGAAGGGATAGAACATCAGGAAATAGATGGTGACATCTCAAAAAATATCCACATTACAGAGGAGGATATATTGGATATCTTGAAATGCATAAAAGTAGTTAAATCCCTAGGACCTGATCAGGTGTACCCTAGAACTCTGTGGGAAGTTAGGGAAGTGATTGTTGGGCCTCTTGCTGAGATATTTGGATCATCGATGGTCACAGGTGAGATGCCAGAAGACTGGAGGTTAGCTAACGTGGTGCCACTATTTAAGAAATGTGGTCAGGACAAGCCAGAGAACTATAGATTGGTGAGCCTGACATCAGTAGTGGGCAAGTTGTTGGAGGGAATCCTGAGGGACAGGATGTACATGTATTTGGAAAGGCAAGGACTGATTAGGGATAGTCAACATGGCTTTGTGTATGGGAAATCATGTCTCACGAACCTGAATGAGTTGTTTGAAAAAGTAACAAAGAGAGTTGATGAGGGCAGAGTGGTAGATGTGATCTCTATGGACTTCAGTAAGGCGTTCGACAAGGTTCCCCATGGGAGACTGGTTAGCAAGGTTAGATCTCATGAAATACAGGGAGAACTAGCCATTTGGATACAGAACTCAAAAGGCAGAACTCAAGATGGTGGTGGTGGTGGAAGGTTGTTTTTCAGACTGGAGGCCTGTGACCAGTGGAGTGCCACAAGGATTAGTGCCGGGTCCATTACTTTTGTCATTTATATAAATGATTTGGGTGTGAACGTCAAGAGTTATTATTACTAAGTTTGCAGATGACACCAAAATTGGAGGTGTAGTGGACAGTGAAGAAGGTTAACTCAGTATAACGGGATCTTGATCAGATGGGCTAATGGGCCGTGGCGTGACAGATGGAGTTTAATTCAGATAAATGCGAGGTGCTGCATTTTGGGAAAGCAAATCAGAGCACAACTTATACACTGAATGGTAAGGTCCTGGGAAGTGTTGCTGAACAAAGAGACGTTAGAGTGGAGGTTCATAGCTCATTGAAAATAGAGTCGCAAGTTGATAGGATAGTGAAGCAGGTGTTTGGTATGCATTCCTTTATTGGTCAGAATATGGAGTACAGAAGTTGGGAGGTCATGTTGCAGCTGTACGGGACGTTGGTTAGGCCACTTTTGGAAAAGTGTGTGCAATTCTGGTCTCCATCCTATCGGATGTTGAGAAACTTGAAAGGGTTCAGAAAAGATTTGCAAGGATGTTGCCAGGGTTGGAGGATTTGAGCTATAGGGAGAGGCTGAGCAGGTTGGGGCTGTTTTCCCTGGAGCGTCGGAGGCTGAGGGGTGACCTTTATCAAAGTTTATAAAATCATGAGGTGCATGGATAGGATAAACAGAGAAGGTCTTTCCCTGGGGGTGGGGGAGTTCAAACTAGAGGACATAGGTTTAGGGTGAGAGGGGAAAGATATAAAAGGGACCTAAAGGGTAACGTTTTCATGCAGAGGGTGGTGCATGTATGGAATGAGCTGCCAGAGGAAGTGGTGGAGGCTGGTACAATTACAACATTTAAAAGGTATCTGGATGGGTATATGAATAGGAAGGGTTTAGAGAGATATTGGCTAAGTGCTGGCAAATGGGACTAGGTTGGGTTAGGATCTTTTGTTGGCATGGACAAGTTGGACTGAAGTGTCTGTTTCCGTGCTGTACATCGCTATGACTCTAATCCCTCAGCAAAATCTTTTTTTGACTCTTATCGATGTCATTAGTTCCTACGGGGCAACCATGAAATATGGATCCTTCCCCTCTCATTCCAATCGACTCTCCAGTTAAGATGTCCTTAATCTACCATCAAATAGATAACACAGCCTTCAGAACTCAATTCTGAAGGGTCACTGGATCCAAAACGTTGATTCTGCTTTCTCTCTACAGATGCTATCAGACCTGCTGAGTTTGTCCAGCAATTTTTATTTGCTTCAGAACTCTGTCTTTGTTATACATAACAGTATCTATTCCCTTAACTATGATGTCCCGTGTGCATGATCAATTCAGTCATTTTCTCTGCATTATCTCCTCCCCACAGTGGGAGCAATAATCTTTCCTGTTGGACAAAGGCTGAGGCTCCACCAATAGCCAAATTGTGAATCCCCATATCTCCTCTCCTCTCAGTCTCACTGTCCTGTTCCTGGCAACGAACCAAATTTGATATAATTAAACTAAGGGGTGTCTCCCACTGTCTGATGTGCCCCAGCCTCCAGCTCATCAACGTCCCTCAAGCAGCAAACACTTGCTGCAGATGTAGTCACTACAGATCACCATGACATTCACCAGCTCCACATACAACAGCTGCACTACATCATAGCTCTTTGATCAAACATTTGGACATCTGTCTTGATATATCTCTGTCTAAATCGTTCTGATCTGTACATCCTTGCCTGTACTGATGTGCCTGTACTGCTCGTAAACAAAGCTTTTCACTCTGCTTCAGTACATATGACAATAAATAAATCAATATCTCCTGTGGCTCATATACATGTCATTTTAATATTTAATTTTACTAAATTTCATATTTTGTTTGGTAATTCTCCTGTGAAGCAGATTTGGAAGATATGCCCTGCCAAAGGTGCTATGTAAATGTAAGTTTTTATTGAGTCAACTCAAAACAAAACAGAAAATGCCAGAAAGTAACAGCAGATCAGACAGTAACCAAGGAAAAAGGAAACCAGGGTGATATTTAAGAAATAATTTGGCTTTGTTTAAAGGCTTTTATCAATAAGACCCAAAACTCAGAATGTTTTCTTGCATTGTCCTTCAATCGATGAATGCGTATGTGCTGTTATGAGTAATTGAGACATTAGTAATAAAATGAATAGTTTCATACAAACATGATTTTATTACAAAAATAAAAAACATTACATGATTGTACAAGGTATCATAGAAGATTTGTGGTCCCAGCAGATCAGGAAGTAACTGATTATTGTTCTGACCTGATTTTAAACTAAGTTTCCAGTCGTACTGTTTATTCACATGAACAATTAATGGCCAATCTCTGGGCAATTAATTTACTTCCCAGTGCTATTATTGGATAAAAACATTACAAACAGCAAGATATTTTCCCCCTTTTTTCTCCTATAAAGTTTCTTCACTTCCAGTTTGGAGGGATATGGGCCGGGTGCTGGCAGGTGGGACTAGATTGGGTTGGGATATCTGGTCGGCATGGACAGGTTGAACCAAAGGGTCTGTTTCCATGCTGTACATCTCTATGACTATGACTCTATGACTTCCACCCATCCACCTCCTCTTTCTAAAGACACTGATTGCTGGCTGCAGTGTCATTCCCAGGGATGAGATATTCATTCACATGGGAGCCTGTGTGACTGACAACCGGGGAATCAACTGAAAGGTGCATCAGAGCAAAGTTTGCTCTGGCCAAATTTGGACATTTCCGGAGGAGGATCAGAAATGGACACTCTGCAACATTGCCTTTAATGATTTTTCTGAAGTCCACGGGCTATTTGTTTAAACATACTGACATTTTAATTTTTGGCTGATGTGTTGCACAACAATTTCAAGAGCTGACCAATGCATAGCCGGAAGGACACCAGCAAAATTGATCAGGGTGCCAATGTGATTGTACTGAGACAAGTTATACGTACAAACGCAAGAAACAGGAGCTAATGTAGATCATTTGGCCCCTTGAGCCTGCTCTGCCGTTTCACCAGATCATGCTCATCTGTTTGTATTCTGAATACCAAAAATGCCTGATTCCTTTGCCCAGCAGGAATGTATCGATTTCAACCTTACAAATATTGAGTAACCCCATCTTCATTATCGTCTGAGGTAGTCAGTCCCTAAGTCACACAACACTCTGAGAAAGAAGAGTCTCCTCATCTCATTCCTCAGTAATCCCTAATTTTAAAACAGTGCCTCCAGTTCTGGAGTTACCCAATGAGGAAGCATTCTTTTCACATTCACCTTGTCAATGACACTCAGAATCTTGTACTGTTCAGTATATATGTACTGATTTAGGACAAAGTGCACTACTATGGCCAGCTACACTCACTATTTTAACTGAGTCCCAGACACCAACATTTAATCAAGTCCGCAATAGTCTCTCTTTTTTTAAGTAAATAATGTCGTAAATGCTTCTGTGGTTACAGACGTGAAAGAAAACCAGAGAGTGGAAAAGCTAATCCTTTATTAACCCTTGGAACGAAGTTTTAGGTCTTCTAATATTCCTCACGGTCAAGTTCAGCACTGTCAATACCAACTTCTTCATAATCTTTCTCTAGGGCTGCCAAATCATCACGGGCCTCTGAGAATTCCCCTTCTTCCATCCCCTCACCCACGTACCAATGTACAAAGGCGCGTTTGGCGTACATCAGATCGAACTTGTGATTGAGACGAGCCCAAGCTTCAGCGATAGCTGTGCTGTTACTCAACATACACACGGCACGCAGCACCTTGGCCAAGTCCCCACCAGGTACCACAGTTGGAGGCTGGTAATTGATGCCAACCTTGAAACCAGTTGGACACCAGTCAACAAATCTAATGGACCGTTTGGTCTTGATGGAGGCAATAGCAGAATTGACATCTTTTGGCACCACGTCCCCTCGATACAGCATACTTACAGCCATGTACTTGCCATTGCGAGGGTCACATTTGACCATCTGGTTCGCTGGCTCAAAACAAGCGTTGGTGAGCTGGGCCACAGAGAGTTGCTCATGGTAAGCCTTCTCAGCAGAGATGACAGGCGCGTAGGCAATCAGAGGAAAATGGATACGTGGATATGGAACCAAGTTGGTCTGAAATTCTACAAGGTCAACATTCAAAGCACCTTCAAAGCGAAGGGAGCATGTAATACAGGACACAACCTGAGCAAGCAGCCGGTTCAGGTTGGTGTAGGTCGGACGTTCAACATCCAAATTTCTGCGGCAAATGTCGTAAAGGGCTTCATTGTCTGCGATGAAGCAACAGTCTGAATGTTCAAGGGTGGTGTGCGTTGTGAGGATGGCATTGTAGGGTTCAACCACAGCTGTTGAAATCTGAGGAGCTGGATAGATGGTAAATTCAAACTTGGTTTTTTTGCCATAGTCAACGGTAAGACATTGCATCAATAGGGAAGTGAAACCAGAACCGGTGCCTCCACCAAAGCTGTGGAACAAGAGGAAACCCTGGAGTCCAGTGCAATCATCAGCCTGCAAGAAATTGGATATATGCTAGATTAACCTAGATTAACTTACACTGAGATTCAAAATACAGCAATGTTAAGTGTACAGGCAAAATTCTTGTTAATTTCTTCTGGTGGGAAATGTTCTTAAAGAAGGAAGTAATGGAGAGACGTCAATGGACAATTTTGGAAAAGAAAAAAAACTATACATTTATGTAGTACCTTTTATGACCTCAGAGCATTCTGAAGCACCTTTCAAACAATTAAACAACTTTGAACATTAGAAACTGTTGCAATATTGGAAACATTACAACCAATTTCAGTACAGCAAGCTACAAGAAACAGCAATGAAACAATGTCCAGATAATCTTTTTTTTAAAGTTATTTTTGTTCCATTCTAGACATCAAAGGATAAAACTGAAATTTAATCTCTAAAAGCTAAAACAGAAATGAGGAGGAATTTGGCTGGGTTGCTGAATATATTAAAATCTGAGTTATGGGGAGGGCGTAGGTAGCAAAGTGGTTTGAAGGCTACAACCAGAGTGAGCAATGATCTTAGTGAATGGTACAGCAGGCTCAATGGGCTGAACAGCCTACTTCTGCTCTCTGTTCTTCTAACATTATGTCATCAGCTGTTAATAAATTGGAATGTCCTGAGATCATGAAAGTGCTCTGGACATGTTAGGCTCTTTACTCTCATAACAGCCATCAACGATTTATTTCTTTCAGTTATTAGTTCCCTGTGGCCAAAAGTGAAGACCAACCTCCAGACTGATAGCAATAAATCCTTCAGCAAAAAAAAAGGAGCAATTTACTTAGTTGAACCTTTACCACAATGTAACAACATCTCACTTTTGCACTGAAAATGTTTAACAAACATCTCCATTCTCTTGCTTCCTTCCATGTTGCTCCTGACTGAGAAATCTAAGACGCCACTGCAAGAAATAAAGAGTCAATATGAAGTCCATGACAATACCATGGGTTGCATGATGACCTTCTTTCCCTGTTTCCTAAAGAGGTTCTTCACCTGTCCTTCTCCCCTTCCTAGGTATGACTGAGAATTCACCAAGGAGTGCGGAGGGCAGAGGAGGAACACTCTTGAGTTCATATCTTTAATGCATTTAGTGATATTGAACTTGAGCCTCTGGCATTGCATTAAACATAGTCAATTCACCAAAGATGCTCAGACAGTAGCTTCCAAATCCACGGCCACTTTCCACCTAGAAGGACAAGGACAGCAGATATAAGGGAAGATCATCACCTTCAGGTTCTCCTCCAAGCCACTCACCATCCTGATTTGGAAACATATCACCGTGCCTTCAGTGTTGCTGGCTCAAAATCCTGAAGTTCCCTTCTCTAATGGCATTGTGGGTCAACCCACAGCAGGTAGAATGCAGTGGTTCAAGAAGGCTGCTCACCACCACCTTCTCAAGGGGCAACTAGGGACGGGCAATAAATACTGGCCCAGCCAGCGACGTCCACATCTCACAAAATGAATGAATGAAGAAAACCCCTTACCAGTTTGCGTATTCTGTCCAGCGCCAGATCAACGATCTCTCTGCCGATGGTGTAGTGCCCACGAGCATAATTGTTGGCAGCATCTTCCTTGCCAGTGATGAGCTGCTCAGGGTGGAATAGCTGCCGATAGGTACCAGTACGTATCTCATCTAGAGTGAAGAGTAATAATTTTTCAGGATCCAGTTTATCTTTGTTTGGCTTTTCGGTCCATCAAAAAGCTGAACTGAAAGGAAGGGTCTGGTGGGATTTGGGCCGGGTGCTGGCTGGTGTGACTAGATTGGGTTCGGATATCTGGTCGGCATGGACGGGTTAGTCCGAAGGGTCTGTTTCCATGCTGTACATCTCTATGACTCTATGACTATGGCAGTAAAAGTGGAAGAAAATGGAAGCTCTAAAATTCAAGCATTTCCATCGCTATCATTAAGCACAGAACTTTCACGTTATCAATCAACCTGATGATCACCCAAATTTCTGGGTCAGAAATTTTAAATATTATTGGGTAGGACGAATGCTTACACTTGAGGGAATTCAAGTCTAGTCTGTTCAAGTTAATAACTTTCTCCAGTGTTTGTATGTTTCAATCATTTTATAATGTTTTGAATGTGTCCTTTGTGTACACAATCCTGAACAGACATTTTGTAGTGGCGCTATCTCTAGATCTGCTATATGGATCATCTGTGACGCAAGTATTTTGGATTAGTGTTCTAAATCGTTCTGCCACTTAATGTTTAGGAAAAGAAATAAAGGCTTGAAATTAAAATCGTCATCAAGAATCAGTTTTCATTAGACTTACCAATCACAGTTGGCTCTAAGTCAATAAACAGAGCTCGTGGGACAAGTTTTCCGACACCTGTCTCACTGAAGAAAGTAGTGTAGGAGTTATCTGCAGCTCCATAAGTCCAGTCCCTGGGCATCTGCCCATCAGGCTGGATACCGTGTTCTAAACAGTACAACTCCCAGCAGGCATTGCCTATCTGGACACCAGCCTGGCCAATGTGGATGGAAATACATTCACGCTATGGAACAAGAAGTGCAAATATCAGTTAAGTCAAAGCACAAATCACAGTAATCCTAATTAATTAAATGAGATTTATAATCCAAAAATATTTTGATTATGTAATGTAAGAAAAATGTTAAGGTGGTTCACCACTCAGATTAATAATGGTGGATAGCAAGTCTGACATTTCGCTAGACTATTAATCTGGTGACCCAGATTTGAGACCCACCATTGCAGATGGTGGAATTTGAATTCAATAAAAGAATCTGGAATTAAAAGTCTAATGATGACCATGAAACTATTGTTGATTGTTGGAAAAAACCCACAGTTTCACTCGTGTCCTTCAGGGAAGTGAACTGCTGTCCTAATTGATCTGGCCTACGTGACTCCAGACCCACAGCAATGTGACTGACTCTTCACTGCCCTCTGGGCAATTGGAGATGGGCAATAAATTCTCGCCTAGTCAGCGATGCTCTCATCCTGTGAATGGAATTTTAAAAAGCTATCATCCAGTTTCAGTGGTAATGGGGAAGTAAAACGTACTGTTGGCCTTTATTTCAAAGAAAATGGAGGCTAAAAATAGCGAAGTTTTGTTAAAACTATAAGAAAAATTCATTAGACTACACTGGGAATACTGTGAACAGTCTTAAAAGCCTAGAAAATAGGTTTACAAAGTTAAAAATCACACAACATCAGGTTAAAGTCCAACAGGTTTAATTGGAAGTACAGTAGCGCCTCGACTTACGAACTTAATATGTTCCGGGACCCGGTTTGCAAACCGAAAAGTTCGCGAACTGAAGCAATTTTCCCATTATTCGGATATTTCCGGAGTCTTTTCTCTTTTTTGTCTCTTGGAGGTTGGTGATGCCACGAGAAAATGATCCAGAGAAACTTGTTTTTTCCTTTGTTGCAGAATTTTCCGAAAATGGGACATTACATTGTCATTTAAAATGTTCGCCTTCGTTCGTGCCTTGAATTTCGTACGTATGTTGAAGCAAAATTTTACGTCCAGTCCTGTTCGTAAACTGATTTGTTCGAGAACGGGGTCGTTCATATGTCAAGGCGCTACTGTACTAGCTTTCGGTGTGCTGCTCCTTCATCAGGTGGTTGAGAAGTATAAGATTGTAAGACACAGAATTTATAGCAAAAGTTTACAGTGTGATGTAACTGAAAGTATATATTTAAAAAGACCTTGGTTGACCTTGGCTCATCTGTTAGAATGACCACGTTGGTTTCAATTCTTTCATATGTAAATTGCAAAACCTTTTTTTAGAAGTTACATTTTCAAGTGAACTTTAACAATTGGTGTCTGTCAGCCCAGATAATGTATTGAAGGTGTGAGTTCCCCTGTGCAATACTGTCTGTGCCACATTGTTTAGACTGATTCTAATCTAAAAAAATGAATTTACAGAATCGTACATGGATTCATGCAGTTTTTGAGTGAAGTAAAATGTAACTCTTCGAGAACAAACTCACTCCATAAACGTGTGTGTGTGTGTGGTGTGAGGTGGGGGTAGTTTATAAATGTCTGTCATAGAGTGAGTGCATGTGTGTGAGTGTGAGTATAAATGGGTATAGGTCTGTGAGAGGTTGCATGTGTGTGTGTAGAAGTGTGTGTGTATGTGTGAAAGCTAGTGCTTCCAATTAAACCTGTTAGACTATAACCTGGTGTTGTGTGATTTTTAACTTTGAACACCCCAGTCCAACACCGGCACCTCCAAATCTAGAAAATAGGTGCAGGAGTAGGGCATTGGTCCCTTCAAACCTGCTCCATCATTCTATATGATCATGGCTAATCATCCAACTCAATCGAGTCGTGAGTTCATGGAATGCCCTGCCAGTAGCAGTGGTGGACTCTCCCTCTTTATGGGCATTTAAATGGGCATTGGATATGCATATGGAGGATAGTGGGCTAGTGTAGGTTAGGTGGGCTTGGATTGGTGCAACATCGAGGGTCAAAGGGCCTGTACTGCGCTGGATTTTTCTATGTTTTATGTTATCTCCTATCCTTGTTTTCCCCCATACACTTTGATCCCTTCAGCTCTATGAACTATATCTAACTCCTTCTTGAAAACATTCACTATTTTGGCCACAACGACTTTCTTTGGCAGAGAATTCCACAGGGTCACCAACTTCTGATAAAAAAAACTTCATCTCATCTCCCCATATACTTAGGTAAAAACAAGGACTGCAGATGCTGGAAACTAGAGTCTGGATTAGAGTGGTGCCGGAAAAGCACAGCAGGTCAGGTAGCATCAGTGACCCCTGGGTCCGGACTCCCCAGTCATCAGGAACAATCTTCCTATGTTTACACTGTCTAGTTCCTGTTAGAATTTTATAAGTTTCTATGAGACCCTCCTCATTCTTCTACACCCCTGTGAATATAGTCCCAATCCCTCCAGTCTGTCTTCATACATCAGTCCTGTTATTGTAGGAACCTTTGTTACACTCACTTCATAGTCAGAACTGCCTTCCTTGCATAAGGAGACCATCACTGCAAGAATTGCTCCAGGTATGGTCTCACCAAGGCATTGTACAATTACGGCAAAATCTGTGCTTCTGTATGCAAATTGTCTTGCTGTGAATACCAATATACTATTTGCCTTCCACGCTGCCTGCTGCACCTGCATGCTTACTTTCAGCAGTCTTAGTTCCGTTATCGAAAGAAAGATATTCTGGAATTGAGGGCAGTTCAGAGAAGGTTCACTAAGTTCATTCCAGATGTGGAAGGATTTTCTTGTGAGGGAAAGTTGAGCTGATTGGGTCTGTACTCATTCGAGTTAAGAAGAATGAGAGGAGATCTTACTGAAAGGTTCAAGATTCTTAGGAGTTTAGATCAGAGTGGCACTCGTATTCAGATTTTCTTCTCCTCGGATGCTGCCTGACCTGCTGTGCTTTTCCAGCACCACACTGATCAAAACTCTGGTTTTCAGCATTTGCAGTTCTCACTGTTGCCTCAAGATTCTTAGGAGTCTTGCAATGATAGATGTAGAGAGGGCTATTTCACTTTGTGGGAGAGCCTAGGACCAGAGGACATAATCTCAGAATAAGAGGCTGTCCATTTAAGGAAGAGATGATGAGGAATTTCTTCTCTCAGAAGGTAGTGAATGTGGCATTATTTACTTCAGAGATCTGTCAAGACTGACTCATTAAGTATATATAAGGGTGAGTAAACAGATTTGTACTCAATACGGGAATCTCAGGTTATGGGGATAAGGCAGGAAAGTAGAGTTGAAAATTATCAAATCAGCCTTAAACTCACTGAATAGTGGAACAGACCTGCTCCTGCATCTCATGATCTTTCTAGATAAGTAATTTACAAAATTAATACTGTAATCAAGCAGAAAATTCTAAAAAGGGCTGAAGAATTTCTCTTCTGATACACAGCAGCACAAAGATTAGCACTGCTGCCTCACAGCGCCAGGGACCAGGGTTCAGTTTCACCCTCGGGCAACTGTGTGTGGAGTTTGCACACTTGCCATGTCTGCACGTGTTTCCTTTGGGTGCTCAGCTTTCCTCCCACAGTCCAAAAATGTGCAGGATAAGTGGATTGGCCATGATACATTGTTCCATAGTGCAGGCTAGGTGGGAAATGTAGTGTTACAGTGATAGGGTAGGAGTGTGGGTCAGGTGGGATGCTCTTTGGAGGGTCAGTGTGACTTGATGGGATAAATGGCCTGTTTCCACACTGTAGGGATTAGCGGGTTTTGAGAAGATTTGTAGCTCAGGTTGCGGTTCTGGAGGTAAATTTACTCAGTGAGCTGGAAAGTTCGTTTTCAGACATTTCGTCACCATACTAGGTAACATCATCAGTGAGCTCTGGTGAAGCACTGGTGTTATGACCCGCTTTCTATTTATGTGTTTGGATTTCCTTGGGTTGGTGGTGTCATTTCCTGTGGTGATGTCATTTCCTGTTCTTTTTCTCAAGGGGTGGTAAATGGAGTCCAAGTCAAGGTGTTTGTTGATACAGTTCTGGTTGGAATACCATGCTTCTAGGAATTCTCATATCTGTCTTTGTTTGGCTTGTCCTAGGATGGATGTGTTGTCCTAATCGAAGTGGTGTCTTTCCTCATCTGTGTGTAAGGATAGTAGTGATAGTGGGTTATATCTTTTTGTGGCTAGTTGATGTTCATGTATCCTGGTGGCTAGGTTTTTGCCTGTTTGTCCAATGTAGTGTTTGTTACAGTTCCTGCAAAGTATTTTGTAAATGACATTCGTTTTGCTTGTTGTCTGGATATGGTCTTTTAAGTTCATTAGCTGCTGCTTTAGTGTGTTGGTGGGTTTGTGGGCTACCATGATGCCAAGAGGTCTGAGTAGCCTGGCAGTCATTTCTGAGATGTCTGATGTAGGGGAGGGTGGCTTGAATTTCTGGAGATGTTTCGTCAATTTGTTTGGGTTTGTTGCTGAGAAATCAGCAGACTGTGTTCATTGGGTACCCGTTCTTTTTGAATATACTGTATAAGTTATTTTCCTCTGCTCTTCATAATTCCTCTGTGCTGCAGTGTGTGGTGGCTCATTGAAATAATGTTCTAATGCAGCTTCGTTTGTAGGTGTTGGGATGATTGCTTCTGTAGTTCAGTATTTGGTCTGTATGTGTTGTTTTCCTGTAGACGCTGGTTTGAAGTTCCCCATTGGCTGTGCACTCGACTGTGACATCTAGGAATGGCAGTTTGTTGTTGTTTTCCTCCTGTTTAATGAATTTTATGCCAGTAAGGATATTATTGATGGCCTTGAAGGTTTCCTCTAATTTTCTTCTTGGTCATCCATGTAGCGGACCCAAGGTTTGGGTTGGATGGTTGGCAGAGCTGTTTGTTCACGCCTCTGCATTACTGCCTCTGCTAAGAACCCTGATATCAGAGATCCCATGGCTGTTCTGTTGGTTTGTCTGTAGATTTTGTTGTTGAAGGTGAAGTGAGTGGTAAGGCATATGTCCACTAGCTTGACGATGTTGTCCTTACTGATGAAGTTTGTGGTGTTTGGTGTATTTGTCTTTGGGTCTTCTAATAGTGTAGTCAGTGTTTCCTTGGCCAGGTTGATGTTGATGGATGTGAACAGGGCTGTTACATCAAAGGAGACCAATATTTCATCCTCTTCTATCTTGGTGTCTTTGGCATTCAGGAATTCTTGGGTGGAGTGAATGGAGTAGTGTGAGTCTTCTACAAAGTGTTTTAGTCTTTGGTGTAGCTCCTTGGCTAATCTGTACATTAGCGTTCCAGGTAGTGAGACTATGGGTCTGAGGGGTGATCCTGGTTTGTAAATTTTGGGTGATCCTAGAAGCATGGTGTGCTGGATCCATCTGGTTTCATTTTTTGGAAGTCTGTCTTGTTTAATTCTCCATATTTCTTAAGTGTTTTGAGTAGGGCAGTGATTCGAATTTCTAGTTGTAGGGTTGGGTCTACTGCCACCTGTTGGTAAGTGTCGGTATCTGCAAGCAGTGCATTCACTTTCTCAACATAGTCTGTTCAGTTTAAAATGACTGTCAAGCGTCCTTTGTCTGTAGGTAGGATAACAATGTTTTTATCTTTTTTTTGAGTCCTCCTAGTGCTTTCCTTTCTTGTGTATTGAGTGTGTGTCCTTCCTTTATCCTGCTTAATGTTGGTGCAACTGTCTGTCTGATGGTTTGTTGGGTTTCTTCTGTGAGTTTGTTGTCTTTCAGTGTTGTTTCTAATACTGCTAAGAAATGTTTCTTGTTGTAGTTTAATCCTCTTACTAAGACGGCTTTTCAGTGTCTGTTAAGGGTGGGTCAGATAAGTTTTTTTTAACCATGCTTCTAGATTGTCTGTGTTGTTATTTTGTGTGAGTTCGCCCACTATCACTAGTATCCTTACAGATGAAGAAGGACACCACTTTGACTGGGACAACACATCCATCCTACGACAAGTCAAACAGAGATACTCACAAGAATTCCTAGAAGCATGGCATTCCAAATGGAAGTATTAACAAACACATCAACTTGGACCCCATTTATCACCCTCTGAGAAAAAGAACAGGAAATGACATCACCACAGAAAATAACACCACTGCAGGAATAACACCGCCAACCCAAGGAAACCTGAACGCATAAATAGAAAGTAGGCTATAACACCAGTGCTTCATCCGGAGGCTCACTGACGAACTTATCTAGTATGGTGACGGAATGTCTGAAAACGAACCTTCCAGCTCAGCGAGCAAACTTACATCCATTGTAGGGATTGTATGAGGGCAACTCCAGTCTATAATGTTAAAAATAAGGTTTCAGTAAATATGATTTATTGTTAAACCAAGATTTTGAACATAAAAATATATTATTTTAGCAATCCAAAATAATACTGGCGGAAAGCAATAATAAAAATAATTTCTTCTAGCATGCCTCACATATACTTACAGGGTTGTCATAAAGAGTTGACAAATATTCAGCCGTTAATGCTTTAATGCAATAAACCATTGGTATTTACTGCCAGAGTAAGGTATACAAAATTTAGGTCATGCATCAAGTCTACTATTTGAATTTGCTTAATGACTGAGCCCGGACAGTCCTCAGTAGTAAATAATTCCACAGATTCACTACATTAGAGAAGAAAATTCTCTTCATCTGTGTTAAATAGACAACCCCTTACTCTGAGAATATGCTCTCTATAAAAAAAAACACAGAAAACAGGAGCAGGAATAGGTTATTCTGTCATCAAGATCTGCCATTCAACAAGACCATGGATGATCCTCTCTCTTAAAGTCATATTCTCACTTTCTCTCCATATCCCTTGATCCCTTTAGCCCCTAGTTATTAATCAATCTATCAATTCATCTGTTTTGTCTGTCCAATGACTTGGCTTCCACAGCCTTCTGTGGTACAGAATTCCACAAGATCACCATTGTCCGTGTGAAGACATTTCTAATCGCAATCCGAAATGGTTTACCATTTATCCTAACCCTGCGACCACTTGGATCTGGATCTTCATCCTTGACCAGAGTTAATATCATCCAGTCTGTCCAACCTTGTCAGAGTTTTATGCATTTCAATAAGATCCTCTCTCGTTTTTCTAAACTCCAGTGAATATAGGTCCATTTGACCCAATCTCTCTTCACGACAAATCTTCGTGCCAGCTCAAGAATCAGCTTGGTAAACCATTGCTGCATTCTCTTCAGAACATAAGGTCTAGAAGCAGGACTAAGCAATTCAGCCCTTTGAGCTTTCTCCACTATTTCATATGATCATGGCTGATCTAATCTTGGCCTCAACTCCATTTTCTTGCCCACTCTTCAATGCACTATTAATTAAAAATCTATTTCCTCCTTAAATTTACTCAATGTCCCAGCTTTCACTGCACTCTGAGGTAGTGAATTCCACGGATTCACAACCTTTTGAGAGAAATAATTTTTATCTCTGTTTTAAATCTAAGACTACGACCCCTAGATTGTCCCATAGAAAGAAACATTCTTTCTATGTCTACTTTGTCAATTCCCTTTAGCCCTTATTTGCCTCAATTAGATCTTGTCTCATCTTTCTAAATTCCAGAGAGTATTGGCCTAAACTACTCAGTAAGACAACCCCCTCATCTCTAGAATTAATCTAGTGAACTTCCTCTAAACTACCTCCAACACAACATCCATTCTCAAGTAGAGAGACTAAAATTGTGTGCAATTATCTCCAGTTGTGGTCTCACTAGTGCCTTGTACAGTTGCATTTATGGCAAGTATATCTTAGATGGTGATCAAATCTGCACACAATATTCCAGATGTGAGCTCACGAGGGCCCAGCACAGCTGCATTAAGACTTCATTCCTCCTGTGTCAAACCCTCTCACAACAAAGGGCAACATACCATTTTCATTCAAACTGCTTACTGCATCTGCATGCTTGCTTTCAAGTGACTGGTGTACCAGGACACCCAGGTCCCTTTGTATATCAACATTTCTCAATCTATCACCATTTAAATACTTTGCTATTCTGTTTTTCTGACCAAATGGAAAATTTCATACTTATCAATAGGATGCATCTGCCATGCTTTTGCCATTTTACTCAGTTTGTCTAAATTGCCCTGAAGCCATTTACATCCTCATAACCACTCTCAAACTCATCTGATTCTGTATCATCAGCAAATGTGGAAATATTACATTTGAATCCCTCAACCATATCATTAACAAGAAGACACTGAACATAATGAACAACTTAAACTTTGTTTCTGAGTTGCTTTGTGGAGTGATTTTGTGTCTGCTGAGTTGCTGGTCCAGTGAAGGTATGTACCTGTAAACTAACAGTTAATTAGTATTAATGGAGCAGAATATACCACTGTAACAATTTCTGCAGTTAAACTAAGGGAAAAGATCCTGTTAATGATACATCTGTACTGATCTCTGCAGTGTCACACAAACTGAATTTCCTGTTTCCACTCTGTATATTCTATCACACCAAACCCATGTTCATTATTTCTATATCCCTTTCTTTTGCCTCTTGGCTCCTTCTCCTCTGTCTCCTCCTATTCCTGTCTATCAGCCATAATACGTTTTCTCGTCTCTTTTTGGATATTCTGCTCCACCCAACCCTATTCAACTCAACATTACTTCTTGTCCTCCTGACACCATTCTCAGCTTGAACTCACCTTGAATACACTGATAGCTACCTTTTGTGTTGGCTGTGAACAGCTCGTTGAAATTTATTAGCAGTTTCCCTGCCCTTTCTTGCCTACTTTCTCATCCACACACACGCTCCATCCAATTCAAATCATCCCATCTATGCCAGCAGATTAATCAACTACACTCTCCTTTCCAATCCTCTCCCCCAAAATGCCTGTTCACTCATGAACCACTGCATTTTCTTCCTGATCTTGACTGGAACAGAAAACAAGGAGTGGCAGGGGGACAGGGTAGTGAAGAAGGCATTGGGTACGTTTGCCTTTATTCGTCAGTGCATTTGGGGGTGGAATGGGGCATTTGGGGGTGTGATAGGGTATTTGGGGGTGTGATGGGGTATTTGGGTGTGTGATGGGGGTATTTGGGGGGGAGGGGGTATTTAGTGGTGATGGGGTTTTTGGGGGTGTGATAGGGTATTTGGGTGTGTATTGGGGGTATTAGGGGGGAGGGGGTATTTAGTGGTGATGGGGTTTTTGGGGGTGTGATGGGGTATTTGGGGTGAGGGGTTATTTGGGTGTGATGGGGATATTTAGTGGTGATGGGATAGTTGGAGGTGAGGGGATTTGGGGTGTGTGATGGGGGTATATGGGGGTGAGGAGTATTTGGGGGTGAGGGAGTATTTGGGTGTAAGATGGGGGTATTTGGGGGTGAGTGGTATTTAGGGGTGTGGTGGGGTATTTGGGGATGTGATGGGGTATTTGGGGGTGTGATGGGGTATTTGGGGGTGAGGGGGTATTTGGGGATGTGATGGGGTATTTGGGGGTGTGATGGGAGTATTTGGGGATGTGATGGGGTATTTGGGTGTGTGATGGGGTATTTGGAGGAGGGGGTATTTAGTGGTGATAGAGTTTTTGGGGGTGTGATGGGGTATTTGGGGTGAGGGGTTATTTGGGTGTGATGGGGTATTTGGGTTGAGGGGGAATTTGCGGGTGTGATTGAGTATTTAGTGGTAATGGGGTATTTGGGGGTGATGGGGTATTTGGAGCGGATGGGGTATTTGGGGGTGATGGGGTATTTGGGTTGAGGGGGTATTTGGGGGTGTGGTGGGGTATTTGGGGGTGAGGGGGTTTTTGGGGGTGTAATGGGGTATTTAGGGGTGATGGGGGTATTTTGTGTGTTATAGGGGTATTTGGGGGTGTGATGTATTTGGGTGTGTGATGGGGTATTTGGGGTGAGGGGTTATTTGGGTGTGATGGGGATATTTAGTGGCGATGGGGTATTTCGGGGTGAGGGGATTTGGGGGGTGTGATGGGGTTATTTGGGGGTGAGGGGTATTTGGGGGTGAGGGAGTATTTGGGGGTGTGATGGGGTACTTGGGGGCGAGGGGTATTTGGGAGGGTGGTGGGGTATTTAGTGGTGATGGGGTATTTGGTGGTGATGGGGTATTTGGGGGTGAGGGGTTATTTAGGTGTGTGATGGGGATTTAGTGGTGATGGGGGTATTTGGGGGTGAGGGGTATTTGGGGATGATGGGGTATTTGGGTTGAGGGGGTATTTGCGGGTGTGGATGGGTATTTAGTGGTGATGGGGTATTTGGGGGTGATGGGGTATTTGGGTTGAGGGGGTATTTGCGGGTGTGATTGGGTATTTAGTGGTGATGGGGTATTTGGGGGTGATGGGGTATTTAGTGGTGATGGGGTATTTGGGGGTGATGGGGTATTTGGGGGTGATGGGGTATTTAGTGGTGATGGGGTATTTGGGGGTGATGGGGTATTTGGGTTGAGGGGGTATTTGGAGGTGTGGTGGGGTATTTGGGGGTGAGGGGGTTTTTGGGGGTGTAATGGGGTATTTAGGGGTGATGGGGGTATTTTGGGTGTGATAGGGGTATTTGGGGGTGTGATGTATTTGGGTGTGTGATGGGGTATTTGGGGGAGGGGGTATTTAGTGGTGATGGGGTTTTTGGGGGTGTGATGGGGTATTTGGGATGAGGGTTATTTGGGTGTGATTGGGATATTTAGTGGTGATGGGGTATTTGGGGGTGAGGGGATTTGGGGGGTGTGATGGGGTTATTTGGGGGTGAGGGGTATTTGGGGGTGAGGGAGTATTTGGGGGTGTGATGGGGTACTTGGGGTGAGGGGTATTTGGGAGGGTGGTGGGGTATTTAGTGGTAATGGGGTATTTGGTGGTGATGGGGTATTTGGGGGTGAGGGGGTATTTAGGTGTGTGATGGGGGTATTTGGGGGTGTGATGTATTTGGGTGTGTGATGGGGTATTTGGGGGAGGGGGTATTTAGTGGTGATGGGGTTTTTGGGGGTGTGATGGGGTATTTGGGGTGAGGGTTATTTGGGTGTGATTGGGATATTTAGTGGTGATGGGGTATTTGGGGGTGAGGGGATTTGGGGGGTGTGATGGGGTTATTTGGGGGTGAGGGGTATTTGGGGGTGAGGGAGTATTTGGGGGTGTGATGGGGTACTTGGGGGTGAGGGGTATTTGGGAGGGTGGTGGGGTGTTTAGTGGTGATGGGGTATTTGGGGGTGAGGGGGTATTTAGGTGTGTGATGGGGATTTAGTGGTGATGGGGGTATTTGGGGGTGAGGGGTATTTGGGGTTGAGGGGGTATTTGCGGGTGTGAATGGGTATTTAGTGGTGATGGAGTTTTTGGGGTTGATTGGGTATTTGGGTTGAAGGGGTATTTGCGGGTGTGAATGGGTATTTAGTGGTGATGGGGTATTTGGGGGTGAGGGGTTTTTGGAGGTGTAATGGGGTATTTAGGGGTGATGGGGTATTTGGGGGTGATGGAGTATTTGGGGGTGAGGGGGTATTGGTGATGCGTTATTTGGGGATGTGATGGGGTATTTGGGGGTGTGATGGGGGTATTTGGGGTGAGGTGGTATTTGGGGGTGTAATGGGATATTTGGGGTTGTGAGGGGGTATTTGGGGACGTGATGGGGCATTTGGGAGTGTGATGGGGCATTTGGGGGTGGGGGGAATTTAGTGGTGATGGGGTAATTAGGGATGAGGGGGTATTTGGGGATGAGGGGTATTTGGGGATGAGGGGTATGTGGGTTGTGTGGGGTATTTGGGTGTGATGGGGGTAATTAGCAGTGATGGGGTATTTAGTGGTGATGGGGGTATTTGGGTATGATGGGGGTATTTGGGTGTGATGGGGTATTTAGCGGTGATGGGGTATTTGGGGGTGTGATGGGGTATATAGCGGTGATGGGATATTTATTGGTGATGGGGTATTTGGGGGTGTGATGGGGTATTTAGTGGTGAGGGGGTATTTGGGAGTGATGGGGGTATTTGGGTGTGATGGGGTATTTAGTGGTGATGGGGTATTTAGTGGTGATGGGGGTATTTGGGTGTGATGGGGTATTTAGCGGTGATGGGGGTATTTGGGGGTGTGATGGGGTATTTAATGGTGAGGGGTTTTTTGGGTGTGATGGGGGTATTTGGGTGTGATGGGGTATTTAGTGGTGATGGGGGTATTTGGGTGTGATGGGGGTATTTGGGTGTGATGGGATATTTAGCGGTGATGGGGGTATTTGGGGGTGTGATGGGGTATTTAGTGGTGATGGGGGTATTTGGGGGTGTGATGGGGTATTTAGCGGTGATGGGGTATTTAGTGGTGATGGGGGTATTTGGGTGTGATGGGGTATTTGGGTGTGATGGGGTATTTAGTGGTGATGGGGGTATTTAGTGGTGATGGGGTATTTGGGTGTGATGGGGTATTTGGATGTGATGGGGTATTTAGCGGTGATGGGGGTATTTGGGGGTGTGATGGGGTATTTAGCGGTGATGGGGTATTTAGTGGTGATGGGGTATTTGGGTGTGATGGGGGTATTTAGCGGTGATGAGGTATTTAGTGGTGATGGGGTATTTTAGTGGTGATGGGGTATTTAGTGGTGATGGGGTATTTAGTGGTGATGGGGTATTTGTGTGTGATGGGGTAATTAGCGGTGATGGGGTATTTAGTGGTGATGGGGTATTTGTGGGTGTGATGGGGTATTTAGTGGTGAGGGGGTATTTGGGTGAGGTGGAGGCATTTGGGGGTGTGATGGGGTACTTAGCGGTGATGGGGCATTTGGTGGTGAGGGGAATTTAGTGGTGATGGGGTATTTAGGGATGAGGGGGTATTTGGGGGTAAGGGTATTTGGGGATGAGGGGTATTTGGGGTGTGATGGGGTATTTGGGGGTGTGATGGGGGTATTTAGTGGCGATAGGGTATTTGGGGGCATGATGGAGCATTTGGGGGTGAGGGGGAATTTAGTGGTGATGGGGCATTTGGGGGTGAGGGGGTATTTGGGGGTGTGAGGGAGTATTTTGGGGTGTGCTAGGGGTATTTGGGGGTGAGGGGTATTTGTGGGTGTGTGGGGGGTATTTGGGGGTGTGATGGGGGTATTTTGGTGTGATGTGGATATTTAGTGGTGATGGGGTATTTGGAGGTGAGGGGATTTGGGGTGTGTGATGGGGGTATATGGGGGTGAGTGGTATTTGGAGGTGAGGGAGTATTGGGGGGTAAGATGGGGGTATTTGGAGGTGAGGGGTATTTGGGGGTGTGGTGAGGTATTTGGGGATGTGATGGGGTATTTGGGGGTGATGGGGTATTTGGGGGGGAGGGGGTATTTGGGGATGTGATGGGGTATTTGGGGGTGTGATGGGGTATTTGGGGGGGTGATGGGGGTATTTGGGGGTGTGATGGGAGTATTTTGAGTGTGATGGGATATTTGGGGGGGTGATGGGGTGTTTTGGGGTGTGATGGGGGTATTTGGGGATGTGATGGGGTATTTGGGGGAGGGGGTATTTAGTGGTGGTGGAGTTTTTGGGGGTGTGATGGGGTATTTGGGGTGAGGGGTTATTTGGGTGTGATGGGGATGTTTAGTGGTGATGGAGTATTTGGGGATGAGGGGATTTGGGGGGTGTGATGTATTTGGGGGTGAGGGAGTATTTGGGGGTTTTGTGGCGTATTTAGTGGTGATGGGGTATTTGGGGGTGTGATGGGGTATTTGGGGTGAGGGGTTATTTGGGTGTGATGGGGATGTTTAGTGGTGATGGGGGTATTTGGGGGTGAGGGGTATTTGGGTTGAGGGGGTATTTGCGGGTGTGATTGGGTATTTAGTGGTGATGGGGTATTTGGGGGTGATGGGGTATTTGGAGCGGATGGGGTATTTGGAGCGGATGGGGTATTTGGGGGTGATGGGGTATTTGGGGGTGAGGGGGTTTTTGGGGGTGTAATGGGGTATTTAGGGGTGATGGGGGTATTTGGGGGTGTGATGTATTTGGGTGTGTGATGGGGTATTTGGGGGGAGGGGGTATTTAGTGGTGATGGGGTTTTTGGGGGTGTGATGGGGTATTTGGGGTGAGGGGTATTTGGGGGTGAGGGAGAATTTGGGAGGGTGGTGGGGTATTTAGTGGTGATGGGGTATTTGGGGGTGAGGGGGTATTTAGGTGTGTGATGGTGATTTAGTGGTGATGGGGGTATTTGGGCATGAGGGGTATTTGGGGGTGATGGGGTATTTGGGTTGAGGGGGTATTTGCGGGTGTGAATGGGTATTTAGTGTTGATGGGGTATTTGTGGGTGATGGGGTATTTGGACGTGATGGGGTATTTGGGGTTGATGGGGTATTTGGGTTGAAGGGGTATTTGGGGGTGTGATGGGGTATTTGGGGGTGAGGGGTTTTTGGAGGTGTAATGGTGTATTTAGGGGTGATGGAGTATTTGGGGGTGATGGGGTATTTGGGGGTGAGGGAGTATTGGTGATGGGTTATTTGGGGATGTGATGGGATATTTGGGGGTGTGATGGGGGTATTTGGGGGTGTGATGGGGCATTTGGGGGTGAGGGGGAATTTAGTGGTGATGGGGTATTTGGGGACGAGGGGGTATTTGGGGATGAGGGGTATTTGGGGGTGTGATGGGGTATTTGGGGATGAGGGGTATTTGGGGTGTGATGGGATTATTTGGGGGTGATGGGGGTATTTAGTGGTGATGGGGTATTTGGGGACGTGATGGGGCATTTGGGGGTGGGGGGAATTTAGTGGTGATGGGGTATTTAGGGATGAGGGGGTATTTGGGGGTGAGGGGTATTTGGGGATGAGGGGTATTTGGGGTGTGATGGGGTATTTGGGGGTGTGATGGGGTATTTAGTGGTGATGGGGTATTTGGGGGCATGATGGGGCATTTGGGGGTGAGGGGGAATTTAGTGGTGATGGGGCATTTGGGGGTGAGGGAGTATTTGGGGGTATGATAGGGGTATTTGGGGGTGAGGGGTATTTGGCGGTGTGAGGGGGGTATTTGGGGGTGTGATGGGGTATTTGGGTGTGATGGGGGTAATTAGCGGTGATGGGGTATTTGGGGGTGAGGGGGAATTTAGTGATGATGGGGTATTTGGGGAGAGAGGGGTATTTAGCGGTGATGCGGGTATTTAGTGGTGATTGGGGTATTTGGGGGTGATGGGGGTATTTAGCAGTGATGGGGGTATTTGGTGGTGATGGGGTATTTATTGGTGATGGGGTATTTAGCGGTGATGGGGGTATTTGGGTGTGATGGGGTATTTAGTGCTGATTGGGTTATTTGGGTGTGATGGGGTATTTGGGTGTGATGGGGTATTTAGTGGTGATCGGGTATTTAGCGGTGATGGGGGTATTTAGCGGTGATGGGGTATTTAGCGGTGATGGGGATATTTGGGTGTGATGGGGTATTTAGTGGTGAAGAGATATTTAGCGGTGATGGGGGTATTTGGGTGTGATAGGGGTAATTAGCGGTGATGGGGTATTTAGTGGTGGTGGGGGTATTTGGGTGTGATGGGGTATTTGGGTGTGATGGGGTATTTAGCGGTGATGGGGGTATTTGGGGGTGTGATGGGGTTTTTAGTGGTGATGGGGTATTTAGCGATGAGGGGGTATTTAGTGGTGATGGGGTATTTGGGGGTGTGATGAGGGTATTTGGGTGTGATGGGGTATTTAATGGTGATGGGGTATTTAGCAGTGATGGGGTATTTAGCAATGATTGGGTATTTAGTGGTGATGGGGTATTTAGTGGTGATGGGGTATTTAGCGTTGATGAGGTATTTAGCGGTAATGGGGGAATTTGTGGTGAGGGGGTATTTAGCGGTGAGGGGGTATTTAGTGGTGATGGGGTATTTATTGCTGATGGGCGTATTTGGGTGTGAGGGGGTATTTAGTGGTGAGGGGGTATTTGAGGGTGAGGGGGTATTTAGCGGTGGGGGGTATTTAGCGGTGATGGGGGTATTTGGGTGTGAGGGGTATTTAGCGGTGAGGGGGTATTTGGGTGTGAGGGGGTATTTAGCGGTGAACGGGGTATTTGAGGGTGATGGGGGTATTTAGCAGTGAGGTGGTATTTGGGTGCGAGGGGGTATTTAGCGGGGAGGGGGTATTTGAGGGTGACGGGGGTTTTTAGCGGTGAGGGGGTATTTAGCGGTGATGGGGTATTTGGGTGTGAGGGGGTATTTATCGGTGATGGGGTATTTGGGTGTGAGGGGGGTATTTGAGGGTGAGGGGGTATTTAGCGGTGAGGGGGTATTTAGCGGTGATGGGGGTATTTAGCGGTGATGGGGTATTTGAGGGTGATGGGGGGTATTTGCGGTGATGGGGTATTTGAGGGTGATGGGGGGTATTTAGCGGTGATGGGGTATTTGGGTGTGAGGTTGGTTATTTGGGTGTGAGGGGGTATTTGGGTGTGAGGGGGGTATTTGGGTATGAGGGGGTATTTAGCGAGGAGGGGGTATTTGGGTGTGAGGGGGGTATTTCGGTGTGATGGGGGTTTTTGGCGGTGAAGGGGTATTTGGGTGTGAGGGGGGTATTTAGCAGTGAGGGGGGTATTTGGGTGTGATGGGGTATTTGGGGGTGAGGGGGGTATTTAGCAGTGAGGGGGTATTTGGGGGTGATGGGGTATTTAGCAGTGAGGGGGGTATTTGGGTGTGATGGGGTATTTAGCGGTGAGGGGGTATTTGGGGGTGATGGGGTATTTGGGTGTGATGGGGTATTTAGCGGTGATGGGGTATTTGGGTGTGAGGGGAGTATTTGGGTGTGCTGGGGTATTTAGCAGTGAGGGGGTATTTGGGGGTGATGGGGTATTTGGGGGTGATGGGGGTATTTAGCGGTGAGGGGGTATTTGGGTGTGATGGGGTATTTAGCAGTGAGGGGGTATTTGGGGGTAATGGGGTATTTAGCAGTGAGGGGGTATTTGGGTGTGATGGGGTATTTGGGTGTGATGGGGGTATTTGGGTGTGATGGGGTATTTGGGTGTGATGGGGGTATTTGGGTGTGTGATGGGGGTATTTGGGTGTGATGGGGTTATTTGGGTGTGTGATGGGGGTATTTGGGTGTGATGGGGTATTTGGGTGTGTGATGGGGGTATTTGGGTGTGATGGGGTATTTGGGTGTGATGGGGGTATTTGGGTGTGTGATGGGGGTATTTGGGTGTGATGGGGTATTTGGGTGTGATGGGGGTATTTTGGTGTGTGATGGGGGTATTTGGGTGTGATGGGGTATTTGGGTGTGATGGGGTATTTGGGTGTGTGATGGGGTATTTGGGTGTGATGGGGTATTTGGGTGTGTAATGGGGTATTTGGGTGTGATGGGGTATTTGGGTGTGATGGGGTATTTGGGTGTGTGATGGGGTATTTGGGTGTGATGGGGTATTTGGGTGTGTGATGGGGTATTTGGGTGTGTGATGGGGTATTTGGGGGTGATGGGGGTATTTGGGGGTGATGGGGTATTTGGGGTTGATGGGGGTATTTGGGGGTGATGGGGTATTTGGGGGTGATGGGGGTATTTGGGGGTGAGGGGGTATTTGGGTGTGTGATGGGGTATTTGGATGTGTGATGGGGTATTTGGGTGTGATGGGTGTTTTGGGGTGTGATGGGGGTATTTGGGTGTGATGGGGGTATTTAGCAGTGAGGGGGTATTTGGGTGTGTGATGGGGTATTTGGGTGTGTGATGGGGTATTTGGGGTGATGGGGTATTTGGGGGTGATGGGGGTATTTGGGGGTGATGGGGTATTTGGGGGTGAGGGGGTATTTGGGTGTGTGATGGGGTATTTGGATGTGTGATGGGGTATTTGGGTGTGATGGGGTGTTTTGGGGTGTGATGGGGGTATTTGGGTGTGATGGGGGTATTTAGCAGTGAGGGGGTATTTGGGTGTGAGGGGGGTATTTGAGGGTGAGGGGGGTATTTAGCGGTGATGGGGTATTTGGGTGTGTGATGGGGTATTTGGTGGTGATGGGGTATTTGGGTGTGAGGGGGGTATTTGCGGGGTGATGGGGTATTTGGGGGTGATGGGGTATTTGGGTGTGTGATGGGGGTATTTGGGGGTGATGGGGTATTTAAGGGTGAGGGGGGTATTTAGCGGTGAGGGGGTATTTGGGGGTGATGGGGTATTTGGGGGGGTGATGGGGTATTTGGGGGTGTGATGGGGGTATTTGGGAGTGTGGTGGGGGTATTTGGGTGTGTGATGGGGTATTTGGGTGTGTGATGGGGTATTTGGGGGTGATGGGGTATTTGGGGGTGATGGGGGTATTTGGGTGTGATGGGGTATTTGGGTGTGTGATGGGGTATTTGGGTGTGTGATGGGGTATTTGGGGGTGATGGGGTATTTGGGGGTGATGGGGTATTTGGGGGTGATGGGGGTATTTGGGGGTGATGGGGGTATTTGGGGGGGTGATGGGGGTATTTGGGTGTGATGGGGTATTTGGGGGGGTGATGGGGGTATTTGGGGGTGATGGGGTATTTGGGGGGGTGATGGGGGTATTTGGGGGTGATGGGGGTATTTGGGGGGGTGATGGGGGTATTTGGGTGTGATGGGGTATTTGGGGGGGTGATGGGGGTATTTGGGGGTGATGGGGGTATTTGGGGGGGGGATAGGGGTATTTGGGTGTGTGATGGGGTATTTAGCGGTGATGGGGTATTTGGGGGTGATGGGGTATTTGGGGGTGATGGGGTATTTGGGTGTGTGATGGGGTATTTGGGGGTGATGGGGTATTTGGGGGTGATGGGGTATTTGGGGGGGTGATGGGGGTATTTGGGGGTGATGGGGGTATTTGCGGGGGTGATGGGGGTATTTGGGTGTGTGATGGGGTATTTGGGGGGGTGATGGGGGTATTTGGGGGTGATGGGGGTATTTGGGGGGGTGATGGGGGTATTTGGGGGTGATGGGGTATTTGGGTGTGTGATGGGGTATTTAGCGGTGATGGGGTATTTGGGGGTGATGGGGTATTTGGGGGGGTGATGGGGTATTTGGGTGTGTGATGGGGTATTTAGCGGTGATGGGGTATTTGGGGGTGATGGGGTATTTGGGGGTGATGGGGTATTTGGGGGTGATGGGGTATTTGGGGGGGTGATGGGGGTATTTGGGGGTGATGGGGGTATTTGCGGGGGTGATGGGGGTATTTGGGTGTGTGATGGGGTATTTGGGGGGGTGATGGGGGTATTTGGGGGTGATGGGGTATTTGGGTGTGATGGGGGTATTTGGGGGTGACGGGGTATTTGGGGGTGATGGGGTATTTGGGGGTGATGGGGGTATTTGGGTGTGATGGGGGTATTTGGGGGTGATGGGGTATTTGGGGGTGATGGGGTATTTGGGGGTGATGGGGTATTTGGGGGGAGCGGGTATTTGGGGGTGATGGGGTATTTGGGGGTGATGGGGTATTTGGGGGTGATGGGGGTATTTGGGGGTGATGGGGTATTTGGGGGGGTGATGGGGGTATTTGGGGGGGTGGTGGGGGTATTTGGGGGGGTGATGGGGTATTTGGGGGGAGGGGGTATTTATAAGCGGCCCTGGTAAGTGAGCACAGGTACAGTTGTGTATTATTTGAGGACAGGAGGAAGGCCTAACATCCCCGACCACGTGATTCCGCTGGGGAAGAGGAATTCAAATTATTTTTTTCAGAAAAGCCCACTTCAAAATCTTGAAAGTAAACGGTCTGTGAAGTGTGAGAATTACCGGCCAGCGCTGTCCTTACTCACTAACTTATCCATTACCATCTTTCACCTCGACGCCTCGATCGAGGGGAATCTCGTGGAACAACAACTTTCCCTCCACAAACCCAGGGGGCCCGTAGCGCATGCGCCGTCGTTTAAACGCGCATGCCCATCAGGGCAACAACAATCGTGCTGACGACGCATGCGCGTGTCGCTGCTGCTGGGGCGCGTCGTTGCTCACTACGCATGCGCTTTCAGGCAAGTGGCTCAATGCGCAGGCGCCCCGAGGTTGGCATTGCGTGTGTCTGAGTCCAGATTACTCAGGTTGAAAGGCACTGTGACCACGTGTTACCTGTACATTGGCTCCCTCTTGGCTGCTTCTCTCACACTGTATCATCACAAAAGCAAAATGTGGGTGCTAACAATCTGACACAAACAACTATTAATGTTGCAAATTCTTATGGGATCATAGAGTCATAGAGATGTACAGCACAGAAACAGATCCTTCGGTCCAACCCGTCCATGCAGATCAGATATCCCAACCCAATCTAGTCCCACCTGCCAGCACCCGGCCCTTATCCCTTCAACCCCCTTCCTATTTATATACCCATTCAAATACCTTTTAAATGTTGCAATTGTAATATCCCCCACCACTTCCTCTGGCAGCTCATTCCATACATGTACCACCATCTGCATGAAATTGTGGGATGTGGGAAAAATAGTGTTACTTCTGCAATTCCATTTACTCATACAAAGTAAATGAACTCACACCAGTGTGTAATTATTTTAGCCAAGAGCTGAGTCAACAAGAATGGAAACTATGTGGAGGAAATACATAATTGTTTTTGTATTGGCTAAAATTGTATGCCAGAATGAAATGTGACTGCAAAACAATGGTAGATATTACAGGCGAATAGATAAGATGCTGTGAGGGGAGGAAGTTAAGCTAGATACGCCTGTACAAACAGTAGGTATAAACATCTGTTTCCCACTTTTACAGAAACACAGGAACAAACCCCAATTAAAAGGGTCATAAGGATCAGGGGAAGGTACAGATGGAGGGAGTAGATAATGGTGAAGAAAGAATATGCCTAATAATGACCTACAGCGCGATGAGGTCAAACGGCCTTGTGAGGCCAGAAATAAGCATTTTGTCACAGACAAGGCCAGGTAAGGCAAGAGATAAACAGGAGTAATGGGTGCCAGTCTTAGGGAAGTGGAAGATGTAAACAGGGGAGGAGCAATGTAAAACAAAAGAAACCAAATTATATAAATGTTGTGTATGAATTGAATTTGGGGTGTGTATGTCCCCTGCCTTATAGACACTGGACATTGCACCCTCTTGCAAGAGTAAAATAAAGGACACTACTGATTCAGATTTTGTCTCGGACTGCAATTATTGAAGTGTGTGAGCTTTGTTTCTCACAAAATGGTTGCCCCATAGGTCTTTTTTATATCTTTCCCCTCTCACCCTAAACCTATGCCCTCTAGTTCTGGACTCCCCCATCCCAGGGAAAAGACTTTGTCTATTTATCATATCCATTCCCCTCATAATTTTATAAATCTCTAGAAGGTCACCCCTCAGCCTCTGACGCTCCAGGGAGAACAGCCCTAGCCTATTCATCCTCTCCCTGTAGCTCAAATCCTTCAACCCTGGCAGCATCCTTATAAATCTTTTCTGAATCCTTTCAAGTTTCACAACATCTTTCCAATTGGAAGGAGATCAGAATTGCACGCAATATTCCAACAGTGGCCTAACCAATGTCCTGTACAGATGCAACATGACCTCCCAACTCCTGTACTCAATGCTCTGACCAATAAAGGAAAGCATACCAAATGCCTTCTTCACTATCCTATCTACCTGTGACTCTACTTTCAAGGAGCTATGAACCTGCACTCCAAGGCTTCTTTGTTCAGCAACACTCCCTAGGACCTTACTATTTAGTGTATAGTCCCTGCTAAGATTTGCTTTCCCAAAATGCAGCACCTCACATTTATCTAAATTAAACTCCATCTGCCACTTCTCAGCCCATTGGCCCATCTGATCAGGCACCATTTTTGCTTCGCTTCCATGCATGATCATAGCGTTACTTTGGCCAATCATGTTCTCGCCAGTCAGCAAACGTCCACCTATTCTCAAAAAAGCAAAATACTGCACAAGACTGGAAACCTGAAATAAAGGCACAGAAGGTTGGAGAAACTCAGCTAGTCTAAAAGGCCATAAGGGTGACATGGTGGCTCAGTGGTTAACACTGCTGTCTCACAGTGCCAGGGACCCAAGTTCAATTTCATCCTCTGGTGACTTGGGTGGTGTGGAGTTTGCACATTTTCCCCATGAGTATGTGGGTTTCCTCTGGGTACTCCAGTTTCCTCCCATCATCCAAAGATGTACAGGTTAGCTGCATTGGTTATGCTAAGTTGCCCAAAGTGTCCAGCATTGTGCAGGTTAGGTAAACTAGCAATGAGAACTGCAGGGTTATAGGGATAACTAGGCACATAGAAGGGAGTCTTAGATAGGCACATGGATGATAGGGTATGTAGGTTAGTTTGATCTTAGAGTAGGAGAAAAGGTTGGCAAAACATCAATGGCCAAAGGGCCCTTGTACTGTTCTATGTTCTATAATGTAGGGAGTGGGGTCTGGGTGGGATGCTCTTTGGAGGGGTGGTGTGGACTTGATGGGCCAAATGGCCTGTTCCAATATTTTAGGGATTCTATGATGTAGCAACAGAAATAGACAATGCAGACCATCCAGTTTGCTCTGTCACTGAATGAGATCATAGCTGGTCTGATAATCCTCAAAAAAACCAAAGATGCTGAAAATGAGAAATCAAATGTTTCTTGAAAAACCACTTTCCTGCCTTTTCCCCATAACCCTCGATCCCTTGCTATTTAAAAACGTATCTCAATCTTGAATATCCATAATGATCCAGCTTCAATAGCCCTCTGTAGTAAAGAATTCCACAGATTCACAAACCTCTGAGAGAAGAAATTCCCTTTCATCTCTGTTTTAAATATGTGACCCTTTATTCGGAGATTATGTACTCTGGTCCTAGACTCTGTCACAAGGTGGAACAATGTCACATCTACCCTATCAAGTTCCCTAAGAATCTTATACACTTCAATAAGGTAGCATCTATAGAGAGAGAGAGAAATAATGTTTTGAGTCCATTTTGACTCTTCATCGATACCAATCCCAGGTTATAGTCCAAAACAATTATTTGAGATCACAAACTTTTGGAACGCTGCTCCGTCAAATTTCACCTGACAAAGGGACAGTGCTCGGATAGCTTGTGATTTAAAATAAACCTGTTGGACTATAACCTGGTATCGTGTGATTTCTGACCTTATTCTAATCTCATTTTTGAACAATTGGCTTTGTATACTATAGAATATCATAGTCATAAAGTTATATAGCACGGAAAGAGACCTTTCGGTCCATGTGTGTGTCCGTGCTGACCAGTTATCCTAAATTGATCTACTCCTATTTGCCAGCATTTGGCTCATTTCCCTCTAAATCCTTCCTATTCATATACCCATCCAGATGCCTGTTAAATGTTGTAATTGTACCAGCCTCCATCACTTCCACTGGCAGCTCATTCCTTACACAAACCACCCTCTGAGTGAAAAAGTTGCCTCTTTGGTCCCTTTTAAATCTTTCCCCTCTTACCCTAAACCTATGCCCTCTAGCTCTGGACCCATGCACCCCAGGACAAAGACAATGTCTATTTACAATGCACCTCAAGATTTTGTAAACATCAGTTTAAATTGTTTGAAAATGTCTTGAGGGTTCCCACATCTACAATCCTTTCAGGCAATATGTTTTTGGTGGAAAAAAATATTTTCTCAAAACCCTTCTAAGCCTCTTGTTCCTTACATTATAAACTGTGACATCTGGTTATTGACCCCTCTACCAAAGGGAAAATATCTCCCTACCTGCTGTGTCTCTGCCCCCCAGAATTGTATACACCTCAAACAGATCCCTTTTCAGCTTTCTCTACTCTCAGCAATACAATCCCAGTCTATTTAGTCTCTCTTCATAGCTGAATCATTCCAACCCAAGCAACACCCTGGTGAACCTCTTCTGCATCCTATCTGGTGCAATCCCACTCTTTCACCAAGGCCATTATGGAGCAAAGAGGGAAGTGATGGCCTAGTGGTATTTTTATGAAGTTGAAGGCATGTATTGTACCTTTAAGAGAGAGTGAATGCTCTGCTGCACTGAGACCTCACAAACACCTGTCATATGACTAACTAGCAGTCTCAGAGTGTACTGGAAAATTGAAAATATGTAACAGTTGGCTGTGAAATAGATACCTGAGTTGGTTGCTGTTTTGACAACAAATCGAATTTAAATAATCAGTTTAAATTATATCCCAGGATACTAAAACCCAATCTAGTTTGAATTTATTGTTTTTGCCAACATCAAACCAATGAGATGATCTGATGTTAGGGATATAAGGACGCAGGCAGTTTGATAGTCAGTCAGAGTTACTGTCATGGAAAGAGTAACTGTCATCAATAGCACTTGCCATTGAAACACTCTTAATTAAAGGTACCTTTTTGTATGAAACGTATTTCCAGTAAAAAGAAAGAAGACAACCCAGAGAGACCTTCAGCTGGAAGAAGAAAGACATCAACGATGACAGCCGCTGTGTGGTTTTGAAATTAAGTGTTTTATTGGAACAGTATATTGTTATAGAGTTGGAGGCAGGTAGTAAGCAGTTAAGAGAAAGGGGCCTTAGAGTTGTGAATAGATGTTGTTTAATGTTCACTTTGAGAGTTAAAGAATAAGTTGATTTTTTTAAAATAGTGGAATTTGGGAGTTCCCTGTCACTCATAATTTAACAGATTACCAGGTGAGGTGAGCTTTTCTGGGTGTTTGGTTTAATTAACAGAAGGGTTCACCGCTGTGTCATAACAATTTGGGGACTGAGGTCTGTGATTTGGATAAATTTAGACAGATCTAGTCTGAGATTTGGACAGATTAAAACAAATTTGGGATACAATAGATCCCAGCAGTTTTAAACACTTGCCAATTAGTGTCCTAGATCTTTAAATAAAACGTAGGTAAGACAATTGTTTAATTTTGGTTACTTGTGCTTGGTTACATTAATAGTAGGAGAAATGACTCTTAAGATTGTTGAAGAGGTTCTGGGGTTTGAAAATGATTCCCAGATTTGCCAAGAAAGTTTAGAAAGACTGAGAAAAACCACACTTTTAAAATTAGTAAATAGGTCAGAATTGGGTCAAACCAGGGACTAAAGAAATTAAACATAGTCATTTTGATAGATGGTTGCAGGCCTTCAAGATAGAGAAAACCTATGCGGCTCTAAGAGATTATTCTGTTGGAGGAGTTTAAAAACCCACTTCCAGAGATGATAAGAATTCATGTGAATGAACAGAAAGTTCAGGAAGTGAGAGGAGCAGTGGAGATGGCAGATGAATATGCATTAGTGCATAAGGCAAAATTTAGCACCCAGCAAGAATTTCATCCTGTGAGAGATAGAATTCGGGAGAAGGGGAGCTCCTCTATTACAAAACAAAGAGTAGAGCGCATTGGTAATAGTTTACCACAGGGGGAAAAAGAAGCCCAAGAGGGTAGAAAAGAGGTGAAAGGCCTCAGGTGTTTTCACTGCAATGGAGTGGGACACAGAAAATTACAGTGCCAGTAGTTTAAGAAAGGCACTGAGAAAAGATGTTTTCACTACCAGCTGGTGGGACACGTAAAGTCACAGTGCTGGTCAGTAAAGAAAGGCACTGTGGGAAAAAATGGTAAAAGGGGTTAAGCCCGTGGCATTAGTGTAAGTAGTAAAGACACATCTAGAAAAGTCAAGGAACTGCTGGAAAGTGCATTAGTGCCTGGTCTCTATGAAGAATTTGCCCCCGTGGGTAAAGATTACTCAGAAAGAACAGGGGGAGAAGGGAAAGAAGTTATACTTTTGGGAAATGCAGAATCTAATCAGTATCTAATAGTAAGAGATGAATGTATTTGCATTCTTTCTGACCTGTTACCCAACAGAGTGGTAATTTGTGAGGTAGATGGACAGAAATTTAATGTTCCCCTATGCAAGACCTGGTTGGAGTGCCAACTCAAGACTGGGGAAGTTACAATGGGAGAGATTGACAGAGTATCAGTTCCAGGAATTCAGTTTGTTCTTGGGAATGATTTGGCAGGATCCAGGGTGGGAGTGACACCCCTTGTTGTGGAGAAGTCAAAGGAAGACCAGGGAACTGAGTAGTTAAAAGAAACATATCCTGGATTTTTTCAGACTGTGTAGTGACAAGATCACACTATCATAAGTCACAGCACAAAGCTAAAACTAAAGAGAAAGATGGAGGAGTTGAGGTTCAGTTAGCTGAGGAAAAAATTGAATAGGCAGAGGGCCAGGCAGACATGTTTAGTCCTGAAAGACTAATGGACTTACATGAGAAGGATGAAACAATAAGATACAAATGCATACTCAGAAAAGGAATTGGAATGTATTCTCGAGGGTTATTATCTTTAAGATGGAATCCTCAGATGGAAACACCCCGGCAGGTTAGTGCAGAGGAGAAATGGGCCGAAGTGCACCAGATTGTGTTGCTGGGAGCAGACAGACTGGAAGTATTATGGTTAGTACATGCACTACCTGTAGAAGGTCACCTAGGGGTACGAAAGACTCAGACTAAGGTACAAAAGCATTTCTATTTGCCTGGACTGCACAAGGATGTGGTTAATTTTGCCGTATGTGTCATACATGCCAAACGGTAGGTAAGCCACAGGCAGTAATAAAACCAGCCCCTTTGTTGCCAGTTCCCGCATTCACAGAACCTTTCATGCAGATTATGGTGTAGGTCCCCTTCCCAAAACTAAAAGTAGAAGCCAGTACTTGCTAACCATAATGGATGTATCTAACAGATTTCCGGAGGCAATTCCATTACGGAGTATCAAGATAAAAAGGGTAGTCGAGGAGTTAGTAGCTTTTTCCACACGGTATGGACTACCCAGAGAAATTCAGTCAGACCATGGGTCTAATTTTACTCCTAGGCTCCTGTTTAAGGAAATCATGGATAGCTTAGGTATACAGCACTTTAAATCCAGTGAATATCATCCTGAATCCCAGGGAGCTTTGGAAAGGTGGCATCAGACCCTGATGACCATGTTAAGAGTGTACTGTCAGAATTACCCAAATGATTGGGTTTTGTTTGCCATTAGAGATGCCCCAAACAAATCTACTCAGGTTACTCCCTTCAAGTTAATATTTGAACATGAAATGAAATTTGAACATGAAATAATTGAAATTAATTCAAGAGAAATTGACAGGATCGAATTCAAAGATCTCACACTTGGAATACATATCTGATGTGAGGGAGAGATTAAATTGGGTAGGTAAGTTAGCTCAGCAGCACCTGAAAAAGGGCACAGCATAGAATGAAGCAGGTGGCAGATATAAAATCTAAAATTTGATTTTTTTCCTGTGGGGATGACATAGTAGTATTGTTCGGATGCTGCCTGAACTGCTGTGCTCTTCCAGCACCACTAATCCAGAATAGTAGTATTGTTACCAGTGGTAGGAGATCCCTTCAAATCCAGGTTTAATGGTCCTTATCAAATTGAGAAAAGTTGAGTCAGGTAAACTATTTGGTAAAGATGCTGCATAAAAAAAACAACTACATCAGGTATTTTATCAGAATATGTTGAAACCTTATTATAATAGAAAGGGGGAACTGGAGAAACAGGTGTTAGTTACTGCCCTGCAGAGTGAGGAATCAAATCCAGATGTCATGAATTTGATTTGCCCCTCAAAATAGGTTAAACAATGAGGAAGTCCTTGAGGAGTGGGATAGGTTAGTGAACTATCTGTCTCAGAACCCAGTTGAAAGGTTTGTTGCAACAGTATGAGGACATCTGCAGGAATAAGATGGGGAGGACTAATACAATTATGCATGAGGTGGAAGTCGGGAATGCTGTTACAATAAAACAACACCCCCACAGACCTAATCCTTTTGAAGCCACACATACCCAGAAAGAAGAGGATGTGATGCTTAACAAATATATCATCGAACCAAGTCAGAGTGAGTGGGGTTTGCTGACTGTGTTAGTTTGCAAACATGATGGGACTCAGTGATTTTGTGTGGACGATCGGAAGGTCAACGCTGTAACAAAATCAGACTCACACACAACATCAAGATTGGAGGACTGTATAGAGAAAGTTAGACAAGCCACTTACATCACAAAGTTGGACATACTGGTGGTTATTGGCAGGTACCTTTGTCAGAAAAAGTGAAAGACGTTTCTGCATATGTAACCCCAAATGGGTTATATCAATTCAAAGTGATGCCCTATAGAATGAAGAACACACCAGCCACATTCCAAAGATCTCATGAACAGAGTTGTGGCTGGGTTAACAAACTGTGCAGTTTATCTGGATGATGTAGTAATCTTTAACGAGTCATGGAAAGATCACATGGTACAGTTGGCAGAGCTCTTTGAACAACTATGAGAAGCAAAACTGGTGATAAAGAAATCAGAATTTACAATGGCAGAAGTGTTTGACCCCCAGGAATGTTAAGATGAAGGTCATTGAGGAATATCTATGACCAACCTCGAAGAAAGAGCTGCTTTGATATTTGGGACTAAGCAGATCCTACTGGAAGCTTGTTCCAAACTTCAACAGCATGGTGGCACGCTAACAGATTTACTGAAGAAGGGTGCACAATCTTGGTGGACAGAACAATGCAAGGAGGTATTTGAGAATATAAAAGCAGTATTACCCACTTCATCAGTTTTTAAAATTTTTTGAAACCCATCAAAGTTGCAATCAATGCTAGCGATATAGGAGTTGGAGCTGTACTGCTACAGGAAGATTGTGATGGAACTGAACAGCCAATTGGCTACTTTTCAAAGAAAATCAACAACCTGTTCAACAAATACTCTATTATCGAGAAAGAATTTTTGAGTTTGGTACTGGCCTGACAACGTTTTAATATTTATGTGATGAACAATGTGCGGAAGACAGTTGTGCACACGGGTCACAATTCTTGGAATGATTTAAAGACAAAAATATAAGGTAATTTCATCAGAGTCTTGTGTTACAGACTTTTAATTTACAAATTGTTCATATTGCCGGTCGCAAAAAGGTGATAGCAGATGTGTTATTGCGGATTTAAAGGATAAAGTACAGATAAGATTGAACAAATACTAATGTTATATATATGTGTGTGTGTGCAGAAAATTAATATGAACTTAGGTTAATGTCCTATGTATTTCAATGTAATGGAATTAAGAAATAGAAAAACAATGAAGCCATCTTTTCATTATGACGGTTCATTTTTTCTTAAGAGGGGAGGTGTTATGAAGTTGAAGGCGTGTACTGTACCTTTAAGAGAGAGTGAATGCTCTTCTGCACTGTTATATGATTAGCAGTCTCAGAGTGTACTGGAGAATTGAAAATATGTAACATTTGGCTGTGAAATAGATACCTGAGTTAGTTGCTGTTTTGACAACTATTTGAATTTAACCAATCAGTTTAAATTATGCCCCAGGATACTAATACCCAATCGAATTTGAATGTATTTTTTTGCCAACATCGAACCAATGAGACAATCCAATGTTGGGGGTATTAAAAAGGCAGGAATTTGAAAGTCAGACAGAGTAACTGCCATCGAGAGCACTTGCTATTGAAACACTCTCTGTTAAAGGTACCTTTTCATATGAAACATATTTGTGTTCAAAAGAAAAAAGAAGACTCAGGGAGATCTTCATCCAGAAGAAGACATAGACAATAGCCACTGTTTGGTTTTGAAATTAAGTTGATGTAATTTTATTGGAACTGCATATTGTTATAGAGATAATAAGCAGTTAAACGAAAGAGGAGCTTAGAGTTGTGAAGAATTGTTTAATAAAAACAAATTACTGCAGATGCTGGAATCTGAAACCAAAAGAGAAAATGCTGGAAAATCTCAGCAGGTCTGAGCAGCATCTGTAAGGAGAGAAAAGAGCTGATGTTTCGAGTCTAACTGACCCTTTGTCAAAGCTAAAAAAAGGGAGAAATAGGGAGGTATTTATACTTATTATGCTGAGAGAAGGTGAGTCATGGCTCCAGAAGCAAAGGTAACAATAAAGAAGTGATAAAGACAGTGCATGGAGAGATTATAGGGAGATTAGGAGCTGTGAATGACCAAGGATGAAGCCAGTGCTATGTGACAAAATATATGGGGGGGGGAGGGCAGTTTGGGGAATGGGTGAAGCAGAGGCAAAATGGAAAACAGGGGAGAAAGGTAGCAAAGGGGAAAGAGGAGAGGAGAGTTGTTGTCGAATGTTCACTTTTAGAGTTAAAGAATAAATTGGTATTTTTTTTCAGTAGTGGAATTTGGGGTTCTCTGTCACTCATAATTTAATAGATTACAAGGTGAAGTGAGCTCTTCTGGGTGTGTGGTTGAATTAACAGAAGGGTTCACCACTTTGTTATAACAGAATTAATACTAGGCTATTAATCCAGAGACCCAGGTAATATCACGAGGACGTGGGTTTGAATGAACATCGCAGAACTTTTCCAAATGGCACTGAAGCCTCTTTGCATCCAGCAAACAATTCTCTGTCCCAATTCTTATTTTGTGTTGTCAGAAAACTTTGAAACATTGCATTCAGTTCCCTCACCCAGGCCATTTGTGAATAGGTGGAGCCCAAGCACTGATCCCTGCTGTACACCACTGATCACTGTCTCTCACCTGGAAAAAGGCTTATCTATCCCCACTCTCTGTTTCGTCACAGATGGCAGAATTTGAATTTAATTAAAATTCTGGAATCAAGAGTCTAATGATGAGCATTGCTGAAAATGTGTTGCTGGAAAAGCGCAGCAGGTCAGGCAGCATCCAAGGAACAGGAGATTCCTGAAGAAGAGCTGATGCCCGAAACGTCGATTCTCCTGCTCCTTGGATGCTGCATGACCTGCTGCGCTTTTCCAGCAACACATTTTCAGCTCTGATCTCCAGCATCTACAGTCCTCACTTTCTCCTTAATGATGAGCATTGTCAATTGTCAAGAAAACTCCCATCTGATTCACCAATAAAAGGTGCAAGGAAGCTTCAGCACAATCTGGAAATGTATTTTTTTCAATTCACACACTCGGTACTTAGAACATAGGAACATAAAAACTAGGAGCATGAGTAGGCCATCTGGCCCCTTCAAGCCTGCTCCTCCATTCAGTATAATCATGGTTGATCTTTCCATGGACTCAGTTCCACTTACCCACCCGTCCACCATAACCCTTAATTCCTTTACTGTTCAAACATTTATCTAACTTTGCCTTAAAACATTCAGCGAGGTAACATCAACTGCTTCCCTGGGCAGGGAATTCCACAGATTCACAACCCTTTGGGTGAAGAAGTTCCTCCTCAACTCAGTCCTAAACCTGCTCCCCCCTTATTTTGAGGCTGTGCCCCCCTAGTTCTACTTTCACCCAACCTCCTTTGTTCTGTCTTATCTATTCCCTTCGTAATTTTATATATTTTTATAGTTAATCATGCTAATATATTATCCACAATGCCATGCACTTTTATCTTATGCATCAGCCTTTTGTGCAGCACTTTATCAAATGCCTTCTGGAAATCCAGATACACCACATCCACTGCTTCCCCATTGTCCACTGTGCTTGTAAGGTCTTTATAGAATTCCAGTAGATTAGCGAAGCATGACCTGCCCTTCATGAACCCGTGCTGCATCTGCCCAATGGGACAATTTCTATCCAGATGGCTTGCTACTTCTTCCTTAATTATAGAATCAAGTATCTTCCCCATTATAGAAGTTAAGCTAACAGGCCTGTAGTTATCCACCTTCTGTCTACCTCCTTTTTTAAACAGTGGCATCACATTTGCATCATGGGCGGCACGGTGGCTCAGTGGTTAGCACTGCTGCCTCACAGCGCCAGAGACTCAGGTTCAATTCCTGCTTCAGTCAACTATCTTGTGGAGTTTACACATTCTCCCTGTGTCTGCGTGGGTTTCCTCCGGGTGCTCCGGTTTCCTCCCACAGTCCAAAGATGTGCCGGTCAGGTGAATTGGCAATAGTAAACGGTTTGTTACCCGTGCCACGTGATAGAGAGTCGAGGAATAGGGAGAGAGAAGAGTTAAATGCGTGGCTACAGGGATGGTGCAGGAGGGAGGGATTTCGGTATTTGGATAACTGGGGTTCTTTCTGGGGAAGGTGGGACCTCTATAGACAGGATGGTCTGCACCTGAACCTGAGGGGCACCAGTATCCTTGGGGGAGGTTTGCTAGTGCTCTTGGGGGGGGTTTAAACTAACTCTGCAGGGGCATGGGAACCCAGACTGTAGCTTTAGGGTGCAGGACCTGGAGTGTAGGGAGGGTAGGAATATGGTATCAATCTTAAAGGAGGGTGCCTGTAAACAGAAGAGTGGCTTGAAGTGTGTATACTTTAATGCCAGAAGTATACGAAATAAGGTAGGTGAACTCGCAGCGTGGGTTGGTACCTGGGACTTCGATGTTGTGGCTATTACGGAGACATGGCTAGATCAGGGACAGGATTGGCTGTTGCAGGTTCCAGGGTTTAAATGTTTTAGTAGGGTCAGAGGTGGGGGTAAAAGAGGGGGGGGTGTGGCTTTGCTTGTCAAAGATAGTATTACAGCGGTGGAAAGGAAGATGGATGAAGATTTGCCATCTGAGGTAGTTTGGGTTGAGGTTAGGAATAGGAGAGGTGAGGTCACCCTGTTAGGAGTCTTTTACAGGCCTCCTAATAGTCCTAGAATCGTTGAAGAAAGGATTGCGAAGATGATTCAGGAGAAGAGTGACAGTAATAGGGTGATTGTTATGGGAGACTTTAACTTTCCTGATATTGATTGGGAAAGCTATAGCTCAAGTTCGTTAGATGGGTCAGTGTTTGTGCAATGTGTGCAGGAGAGTTTCCTGACACAATATGTAGATAAGCCAACAAGAGGTGAGGCCATACTGGATTTGGTTCTGGGTAACGAACCAGGCCAGGTATTAGAACTAGAGGTAGGTGAGCACTTTGGGGACAGTGACCACAATTCGGTGATTTTTAGTCTCGTGATGGGGAGGGATAAGTGTGTACTACAGGGCAAGAGTTATAGCTGGGGGCAGGGAAATTATGATGCGTTGAGGCATGACTTAGGATGTGTGGATTGGAAAAGTAGATTCCAAGGCAAGAGCGTAATTGATATGTGGAACTTGTTCAAGGAGCAACTATTGAGTGTCCTTGAGCAACTATTGAGTGGAACTTGTTCAAGGAGCAACTATTGAGTGTCCTTGATAAGTACGTACCTATCAGGCAGGGAGGAAAGGGTCGTGTGAAGGAGCCGTGGTTTAATAAGGAATTGGAATCCCTTGTTAAATGGAAGAGGGCGGCCTTTGTAAAGATGAGGCGTGAAGGTTCAATAGGGGCGATTGAGAGTTATAAGGTAGCCCGGAAGGACCTGAAGAGAGAGCTAAGAGCAGCAAGGAGGGGACATGAAAGGTCCTTAGTTGGTAGGATTAGGGAAAACCCTAAGGCTTTCTATAGGTATGTTAGGAATAAAAGAATGACTAGGGAAGGAATAGGTCCAATCAAGGATAGTAATGGGAAGTTGCGTGTGGAGGCTGAAGAGATTGGGGAGGCGCTGAATGAATACTTTTCGTCAGTATTCACTCAGGAACAGGACATTGTTGTCGATATGAATACTGAGGCACGAATAAGTAGAATGGATGGCTTTGAGATATGTAGAGAAGAGGTGTTGGAAATTCTGGCAAGGGTGAAAATAGATAAGTCCCCTGGGCCTGATTGCATTTATCCTAGGATTCTCTGGGAAGCAAGGGAGGAGATTGCAGAGCCATTGGCCTTGATTTTTGTGTCCTCTTTGTCTACAGGAGTAGTGCCAGAGGACTGGAGGCTAGCAAACGTGGTTCCCTTGTTCAAGAAGGGGAGTAGGGATAATCCTAGTAACTATAGGCCAGTGAGTCTCACTTCTGTTGTGGGCAAAGTCTTAGAGAGAATTATAAGGGATAGGATTTATGCACATCTGGATAAGAATGATGTGATCAAGGATAGTCAGCATGGTTTTGTGAAGGGCAGGTCGTGCCTCACAAACCTTATTGAATTCTTTGAGAAGGTGACGAAGGAGGTAGATGAGGGGAAAGCGGTAGATGTAGTATATATGGATTTTAGTAAGGCGTTTGATAAGGTCCCCCATGGTAGGCTACTGCAGAAAATACAGAGATATGGCATTGAGGGTGAGTTGGAGGTTTGGATTAGGAATTGGCTCTCTGGAAGAAGACAGAGGGTAGTAGTTGATGGCAAAGATTCATCTTGGAGTGCCGTCACTAGTGGTGTTCCGCAAGGATCTGTTTTGGGACCATTGCTGTTTGTCATTTTTATAAATGACCTGGAGGAAGGGTTAGAAGGTTGGGTGAGCAAGTTTGCGGATGATACGAAAGTCGGAGGAGTTGTAGACAGTGAGGAAGGATATGGCAGGTTACAGCGGGATATAGAGAAGCTGCAGAGCTGGGCAGAAAGGTGGCAAATGGAGTTCAATGTAGCTAAGTGTGAAGTGATTCACTTTGGTAAGAGTAATAAAAAGATGGATTACTGGGCTAATGGTAGACTACTTGGTAGTGTGGAAGAGCAGAGGGATCTTGGTGTCCATGTACACAGATCTCTGAAAGTTGCCACCCAGGTAAATAGTGCAGTGAAGAAGGCATATGGCGTACTGGCTTTTATTGGTAGAGGAATTGAGTTCCGGAGTCCTGAGGTCATGCTGCAGTTGTATAAGACTCTGGTGCGGCCGCTTCTGGAATATTGTGTGCAGTTTTGGTCGCCATACTATAGGAAGGATGTGGAGGCACTGGAACGGGTGCAGAGGAAGTTTACCAGGATGTTGCCTGGTATGGTAGGAAGATCGTATGAGGAAAGGCTGAGGCACTTGGGGTTGTTTTCTTTGGAGAAAAGAAGGTTTAGGGGTGATTTGATAGAGGTGTACAAGATGATTAGGGGGTTAGATAGGGTTGACAGTGAGAACCTTTTTCCGCGTATGGAGTCAGCTATTACAAGGGGGCATAGCTTTAAATTAAGGGGGGGTAGATATAGGACTGATGTTAAGGGTAGGTTCTTCACTCAGCGAGTCGTAAGATCATGGAATGCCCTGCCAGTAGCAGTAGTGGACTCTCCCTCTTTATGGGTATTTAAGCGGGCATTGGATAGGTATATGGAGGATAGTGGGTTAGTGTAGGTTAGGTGGGCTTTGATCGGCGCAACATCGAGGGCCGAAGGGCCTGTACTGCGCTGTATTGTTCTATGTTCTATGTAAACTGCCGGGTTTAGATCAGAGTGGTGCTGGAAAAGCACAGCAGGTCAGGCAGCATCCGAGGAGCAGGAAAATCGATGTTTCAGGCAAAAGCCCTTCATCAGGAATAGAGGTAGGGAGCCTCCAGGTGTGGAGAGATAAATTGGGGGGGGGGGGGGCAGAGGGTGCTGGGGAGAACGTAGCAAAGAGTACAATAGGTGAATGGGGTGGGGATGGGGGTGATAGGTCAGAGGAGAGGGTGGAGTGCATAGGTGGGAAGGGAGATAGGCTGGTAGGACAGGTCATGAGGACAGTACTGAGCTGGGAGGTTGGAGCTGGGGTAAGGTGGGGGGAGGGGAAATGAGGAAACTGGTGAAATTCACATTGATGCTCTGGGGTTGAAGTGTTCTGAGGCGGAAGATGAGGCGTTCTTCCTCCAGGCGTCTGGTGGTGAGGGAGTGGCGGTGGAGGAGGCTCAGGACCTCTATGTCCTCGGCAGAGTGGGAGGGGAAGTTGAAGTGTTGGGCCATGGGGCGGTGTGGTTGATTGGTGCGGGTGTCCCGGAGATGTTCCCTGAAGCGCTCTGCTAGGAGGTAGTAAATTGCCCATCATATTAGGTATTTTAGTCAGAGAGAAATGGGTCTGTGTGGGTTACTCTTTGGAGGGTTGGTGTGGAATTGTTGGGCTGAAGGGCCTGTTTCCACACTTTCGGGATTCTAAGAACTAATCCAGCCTTGCCTTTTGCACTGATATGCTTGTCTCCCTTATTATTGAGGGTTAGGATATTTGAAGAGCCTATTCCTCTTCCAGAGTGTTGTTTAATTGTGCACCACCATTCACCACTGGATGTGTCGGGATTGCAGAGCTGAAATCAGATTTGCTATTGTGGAACTGCTGGGCTCAATCAATTGATTTTCTTGTTTGGGGTTGGTCAAGTGCAGGTTAGGGTGGATTGGCCATGCTAAATTGCCCTTCGTGTTCAAGGATGTGCAGGTTAGCTGCGTTAGTCATTGGAAATGCAGGGTTACAGAGATAGAGTAGGGGGATAAGTCTGGGTGGGATGCTCTTTGGAGAGTCGGTGTGTGAACTTGGTGGCTGAATGGTCTGTTTCCACACTGTGTGTGTGTGTGTGGGGGGGGGGCGGTTCTATGATTAAATTTGTTTTTTCCCCCATGTGTGTTGATCACTATGAGTATCGTGATGATTACCGCAGGGTTGGTGGCCAGTTAGACTGTTGGGCCTGTTCCAGCTCTCTGCAGATTCAAATGATAAGCAGCTTAAATTTTAGTAAGAACAAATGCTCTGGAGACAAAAAAAAACAAGAGGCCTTTTGTGGCCTAGAAAATTTTCCAAATTGGATGGTGTGGATAACGAAATAGGAGTGAGGGAAGACAAGGCACAATTCCATTCAGCAGTAATTCCATGGTGCAAGTGAGGACGGCAGATGCTGGAAAGTCAGAGTCGAAAAGTGTGGTGCTGGAAAAGCACAGCCAGTCAGGCGGCATCCGAGGGGCAGGAGAGTCGACGTTTCGAGCATCACCTCTTCATCACCTTTCTGGTGCCCAGTACAATTGCAGGACTGCAAATACAGCAGCTGAGACATCATGAACACCTGCCCATTGTATTCATGGCTATTCCCTGCTCAAATAGATTGGAAAAGTGTTAAAAGAAAAACAAGAAATGCAGGAGAAACCCTGACAACATCTGCGAAGACAGAAACGATTAATGTTTTGATTTCAATATACCTTCTCTTCAGGTGTCAATCAAAACTCACCATTCTAAATTGGATCAAGTGCAGGTTGCTTATTCTGAATCTTCAGGATAAGAATGAAGTATTGTCCCTGCTTAATTTATGCTTGCTTCTTTCAGTTCCTTAATTATCATCAATAGTGGTGGAATTTCCTGATTTCTTCCAAGTGTCATAGATTCATATGGTACAAAAACAAACTCTTCGATCAAATTCTTCCATGCTGACCATATTTCTCTGCAGTCCTGCCACATCCATTGGTGAATGGTGGTGCACAGTTAAACAACACTCTGGAAGAGGTATACTCCCAAACTAAAGTAGTCCCATCTGCCTGGGCTTGGCCCATATTCCTCTAAACCTTTCCCATCCGTGGACCTGAAGATTCCTGAAGAAGGGCTTATGCCCGAAACGTCGATTCTCCTGCTCCTCGGATGCTGCCTGGCCTGCTGTGTTTTTCCAGCACCACATTTTTCAACTCTGGTACTCCAGCATCTGCAGTTCTCACTTTCACCTAATTCATCCGTGGACCTGTCCAAAAGTCTTTTAACTGTATTTGAATCTACATTTTCTTCAGTTGACTCCAAACACGCACCACCCTTTTGTGTGAAAAAGTGCCCCCCTCAGGCCCATTTTAAATCTTTTCCCTCACCTTAAAGCCATGCTCTCTAGTTTTGAACTCCCCTACCCTAAGGAAAAGACCTTTGCTATTTACGTTATCTTTGTCCTTCACAGCCAGAGTACAGGAAGATAGATGGAGAGGACAGGCAGTCAGTGCAGGTGTGCCCCTGCAGCCTGTTCCTCCTGTCAGACAAATATTCCATTTCAGATACTGATGAGGGAGCTGGCCCTTCAGGTGACAGCAGCAGACTGAGCACTGACACCACAACAGGTCCTGCAGTACTGAGGTGAGGAACAAAGTGTAGTAGAGCATTGGTAATGACAGTCAGGGGCACAGACAGGCGCTTCTGTGTCCACAACAGAGTCTCCAGAATAATATGCTGCCTCCCTGGTGCCAGGGTCAGTGATGTTTCTGAATGGGTACACGGCATTCTAAAACGCGAGGGTAAACAGACAGAAGTCATTGCCTGTATTGGCACTGTGACATGGGTAGGAAGAGTGGCATGGTCCTAAAATGACAATTCAGGGATTTTGGTTGTAAGATAAGAAGTAGGACCTCCCGTGTAGTAGTAATCACAGGATTACTCCCCGTGCTACGTGTTACTGAGGCTTGGAGCTGAGATAGAGTACAATTGAGTATGTGGCTCAAGAGATGGTGCAGTGGGGAGGGCTTTAGATATGTGGATCATTGGAAACACAAATACTGGAGATCACAATGGGTCAGAAGAGTCGTCTGGACTCGAAACGTTAGCTTGCTCTCTCTCTCTCTCTCTCCATGGATGATGTCTGACCCATTGTGATCTTCAGCATTTGTTGTTTTCAGTACAGATTCCAGCATTAATTTGGATGTGGACCATTGAGATGTCTTCCAAGGAAGGTAGGACCTGTGCAAGTTGGACGGGTTGCACCTAACAAGAGGGACACCAATATCCTGCCTGGAAGGCTTGATAGTGCCACTCAGGAGAGTTTAAACGAGTTTGTCCTTGGGGTGCAAGCAACAGTCAGTAAGTAAGGCAAATATAGCCATGTAGAAGAGCAGTCAGGGAGAGGTTGCGGAGCTCAGTGGAACCGGAGGCTTGGTCTGGATTTGCTTCAATGCAAGAAGTATAACAGGGAGGACAAATGAATTTAGAGTCTGGATTAATGCATGCAGTTATGATGTTGCTGCTATCACACGTAACTGGTTGAAGAGGGACAGGTTTGGCAACTTAACGTTCCGGAATATCAATGTTTTAGGTGAGACAGTGGAGAAAACAAGAAGTGGGGGAGATGCATTACTGGTTAGGGAGCTGTGTTGAGGGAGGACATCCCCTGGAGAGAACTTGCAGCGAGGCACTATGGGTAGAGCTCAGGAAGAGAAAGGGTGCTATCACAATGCTGGGATTGTACTACAACCTCCCGGCTGCCAGTGGGCGATAGAGGAAGAGATATGTAGTCAGATTCCAAAAAGATGTGAAAATAATAGGGTTGTTGTAGTGGGTGATTTTAACATTCCCCCATATTGGGACTGGGACTCCCTTCATGCCGGGGGTTTGGATGGGGAGTCATTTGTTAGATCTGTCCAGGAGGGAGGGGGCCATACTGGACCTGGTATTGGGAAATGAACCCAGCCAGGTAATCCAAGTTTGTGGAAGAGCATTTTCAGAATAGTGACCGTAATTCTGTCATAATACTCATGGATAAGGACAAGAGTGGACCTCGGATAAAGGTGTTAAATTGGGGGGAAGGCCATCTATAACCAAATTAGGCAACAGTTAGAGAATGTGGATTGGCTGTTTGAGAGCCAATCCACATCTGCCATGTGGGAGCCTTTTAAAGACCAGTTGATTGGAGTGCAAGACAGGCATACTCCTGTGAAAATGAAGGACAGGAATGGCAGGATTTCAGCAACCTTGGATGACAGGAAATTATCAGCTTAGTCAAAATAAAGGAAGCAGACCTAAGTCTAGGCAACTAAATACAGACCAAGTCCCTGAAAAATATAGAGAAAGTAGGAAGGAGCTCAAATGGGGAGTTAGAGGGTTAAAAAGGGGCTATGAAATATCCTGGGTTAAGGAGAATCCCAAGGCAATTTATACATATATTAGGAGGGTATAAGAGGGTAGCTAGGAAAGACTAGACCCACTGAAGGATAAAGGAGGGAGGTCATGTGCGGAGACAGAGGAAATGGGTGAGTCACATCAGTATTCACCAAACAGAGGGACATGAGGGATGTGAAGTTACGGAAAAGTGTATGAATACTCTCGGGCTGGTCAACACAATGAAGGAGGCAGTGATAGGTGTCTTGAAATACATTAAGGTAGGCAAGTCCTCAGGATCTATCCTGGGATACTGTGTTGGATGGAGGAAATAGGTGGGGCCTTAACAGGAAAAGAAATATTTATTCATTGTGGGCGTCACTGGCTGAGCCCAGCATTTATTACCCGTCCCTAGTTGCCCCTTGAGAAGGTGGGGGTGAGATGCTTTCATGAACCGTTACAGTCTACCTGCTGTTGGTTGACCCACAATGCCCTTGGGGAAGGATTTCCAGGATTTTGACCCAGTGACAGGGAAGGAACGGTGACATATTTCCAAGTCAGGATGGGGAGTGGGTTGCAGGGGAACTTGAAGGTGGGGGTGGTCCCATGTATCTGCTGCCCTTGTCCTTCTAGATGGAAGTTGCCATGGGTTTGGAAGGATCTTTAGTGCAGTGCATCTTGTAGATAGTACACACTGCTGTTACTGAGTGTCAGTGGTGGAGGGAGTGGATGCTTGCGGATGTAGTGTCAATCAAGTGGAACTACTTTATCCTGGATGATGAGAAGCTTCTTGAGTGTTGTTGGAGCTGCATCCCTCCAGGCAAGTGGGGAATATTCCATCACACTCCTGACTTGTGCCTTGGAGATGGTGGACAAGCTTTGGGGAGTCAGGAGGTGTTTACTTACCACAGTATTCCTAGCCTCTGATCTGCTCTTGTGTTTATGTGGTGAGTCCAGTTGAGTTTCTGGTCAATGACAACCCCCAGCATGTTGACACTGGGGGATTCAGTGATGGTAACACCATTGAATGTCAAGGAGAGGTGGTTAGATTGTGTTTTATTGATAATAGTCAGAGCCTGGCATTGTGTGGCACGAATGTTACTTACCACTTGTCAGCCCAAGCCTGGATATTATCCAGATCTTGTTGCATTTGGACATGGACTGCTTCATTATCTGAGGAGTCATGAATGGTGCTGAACATTGTGCAATCATCAATGAACATCCCCACGTCTGACCTTGTGATGGAGAGAAGGTAATTGATAAGACAACTGAAGATGGTTGGGCCTAGGACACTACACTGAGGAACTCCTGCAGAAATGTCCTGGACCTGAGATGACTGACCTCCACAACCATGACCATCTTTGTAACACCAACCACTGGAGAGTTTTTCCCCTGATACCCATTGATCCCAGTTTTGCCAGGGTTCTTTGATGCCACACTCGGTTGAATGCAGCCTTGATGTCAAGGACTGTCCCTCTCCCCTCAGGAATTCAGCTCTTTTGTCCATGTTTAACCCAAGGCTGTAATGGGGTCAGGAGCTGAGTGGCCCTGGGGGAACCCAAACTGGGTGTCACTGAGCAGGTTATTGCTGAGCAGGTGCTGCTTGATAACACTGTTACTGACCCCATCCATCACTGTACTGATGATCAAGAGTAGACTGATAGGGCGGGAATTGGCCGAGTTGGATGTATCCTGCGTTTTATGTATAGGACATACCTGGGCAATTTCCCACCTTGTCAGGTAGATGCCAATGTTGTAGCTGTATTGGAAGAGCTTGACTAGGGGAGCGGCAAGGTTTGGAGCACAAGTCTTCAGTCCTATTGCCGGAATGTTGACAGGGCCTGTAGCCTTTCCAGTATCCAGTGTCTCCAAATGTTTCTTGATATCACGTGGAGTGAATCAAATTGGTAAAAGACCAGTATCTGTGATGCTGGGGACCACTGGAGGAGGCTGAGATGGAACATTCACTCAGCACTTCCAGCTGAAGATTGCTGCAAAAGCTTCAGCCTTATCTTTTGCACTGAGATACAGGACTTATTCACAATTGCAAGCAAATAGACGTGTTAGTGAGAGGCAGCGTTGGGTTTTATGGGGAAAGTCATGTTTCACCAACTTGACTGAGTTTTTTGAGGAGGTGACAAAAATGATTGATGAGGGAAGGGCAGTGGATTTTGTCTACATGTACTTTAGTAAGGAATTTGATAAAATACCTCATGGTAAACTGGGACAGAAGGTACAGTCTCATGGAATCCAGGATGAACTAGCTAGATGGATACAAAACTGGCTTGGTCATAGAAGATAGTAGCAGTGGGAAGGGTGTTTTTCGGAATGGAGATCAGTGACTAGTGATGTCCCACAGGAATCAGTGCCGGGACTTCTGTGGGGGTGACATTATAGAGGTTTACAAAATTATGAGGAGCATGGAAAAGATAAATAGGCAAAGTCTTTTCCCTGAGACTGGGAAGTCCAGAACTAGAGGATATAGGTTTAGGGTGAGAGGAGAAAGATATAAAAGAGACCTGAGGGGCAACTTCTTCACACAGAAGATGGTATGTGTATGGAATGAGCTGCCAGAGGAAGTGGTGGAGGCTGGTACAATTGCAACATTTAAGAGGCATCTGGATGGGTATATGAATAGGAGGGGTTTGGGGGGATATGGGCCAGGTGCTGGCAGGTGGGACTAGATTGGGTTGGGATATCTGGTCAGCATGGACGGGTTGGACCGAAGGGTCTGTTTCCATGCTGTACATCTCTATGACTCTATATCGTGTAGAGTGTGTTAAATTGGCTGAAGACTATAGCGATGCTGGGGACTGCTGGTGTAGGCTGAGATGGACTATGTATGACTCTATGTATATAAATGATCTGGAGGAAAATGTTGGTGGTCTGAATATGAGGTTTGTGGATGACACCAAAATTGGTGGAGTTGTAGATAGTGAGGAGAATTGTCAAAGGATACAGTGGGATATAGATTGCAGATTTGGGTAAAGAAATGGCAAACAGAGTTTAGTCAGGAGAAATATGAAGTGATGCATTTTGGAAAGTCAAATTTAGGTGCAAATTATACCATAAATGGCAGAATCCTTAGGAATATTGACAGAGAAGAAACTGAGCATACAAGTCCACAGATCCCTAAAACTGCCAACACAGGTGGATAAGCTGGTCAAGATCTTCCAGGGTTTAGGACTGTTTAAAAAGAACAGGGAGGGTGGAAAAAGAGGAGGGGGTGTAGCATTGCTAATCAGAGAGTGCATCACAGCTACAGAAACGAAGGCTGTTGAGGAAGGTTTGTCTACGGTGTCAGTATGGGTGGAAATTAGGAACAGCAAGGGAACAGCCACCGCATTGGAGGTTTTCTACAGACCCCCTAATAGCAGTAGAGAGTTTGAAGAGCTCACAGGCAGGCAGATTCTGGAAAAATACAAAAGTAGCAGGGTTGTTGTTATGGGTGATTTCAACTTTCCCAATATCGACTGAAACCTCCTAAGTGCAGATGGTTTAGATGGAGCTGTTTTTGTCAGGTGTGTTCAGGAGGGTTTCCTTACTCCGTACGTAGACAGGCTGATGAGGGGAGAGGCCATTTTGGATTTGGTGCTCGGCAATGAGCCAGAACAAGTGTCAGATCTCGCTTTGGGAGAACACTTTGGTAACAGCGACCACAGCTGCTTCACATTTACCATAGCCTTGGAGAGGGAAAAGAGCAGCTACCGAGGGCAGATATTTAATTGGGGAAAAGGAAATTATGACGCTATCAGACAGGAGTTGGGAAGTACAGACTGGGAGCAATTGTTCCACGGAAAGAGCACAGCAGACATGTGGAGACTGTTTAAGGAGCAGTTGTTGCGAGTGATGTACAAATTTGTTCCTCTGAGACAGGTAAGAAGAGGTAAGATTAAGGAATCTTGGATGATGAGAACAGAGGAACTTCTCGTCAAAAGGAAGAAGGCAGCTTACGTAAGGTGGAGGTAGCACGGATCTAGAACAGCTTTAGAGGATTACAGGCTTGCTAGAAAGGAGCTCAGAAATGGACTGAGGAGAGCCACGATGGGGCACATAAAAGGCTTGGCAAGAAGGATTAGGGAGAACCCAAAGGCATTTTATTCACAGGTGAAGAATAAGAGAATGATCAGGGAGAAGGTAGGGGCAGTCAGGGATAGCGTAGGGAACTTGTGCGTGGAGTCTGAGCAGATAGGGGAAACCCTAAATGAGTTTTTTGCTTCGGTTTTCACTAAGGAAAGGGAATATGTTATAAATGAAAACTTAGAGGAGCTGGGATACAGTCTTGACCAGATGAAGATTGATGAAGTTGTTATGTTGGAAATTTTGGAAAACATTAAGGTTGACAAGCCCGTAGGGCCAGACCAGATTTATCCCAGGCTGCTCTGGGAAGCGAGAAAGGAGGTTGCTAAGCTGCTGGCGAAGATCTTTGCCTCCTCACTCTCCACGGGAGTCATACCGGAGGATTGGAAGGAGGCGAATGTTGTTCCTCTTTTCAAGAAGGGTAATAGGGAAATCCCTGGCAATTACAGACCAGTCAGTCTTACGTCTGTGGTCAGCTAGGTTTGGAAATAATTCTGAGGAATAAGATTTATGACTATTTGGAAAAGCATAACATGATTAAAGGCATTCAGCATGGCTTTGTGAGGGGCAGGTCATGCCTCACAAACCTTATTGAGTTCTTTGAGGAGGTGACAAGGCAGGTCAACGAAGGTTGAGCAGTGGATGTGGTGTATATGGACTTCAGCAAGGCATTTGATAGGGTTCCCCATGGTAGGGTCATTCATAAAGTCAGGAAGTAAGGGATACAGGGAGATGTGGCTATCTGGATTCAGAATTGGTTGGCTGACAGAAGGCAGAGAGTGGTTGTAGATGGAAAGTGTTCTGCCTGGAGGTCCGTGTTGAGTGGTGTCCCATAGGGCTCTGTTCTTGGGCCTCTGCTCTTTGTAGCTTTTATAAATGACTTGGATGAGGAGGTCAAGGGATGGGTTAGTAAATTTGCCAATGCCACAAAGGTTGGAGGTGCCGTTGATAGTATCGAGGGCTGTTGCAGGCTGCAGCGCGACATAGACAGGATGCAGAGCTGGGCTGAGAAATGGCAGATGGAGTTCAACCTGGAATGCAAAGTGATGCATTTTGGAAGGTCGAACTCGAATGCTGAATATAGGATTAAAGACAGGATTCTTGGCAGTGTGGAGGGACAGAGGGATCTTGGTGTTCAAGTACATAGATCCCTCAAAGTTGCCATCCAAGTGGTTGTTAAGAAAGCATATGGTGTTTTGATTTGGAGGTGCTGGTGTTGGGCTGGGGTGTCTCTCTACAAGAATCTCAGGGAGTCCCTCTCCCACTGCAACTCCCAGGTCATTTCCTCTGCCCTGATGCTCTTCACCTACCTGCCTATCTCCTTTTCTACCTATCCACTCCACCCTCTCCTCCCTGACCTATCACCTTCATCCCCTCCCCCACTCACCCATTGTACCCTATGCTACTTTCTCCCCACCCCCACCCTCCTCTAGCTTATCTCTCCACGCTTCAGGCTCACTGCCTTTATTCCTGATGAAGGGCTTTTGCCCGAAACGTCGACTTCGCTGCTCCTTGGATGCTGCCTGACCTGCTGTGCTCTTCCAGCACCACTAATCCAGAATATAGTCCAACAGCTTTAATTGGAAGCACTAGCTTTCAGAGCGCCGCTCCTTCATCAAGTGGTTGTGGAGAACCACAACTACCTGATGAAGGAGCAGCACTCCAAAAGCTAGTGCTTACAATTAAACCTGTTGGACTACAACCTGGTGTTGTGTGATTTTTAACTATGGTGTTTTGGCTTTCATTAACAGGGAGATCGAGTTTAAGAGCTACGAGATTTTGCTGCAGCTCTACAAGTCCCGGGTGAGACCACACTTGGAATATTATGTCCAGTTCTGGTCGCCCTACTATAGGAAAGATACAGAGGCTTTGGAGAGGGTGCAAAGAAGGTTTACCAGGATGCTGCCTGGACTGGAAGGCTTGCCTTATAAAGAAAGGTTGACTAAGCTCGGACTTTTCTCTCTGGAAGGAGGAAGAGAGGTGACCTGATCGAGGTGTACACGATAATGAGAGGAATGGATAGAGTCAATAGCCAGAGAGTTTTCCACAGGGCAGGACTGACTGGCACAAGGGGGTCATAGTTTTGAGATATTAGGAGAAAGTAATAGAGGGCATGTCAGAGGAAGGTTCTTTACGCAGTGAGTTGTGAATGCATGGAATGGGTTGACAGCGGTGGTGGTGGAAGCAGAGTCATTACGGACATTTAAGCGACTGTTGGATATGCACATGGATAGCAGTGAGTTGAAAGGTGCATAGGTTAAATTATTTTATTTTACATTAGGATTAATCCTCGGCACAACATTGTGGGCCAAAGGGCCTGTTCTGTGCTGTACCTTTCCATGTTCTATGTTCTAAGAGGACATTCAGCACGTTTGCCTTCATTGCCAGGGTACCCAATATAAAAGTTAGTGAGTTATGTTCCAGCTGTACAAAACGTTACTTAGGCCACATTTAGAATATTGCTTGCAGTTCTAGTCGCCACACGACCACGATGTGGATGCTTTAAAGAGGGTATAGAGTTTACCAGTCTGGTGCATCGATCCTTACCTTGTGGAAGGTCAACGCCAGCTCTTAGATACATCTTCCTACCTGTCCCTGGACTACCAACACTACGGAACCTTTGCATGTAACCACAGAAGGTGCAATACCTGCCCCTTCCCCATCTCCCTCTTCACCATCCAAGGACCTAAGGCATTCCAGGTGAAGCAGCATTTCACCTGTACCTCCTCCAATCTTGTGGATTGTATTCACTGCACCCAATGTGGCCTCCTCTACATCAGAGAAACCAAACGCAGACTGAGTGGCTGCTTTGTGGGACACCTCCGACCTTCCCATAGCCAGTCAGTTTAACATGGCACCGTGCTTGTGTGCCTACATGTCTGTCCTCGGCATGCTGCAGTGTTCCAGTCAATCCCAGCGCAAACTCAGTTTAGGCAGCTTACAGCCTTCTGGACTTAACGTTAAGTTCAACATCTACAAACCATTTTTTTTTTAAGATTTAGATTCCCTACAGTGTGGAAACAGGCCCTTCGGCCCAACAAGTCCACACCGACCCTCCGAAGAGTAACCCATTCAGTCCCATTTCCCTCTGATTAATGCACCTAACAATACAGGCAATTTAGCATGGCCAATTCACCTGACCTGCACATCTTTGGACTGTGGGAGGAAACCCACGCAGACACGGGGCGAATGTGCAAACTCCACGCAGACAATCGCCCAAGGCTGGAATCAAACCTGGGACCCTGGTGCTGTGAGGCAGCACTGCTAACCACTGAGTCACCGTGCCACCCTGGTTAGCAAGGTTAGATCTCACGGAATACAGGGAGAATTAGCCATTTGGCTCAAAGGTAGAAGACAGAGGGTGGTGGACGGGTTGTTTTTCAGACTGGAGGCCTGTGACCAGTGGAGTGCCACAAGGATCGGTGCTGGGTCCACTACTTTTTGTCATTTATATAAATGATTTGGATGCAAGCATAAGAGGTACAGTTAGTAAGTTTGCAGATGACATTGTTATGTTCTGTTATCAAGTCTTCTCTCTCCTGCCCCCATCCCAGTGGGAGTGTCTATCCTTTCAGGTCTGGCAGGTAGACAGACCATTGTTCAGCCATTTTCACATTTCAATCACTATCTGAACTATCAACATCTTTTCTCCACCAGTACTCTACATCCGCTAACCCTCACCATCCCCGCAACCTCTCCCCCCCCCAAACTATAGCATAAATGCTGCTCCTCCACACGTCAGCTCCAATGAAAAGTCATCTAGACTCGAGATGTTAGCTTGCTGTCTCTCCATGGATGATGCCTGGACCTTTGTGATCGGAACAGAGTCCAGCATCTGCAGTTAATTTGCTCCAACATTTTGTTTACCAGGATGTTGTCTGGAATGGAGGGGTCTTTTTTGTAAATATATTTATTAGCAATTTTTTTTAACTTTATAAAATTATTGAAAAAAAAATCACAACTATCAGTACAATAAAAAGAAAAAAAACACAAATTACAATACAACTACTATCTACTAACTACTAACCTACTCGTTAATACAAAGCAAACCTTAGCACGGTGCAAAGCAACACCAAAAAAGAAAGAAAAGCAAAAAGAAACACAAAATATAGAACATGTATGCTCGGCGCAACGCTCCCAAACAAAGGAACGGGAGCATTGTATACATAGAATCAAAGAGATGTACAGCATGGAAACAGACCCTTCGGTCCAACCCGTCCATGCCGACCAGATATCCCAACCCAATCTAGTCCCACCTGTCAGCACCCGGCCCATATCCCTCCAAACCCTTCCTATTCATATACCCATCCAAATGCCTCTTAAATGTTGCAATTGTACCAGCCTCCACCACATCCTCTGGCAGCTCATTCCATACATGTACCACCCTCTGCATGAAAAGGTTGCCCCTTAGGTCTCTTTTATATCTTTCCCCTCTCACCCTAAACCTACACCCTCTAGTTCTGGACTCCCCGACCCCAGGGAAAAGACTTTGCCTATTTATCCTATCCATGCCCCTCATAATTTTGTAAACCTCTATAAGGTCACCCCTTCAGCCTCCGACACTCCAGGGAAAACAGCCCCAGCCTGTTCAGCCTCTCCCTGTAGCTCAGATCCTCCAACCCTGGCAACATCCTTGTAAATCTTTTCTGAACCCTTTCAAGTTTCACAACATCTTTCCGATAGGAAGGAGACCAGAATTGCACGCAATATTCCAACAGTGGCCTAACCAATGTCCTGTACAGCCGCAACATGACCTCCCAACTTCTGTACTCAATACTCTGACCAATAAAGGAAAGCATACCAAACGCCTTCTTCACTATCCTATCTACCTGTGACTCTACTTTCAAGGAGCTATAAACCTGCACTCCAAGGTCTCTTTGTTCAGCAACATTTCCTAGGATCTGACCATGATGTGTATAAGTCCTGCTAAGATTTGCTTTCCCAAAATGCAGCACCTCGCATTTATCTGAATTAAACTCCATCTGCCACTTCTCAGCCCATTGGCCCATCTGGTCCAGATCCTGTTGTAATCTGAGGTAACCCTCTTCGCTGTCCACTACACCTCCAATTTTGGTGTCATCTGCAAACTTACTAACTGTACCTCTTATGCTCACATCCAAATCATTTATATAAATGACAAAAAGTAGAGGACACAGCACTGATCCTTATGGCACTCCACTGGTCACAGGCCTCCAGTCTGAAAAATAATCCTCCACCACCACCGTCTACCTTTGAGCCAGTTCTGTATCCAAATGGCTAGTTCTCCCTGTATTCCGTGAGATTTAACCTTGCTAATACGTCTCCCATGGGGAACCTTGTCAAACACCTTACTGAAGTCCATATAGATCACATCTACTGCTCTGCCCTCATCAATCCTCTTTGTTACTTCTTCAAAAAACTCAGTCAAGTTTGTGAGACATGATTTCCCACGCACAAAGCCATGTTGATTATCCTTAATCAGTCCTTGCCTTTCAAAATACATGTACAGCCTGTCCCTCAGGATTCCCTCCAACAACTTGCCCACCACCGAGGTCAGGCTCATTGATCTATAGTATTAACGCGGGAGACCCCCTCCGGGGCCCAGAGCTTGACAACTCTAATCATCCTGGTTAAACAAATGCCCTAGTTAAGATAACTGATAAATCCATATCCAAATAACTCAAGTAGGGCTGCCATGTCTTATAAAAATGGTCTGTTGTGTGATGCACCATGTTTGTGAAAAAGTCCAAGGGAATGAGCTCCATAACTAATTTCTGTCATCCCAGCAAGCCTTGTGGGGTTCTCAAACACCCAATTCATCAGAATATTCTTCCATGCACAGTATGCAAGAATATTAAATAGTTTCTTCCCATGCCTGTCTAAAGGTGGTAAATTCAGTAGATCTAAGAGGAGAGACATCAGGTCTACTTTGACTTCAGTCCTCAATACCCTCCCTATCTCTCCCTTCACCGCACTCCAATAAACACGGAGTCTGTGGCATGTCCAGAAGCAATGGGTAAGAGTACCTACACTTATTTTACATTTGGGGCACACTGAAGATGCCCCTTTTTTAAACTTCGCCAGACGGTCTGGTGCCAGATGAGCCCTGTGCAGAACTTTTAACTGTGTAGCATGTCCTATTAAAGATTGAGATCTTTTGAGTATTCTCCCATATGTTCTCCCATGGTTCAGAAGAGATCTGCACTCCCAGTTCTTGCTCCCAGACCTCACATAACCGGTTAATATCCTGCCAGGCCCTGCCACCCAGCAGGTGATAGAGGGCATTAACTGAGAGGGTGCTTGTGGAATGTAGCAATATCCTCTCTGTATTGGGATTATAGGGCTTAGTGAGAAGCGTAGGCTTCTTCTGGATGAAATCCCTAACCTAAAAAAAACAGAAAAGGTCTCTGCTGGGTAACCCATATTTGTGGCTCAGTTGCTCAAAAGACATCATAACCTCCCCCTCAAACAAGTCTCCTAAACTAGAAACTCCTCTCGCTGCCCATAGTTTGAACCCTGAGTCCACCATTCTTGGTCGGAACCCTGGCATGCCAACTATAGGTGTAAGTGGCGAAGTCTTGGATAAACAACCCTCACTCTGACGCATTGCCCTCCATGCCTTGACTGTACTAATGGCAATGGGATTCCGGTAATGGTCCATAACTGTCCTCATCTTATCCATGAACAACAGGTTAATACAAGGGCACTTTACTTGGGAGGCTTCAATATCCAGCCATATTGATTTTGGATCGTTACCTACCCAATCACAGACAAAGGACAGCAGGGAACTCAATTGATACCTCCTGATGTCTGGGAAATCAATTCCTCCCCCTCCTTGAGGCAACTGCAATTTAGTAAGTTTGATGAGGGGCCGCCCACGATGCCAGACAAAGGAACCAAACCACCCCATAAGCTTCTACAACGTTGACCTGGGAAACATTATAGGGAGCATACGCATGGGATAAAGCAAACGAGGAAGAACATTCATCTTAATGAGAGATATTCGGCCCAGTCATGAAATTGGAAGAGCCTCCCATCTCTGGAGATCTCGCCTAATATTGTCGAGCAAGTGAGCAAAGTTAGTCCGGAATAACAGATCAAACTTGGGGTTAATAAAAATGGCTAGGTACCAGAACCCTACCTGTGACCACTTAAAAGGGAACTTAGGGCCACCTTCAACTCCTGGCACATCCTTAAGGTTCCCCAAAGGCATAGCCTCCGATTTTGCAAAGTTAATCTTATATCCTGAAATAGCCCCAAATGAATTGATACATTGTATCAAATGGGGTACGGAGGTCATTGGGTTCGATAAAAACACAAGGACATAATCCGTGTACAGTGTAATCTTGTGCACCCACGATCTGACTTCCGGAGCAGTTATGTGGACGTTCTGATGAATGGCCTCTGCCAGCAGCTCTATCACCAACGTAAACAACAACGGTGAGAGGGGGCAGCTTTGACAACTCCCCCTAACAATCGTAAAATTCCCAGACTTCACCCCGTTGGTGATGACCACGGCCAGAGGGTGGTGATATAAAACCTCCACCCACCTCGCAAAGACTCCACCCAACTCAAACTGTTCTAAGACATAAAAAAGATACTGCCATTCCACCCGGTCAAATGCTTTCTCTACATCTAAGGAAATCACCAACCACTGAATCGATCGTTGCTGACAAACTTGGATCATATTCAGCAACCTTCTAATATTATTCGAGGACCTACGGCCCCTTATAAAGCCTGTCTGGTCCTCTTTAATAATATGGGGCAACACCCTTTCCAATCTCAGTGCCAGAACCTTGGACAGAATCTTGAAATCTGAATTTAATAGAGAGATGGGCCTGTATGAGGCACATTCCTCAGGAACCTTCCCCTTCTTAGGAATTAAGGAAATATTAGCTTCTCTCAAAGATGGTGGTAAGCATTCATGCATGTAGGAGTGATTGTACATCTCCAACATCGGCCCTGACAGAATCCCTATAAACTCCTTATAAAACTCACCCAGAAGTCCATCAGGGCCAGGCGCTTTCCCACTCTGAAGTTGCCTCCTGTATTTCCTGAACTGTCAAGGGGGCATTAAGGAGAGAGGCCTGTTCCAAGGTTACCCCTGGGAGGTCCAGGTTCTTAAAAAAGGTCTCCACTTTAGCACTTCTGTCTTCGCAACCATCAGACCGATACAATTCAGAGTAAAAGCTCCGAAAAGCCTCATTAATCTTTTTAGCATTGTATGTAAGGACCCCGGTGCTGTCTCTGATTGCAGTAATGGATTGGGGAGCATGCTTTTTCCTAGTCAGGTATGCTAAATACTTCCCTGGCCTATCCCCATAGTCGAACAGCCTCTGTCTAGCAAAAGCAAGTTCTTTTAGATTAGATTACTTACAGTGTGGAAACAGTTCCTTCCACCCAACAAGTCCACACTGACCCGCCAATCTGCACCCACCCAGACCCATTCCTCTACATTTACCCCTTCACCTAACACTACAGACAATTTAGCATGGCCAATTCACCTGACCTGCACATCTTTGGACTGTGGGAGGAAACCGGAGCACCTGGAGGAACCCATGCAGACACGGGGAGAATGTGCAAACTCCACACAGTCAGTCGCCTGAGGCTGCGTTTTGTGTCAGTATTGAATTCAAGGCAGCCCAAAGGGCCATGATCCGCTGTAGCTTAGTCACCGAAGGCCGCGCAAGATGTGCTGCCTCCACGGCTTTCAACCGTGTCTCAAGTAGAGCTGCTGTTCCTCCTTCTGTCATTTCCAGCTAGCCAAATAGGAAATAGCTAAACCCCTAGCAAAGGCCTTAGCAGTCTTCCATAGCATGGACAGACTACTAGCCGTGCATGAGTTGATAGTCAAGAATTCCTGAAACTCCTTCAAAAAGTATTCCACAAATTTGGAATCCTTAAGGAGAAAGGAGTCCAAACGCCAGTGCTGCAAACCTAGCCCTTCACTCTTGGCCTTAACCTCCAAATATACTGCAGCATGATCAGAGATAGCTATATTCCCAATTTTACAACCCATAATCGAATCCAGAAGGGCCGAGGGAGCCAGAAGGAGGTCAATCCTTGTGTGTCATTTATGTGGGTTTGAAAAAAAGGTGAAGTCCCTGCTGGTATGGTGAAGACATCTCCAAACATCCACCAGCCCCAACTCCTCGCATAAGTCAACCACCTGCTTGGCCTGCCTACGAAGAAATAGTTGGGGGCCCAAAAGGCATCCTGTCCACTGTCGGATCCAAAAGACAATTAAAATCCCCCCCTATAATAATGTGCCGTGTTCCAAAACTTAGAAAAAGCATGAATCAAAAATTTGAGGGGATGCGTCAGAGGACACTAGGCGTTTAAAATGCCATATTCCTCCCCATGTATCAGGGCTTTAAGTATCACAAACCATCTCATCTTTCACCTGCTCTAATAATGTGAATGGAAGATTTTTCTGGATAAGTACCACCACCCCCCTAATTTTAGTAGGAAAGGATGAAAAGAATACCTGGTCATAACCTCCCTGTTGTAATTTCAGGTGTTCCCCATCATCAAGACGGGTTTCCTGCAACAAAGTGATATCAACCCTTACCCTCTTAAGGCTAGAAAGCACTTTTTTCCTTTTAATAGGCGAATGACTTCCCTTAATGTTCCAGGTGCACCACTTAATAAGACACTTAGCCATATCCCCTTTCAGACTCCCTTGAACCCCTCAGAGGGAGAACCCTGCTTACAAAGCGCCGAGCATAAATAAATAAAGACTCATAGAATCGAGAAACTATATATACAAAAACTACTCTATCATAACTATAAACAACTATTACTACCAAAAACTACAAAGAAAACCAACTATAGAACCTTGAATGGAAGACTCTTCCCCCTGCCCATAGGGGGCACTCACCCTACCCATCCGCTCCTTCACAGCTCCTTCAAACCTGGACTGTGCCCCAGCCTTAGGCCAGAAAAAATAACAAGGAAATGATCCTTAAATCAAAAGACAAAGTCACTCCACCCATCCCTGGCTTCATTACACCCTAACTTGTGACTAAAAGAACATAGAACATAGAACATAGAACAATACAGCACAGAACAGGCCCTTCGGCCCACGATGTTGTGCCGAACTTCTATCCTAGATTAAGCACCCATCCATGTACCTATCCAAATGCCGCTTAAAGGTCGCCAATGAATCTGACTCTACCACTCCCTCGGGCAGCGCATTCCATGCCCCCACCACTCTCTGGGTAAAGAACCCACCCCTGACATCTCCCCTATACCTTCCACCCTTCACCTTAAATTTATGTCCCCTTGTAACACTCTGTTGTACCCGGGGAAAAAGTTTCTGACTGTCTACTCTATCTATTCCTCTGATCATCTGATAAACCTCTATCAAGTCACCCCTCATCCTTCGCCGTTCCAACGAGAAAAGGCCGAGAACTCTCAACCTATCCTCGTACGACCTACTCTCCATTCCAGGCAACATCCTGGTAAATCTTCTCTGCACCCTCTCCAAAGCTTCCACATCTTTCCTAAAGTGAGGCGACCAGAACTGCACACAGTACTCCAAATGTGGCCTAACCAAAGTCCTGTACAGCTGCAACATCACCTCACGACTCTTGAATTCAATCCCTCTGCTAATGAACGATAATACTCCATAGGCCTTCTTACAAACTCTATCCACCTGAGTGGCAACCTTCAAAGATCTATGTACATAGACCCCAAGATCCCTCTGTTCCTCCACCTGACCAAGAACCCTACCATTAACCCTGTATTCCGCATTCTTATTTGTTCTTCCAAAATGGACAACCTCACACTTGGCAGGGTTGAACTCCATCTGCCACTCCTCAGCCCAGCTCTGCATCATATCTAAGTCCCTCTGCAGCCGACAACAGCCCTCTTCACTGTCCACAACTCCACCTATCTTTGTATCATCTGCAAATTTACTGACCCACCCTTCGACTCCCTCATCTAAGTCATTAATAAAAATTACAAACAGCAGAGGACCCAGAACTGATCCCTGCGGAACTCCACTTGTAACTGGACTCCATGCTGAATATTTACCATCTACCACCACTCTCTGACTTCGACCGGTTAGCCAGTTTTCTATCCAATTGGCCAAATTTCCCTCTATCCCATGCCTCCTGACTTTCCGCATAAGCCTACCATGGGGAACCTTATCAAATGCCTTACTAAAATCCATGTACACTACATCCACTGCTCTACCCTCATCCACATGCTTGGTCACCTCCTCGAAGAATTCAATAAGACTTGTAAGGCAAGACCTGCCCTTCACAAATCCGTGCTGGCTGTCCCTAATCAAGCAGTGTCTTTCCAGATACTCGTAAATCCTATCCCTCAGTACCCTTTCCATTACTTTGCCTACCACAGAAGTAAGACTAACTGGCCTGTAATTCCCGGGGTTATCCCTATTCCCTTTTTTGAACAGGGGCACAACATTCGCTACTCTCCAGTCCCCTGGTACCACCCCAGTTGCCAGTGAAGACGAGAAGATCATTGCCAACGGTACTGCAATTTCCTCTCTTGCTTCCCACATAATCCTAGGATATATCCCATCAGGCCCGGGGGACTTGTCTATCCTCAAGTTGTTCAAAATGTCCAACACATCTTCCTTCCTAACAGGTATCTCTTCTAGCTTAACAGTCCGTTTCACACTCTCCTCTTCAACAATACGGTCCCTCTCGTTCGTAAATACTGAAGAGAAGTACTTGTTCAAGACCTCTCCTATCTCTTCCGACTCAATACACAGTCTCCCACCACTGTCCTTGATCGGACCTACCCTCGTTCTCGTCATTCTCAGGTTTCTCACATACGCATAGAATGCCTTGGGGTTATCCTTGATCCTATCCGCCAGGGATTTTTCATGCCCTCTCTTAGCTCTCCTAATCCCTTTCTTCAGGTCCCTTCTGGCTATCCTGTATCCCTCCACTGCTCTGTCTGAACCTTGTTTCCTCAACCTTATGTAGGCCTCCTTCTTCCTCTTTACTAGACATTCAACCTCCCTCGTCAACCAAGGCTCCCTCACACGACCATTTCTTTCCTGCCTGATCGGTACATACATATCAAGGACACGTCGTATCTGCTCCTTGAAAAAGTCCCACATTTCCACCACATCCTTCCCTGACAGCCTATGCTCCCAACGTATGCTCCTCAAATCCTGTCTTACAGCATCGTAATTTCCCTTCCCCCAATTGTAAAAACTTCCTTGTTGTGCGCACCTATCTCTCTCCATAACCAAGGTGAAAGTCACAGAATTGTGGTCGCCATCACCAAAATGTTCACCCACTAACAAGCCCACCACTTGTCCCGGTTCGTTACCGAGTACCAAATCCAATATGGCCTCCCCTCTGGTTGGACAATCTACATACTGCGTTAGAAAAGCTTCCTGGACACACTGCACAAACACCGCCCCATCCAATCTACTTGATCTAAAGAGCTTCCAATCAATATTTGGGAAGTTGAAGTCGCCCATGACTACGACCCTGTGGCTTCTGCACCTTTCCAAAATCTGTTTCCCAATCTGTTTCTCCACATCTCTGCTGCTATTGGGGGGCCTATAATAAACACCCAACAAGGTGACTGCACCTTTCCTATTTCTGACTTCAGCCCATACTACCTCCAGAGGCAGATCCCCCTCAAACTTCCTTTCTGCAGCCGTTATACCATTTCTAATTAGCAATGCCACCCCCCCTCCTTTCTTACCACCCTCCCTAATCTTACTGAAACATCTGTAACCAGGAACCTCCAACAGCCATTCCTGTCCCTCATCTATCCATGTTTCCGTGATGGCCACAACATCGTAGTCCCAGGTACCGATCCACGCCTTAAGTTCACCCACCTTATTTCTGATACTCCTTGCATTGAAGTATACGCACTTGAGCCCATCTCTGTGTCCGCAAGTAGTCCCTGTCAGTGCTACCTTCTCCACAGCCTCCCTACAGTCTTGGACATCCTGACACACAGCTAGCTTACTTGCTGGACTACAAGTCCGGATCCCATCCCCCTGCCAAATTAGTTTAAACCCCCCCGAAGAGTGCTAGCAAACCTACCCCCCAGGATATTGGTGCCCTTCTGGTTCAGGTGCAACCCGTCCTGTTTAAACAGGTCCCACCTTCCCCAGAATGCAGTCCAATTGTCCAAATATCTGAAGCCCTCCCTCCTACACCATCCTTGCAGCCACGTGTTCAACTGCACTCTCTCCCTATTCTTTGCCTCTCTGTCACGTGGCACCGGCAACACCCCAGAGATGACGACTCTGTCTGTCCTAGCTTTTAGCTTCCAGCCTAACTCCTTGAGCTCTTGAATGACCTCCCCACCCCTCTTCCTACCTATGTCGTTGGTGCCAATGTGTACCACGACTTCTGGCTGCACACCCTCCCCCTTAAGGATTCTGAAGACACGGTCCGAGACGTCTCGGACCCTAGCACCTGGGAGGCAACAAACCATCCGAGAGTCTCGCCCATGTCCACAGAACCGCCTGTCCGTCCCTCTAACTAGAGAGTCCCCTATAACTAGCGCTCTCCTCTTCTCCCCCTTTCCCTTCTGAATCTCAGAGCCACAGACCCCTTCACTGCAGCTTACACCTGCAAGGCTGTCCCCCCCAACAGTTTCCAAAGCTGCATACTTATTTTTTAGGGGAACGACCACAGGGGAACCCTGCACTGCCTGCTTCTTCCCCTTCCCACCTCTAACTGTTACCCAGCTACCTCTGTTCTCTGGCGTAACTATGTCCCTGTAGCTTCTATCGATCACCCTCTCAGCCTCTCGAATAATCCTCAGCTCATCCAGCTCCAGTTCCAGTTCCCTAACTCGTTCGGTGAGGATCAGGATCTGACTGCATTTCCTGCACACGAAGTCGGCAGGAGTATCGGTGGTCACCCCTACCTCAAACATCCTGCAGGAGGAACATTCCACCGCCTGCGCTGCCATGACTGTACACTGTCTCCAAAAACAAGAACACTGAGTCAATAACCTGTGGACTTTAAAGTTAGGTTAGAGGAGGAGGGTGGGAGGGAGGCCCTACGAAAGTAGGACCTGGGGTCTAGAACACACCCACTCAAATACTAATCACTTGCCTTCCCGCCCAGCTATGCGCTCCAACCTCACTTCCGCTGCCCGCTACAGGTAAGTAATTTTGAAACAAACTGTCTTACCTTAGCTGTAGTCTCCTGGGTTCGTTTTTGCTCGGCCGCTGCTCCCACTCAAATGACCGTTGGTGATTAAAGGGGGAGTATTTATACTCACCGTTCTCCTTCCCGGCTGCCCCTCTGTTTACCGTCACTTCCTCTGCTGCTCCCGCTCTTTTTGTGAAGAGAGAAAAAAAAACCGCTGCCCGCTACAGGTAAGTAATTTTGAAACAAACTATCTTACCTTAGCTGTAGTCTCCCGGGTTCGTTTTTCCTCGGCCGCTGCTCCCACTCAAAAGAGAAGCAGAACAAAAAAAAGGGAGGGAGACAACAAGGAACATCCACAAAATTTCCCATCAGAAAATCCAGTTATTAAAAATAAAAGGAACAATTTATTCCAAAATCTTTTCCCTGCTTTCCAAAAAGGAAATTATTAGGGAGAAAGAAAGGAATAAAACAAAAGGAAGGAAAACATGGGGAAAAATAGAAAAGAGAACAAACATTAACCATATTCCTCAGGCCAATCCGTCTATTTTAAAGTGTCCACAAAGTTTTTAGCCTTTTCTGCCGAGTCAAATGTATAAACTGAGTCCTCGTGACTGAAACAAAGTACTGTGGGGTATCTCACGGAGTACTGGATGCCCAGGTTCCTCGGCCTCTTTCTAACTTCATCGAAGGACCTCCTCTTTCAGAAATACAGCTGCTGAAAAATCCCGGAAAAACATGATTTTTGACCCCTTGTATGATTTTCGAGTTTGTCGATATGGTTTCGCAAGGCCCGCACCTCTCGCTCCAGCACCTGGATCCGACTGGATGAGGACCCCATCGCAGCTTCCAAGGCCTTAGTTCGATCCTCCACCTCCTCCAGCCTCTCCCCGAGGCCCTGGATCTCCTGCTCATGGTTCTGCAGCATGGATGCGATAGGTTGGACCTGGGCACGAATCTCCCCACGGATCTCCTCAATCGCAGCCCCAACTTTCAAGGTAAGTCTCTCCATCGCCACAGCCAATTCCTGTCAGGGCCCCCGGGGAGGTCAGGAGAGGCTGCTGCTGCTGCAGTCTCTGGTGTGGTAGGTGCTGCAGGGGAGAGTCCTCCCTGCTGCTGTTTGCTGGCTCCTTTTCCCTTTGGCATCCTTCCCACTCCCAAATATTAACAAATATGTGCTCTGTAAGGTTTTCAACTTATATTTCCACCACATAAAAAACACCGGTATGCCTTGGCTGTTAGGCAGAGCTGTCTACAGCAGTCCGACAGAATCGCCGCCATCTTGCCGAGTATGTATGGAGGGTTTTAATTATAGAACATAGAACAGTATAGCACACTACAGGCCCTTCGGCCCACCACGTTGTGCCAAGCATTTATCTTAATCAAAGATCAACCTAACCTACACACCCCTCAATTTACTGCCGTCCATGTGCTTGTCCAGCAGTCACTTAAATGTCCCTAATGTCTCTGACTCTACTACCACCACTGTAGACAGACAGGAGGCTGGAGGAACACAGCAGGCCAGGCAGCATCAGGAGGTGGAGAAGTCGACGTTTCAGGTGTAGCCCTTCTTCAGGACTGGGGGGTGGGTGTGGGGAGAGCTGTAGATAAAAGGGGGGTGGTGAAGTGGGGATAGGTTAAGACAGGTAGCGGATTGGTCAATGGGAGGAATGAATCCGGTTGCTGGCAGGGAGGAATGGAATGGAGAGAGTGGGGCTGGGAAGGGAGTCGGGGGATGGGAAGGGAGATTATTTGAAATTGGAGAATTCAATGTTGAGTCCTCCAGGCTGCAGGCTGCCCAGGTGGAAGGTGAGGTGTTGTTGCCCCAATTTGCAGTTTGATTAGGGTTAGGTAATCCCAACCCTAATCCATCTTGAAGAAGGATTACACCCGAAACACCGACTTCTCCACCACTACACCTCTATGAATCTATGACCTGATGCTGCCTGGCTTGCTGTGTTCTTCCAGCCTCCTGCTTGTCTACTGTAGATTCCAGCATCTGCAGATTTTTTTTGTTTCTACTCCCACCTACCTCTGACATCTCCCCTGTAGCTTCCTGCAATCACCTTAACATTAGGACTAATCACTTTAAAATTAGGACCCCTTGTAACAGCAATTTCTGCCTTAGGCAAATGTCTCTGCCTATCTACTACAAGATGTGTCAGAGTGTCGACACGAGTAATACCATTACACGTGGGGACACCTCCCACCATGTATGCGGCAAGTAATCATGTGACTCGCCCAACATGGTCTATCTCATATGTTGCAGACAAGGCAGCATGTCCCATTATAAAAGATGAAAATTTTAATCTAAGATTGTTAACTGTATCACATCTCCATGACACTGAACTTCTTTGGCTGTAAATTCTATTTGCACGATCTTAACCTCCACAAACCACCTGATGAAGGAGTGGTGCTCCGAAAGCTAATGCTTCCAAATGAGCCTAGTGGACTATAACCTGGTGTTGTGTGATTTTTAACTTTGTCCACCCCAGTCCAACATCAGTGCCTCCAATTCATTATCTCGTACACCTCTATCAAGTCACCTCTCTTCCTTCTCTCCAGTGTGAAAAGTTCTAGCTCCCTCAACCTCTCTCCATAAGTCAAGCCCTCCAATCTGGGCAGCATTCAGGTAAGGATTAGGAATTGACACGGGTTTGATGGACCAAAAGGCCTATTTTCATGCTGTTCTATATCATATAAATCTCTTGCTCTCACTTCCAAAATGAACTTCACATTAAATTCCATTTACTAACATCTTGCTCACTTATTTAACCTATCAATATCACTCTAAACTTTTGTTCCCCTCTCAAAACTACATTTCTACTTAGTGTCTGTAAATTTGGCTACTGTACACTCACTCCCTTCCTTCATATATATTGTAAACAATTGCAATCCTAACATTGATCCCTGTGAAACTCCATAGGTCACATGTCACAGACCTGAGAAAGAATACCGTATCCCCACTCACTGCTTTCTGCCCATGAGCCAATTCTCTAAAATGCTAATACACTGCCTCCAACACAGTGGGCTTTTGGAGAAAGTGAGGACTGCAGATGCTGGAGATCAGAGTTCAATGTGGTGCTGGAAAAGCACAGCAGGTCAGGCAACATCTGAGGAGCAGATGAGTCGTAAGCATAAGCCCTTCATCAGGAATGAAGCTGTGGGCTGGGGCGGTTGCTGAGAGATAAATGGGCGGGGCGTGGGGCGGGCTGGGGGACACTAGCTGGGAATGCAATTTTTAGATAAAGGTGGTGAAGGTAAATCGGCCAGAGAGGAGGGTCGAGTGCATAGATGGGAAAGACGATGGTCAGGTCAATAGGACAGTGCTGAGGTTGGGCTTGAGACTGGGATAAGGTGGAGGGAGGGGAAATGAGAAAACTGGTGAAATCCACATTGATCCTGTGTGGTTGCAGGATCCCAAGGCAGAGTATGAGGTGTTCTTTCTCCAGGTTTCAGATGGTCAGGGTTTGGCGATGGAAGCAGCCCATGACCTGCATGTCCTTAGAGGAGTGGGAGGGGGAGTTGAAGTGTTCAGCCACAGGGCATTGGGGTTGGTTGGTGCATGTGTCCCAAAGATGATCCATAAGTTGATGTCCTGTCTCCCCAGTGTGGAGGAGACCACATCGGTTGCAGCAGATAGCGAAGATGACATCGGCAGAGGTACAGGTAAATTTCTGTTGGATGTAGAAAGATCCATGGGGGCCTTTGATAGAGGTGAGGGGGAGGTGTGAGTGCAGGTTTTACACTTCCTGTAGTGGCAGGGCAAGGTGCTGGGAGTGGGGTGTGGGCGGGGATGTGGATCTGACAAGAGAGCCACGATGGGAATAGTCCCTCCGGAAAACTGATAGGGGTAGGGAGGGAAATATATCTCTGGTGACGGAGGATGATGTGGTGTAAAGAGGTTGGTGGGATGGACGGTGAGGACCAGTGTGGTTCTGTCCTTGGTCAGGGTAGAACCCTCCCCCTCCCTCACCTTCCACTCCACCAACCACCTCGGATGCCGCCTGACCCGCTGTGCTTTTCCAGCACCACACTCTTGACCGTGGACTCTTACCATATAACAAACATTTGAAGTACATTGTTGAACTTTTTCTGCAAGTCCAAACACAATACAAGTACTCGTTCCCATCCAGTTGAACACAGCACACTGCCTGCTTTTAATACTGATAATTAGCTGGAACCAAGTCTTCAGTCTAAGTAATTGGAAATAGTTTTGGGCTTGACTATTAACAATCCATGCAAATGAAAAATGTGAAAACATCATTGCTATGATGCAGATTAAACTGGGCAGAACACAAGCATTTTCTCCTCCCAGTGTGAGGATGCTGTTCCTTTAACATGGTTATGTGGTCCTTGGTTTTTTTCAAACAGGTTGTAAAAGGCCAATTTGGGGTCTTTGCTAATAGCTAACAGATACTGTCCAAGGCAATAATCAGGAAAACAGCCTTTATGTTTTGTTTAAAAACCAGTTATAGAGTCATAGAGATGTACAGCATGGAAACAGACTCTTCGGTCCAACCCGTCCATGCTGACCAGATATCCCAACCCAATCTAGTCCCATCTGCCAGCACCCGGCCCATATCCCTCCAAACCCTTCATGTACCCATCCAAATGCCTCTTAAATATTGCAATTGTACCAGCCTCCACCACTTCCTCTGGCAGCTCATTCCATACACACACCACCCTCTGTGTGAAAAAGTTGCCCCTTAGGTCTCTTTTATATCTTTCCCTTCTCACCCTAAAATTATGCCCTCTCGTTCTGGACTCCCCGACCCCAGGGAAAAGACTTTGCATATTTATTCTATCCATGCCCCTTATAATTTTGTAAACCTCTATAAGGTCGCTCCTCAGCCTCCAGGTAAAACAGCCCCAGCCTGTTCAGCCTCTCCCTATAGCTCAGATCCTCCAACCCTGGCAACATCCTTGTAAATCTTTTCTGAACTCTTTCAGGTTTCACAGCATCTTTCCGATAGGAAGGAGACCAGAATTGCATGCAATATTCCAACCTAACCAATGTCCTGTACAGCCGCAACGTGACCTCCCAACTCCTGTACTCAATACTCTGACCAATAAAGGAAAGCATACCAAACGCCTTCTTCACTATCCTATCTACCTGTGACTCTACTTTCAAGGAGCTATGAACCTGCACTCCAAGGTCTCTTTGTTCAGCAACACTCCCTAGGACCTTTCCATTAAGTGTATAAGTCCTGTTAAGATTTGCTTTCCCAAAATGCAGCACCTCGCATTTATCGGAATTAAACTCCATCTGCCACTTTTCAGCCCATTGGCCCATCTGGTCCAGATCCTGTTGTAATCTGAGGTAACCGTCTTCGCTGTCCACTACACCTCCAATTTTGGTGCAACTGCAAACTTACTAACTGTACCTCTTGTGCTTGCATCCAAATCATTTATATAAATGACAAAAAGTACAGGACCCAGCACTGATCCTTGTGGCACTCCACTGGTCACAGGCCTCCAGTCTGAAAAACAATCCTCTACCACCACCCTCTGTCTTCTACCTTTGAACCAGTTCTGTATCCAAATGGCTAGTTCTCCCTGTATTCCATGAGATCTAACCTTGCTAATCAGTCTCCCATGGGGAACCTTGTCGAACGCCTTACTGAAGTCCACATAGATCACATCTACTGCTCTGCCCTCATTAATCCTTTGTTACTTCTTCAAAAAACTCAATCAAATTTGTGAGACATGATTTCCCATGCACAAAGCCATGTTGACTATCCTTAATCAGTCCTTGCCTTTCCAAATACATGTACATCCTGTCCCTCAGGATTCCCTCCAACAACTTGCCCACCACCGAGGTCAGGCTCACCGGTCTATAGTTCCCTGGCTTGTCTTTACCGCCCTTCTTAAACAGTGGCACCACGTTTGCCAACCTCCAGTCTTCCGGCACCTCACCTGTGACTATTGATGAGACAAATATCTCAGCAAGAGGCCCAGCAATCACTTCTCTAGCTTCCCACAGAGTTCTCGGGTACACCTGATCAGGTCCTGGTGATTTATCCACTTTTAACCGTTTCAAAACATCCAGCACTTCCTTCTCTGTAATCTGGACATTTTGCAAGATTTCCCTACAGTCTATATCTTCTGTATCCTTTTCCACAGTAAATACTGATGCAAAATATTCATTTAGTATCACCCCCATTTTCTGTGGCTCCACACAAAGGCTGCCTTGCTGATCTTTGAGGGGCCCTATTCTCTCCCTAGTTACCCTTTTGTCCTTAATATATTTGTAAAAGCCTTTTGGATTCTCCTTAATTCTATTTGCCAAAGCTATCTCATGTCCCCATTTTACCCTGCTAATTTCCCTCTTAAGTATACTCCTACTACCTTTATACTCTTCTAAGGATTCACTCGATCTATCCTGTCTATACCTGACATATGCTTCCTTCTTTTTCTTAACCAAACCCTCAATTTCTTTAGTCATCCAGCATTCCCTATACCTACCAGCCTTCCCTTTCACCCTGACAGGAATATACTGTCTCTGGATTCTTGTTAACTCATTTCTGAAGGCTTCCCATTTTCCAGCCATCCCTTTACCTGCAAACATCTGCCTCCAATCAGCTTTCGAAAGTTCTTGCCGAATACCATCAAAATTGGCCTTGCTCCAAGTTAGAGCTTCAACTTTTAGATCTGGTCTATCCTTTTCCATCACTATTTTAAAACTATTAGAATTATGGTCGCTGGCCCCAAAGTTCTCCCCCACTGACACTTCAGTCACCTGCCCTGCCTTATTTCCCAAGAGTAGGTCAGGTTTTGCACCTTTTTTAGTAGGTACCTCCACATACTGAATCAGAAAATTTTCTTGTACACACTTAAATTCCTCTTCATCTAAACCTTTAACACTATGGCAGTCCCAGTCTATGTTTGGAAAGTTAAAATCCCCAACCATAACTACCCTATTATTCTTACAGATAGCTGAGATCTCCTTACAAGTTTGTTTCTCAATTTCCCTATGACTATTGGGGTGGTCTATAATGCAATCCCAATAAGGTGATCATTCCTTTCTTATTTCTCAGTTCCACCCAAATAACTTCCCTGGATGTATTTCCGGGTATATCCTCCCTCAGCATAGCGGTTATCCCTTATCAAAAATGCCTCTCCCTCTCACCTCCCTTTCTGTCCTTCCTGTAGCATTTGTATCCTGGAACATTAAGCTGCCAGTCCTGCCCATCCCTGAAGAAGGGCTTATGCCTGAAACATCGATTATCCTGCTCCACGGATGCTGCCTGGCCTGTGTTTTTCCAGCACCACATTTTTCATGTCTGGTCTCCAGTCCTCACTTTCCCCTACCCATCCCTGAGCCATGTTTTCGTAATTGCTATGATATCCCAGTCCCATGTTCCTAACCATACCCTGAGTTCACCTGCCTTCCGTTAGACCCCTTTCATTGAAATAAATGTAGTTTATTAGTCCTACCTTGTCCCTGCCTGCCCTGTTTGACTCACTTCTGTTCCCAACTGTACCTGTCTCAGATCGATCTCTTTCCTCACTATCTCCCTGAGTCCCACCCACCCCCACTTTACTAGTTTAAATCCTCCCGAGCAGTTCTAGCAAATTTCCCTGCCAGTATATTAGTCCCCTTCCAGTTTAAGTGCAATCCGTCCTTCTTGTACCAGTCACTTCTACCCCAAATGAGATCCCAATGATTCAAAAATGTGAATCCTTCTCCCATACAGCAGCTCCTCGGCCATGCATTCATCTGCTCTATCCTCCTATTCCTGCCCTCACTAGCTTGTAGCACTGGGAGTAATCCAGATTATTACTACCCTTGAGGACCTCCTTTTTAAATTTCTGCCTCTCTAATCTCCCTTCAGAGTCTCAACCTTTTCCCTTCCAATGTGGACAATGACTTCCTACTGGCCCCTCTCCCCCATGAGAACATTTTGCACCTTTTCGGAGACATCCTTGAGCCTGGCACCAGGGAAACAACACACCATTCTGCTTTTTCTCTGCTGGCCATAGAAAAGTCTGTCTGTACCTCTAACTACGGAATCCTCTAACACAATTGATCTCTTGGAAGCCGACATACCCCTATTTGCATTAGAGCCAGTCTCAATACCAGAAACTTGGCTGTTCGTGCTACGTTCCCCTGAGAATCCATCACCCCCTACATTTTCTAAAACAGCAAACCTGTTTGAAATGGATATATCCACAAAACACTCCGGCCCTCGGTGCCGGCCATCTATGTGACTGTATCTGAGACTTTCCCCCCTTCCTATAACTGCCATCCATCACATACTGTTGCAAATTCCTCATCGCTTCTGTTTCTCCAACTGATTCACTCGATCTGATAAGATTCGCATCCAACAGCATTCATGGCAGATATAATCTGCAGTAACCCTTAAACTCTCTTTAAACTCCCACATCTGACAAGTAGTGCATATCACTGCAAAAGGCCATTTTTGCTCCTTCACAATCTACAGACCCAGAAAATAACACCATCTTATTCCTCTACAAACACTGCCCCAGGTTAAATTAATAGCTTAAGTTTAATTAAGAGACTTATCTCCAAAAACATATAATCAAGAAAGAATCCACTTTACTTACGACTGCAGATTCTCTCTTAAAACAACAATTAATTTATCTGTGCTGTGAACTTCATCCAACAGTTCCTCCAAGATTAGCTGTGAATTTCACCGTTTGTTAATTTTCCCAGATGCACTCCGATGTCCAGTGACACACGAATTCAAACAGCAAAGGCGGTAACTGTGCAGTTGTACAATGAGAGTGGCCAGTTCTCCCAATTCAGGGATTTTTTTAAAAAAAGTTTGGTTTAGTTTTTAGCTGGGAACTCAAAGCAACAGCTACAGTGAAAAGAGGTTCCATGTGGTTTCTCTCTCTCTGACATCTATTTTGCAAGCAGCTGTGTTTAGTTTACCTTTTTGCCAAGAGATGTGTTTATGGGGATGTTTCAGAAAATTGGAGCAACATCATTAAGTTGCATTAGAGTTGCTTAGGTTTTCAGGTGGGTTGTTATTCTATTATTGTTCTCTTTTGTTTGTGTTTCGTTCTGTAGTCTGTAAATAAATTGTTTTGAATTGGAGTGGTTTGACCAACTGCATCACTCCTGGAATATCCGCCTTACATTTGTTTTATACTACTAGAACAGTTAGGGTCTGGGCTACCTTCTTGAAATGTTTTGAGAGGATCTGGCCTGGTCCATACCACCAGTTACTTGGGTTAGTTCCTTAATTCTGTACCCAGATATACCTTGAACCAAACTTAATCTGCCAATATTCTTAACCAGTGCGCAATGGAGGCTTGCCAGGTTAATTTTGCAAAATCACCAACAGGAAATCAAAATGCATTTTTATATGGTCAGAGTTTATTGAAACGTTGTTCTGAACATTACAAGTCGTAAAAGCAATTAGTTATTTCTTCAAACATTTTAAGTTGGAAGCTGTGCCATTTTGATGTGGCTACCATTTTAATAGTATTGTGTTCGAGACAAGAGTGGTTGATTAGTCTCCTGAAATACTTAGATCCTATTAAGTGCACACCTACATATAGCTTCACTCCTGATGCAGAACAAAATACAGGTATAATTCCTTCCATTTGAACTTTGTAATTAATCCAAAGTACATTGCAAAACAGTGTTACATAGTTACTTTTAGCAAAGATGTATTTGCTCCCCAGCAGGGTAAAGCTGTGTGCAATCCACAAAAATGTACAGTGACTTGACAAGCACAACATAGCTGGAATGAGGGATTACATACAATTATCTCACTGATAATTGCACAAGTGTAAAAAGTAAACTGAAAAAAGAGAGAGATTGAATAATCTAAAATTTAGGATATTCATTGGCAAGACAACAGACCACGATGGGTCAAACTGTTTGCATGGTATATGGATGATGACTACAATCTGGGTGCACAATTCAAACATGTCTATTGGTCAAATCCTTATACTGGAATGTAAGCTTTTACCAGTTGCTGAGTTCTAGATTTTTTAAAAAATTGCTGCAAAGTAAATATTCAAGCCTACCACAGACATAGCACAATGTGAGAATTAATAGCACAACTTCCACTTGAGGAGGAAAGAAAGTACGTGACTTCTTAAAGGTCACTTTGTATCCGACCAGCAAACGGATCTCAACCAACACTTTTCAGTTTTCCTAATATTCTTCTTCTTCTTCACCTTGATCCTCAACACTATCAGCGCCAACCTCTTCATAATCTTTCTCCAAGGCAGCCATGTCTTCACGGGCCTCCGAGAACTCCCCTTCCTCCATCCCCTCACCCACGTACCAATGCACAAAGGCGCGCTTGGCGTACATCAGATCAAACTTGTGGTCTAGTCGAGCCCAGGCTTCAGCGATGGCTGTGGTGTTGCTCAGCATACACACAGCTCGCTGCACTTTGGCCAAGTCCCCACCAGGCACCACTGTGGGGGGCTGGTAGTTAATGCCAACCTTGAAGCCAGTTGGGCACCAGTCCACAAACTGGATGCTGCGTTTGGTCTTGATGGTGGCAATAGCAGCATTGACGTCTTTTGGCACTACATCACCACGGTAGAGCAGGCAGCAAGCCATGTACTTGCCGTGGCGAGGGTCACACTTGACCATCTGGTTTGCTGGCTCAAAGCAGGCATTGGTGATCTCAGCCACAGAGAGCTGCTCATGGTAAGCTTTCTCAGATGAGGTTACAGGGGCATAAGTAGCCAGAGGGAAATGGATACGTGGATAGGGAACTAAATTGGTCTGAAACTCTGTCAGATCAACATTCAAAGCCCCATCAAAGCGAAGGGATACTGTGATGGAGGACACAATCTGACCAATGAGTCGGTTCAAATTGGTGTAGGTTGGGCGTTCAATGTCCAGGTTTCTGCGGCATATATCATAGATAGCTTCATTGTCCACCATGAAGGCACAGTCTGAGTGTTCGAGAGTGGTGTGTGTCGTCAGGATAGAGTTGTAAGGTTCAACCACAGCTGTGGAGATTTGAGGAGCTGGGTAGATGGCAAATTCAAGTTTGGATTTCTTGCCATAGTCGACAGAGAGACGTTCCATCAGCAGGGATGTGAACCCAGAGCCAGTGCCTCCACCGAAGCTGTGAAAAATGAGGAAACCCTGGAGCCCCGTGCATTGGTCAGCCTGTGGGGGAAGGAATAGGTAGCATGTTACAATTCAGTCAGAGTGTAGTATTCAGAAGGAAGAAAATTAAAAAGTATTCTTTTTGATTGGGAAATTAATTGTTTTGAGTCTTAAATTTATGGCAGCAAGTCCTGGAATCATTCTAGCTACTCAGCTCTGAACTCATTTATGTCCTTTTAGTTTATAATAAAGAAAAGTTTCCCAAGCATTTCAAATATGGATACAGCAATGAGATGGACAAAATTAGACTGTACGAGATGTTCTATTACTGGGTGAATGAGCAACAATCAAAGCAAATCCATATCCAGCAGAGTTTTGACATATTATTTCTTTAAGCTTCATATTCCATGATGGATCTTCCCTATTTGCACATCACAAACAATTATCTTCCCACCTGCTTAATTAGTCCAGATCACACTGAATGCCATCAGTATCCTGTAGTTGTCTCCGGTCACACTGTTATGCATCGTCAGCAAATACAATACTATGTTATAACTTCCTCTATTCATTTTATGAACACAATGGTCAGCAGACTTTGCAGAATGTGCCAATTTGAGTTTTTTCAAACACGATCTTTAATTGATCCACTGGATGTTTACACAGTTTTCTGCAAATGCCAGTTCAGGATCTGGGACTTTTTTTGTTTTAGAGAAAACCTTTCTTGTGTACTTCAAGCTGCCAATTCAATGATCCACACCTTAAACCACCCAACACAGGGTACCTTATGAGCTGTGGAATGATGATTACCAGCAGCTAGATGGAAACTATAAGAAGGCATTTCACTTGTGACTCTTAACACGCATCAAGGAGATGTGATCTTTTAGTTATCCACTCCCTGGTGAGGATTGATACACAGGTTTTCAGATGTGAAGGGAAATCTCTGAAGCCACCATTGCAGCCGAATGCATCATCACGTCCTTTAATAAAATATATGAAAATAGATCATGTGAGAGTAACGTGGTGATTCAAAAAGGTAAATACTGACAATAGACACTGTTAAAGCATTACACAAAGTACAATTAAGTTTATCCCTTAATTAATGGATAATGCAAGAACCTTACAAGTTTACGGAGCTTGTCAAGGACCAAGTCAATAAGCTCCTTCCCGATGGTGTAGTGCCCACGGGCATAGTTATTGGCAGCATCTTCCTTCCCGGTGATGAGCTGTTCAGGGTGAAATAGCTGCCGATAGGTACCACTACGAATCTCATCTGGAAGGCAGATGAAACATTACTTTTCCCTTCCCATGCATAAACAAACAAGGGATAAACCACATATCAATTTTGACAATGCAGCTCCATAAGCAGAAGAATTATAAACAAATTCTCACAATAGACATACCAATAACAGTTGGTTCCAAGTCAACAAAGACAGCACGTGGGACGTGTTTTCCTGCACCAGTCTCACTGAAGAAGGTGTTGAAGGAGTCATCTCCCCCTCCAATGGTCTTGTCACTGGGCATCTGCCCATCAGGCTGGATACCATGTTCCAAACAGTACAGCTCCCAGCAGGCATTGCCCATCTGGACACCAGCCTGGCCAACATGGATAGAAATACATTCACGCTGTAGGAGAAATCAAAAAGTGTAAGTCACATCAAATTGAAAGAAAAACTTAAGATATTAGTGGTGACAGTAATAATCACATTAGTACCTAAATATTAATCAGCGAGGATATTTAAAAACAAGTCTTTAAAAGGTCACCCTTCCCTGTGACCTGGGGACTCCATCATTAGGGGGACAGATGGGAGGTTCTGTAGAATGAGAGAGACTCACTGTTGGTGTGTTGCTTCCCAGATGCCAGAGAGTCTGCGATGTCTCTGATCGTGTTTTTGGGATCCTTGAGGGGGAGCAGCCCCCTCATGGTTTGCATAGGCACCAAACGACAGACAGGAAGAGAGATAGGGATTTAAGGCAGAAATTCAGGGAGCTAGGGTGGAAGCTTAGAGCTAGGACAAACAGAGTTGTTATCTCTGGTTTGTTGCCCGTGCTGGCGACAGAGAAGTTGAACACACAGCTACAAGGATGGTGGAGGGTGGGTTTTGGATACCTGGATAATTGGGGATCTTTCTGGGGTAGGTGGGACCTCTACAAATAGGATGGTCTTCACCTTAACCAGAAGGGTACCAATATCCTGGGGGGGATTTGCTAATGCTCTTCAGGTGGGTTTAAACTAATTCTGCAGGGGGATGGGAACCCAAGTTGTTGTTCATGTATATGAGAGGTGAGAGTAGCGAGGTCAGAAATAAGGTTTCAAGGTCACAAGAGAGCACCAGCAAGCAAGAAGTTGGTTCGAAGTGTGTATTTCAACATCAGGAGCATCCGGAGTAAGGTGGGCGAACTTGCAGCATCGGTTGGTACATGGGATTTTGATGCTGTGGCTATTTTGGATACATGGGTACAGCAGGGACAGGAATGGTTATTGCAGATTCCGGGATTTAGATGTTTCAGTAAGAACAGAGAAAATAGTAAAAGTGGTGGGTGGGGGTGGCATTGTTAGTCAAGGACAGTATTAGGGTTGCAGAATGGACATTTGAGGACTTGTCTACTGAAGTTAGAAACAGGAAAGGAGGGGTCACCCTTTTGGGAGTTTTCTATTGGTCTCCGAATAGTTCCAGAGATGTAGAGGAAAGGATAGCAAAGATGATTCTTGCAAGGAGTGAGAGAGATAGGGTAGTTGTTATGGGGGACTTTAACTTTCCAAGTATTGACTGGGAATATTATAGTTCAAGTACTTTAGACGGGTCAGTTTTTTTCCAGTGTATACAAGAGGGTTTCCTGACACAGTATGTAGACAGGCCAATAAGGGTGAGGCCACATTAGATTTGGTACTGGGTAATGAACGCGGTGAAGTGCTAGATTTGGAGGTAGGGGAGCACTTTGGTTACAGTGACCATAATTCGGTCAGGTTTACATTAGCGATGGAAAGGGATAGGTATATACCATAGGGCAAGAGTCAATGCTGGGGAAAGGCAATTAAGGTACGATTAGGCAAGATTTAGGATACTTCAGATGGGGAAGGAAACTGAAGGGGATGGGCACAATTGAAACGTGGAGCTTATTTAAGGAACAGCTACTGTGGGTCCTTGGTAAGTATGTACTTGTCAGGCAGGGAGGGAAGTTGTCAAATGTGGGAGCTGTGGTTAACCAAGGAATTCTAATCTCTTGTCAAGAGGAAGAAGATGGCTTACGTTATGACGAGACATGAAGACTCAGTTAGGGCACTTGAAATTTACAAGTTAGCCAGGAAAGACCTAAAGAGATAGCTAAGAAGAGCCAGGAGGGGACATGAGAAGTCATTGGCAGATATGATCAGATTACTTAGTGTGGAAACAGGCCCTTCAGCCCAACAAATCCACACCGACCCTCCGAACAGCAACCCACGCAGACCCATTCTCCTACATTTACCCCTTCACCTAACACTATGGACAATTTAGCATGGCCAATTCACCTAACCTGCACATCTTTGGACTGTGGGAGGAAACCGGAGCACCCAGAGGAAACCCACGCAGACACGGGGAGAATGTGCAAACTCCACACAGACAGTTGCCTGAAGCGGGAATCGAACCCGGGTCTCTGGTGCTGTGAGGCAGCAGTGCTAACCACTATGCTGCCCAGGAAAACTCGAAGGCTTTCTATAGGTATATAGGTATATCAGTAATAAAGGAATGACTTACAGTAAGATTAGGGCCAATCAAGGATAGTAGTGGGAAGTTCTGCATTGACTCAGAGGAGATGGGTAAGAGCAACATTTAAGCAGCATTTAGACCGACACAGGAACAGGAAGAGAACAGAGGACATGCAGACAGGTGGGAATAGTTTAGAATGAATTATGGCTGGCACAGACATGGTGGGCTGAAGAGCCTGTATCTGTGCAGTAGTGTTTGTTCTATCAAGCCAGGCTTTACTCTTGGATCTGTCCAGTATTCAATCAGCTAGGATCACGACAATGTAAATATGTACTTCATGATGCATACGTACACATGTTAAATCTGTGCAGAATTCAGATCTACACCATTTCCTCTCCTTTTGGGATGTTTTATCCTATCAAATTTTCCCCACTGGGCATTCTTGTCCACACATTAGGATGTCAGAGGTAGAAATTTACCAGAATTATAGCAGGTTAAGGATTAGTTACACAGAGAAGTAAGATTATTTGTCGTGGAGTACAGATGGTCGCGGACAAGTTTAATAGGTGCTCAAAGTTAAGAGATTTTCATTAAAAAACTGGTAAATTGAAAAGAAAATCGTCAAAACATTCATGAGCAATCAGAAGATAATCAATTTAAAACAATCAGCAAAAAGAAAATGAACATTTGTTAAAAAAAAGATAACGCATGCAGATTGATTGAATGGTAGCTTATTAATGAATAAATATTTGAAATGACGAACAAAATAAAACAAGGGGTGGCATGTGATCTTAGAGTTAATTTGTTCTGCTGACCGACAAGAAATTGAATGCCCAGAGGGTAAGGTGGTGTGTCTTTGTCTTATAGGTGGAAGATGGGAGGTTTACATTCCTATCCCTTGCCATTCAGGGATGATTTGCATCATCATCACCTACGCAGAAGTCAGCTGGAACACTGCAATTTAAATTCTGACTGCACTGTATATTTGCACAAAAAAAATTCACATCAGATTTAGCCATTAAGGGATGATTTGGATTGCATTGTCTCTAGGAGTGAGGTGGTCACTGCATTTTATCTTCAGTGGCGTGTGACTGCAAGGGAGTGACTGCGGGTTGTCTTGTGGGCATTGCTAAGTGTGATGTAAAGATTTTATATAAAGGAAGGACTGTTTCCTTTGTTTTACCACAATCCCGTAAGCCTTGCGAGGTCTTAAAGGTTTTGCCAAAGCCTGTACTGTATTGCGTTCAATAAATTTGGTTGCTTGTTCACAGAAGTTGGTGTGTTACAGTTGCATCAAGTGTGGAAGAACCTCAGGGGAAAAAAAACTCAACACAGAAACAAGTGGGACTTGTGTCTTTCAGAAAACTGATAAGGTTCTATGAACAGAAATGTGCACTTATCAGTGTCCCAGCAAATAAAAAAATCACCCAAACTATTCAAAACAATAGATGCTGAATTCAGAATATCAGACTGCTGAAATACTAGTCATTAACTGAGTCACTGCAGAAAGTTCCATGACCCCATTCTGAAATAAAAGCCAGCAAAGTTATCTCCTACAATTTGACCGCTATTTATCCCTCAATCAATACAATAGATTACCTGGCTGTTATGACAAAGCTGCTGGTGGGAGCTTGCTGAGTGTAGTGAGTTACCATATTCCTCATTTTACAAGCACCTGCACTTCAGGAAGTACTTCATTGGTCTCGAGATGCTTTGAGATCTGATGGTTGTGAAAATGGCTACACAAGTGCAAATCTATCTTGTGTTTAAAAACTCTTAATGACCTGACCCTTCCAAAACTCTACAAGAAAACCGTTTTGGGTTATTTATCCAGGTAGAAATCTACAAGAGCGCAAACAAACTGGTGGAAAAACTCAACAGGTCTGGCAGCATCTGTGGAGAGAATGCAGAGTTAATATTTTGGTTCCACTGACCCCTCTTCAGAACACCCTCTTCTGGTCACTCAAAAGTTTCTCAAAACTTGCCAAGCTAACACCATGTATGGGGCAACTGTGTTGTCACGAGCTTAAGTAGATAGGGCCTGTAGAGTCATTGAGTTGTACAGCACGGAAACAGACTCAGTCCAACTCATCCATGCTGAGCAGGCATCTTAAATTGATGGAGTCCCATTTGCCAGCACTTTACCCATATCCATCCAAATTCTTCCTATTCATGTACCTATCCAGATGCCTTTTAAATGTACTTGTACCAGCCTCTGCCACTTCCTCTGGCAGCTCACTCCATACACGTACCACCCTCTAATCAAAAATCTTGCCCCTTAGTTCCCTTAAATCTTTTCCCTCTCACCTTAAGCATATGCTCTCCAGTTTTAGACTCCTATACTCTGGGTAAAGACCTCATCTATTCAGCCTATCCATGGCCGTCATGATCTTATAAACTTCTGTAAGGTCACCCCTCAGCCTCTAATGCTAGAGGGAAAATAGCCCCAGCCTTTTCAGCCTCACCCTATAGTTCAAACCACCCAATCCCAGCAACATCCACACAAGTGGTTTTGGAGAAAATCTATAGCTCAGGTTGTGGATCAGGGTGTAAGTTTGCTCGCTGAGCTGGTAGATTTGTTCTCATACCCATGCAACGTAACATCAGTGAGCCTCTGACGAAGCACTGATGTTCTGTCCTGCTTGCTTTTTGAGTCTTGGTCTGTTGTGGTGGATGATATCACTTCCGGTCTTTTTTCTGAGAGGTTGGTAAATGGGGTCCGAATCGATGTTTGTCAATGGAGTTCTGGTTTGAATGTCAGGTCTCTAGGAATTCCCGTGAGTGTCTTTGTTTAGCCTGTCCCAGGATTCTCCCAGTTGAACTGGTATCCCTCTTCGCCTGTGTGTAAGGATACTAGTGATAGTTGGTTATATCTTTTGGTGGCTAGTTGGTGCTCATGTATCCTGATGACTAATTTCCTGTCCTTCTGTCCAATGTAGTATTTGATGCAGTCCTTGCAGGGTATTTTTGTATATGACGTTCGTTCTGCTGGTTGTTGGTAGTGTCCTTTAAATTCATTAGGAGCTGTTTCATTGTGGTAGGTGGTTTGTGGGCTACCATGACGTCAAGGGGTCGGAGTAGTCTTACCGTCATCTCCAAAAAATGTCTTTAATGTATGGCAGGGCCGCTGAGAGTCTCTGGGCATGTTGTCTCTTCTTGTTTAGATTTGATGTGTAGGAATTGACAGACTGTGCTTATCATGTCCCCACTGATCCTGAATACATTGAATAGGTGTTTTTCCTGGGCTTCTTAGTTCCTGGGCACTGCAGTGTGTTGTGACTCATTTAAATAATGTCCTAAAGCAGCTCCATTTGTGGGTGTTGGGATGATTTTCTCCTACACAGGAGAAAGAGAGCACTGCAGATGCTGGAGATCAGAATCAAAGAGTGTGGTCCTGGAAAAGCACAGCCAGTCAGTCAGTCAGGCAGTATCCGAGGTGCAGGACAGTCAATATTTCAAGTATGTGCTCTTTATCATGAAGTGGAGTATCTGATCAACGTGCGTGGCTTTTCGTTCTACTGTAATGTCTAGAAAGGAGAGTCTGTCATTGTTCTCTTCCTCTTTGGTGAGCTTTACACTTGTAAAAGGTTGTTTGTGGGCTTCTTATAGCTTGTTGCATTTCGTGATGCGAAAGACGTAATCCGCATAGCAGACCCAAAACTTCAGCTGGATCGTGGAATGGGCTGTTTGTTCTAACTTCTGCATAACTGTTTCTGCTAAGAATCCTGATATTGGTGATCCCATAGGTATTCCATTGATTTGTTTGTAGATCTTGTCATTGAAGGTGAAGGTGAAGGAGGTTGAGAGTCTTAGGACTACTAATTTGAGGATGATGTCGGTGCTGTCAGGTGTTTGTGTCCTTGGTTCGCCTAGCAGTGAGGCCAGTGTTTCTTTAGCCAAGGTGATGTTTATTGAAGTGAATAGGGCCATCACGTCGAAGGAAACCAAGACCTCGTAGTCCTCTACCTCGGTGTCTTTGATGATGTTGAGGAATTCCTGGGTGGAGTGGACAGTGTGGCTTGAGTCTTCTACTAGATGTTTCAGTTTGCGTTGCAGTTCCTTTGCTAATCTCTTTGGAGGGTTTGAGCTACAGCAAGAAGCTGAAAAGGCTGGGGCTATTTTCCCTGGAGCATCGGAGACTACGGGGTGACCGTATAGAAGTTTATAAAATCATAAAGGGGAATGGATAGCCTGAGTAGATATTGTTTTTTTTTAATCAGTAAGGGAATCAAGGACTATGGGGAAAAAGGTAGGAAAGAGAAGTTGAGGGTGATCAAATCAACTATGATCTCAATTAATGGTGGAACAGACACAATGGGCTGAATAGCCAACTTCTGTTCCTATGTCTTATGGTTTCTGTAGCAGTCTTCATCCATTCCTTCACCCCACTGTTTCCAACTGTATTAGCACTATTGTAGAAATTCCTCTATGTCTACTTTTTCTCATTTAAAATGCTCCTTTAAAACAGATTTTGCTCTTCTCATTACAACATTAATTTTAGCTCATTCATTTATACTTGCATACAATGGTTATGGTATATTTTCATATATTAATATGAACTATCACAAACATAAATCCATTACATTTTATATATTTTCTTCAAAAGAAACATGCTTGCAGCACAAAATTTAGCATCCCTTTGTTTAAAAGTCAAGGGAGCAGTGCTGCAAAACTGAATTGTTTAGTTCACTGCCCCGTTACATGTCAGTACTGGATCAGAAGAGAACTAAATGCAGTAGAAATCTGAATCCTGTTATATAGAAAGATTGGTCATAGAAAAATTCCAGAATAGGACTCATTGCTGTACACAATAGAATGCCTGTCTATACAGCAACTTTTAGAACAAACATTTTGGCATAGTTTAAATTATGGAATTTGCTGATAAAGTCAAGAGAATTGTGTGCACAGAAGTCTCATGGACTACAAAAATGAGCCAAGTTGCTAAATGTGCAACTTGTTTGGAATTTAAACCGACTATCAATTCCACCAGTCAGATCCTGGCTCAATTTGATAAATTTAATTAAAAACAGTTGCATGTAACATAATACATGCAACTTTGAAATTAGGGGACAATTAAAATGATTATAATTCTGTATTTGCAGGTACAGGCCCTCTGATATCTTGTACAATATCCTTAGTGCCCTAAACAAATATTTCAAAATATTAAGCAATTAAATCTTATTGCTCACCATGACAATACACTATCATGCAATTTTCAGGAATTAAACGGGTTACGCAAAATGGAGTTCGGTGCCCCAGAAAACAGACAGATACAGAACAATGACCAAGCAAACTAGTCTCAGACTATTTACAGAAACCGAACAAGCACACCTCCCTAGGAGAACACTCCACTAACACTAGTAACTAAAGCACACCTCCAGTAGAAAACTAGCAAGTGTAGAAAACTGACAAGTATATAATCAGTTCTCAGAATCAAGAACAATTAAGGCCCTAAAGGAATGTCTGAATGATTTATTTGGAGGTTTTTGCAAAGAGAAACGTATCCCAGTCTTTGCCTTTTCTTTCAAATGCTATTGATACAGATCATTCCCTAGATGAAAGCACACTGAGTAGACAACTGGTCAATGCTAATGCCAAAAAAGCCTGGAAAAGCCACATCTACTGTGGGAAAATGTACACAACTGCAAATACCTTGCAAGGGCTGAAAATTCACTGATTTGAATAAGCAAGGAAGGACAATGCTGACAGATCAGAGATACTCAGAACACACACTTGGCTTAATGTACTTTTTTTCCTCTATTCTATGAGGAATGTATTTTCAAACTTCCTATAGTTTGTATGGGGAAATACTTCTTGCAGCAGCTGTGGACCATTCAGACCCAAATAAGTAGCTTTTAAAGTTACAAGGAAACTTGTAGTATTTAATGTATTTCTAAAATACTGCAAAATGTTTAACTCCAACTTTTAAAAAATTTATTGTCTCAACTAAACAATCAGCAACTAAAGACCATACTTGCCAATCGATTTGGACAATGGTGCTGTAGGTGGTGGAATACTATCAATTACCAAGGTTTGTATTCAATTCATGTTTGTTACATTCCAGTTGCATGGGGTGCAATAAAAGGACTCAAAGATCTTAATAAACTAATTATTTGGCTAGGAGATTTGAGTGAAAATGAGTAATTAACCCACCAACCTATATTATCTCCTAGACCTCAAATCTTCCAAGTTTAATATTTACAATCTTGTGTTTATATTCTTAAGAGCCTCCCAAGGCTTTTCCAGCCTTATAACTAGATCACTCCACTCCCCTTCTATGGTAAATTATTTCTCTGGTGCAGCACCATCCTTCATTATGCTATTTAATGTACACTGCATCATTCATACCAAACTAAGTTACATAAAGATAATGGATTAAAAGGCTGGGATTGTTCTCTTAGCAGATAAGGTTTTGGGGAAAATTATTTCCACTTGCAAGCAGACCAGTTCCCACTTGTCATAAGATAATTGCCAAACGAACTAAATAGGGAAGAAGAAATGGCCTCACAGAAGGTTAAAATTTGTGATACATGATTTTAAAAAAGTGGTAGAACCAGATTCTATCCAAAATTCTAAATCGCAACGGGACTCTGCCAAAAAAGCAATTTGCAACTTAATGGGAAAAAAGTTGGGATGTAAAGCAAAATTTGATAGCTGGATTAAAAGGAAATCACTACAGATGCTGGAAATCTGAAATAAGAACATAAATAGCTGAAAATATTGGTCTAGCAACATGTGTGGAGACAGAAAGAGCTATTACTTGAATTTGAAGCTACTTCAAGATGGGAGGGTAGAAATATAACTGGATGCAGTGACAAAAAGGAGACAGCATGACAGGCAAGAGCAATCTACTCCACAATTCGAATAAAATCATGTCTGAACCAATAAACCTTAACTCCACTTTCTTGCCTTTTCTTCATAATCCTAGATTCCCTTGCTGATTAAAAATAAATCTCTCAATCTTGAATATATTTAATGATCTAACCTGTACAGTGGCAAAGAATGTCAGACTTACTAACTGCAGAAGAAATGCTTCCTTGTGTGTCTTAAATGGGTGACTCCTTACCTTGAGATTATACCCTGTGGGTCTAGATTCTCCCACAAGAAGAAAGAACTTCCGCACATTTACCCTGTCAAGGCCTAAGAATCTGGTATGCTTGAATAGATCACCTCATTTTTCTAAATGCCGGGGAGTAGAATTAGATGAGTTTAACTGACAAAGATCCTGGAATTAAAGATTAGAGACCAACCCATGATCTCTACCACTCGGCAGGACAAGGAGAGCACCACCTAGAAGTTCTCCTCAAGGACATACACTATCCTGACTTGGAATTATACCACCATTCCTTCAGTGTTGGAAATGTAGTCCTGGAACTCCTGCCCTAACAGCACTGTGGGCATCCCCAGACCACAGAATGCATATTCTTGAATGCAGCTCACCACCACCTTTGTCACAGTAATTAAGGACAAACAAAATGCTAGTCTAGCCACTTCATACCAAAGCTGAATTTCTACAAAAAACATCCAAAGAGAGTATAAATGCCAGAATGGGCATGGTTAATTACCTACCTCAGTATCCTATTTCTGCATTCTCCCCATTTCTTTTGATCCCTTTAGTCTCAAGAACTATACCTAAACCCTTCATGAAAATATTCAACGTTTTGGCCTTGACCACTTTCTGGCAGAGAGTTCCACAGGCTCAGCCCATTCTCTGGGTCAAGATTATTTCCCCTAAATGGCCTTCTTTTTATTCTCAGACTATGAGCCCCACTTCAAGCAGATGAGGGTGCTAGTGGTATTATTGCTAAACAATGAATCCACAAACTCAGCTAATGTTCTAGGGACCCAGGTCTGAGTCCCAAAATGGCAGATAGTGAAATGTGAATTCAATTCTAAAGAAAAAAATGTGGGATTAAGAATTTACTGATGACTACGAAACTTTTGCTGATTGTCAAACAAAATCCCATCTGGCTCACTGATGTTCTTCAGGTAAGGAAATCTGTAATCCTCTCCTGGTTTGGCCTACGTGATGTCAGACCCACAGCAGTGTGGTTGATTCTCTCAACTGCCCTCAAAGGTGTTCTCAGCCACATCCAAACAGTGAATAAAAAAGGTAAAGCAAGAAGGGTCACTGGGTTTAAAACACTAACTGTTCATTAGTTCTGGTCACCCTGCTGTAGGAAGGATATTATTAAACTGGAAAGGGGCACAGAAAAGATTTACAAGCACGTACCCGGGTCTAGGGGGTTTGAGTTAAGGACACAAGCAGGAAGTTGGAAGAACACAGTAAGTCATATAAAGCATCAAGAGGTGGAGAAGTCAACGGTTTGGGTGTAACCCTTTTTCAGGACTGGGGGTTGGGTGTAAAGAGAGCTGCAGATAAAGGGGGGTGATGAGGTAGGGATAAATGAATACAGGTATAGGGTATGACCTCGTTGGTTGATGGGTGGAATGATATTGGTTGGTGGCTAGAATGCAGGGTTGATAAGAAGAATGGAAGGGAGAGGAGAGGAGTAGGGCAGGAAAGGGAGCAGGGGAGGGGCGGGGAAGGAAAGGGAACAGGAACGGAGGGCTGAAAAGGAAAGTTACTTGAAATCAGAGCACTCGATGTTGCATCGTCTGTGCTATAGGCTGCCCAGGCGGAAGATGAGGTACTGTTTTTTCAATCTGTGGTATGATTCGTTGTGGCAATGGAGAAGGCCAAGGATGGTCATGTTGTAAAGGGAGTGGGAAGGAAATTAAAATAGGTGACTGGGAGGTCAGGTCTGTCGCATGTGGGCTCAGCTGAGATGTTCAGCAAAACATTGAGTTTACTCACACATTGGGTGCACCGTATACAGTAAACTAGGTTGGATGAGATGCAGGTGAACCTCTGTCACACCTGGAAGGGCTGTTTGGGGCACAGATGGTGAGGTGGGTGGTGTGCTGGGTAGGCTGGGACTTTTTCCTGAGTGTAGGAGGTTGACGTAACCCGTAGAGGTATATCAAATTGAGGGGCATGGCTAGGGTGAATAGCCAAGGTCTTTTCTCTAGGGTTGGGGAATTCAAAATTAGACAGCATATTTTTATGGAGAAAGATTTAAAAATGACCAGAGGGGCTTTTTTTTTTAAACACAGGGTGGTACTTTTATAGATAGAACTGCCAGAGGAAGCAGTAGCAGCAGCTATAATACAACATTTAAAAGACACTTGGACAAGAACATGATTAGAAAATGCTTAGAGGAACATGGGCCCACAGCAGGCAATGGGACTAGTTTAGTTTGAGAGAGTTTGTGCAGACAAGTTGGATCAAATGGTCTGTTTCCTTGCTGTATGACTACGACCTGCTGACAGATTCTGAATCCCTACAGGGTGGAAACAGGCCATTTTGGCCCAACAAGTCCACATCAAGCCTCTAAAGTAAACCACCCAGACCCACTCCCCTACCCGACATTTCCCCTGACTAATGCACCTAACCTACACATCCCTGAACGCTGTGGGCAATTTAGCATGGCCAATTCACCTAACTTGCACATCTTTGGACTGTGGAAGGAAACTGGAGCACCTGAAGGAAACCCATGCCATTATTGTATCCGTTGCTCCCGACACGGTCTCCTCTACATTGGGGAAACTGGGCGCCTCCTAGCAGAGCGCTTTAGGGGAACATCTCTGGGACACCCGTACCAATCAACCACACCACCCTGTAGCCCAACGTTTCAACTCCCTCTCCCACTCTGCCAAGGACATGGAGGTCCTGGGCCTCCTTCACCGCCGCTCCCTCACCACCAGACGCCTGGAGGAAGAACGCCTCATCTTCCCCCTCGGAACACTTCAACCCCAGGGTATCAATGTGGACTTCAACAGATTCCTCATTTCCCCTTCCCCCACCTCACCCTAGTTCTAAACGTCCAGCTCAGCATGTCCCCGTGACTTGTCCGGACTTGTCCTACCTGCCTATCTCCTTTTCCACCTATCCACTCCACCCTCTCCTCCCTGACCTATCACCTTCATCCACTCCCCCACTCACCCATTGTACTCTATGCTACTCTCTCCCCACCCCCACCCTCCTCTAGCTTATCTCTCCACGCTTCAGGCTCACTGCCTTTATTCCTGATGAAAAGCTTTTGCCCGAAACGTCAATTTCGCTGCTCGTTGGATGCTGCCTGAACTGCTGTGCTCTTCCAGCACCACTAATCCAGAATCTGGTTTCCAGCATCTGCAGTCATTGGGGTAAAAACAATGTCATCACCGCGTCTGACGCGTGCGCACTAACCGGCCTGCCGACAGCCGGCCACCACGCAAGCGCACCGGGGCCGTCGCCATTTTCCATCCCACACCACCCCCTCCCCCCGGGAGAGCGCCGCCATTTTAGAAAAAAATGCAGGGAGGGAGGAGAAACAACAATAAGGTTTTCCCGGTACAGCCTGTCGCCTTCGGTTAAACGACCTCGAAATTCCATCGAGACGTAGCTATAGGCGGCTGCCTCACCTTAAATTCGGATGTGGCGTTTCAAATAAAGTAAAGGCGGGAAGAGGACGGTGGGCCCCAAAGCGTAGGAGAACCGTCCGAAATGGAGATTAGAAAAAAAAAGGAAAATTTCACCAAACCGGCTCTGAGGAATATTGGAGCTAGTTTCTTTTGTTTTGTTTAACACAGAAAAAGAACACCGAGAGAATGATGACACAGGGAAAACGTTCACCTACCATTGTGCTCCTCGGCTGGCGCGTTTGCTCAGGAATGAATGACGGGATAGTGTCGCGAGTCTCTGCGCATGCGTGGCGAAACCTGGGGCTGGTTATTGGCGTGAGTCACCGCGCATGCGTGGCGAAACCTGGGGCGGGTTATTGGCGAGAGTCTCTGCGCAAGCGCCATACCATCCCCCCTTGGAGGCGGTCGCGCGGTGACGTAGAGGCTGCTCCAATACCGCAGAGGGTGCCAGGCTGACAAAAAATTAGGGATTGATCAGCACATCATTGCAGCATCTGTGGGTGGAATTCGCATCCATGACTACAACTTCCAGCAACTTTCCAAACCCATGACCCCTCTTCCCTACTCCAGTAAGACAAGGGCAGAACACAAAACAAACAGACATTTCTGGAGAAACTGCAAGGTTTTGCAGTGTCTGTAGATGCCTTTATTTGTTGCAATAGATCAAGGCATTGGGGAGGGGAGACGATGGTATTACCCATCCATTGGCTTTCCCTTTAGTTTATTTTCCCAGCCTACTTTAGATGACTCGAGGAGAAAGTGAGGACTGCAGATGCTGGAGATCAGAGCTGAAAATGTGTTGCTGGAAAAGCGCAGCAGGTCAGGCAGCATCCGAGGAACAGGAGAGTCGACATTTTGGGCATAAGCCCTTCCTCACCTTAACCTCCTCCCACCTATCGCATTCCCAACGCCCCTCCCCCAAGTCCCTCCTTCCTACCTTTTATCTTAGCCTGCTTGGCACACCCTACTCATTCCTGATTCCTGAAGAAGAGCTTATGCCCGAAACGTCGATTCTCCTGTTCTTTGGATGCTGCCTGATCTGCTGCACTTTTCCAGCAACACATTTTCAGCTACTTTAGATGACTCTCTTAAAAGCTTTGCATTCAGACCATAAGATATAGGAGCAAAAATCAGACCATTCAGCCCATTGAGTCTGCTCTGCTATTCAGTCATGACTGATAAGTTTCTCAACCCTTAACCTTTGATCCCCTTGATACTCAAAAACCTATTCATGTCATTCTTAAATATACTCAATGACCTGGCCTCCACCCTGGTGAAAAGACCTTGTCTATTTACCCTGTACATGCCCCTCATGATTTTATGAACTTCTATAAGGCCACCCCTCAGCCTCTGCTCCAGGGAAAACAGCCCCAACCTATTCAGCCTCTCCCTATAGCTCAAATCCTCCAACCCTGGCAACATCCGTGTAAGTTTTTCAAGCTTCACAACATACAGGAAACACAGGGAGTGCAGGGGATGTTCAGCAGGTCTGACAGTATCTGTGAAAAGTGAAATGGAGTTAACATTTTGAGTCCAGTGTGACTTATTCAGAATGAGGAAGACTTGAAAAGTTAACTCTGTTTCTCTATCCACAAATGCTTACAGACCTGCTGAGTTTTTCCAGATTGTGTGTTTCAGATTTTCCAACTACATTTTCTTTTATTTTCAACTAGATTTTCTTTTATTTGAAATTCCACTATTTTGTGATTGCTTCTCTTACAGGATCCCTCACTATAATTTTTTTAATGAATCCTGCTCCATTATACATTACTAAATCTAAAATCCATACTGATGAAGGACTTATTCCTGAAACGTTGATTCTCCTGCTCCTCGGATGCTGCCTGACCTGCTGTGCTTTCCCAGTAACACACTCTCCACTCTGATGTCCAGCATTGGCAGTCACTTTCTCCTAAATCTAAAGTAGCCTGTTTCTGACTAAGTTCTGCAATGTACTGCTTTAAGAAATAACCCTCGATGCAGTCTACAAATTTATGTTCTGTGATGCCCTTCCCCATTTGATTTATTCAGTCAATTTGCAGATTAAAATCACCCATGACAATCATAGTGTCCTTCTTACGCACCTCCATTATTTCCTGATTTATACTTTGTCCTATAGCAAGGCATCGCTTTGGAGGCTATAGGTGAATTCTTACCCTTGCCATTCCTTTTCTTCCCCAAACTATTCCACATCACGACATATCTGTATCACTGCTTACCACTGCGCTGATACCTTCATTTATTAACCAAGCTACCCCACCTCCTTTTCCTTTTTGCCTATTTTTTCTAGAACTGAATACCCTTGAATATCGATTTTCCAATCCTGGTCACCCTGCAACCATGTTTCTGTGATAGCTATCAAATCATTTCCATTTATTACTATTTGTGTAGTCAACTCGTCTAGCTTGTTAAAAATGCTGTGTTTTCAGACAAAGAGCCTTAACCTTTTATTTTCTTTACCAGTATTACTTTCTCTAGTTCCAATTTCTGCTACACTCTTCTGTGCATGTTTTCCTGTAACACTTTGATTATCATTTGCCTCTTCATTATCGTGCAGCTTGTTTCTTTTTGTCTTTCTATATTTCCTTTCAACCAAATCATCCATCCCACTAATTAGTTAAAGCCCAATCCACACCTGTAGTTATATGATTCGCCAAGAAACCAGGCCCAGCATGGTTCAAATGGACCCCATCCCAAATGAACAGCTCTCACTGTTAGTATCCCATCGATCATAACCCATTTCTCCCACACCAGTCTTTGAACCATGCATTTACCTATCTAATCTTCTTTATCCTATGCCAATTTGCACATAGCACAGGTAGTAATCCACAGATTATTACCTTAGTGGTTCTGATTTTTATTTTCGATCCAAACTGCTCAAACTTCCTTAGATGAACCTCTTTTCAAGTCATACCTATGTCATTTGTACTAGTTTTCCAGTGGATTTCAGCAGGGCTCGGTGCTGGGGCTCTTGTGGTTCATGTTTAACATGAATGATTTGAACTTTAAAGTGGGGGATATGATGAAAATGTTGTGGATGATACAAAAATTGGCAGGGTGGCAAATAATGAGGAGGATAGCTGTGAACTGCAGGAGGATATTGATGGACTAATTAGCTGGGCAAAGCAGTTGGTGCAATAGTAATGTCACAAAACTAGTAATTTAGAGGTACGATCTAATGTTCTGGAGAAATAGGTTCAAATCCCTACATCGGAGATTGTGATATCTGAACTCGACAAAAGTCTGGAAATAAAACTTAGTCTAAAGGTGACCATATAATCATTCTCATGTGTCGTAAAAATTAATGTCCTTTAGGTAGGGAAATCTCTTGTCCTTTTCTGGTCTGGCCTACACGTAACTCCAGACCCACAGCAATGTAGTTGACTCCTGACTGCCCTCTGAAATGAGCCTAGCAAGCCAACCAATTCAGGGACAATTAGGGACAGCTCAGACATTGGTGCCCACATCCTGTGAATGAATATTTAAAAAATGGAATTCAACCTGGAAAAGAGTGAAGTAATGCATTCGGGGAAGTCTAACAAGGCAAGGGATTAGACAATGAATGGTACAATCCTGGAAAGTACTGAAGATCAGAAGGACCTCATTTTGCATATCCAGAGATTCTCCTGAAGGTTGCAATGCAACTTGATAAGGTGCTTAAGAAGACATGTGCGATATTTGCCTTTACTAACCAAGGCTTAGAATACATGAGCAATGAGGTTTATGCTACAACTATACAAAACACTGGTTAAGCCACAACTGGAGTACTAAATACAGTTTGGTAAATAAATACATTATGGAAAGAATGTGATTTCACTGGAAAGGATGCAGAGATTTACCAGGATGCTGCCTGGGCGATGAGGGTCTGAGCTATGAAGAAACATTGGATCGGCAAGGGTCATTTTTCTTATAGCAGCAAAGATTAAAAGAGGACTTGTTAGAGGAATATCAGATCATGAGGGGCATAGATAGAGTGGATACAAAGACACTTTGTCCATTAGTAAAGAGGTCAATAAGCAGGGGGCATAGATTTAGACTAAGAGGAGAATTCAGGAGAAAGTTTTTCTCCTACAGGCTTGTAGGAGCCTAAAACTGACTGCTTGAAAGGATGGTTGAATCAGAAACTCCTAAAATTTAAACAGTATTTAGATATTGACTTGTGTTGCCATTGTTTTTAGTTCTATAAATCGGAAAATGTAATCACATGCACAGGGACAATGGGCTGAATGGCCTCCTTCAATGTTGTAAATATCTATTAGTTCACTAAAAACGGTAAGGAAACTTTGACTTTTATCTGGGGTGGCTTGATTACATAGAGGTGGAAGTCAGATTAAAACTGATTGAACCACATCCGGAGCACTGCATGCAATTGTGTAATCATAGAAGGGTCTATTGAAATTGGAATGTTGTACAGATTGTTCAGAGTGATACTGTGATAAAAGCGTTAAATTATGAGGACAGATTTGACAGACTAGTTTTGAATTCCCTTGCATATAGGAGATTAATGCATGACCTAATTGAAATTCTTAAGATGATTAAATGGTGGAGAGGAACTATTTCCTCTGTTGGGTGAAGGCCAGAACAAGGAGATTAACCTTTAAAATTAAAGCTAGGCCATTCAGGAAGCACGCAAAGTGGAGTTCAAATCTGCAACACTATCTCCAAAATGCTGTTGAGACTTATGGTCAGTGAAACTAATTGATTTTTGTTGTTAGGGCTGTGGTGGGTACTTGCACCAAGATGTATAAACAGAATTAAGATACGGAGTGGCCATAATTTGATTGAAAGGCAGGAGAAGCCAGTGGGGCTGGATGGCCTCTTCCTGCTTCCATGTCAACAGAAAGTCATACACAACTGTTTAATATAGATGAAATTTTATTTGTTAATTGCTGCATACATCTCATGTATTCCATCACTACAATCCTGATAACTAAGAAATGGTCAATGCTTGCTTTTTCTTGATTTTAAGCTAGTTGGTACCAACTTGTTGTGCAGGCAATGAACTGAATTATGCATTATTAAAGGAAAGGGAAGAATCTGCAAAGATTTGAAATAAAAAATGAACAGTACAGAGAAGTTAAGGGGCAGGATCCTTTGACAGATATGCTAATCCTTCTTTCCAGCCAGCAATGGGCCTGCAGTCTACTTTTGTGTCTCTATGTCGTTTCTCGATTTTGTGCCCATTTGCCTGTCAAGAATGCTTGAGATCAGAGTTTTCAACTTGAATCACATCAGCTCATTGAACCCTAATATTATCAGTGCTAGGACTACTTTTGAGCATTTAATACTCCTCACCTTCTTCTGCTTCTCCTTCACCCTCAATGCTGTCAGTTCCAACTTCTTCATAATCTTTCTCCAAGGCAGCCATGTCTTCACGGGCCTCCGAGAACTCCCCTTCCTCCATCCCCTCACCCACGTACCAATGCACAAAGGCGCGCTTGGCGTACATCAGATCAAACTTGTGGTCCAGTCGAGCCCAGGCTTCAGCGATGGCCGTGGTGTTGCTCAGCATACACACAGCTCGCTGCACTTTGGCCAAGTCCCCACCAGGCACCACTGTAGGGGGCTGGTAGTTGATGCCAACCTTGAAGCCAGTTGGGCACCAGTCCACAAACTGGATGGTGCGTTTAGTCTTGATGGTGGCAATAGCAGCATTGACGTCTTTTGGCACCACATCACCACGGTAGAGCAGGCAGCAAGCCATGTACTTGCCGTGGCGAGGGTCACACTTGACCATCTGGTTTGCTGGCTCAAAGCAGGCATTGGTGATCTCAGCCACAGAGAGCTGCTCATGGTAAGCTTTCTCAGCTGAGATGACTGGGGCGTAGGTAGCCAGAGGGAAATGGATACGTGGATAGGGAACTAAATTGGTCTGAAACTCTGTCAGGTCAACATTCAAAGCCCCATCAAAACGAAGGGAGGCTGTGATGGAAGACACAATCTGACCAATCAGTCGGTTCAAATTGGTGTAGGTTGGACGTTCAATGTCCAGGTTTCTGCGGCAGATATCGTAGATAGCTTCATTGTCCACCATGAAGGCGCAGTCCGAGTGTTCGAGAGTGGTGTGTGTCGTCAGGATAGAGTTGTAAGGTTCAACCACAGCTGTGGAAATTTGAGGAGCTGGGTAGATGGAAAACTCCAGCTTGGATTTCTTGCCATAGTCGACAGAGAGACGTTCCATCAGCAGGGATGTGAACCCAGAGCCAGTGCCGCCACCGAAGCTGTGAAAAATGAGGAAACCCTGGAGCCCCGTGCATTGGTCAGCCTGTGGAATAGAGCATTGGTGTTTAATCAGCAATAATGCAGCAGAACAAAGCAGGAAGCTGCTCCCTCAGGGGAATTCACCAACAGGTGCACTGGAGGGCCACTTGACACATTCAAAGTTTAAAGTCCATCAGTTATAAAATTAGACTAAAGGAATCATTTGACTTGGGGTGATCTGATTTGGTTTTGTCACAGATTACGTATGGAGGTCATTGACTTAAATTTGCAAAATACCTAGAGGCAAATTGTCTGCGTGGGTTTCCTCCGGGTGCTCCGGTTTCCTCCCACAGTCCAAAGATGTGCAGGTCAGGTGAATTGGCCATGCTAAATTGCCCGTAGTGTTAGGTAAGGGGTAAAGGTAGGGGTATGGGTGGGTTGCGCTTCGGCGGGGCGGTGTGGACTTGTTGGGCCGAAGGGCCTGTTTCCACACTGTAAGTAATCTAATCTAATCAACTTGGTCATGCTGGTAAATTGAGGAGAATGTTTTTCACTCGCCATTATTGGGAATTGGAATATCTCACCTGAAAAAGTACTGGAAGCTCATTTTATAAAATTCAAGGATAAGAAGCATTGATGATTAAGGGCAAAAAGTGAGGTTGTAGAAACTGAGTTCATTTGCTGTTTGAGCTTAAAAGCCTCCCTCTGTGTTTCTAAGTGTCTCGGGTGTGAAAGAATTAGGGAAGCACAATTTGGAGTCGTATCTGAACAGGTTAAGGTTAGCTGTTGGAGATAGTGAGAGTGTTTCTTTACTCAGAGGGTAGTGTATCTATCAATAAGGAGCCATGTTGATAGGTGAACACCAATCGCTGAACTTATTCAAGTAACAGTTGGACATGATCCAGATTGGAGTGAAGATCATTTCATACAAGAGGTTGATATCCAGGAATACTAAACTATGTCAGAGTAATCTTCTGGCCTTGTTTAGTGACCCGAAGGAAGGGATTTTGAGAGTAATTCCATAGATTTTTTTGTCCCAAATGAGCCGAGGATTTTAGCGAGAGTTTTGCATTTTCCAGGAGAGATTTTGGGGCTGTTTAGAAAGTGAATATATTGTGATGCACAAGGTACCATAATTGTATAGGACTGAATGAACCAGAGGATCTTCTCCTGTTCTCAGGGATTATATGCAAGTTCTCAGGATACCTGGCATCATTCACTGCTTCCCTGAATAAATGCATGAACTCACTTTCATATATCTCTGAGTACCATTTGAAGCTGTGCAACCAGCTACCATGTCACCAATTCCAAATCCCTCTGCCCCTCCTTTAAAATGTTCCTATGATAGAGTGAGGGTTTGGGTCACCTGCCCTAATATCCCCTTGTGTGACCTGGTATTGTTTTGCCTGATAATTGCCACAATGATTAAAGCACTATAGACTAAAGTAATGGGGCGTTAAGACCAATAAGTCGCCTGGACCTTATGGGATGCATCCTAGGAAATTACAAGAAGTAGCTACAATGATAACGGATGAATTGGTAGAGTTACCAAGGTGAATGTTGGTCCCTTGGGAGATGAACCCAGTGAGTTAATAGTGGGGAACATTGGCAGAGATGCTAAATCAATATTTTGCCTCAGTTTTCACGGTGGATGATAATAGTAACATTCCTATTGGAATGGACAAGTCAGAGGTGAAAGAAAGGGTAGAACATCGAATAAACAACATAAATAGAGAAATGGTACTCAGCAAACTATTCAGACAGACTAGTCCCCTGGGCCTGATGGCCTACATCCTAGGGTATTAAAGGAAGTGACGGCAGAGATAATGAATTCATTGGTTACAATATTCCAAAATTCCCTGGACATAGGAAAAGTTCCAGTGGATTGGAAAAATGCTGATCTAACTCCCTTATTCAAAAAGGGAGGGAGCCAATATGTGTGAAATTACAGAACAGTTAGTTAAACATTATCAAGGAAGCAATAGCAGGACATTTGGAAAGTCAAAATGCTATCTATCAGAGTCAGCAGGGTTTTGTGAAGGATAAATCACTTTTGACTAATTTGCTAGAGTTCTTCAAAGCTGTAACAAGCAAAGTGGATAATGGGGATGCTGTAGATGTAAATTATCTGGACTTCTGGAATCTGATCAAGCAAAGTCAGAATGAAGGGAAAATCATGCCTGAAATTTATTAGATATCTTTGAAGAGGTAACAAGCTGGATGGATAATCAGGAAGCAGTAGATGTAATATAATTTGGATTTCTAGATGGCATTTTGATGAGGTGCCTCACAAAGATACCATCTCGTAGTGTTGGGCGTAGTATTTTATCACAGGTATAACATTGGCTAATTAATAGAAGTCAGAGTTGGAAAAAGTGGGGTAACCTGTAACTGGTGAACTGTCACAGGGAGAAGTGCTGGGGCAACATTAATTAATATATATGAGGAAAGTGAATGTACTATCGCCAAGTTTATGGAGAAAACAAAAATAGACAGGAATGCAAGTGGTGAGAATGAATTTATAGGATGTGGGATTTGGACAGGTTAAGCAAGTGGCCATAAATTTGGCAGATTGAATATAAAGTGGGGAAATATGAAGTTGTACATTTTGGCAGGAGGACTAGAGAAGCTGAATATGATTTAAATGGAAAAAGACAGTAAAAAGCTACAGAATTTGGGAGTCCTCATGCATAAATCACAAGAAAAACATACAGGTTCAGCAGGTAATAGGGAATTTTGACTCTGCTTTCTCTCCACAGATGCTGGCAGCCTTACTGAGTTTCTCCAGCTGGTTCTGTTTTTATTTCACTAAGTTGAAACTGGGTATGGAAGAATTGTTTTACGAGGAGAGATTGAGTAGGTTGTGCCTCTACTCATTGGACTTTAGGAAAGAAAGAAGTGACCTAATTGATACTTACATGATTTTTAGGGGGTATGAAAGAGTAGATGTGCAGAGGTTTTTTTCTGTTGTGGGAGAGTCTGAGATCAAAGGGCATAATCTGCATAGTAAGGGATGACCCAGCTGAGTTGAGATAAGGGAGGAGTGAATCTGTGGAATTCTTTACTACAGAGGGCTAGAGAGATAGTCAGATTTTTAATCAGTACAGAGGAAACTGATTATTTGAAGTGTATTTTGTTCAGTTAATTGAATGCCAGATAATCGTTGCCGGATAACATAGTTAGCCACATATCGATCTTGTTTGGATGATCTGAAGTTCAGTTAATCGAATGCTGGATAATCGAGGTTCCTCTATATAGGAATCAAGGGTTATGCAGAAAAGGCAGCAAAGTGAATTAAAAGTTCATCATTCAATGAGCTCATTGAATTTTGGAGCAGACATGATGGGCTGAATGGTCTATTTCTCCTGTGTCTTATGGTCTATACAAGTGCCAATTATTTTTGAACACATAGAGCCTCTAAGCCCATGTGATTCCATTACGTCAGCAGCACAAGTGCACAACAGCATCAATTTGTGCTCCTACTAAAGATGCTCTTGCCAGTAAACCAAAAATAAGGCACCAAATATGCCTCTTTTTGAATCTTTAGTGACATGGAATTGAAACAATAAATCCACAGAAGCTGCAGAGCTCGGACCCAGAGGTTCTACCTGATTCACAAGGCACGATTCGGACAGTCCATCACAGCCTCATTCCTGATGAAGGGCTTATGCCCGAAACGTTGATTCTCCTGCTCTTCAGGTGCTGCCTGACTGGCTGTGCTTTTCCAGCACTACACTCTCAAGTCAGACAGTTCATAGTTAAGCTGTTGCAGTCATAGAGTCATAGAGATGTACAGCACGCAAACAGATCCTTCGGTCTAACTCATCCATGCCGACCAGATATCCTAACCCAATCTAGTCCCATTTGCCAGCACTTGGCCCATATCCCTCTAAACTCATCCTATTCATATAATCATCCAGATGCCTTTTAAATGTTGTAATTGTACCAGCCTCCACCACTTCCTCTGGCAGCTCATTCCATACACGTACCACCCTCTGTGTGAAAACATTGCCCCTTAGGTCTCTTTTCTATCTTTCTCTTCTCACCCTAAACCTATGCCCTCTAGTTCTGGACTCCCTCACCCCAAGAAAAAGACTTTGTCTATTTATCCTATCCATGCTCCTCTTGATTTTATAAACCTCTATAAGGTCACCCCTCAGCCTCCGACGCTCCAGGGAAAACAGCCCCAGCCTGTTCAGCCTCTCCCAATAGCTCAAATCCTCCAACCTTGGCAACATCCTTGTAAATCTTTTCTGAACCCTTTCAAGTTTCACAACATCCTTCCGATAGGATTGCACACAATATTCCACCAATATCCTGTACAGCCGCAACATGACCTCCCAACTCCTGTACTCAATAGTCTGACCAATAAAGGAAAGCATACCAAATGCCGCCTTCACTATCCTATCCACCTGCGACTCCACTTTCAAGGAACTATGAACCTGCACTCCAAGGTCTCTTTGTTCAGCAACACTCCCTAGGACTGTACCATTAAGTGTATAAGTCCTGCTCTGATTTGCTTTTCCAAAATGCAGCACTCACATTTATCTAAATTAAACTCCATCTGCCACTCCTCAGCCCATTGGCCTATCTGATCAAAATCTCGTTGTACTCTGAGGTAACCTTCTTCTCTCTCCACTACACCTCCAATTTTAATGTCACCTGCAAACTTACAAACTATACTTCCTATGTTCAACCCCCAGGCAAACACCCATTGCCAATTATCAGGGAGTGCTGCACTTTCTGATATGCTGCCTTTCAAATGAGCTGTTTAACAGAGGGCTATGTGTCCCCTCTTTAATGCACATCAAAGATCCCAAAGTCACTACCTGGAGGGAGATTTGGTGTGCTAAAACACCAGTGGATGATTTGCCTTCAGTTTTCCTGCTGTTATTAGGAACTGCATTTTACAAATCCTGTATTTCCCTACATTATAATGACTACAGTACAATAAGTACTTCAATGCAGGTAAAATGCTGTTGAAAGGCACTCTCAAAATGCAAGTTCTTTCTGACAGGTCTTGGTGCAATACTTACCAACTTGCGAAGTCTGTCCAAAACCAGATCGATCAGCTCCTTGCCAATGGTGTAGTGCCCACGGGCGTAGTTGTTGGCAGCATCTTCCTTCCCGGTGATGAGTTGCTCAGGGTGGAACAGCTGACGGTAAGTACCAGTACGGACCTCATCTATAATGCAGAATCATTTCAAAGTATGTTCACTTGTGCAGGACCATGCACACTATACACATGCATGCAGCTCAGCGTGTGGGCCTCCTTGTTTTTAAATGAGAAATTAAAGGGCTAGGCGTGTAGTAGAGGAAATAAAAACAGAGAATACTGGAAACACTCAGATTTGACATCACAGCAGAGAGAAAGACTGAGGGAACAGATCTGTGATTTTCAAAGACCTAACAAATTGGAACACAATTTCCAGCATTTTCTGGTTTTATTTATGATTTTCAACATCCACAGTATTTTGTTTGTCACAGAATTGTTAGAGCACAGGAGGCCAATTCATCCAATAACCTTGTACATTATTATTTTTTAAAAAGCCATTTGATTCCCTTTTTATTGTCTCGATTGAAATTACCTCCCCCATACTCTCAAGCAGTGCATGGCAGATCCTAAATACTTGCTGCTTGAAAATGTTTTTTTCTCATGTTAATTTTGCTATTTTTAATTACTTTACATTTGTGCACTCTTGTTTTTGATCCTTTCATGATTGGGAACATATTCTCTCTAAGTATTCTATTTTGAATACTTCATTAAGATCACCTGTGAACCTTCTCTCCTCAAAGGTAAAAATTCCCAGCTTCTCCAATTAATCCTCAGAAAAAAAAATTCCTTTTTACTGGATCTGTTCTTATAAACATCTGCACTTTCTCCAATGCCCTTACATGCTTCCTAAATTGTGTGGCCCAGAAATGGATACAATACTCCAGCTGAGGCCAAACTGGTGTTATACAAATAAAAGCAACATAGCGTCCTTGCCTTTGTATTTAAAGACTGCGCAAATAAAGCCCAGGATATTTATTGCATGTCCTGGCGGTACGGTGGCTCAGTGGTAAGCGCTGCTGCCTCACAGAGCCAAAGACCCGGTTCAATTCCAGCCTTGGGCGACTGTATGGTGTTGAGTTTGCACATTCTCCCTGTGTCTGGGTTTCCTCCGGGTGCTCTGATTTCCTCACACAATCCAAAGATGTGCAGGTTAGGTGAATTGGCCAGGCTAAATTGCCTGCAGTGTTCAGGGATGTGTAGGTTAGGTGCATTAGTCAGGGTAAAATGTACATTAATAGGGTAGGGAAATGGGTTTGGGTGGGATATTCTTCAGAGGGTCGCTGTGCACCTGTTGGGCCGAAGGGCCTGTTTCCACACTCTAGGAATTCTATGATTCTACCACATTTGCTGACATATGCACCCAGGTCCCTTTGCACCTGCATCCCTTTAACATTATATTCTATATTTTATGTCACCAGTTCATGTTCTTTCTGCCAAAACATCTCTGCATTGAACTTCATCTGCCATCTGTTGGCCTATTTTACCAACTTGTCTATGTCATTGTGAAGGTTCTACACTACTTTCCTCATGATGCTTCCACATTTTGTATCTGAAAAATTTTGACAGTATGTTTTGCACACTTAAGGACAGATCATGAAATGTATATCAGGAAAAGCAAAGGCCCTAACACTGATCCTTGGGGAACTTTGTCACATCTTTCCACCAGCTGTAAAAATGTTCATTAACCATTACGTTCCATTTCCAGTCACTAAGCCAATTTTGTTTCTGAAGAAGAGTCATATTGAACTCAATGTTAACTGTTTTCTATCTCCCCAGAAGCTACCAGATTTTCTGAGTTTCTCCAACACTTGCTATTTTAATTTCAGAACTCGAGCATCTGCAGTATTTTGCTTTTATTTGTATCCATGTTGCTATGGTCCATTTTATTCTGAGTTCTAACTTTGATCCCAAGTCTATTTTGTGACTTGTATTTATTTATTCACTCATGGGATATGGGTATCGCTGGCTGGCCCAGCATTTATTGCCCATTCTGAGTTGCTGTTAAGAAGGTGGTGGTGAGCTGCCTTCTTGGACCGCTGCAGTCCAGATGCTGAGGGTAGACAGACAATTTCTTTAGGGAGAGATTTCCAGGCAATTCTGCATTATTTCAAAATGCCTTTTGAAATTCTATGTGCGCTAAATCAAGAGCATGGCCTTCAACACCCATCCTGATTGGAAGACTCCAGTGAGTTAGTTAAACATGGCTGTCTTGAGAAATCAATGCTGGTTCTGTTTCGAGTAACCTGCATTTGACCACAGTCCCTCAACCACCAAAGTGAAACTGACTCATCTGTAGTTGCTGCCTTATCCTTATATCCTTTTTTGACCAAGGGGATAATATTTGCAATTCTCCAGTCCTTTGATATGACCTGAGTCTAAGAAACTGAGGAAAAATTCTTGCCAGTGTCTCTGTAATTTCCTTTCTCACTTTCCTCAGTATCCCAGGATGCATCTCACCCAGCACATTGCTAGTACAGACAGTCTATCCAATAGACTCATAGAGATGTACAGCTTGGAAACAGACCCTTCAGTCCAACTTGTCTATGCCGACCAGACATCCTGAATTAATCTAGTCCCATTTGCCAGCTCTTGGCCCATATCTCTCTAAACCCTTACTATTCATAAACCCATTCTGATGCCTTTTAAATGTTGTAATTGTACCAGCCTCCATGACTTCCTCTGGCAGCTCATTCCATGCATACACCTCCCTCTGCAAGAAAACGTTGCCCCTTATGTCCCTTTTAAATCTTTCCCCTCTCACCCAAAACCTTTGCTGTCTAGTTCTGGACTCTCTCACCCCAGGGAAAAGACTTTGTTTATTTATCCTATCCATGCCCTCATTATTTTATAAACCACCCTTCATCCTCCAACGCTCCAGGGTAAACAGCCCCAGCCTATTCAGCCTCTCCCTGTAGCTCAAACCTTCCAATCCTGACAATATCCTTGTAAATCTTTTCCCTCCTCCTTAGCAGTTTTAACCCTTTTTAGTGACTGAATTTCCTTTTTATTCATCCTGGTCTGAGTAGAATATTCTCCTTTGGTAAAGACAGATGCAAGGTATTTATCTAATACTTCAGTCATTCTGTCTTTTTCATGTACAAAGCGCCTTTTGGTCCTTCATTGGCCACACTCCTCTTTTTCTCATCCTTTCCTATTTATGTGGCTGGAGAAAACCTTTAGAATTCCCTTTAATACTAACTGCCAACCCTTTTCATATGCCCTCTTTCTTTCTCTAATTTGCTTTTTCATCATTCCTCTGAGAATTCTATACCCACCCTGGTTCTTAATTGTATTTTGTGCTGAGCTCTGCCATAAGCACTCATTTTCTTGCTTTATCATAATTCCCACATCTTGCCATCAAGGGAACTCTTAGATTTGTTTGTCCTACCTTTCCCTTTCAAAGGAATATAACTTGAACCGTCTTTTATATAAACATAGAAAATAGGAGCAGGAGTAGGCCATTCGGCCCTTCAATGTGATCATGGCTGATCATCCAATTCAACACTGTGTTCCCACCTTCTCCTTAAAGCCTTCAATCCCTTGATCCCTAAGACGTACTCCTTCTTGAAATTGTCCAATGTTTTAGTCTGGACTGATTTCTGTGACACAATTACACAGGATCACCACTCTAAGAGTTTTTAACCTGATGTCAGTCCTAATAGGCCTACCTGTATCCTTAGTCTGTAACTCCCTGTTTCTAGACTCCCCAGTCATCACTAACATCCCTCTTGCATTTATCTTGTCTAATCCTCTTTATATGAGATCCCTCCTTCTCCCATCCACCTCCCAAGCAATTCCTTCTAAATTCCAATCAAAATAGTTCAAAGTGATATAGTCTCTCTTCATGCATCAGCCCTGCCATCCCAGGGATCGGTCTGGTAGACCTTTTTTGCACTCCCTCCATCGCCAGTACATCCTTCCTCAGATAAGGACCCCAAAACTGCCCAGAGTATTCCAGCTGTCGTCTTGCCTAGGCCTTATATAATTGCAGCAAGGCATTCCTGCACCTGTACTTGAACTCTGTCATGAAGAAAGCCTATCTGTTTTCTCTCAACCTGCTTTTTTTAAATCGTGGGGTTCCAGTCCAGTCCATAGATGCTGTTCCAGAGTCTTGAAAGATGACCACCAATACATCCATTATTTCTAGAGCACTTCTTTCAGTACTCTGGGATGTAGATTATCATGCCATCAGCGTTCCTGCTAATACTGGTTTCCTTCAGCTCCCACCCCTCAACAAGCTTTTGCGTTCACAAGATTTTTATTGCATTATTTGTGTCTTTCTTTGTAAAGGCAGAACGTTTTCTTTGAAGTTAGTCCATCATTCAGGTCCTGTTTCTCCTTCCAACCTATTCAACCCAAATCCATTCTTCCCCTGTTGAAGTTAGCTTTTGCCCAGTTAATTATTCTTACTCTGCATTGTGTGCTATTCTTTTCCTTAGTGGCCTAAACCTTACAATATATAGTGATCACTGTCCCCTAAATGTTCTCCCACTGACATTTAGCCCACCTCATTCCCAGGATTCAGGCCCAGCAGTGCTGTCTTTCTTATCCCTCACTGCCTTTCATGTTACCACTATCCCAGTCTACATACTAATGTTCAAAATTCCTGATTATAACTACTTTATAGCTTTTGCATTTCTCTTGGAATTTCCTTGTAACTTTGTTTCATAGAATCATAGGATCCCTACAGTGATGGAAGAGGCCTTTCAGCCCAAAGAGCATCCCACCCAAACCTAGCCCCCAACCCAACCCTTTCAACCTGATTTTTCCTTTGGCTAATCCATCTAGCCTCCATATCCCTGGACACCTCAGGGCAATTTAGCGTGGCCAATTCACCTGACCTGCACATCTTTGGACTATGGGAGGAAACCGGAGCACCCGGAGGAAACCCATGGAGAAATGGGTAACCTCCACATCCTACCCCCCACCCCCCAACCCCCGCAACATTGGACAGACGCCCAAGTGTGGAATCGAATCCGGGTCTCTGATGCTGTGAGGTGGAAGTGTTCTCTTCATTCTTCCCACTGGTTGATGGCCTATGGATGACACCAAGCATTATAATTGCTCCTTTTTAGTCCTTAGCTGTGGCCCAATTGATACTGTCCTTGACCCAAGTGGGACACCCTCTTCCTCCAGAACTGCATGTTCACTACAATCAATGCCACCACCCCTCACCTCCCTCCTCCCAACACCCTCTTGTTGGCCTTTCCCCTCTCTCCTGAGCACCTTGTATTCATGGGATATAAGTGCTACTGTTTAGGCCAATATTTATTGCACATCCCTAATTGCCCTTGAGAAAGTGGTGTTGAGCTGCCATACTGAATTGTTGCAGACCCTGTGGAGGTGCTGGTGTCAGACAGGCGTGGACAAAGTCAGAAGTCACAAGACATTGGATTATAGTCCAACACGTTTATTTGAAATCACACAAGCTCTCTCTCTGAGAGCTTTTGTGATTCAAATAAACCTGTTGGACTATAACCTGATTCTGGATTAGTGGTGCTGGAAAAGCACAGCAGTTCAGGCAGCGTCCGAGGAGCAGTAAAATCAACATTTCGGGCAAAAGCCCTTCATCAGGAATACAGGCAGAGTGCCTGAAGGGTGGAGAGATAATTGAGAGGAGGGTGGGGGTGGGGAGAAAGTAGCATAGACCTGGTGTCATGTGACTTCTGACTTCACCCACACTACTGTTAGGTCACTCTGTACTCTTGGACCTTTCTGGTCTTTGCTTTTGATCAAGGACACTATCAAAGTAGGAATTGAATTTAAATTAACCATGATCTGGACATGGATATTAACTTTCCCTCGTTGAAATAATGCAATTAATTGAAATAATGTCACAGAATGTGGTACACTGCATGCACTGTTAGTCAGCAGGACAGTTATGTCTGGTACTCAGAGGACAGGCAAACCAAACCAGTAGTCAATCTTGAATTGCTGGATGTGATGACTTTAGAAGTAATTGATCTGATATCATGGGCTTAAGGCAGTGTTTAATCATAAATTGTGTTATCCTCACCACTCAGTTGAAGTGTTTAAGATAATAAAGTGTAAGATTAGACAGAAGCAGAAAGCTAGCACACAGGGGCACCAGGTAATCAGGAAGACTAATGGAATGTTGGCCCCTATTTCAAAGGGATTGGAGTATAGAGTAGGGAAGTCTTACTGCAAACTGTACAAGGTGCTGGGGAGACCACATCAGGAGCACTGTGAGCGGTTTTGATCCCCTATTTAAGGAAAAGATATTTCATTGGAGGCAGCTCAGAGAAGGTTTTCTAGCATGATCCTGGGTATGGAGGGATTGTTTCATGAGCAAACACTAAACAGGTTGGGACTCTACTCCTTGGGGTTCAGAAGGATGACAGGTGATGTCATTGAAACATATTGGATTCTTAAGGGGTTTGACCAGGTAAATGCTGCGAAGATAATTCCCCTCATGGGAGACATTAGGACCTGAAGACATAATCCCAGAGTTAAAGGGATGCCAATTTAACACTGAGATGAGGAGGAGTTTCTTCTCTCAGAGGGCTGTGACCCTTTGGAGCTCATTGCTTTACAGAGCTGTAGGGGCAAAAATCTCCTGTATATTTCAGGTTGAGATAGATTCTTCTTCTGCAGAGGAATCAAGGGTTGTATAGAAAAGGCAGGAAAGTGGATGTGAGGAATATTGGTTGAATGGCCTATTCCTGCTATTATTTCTTCTGTCTTCTCAATAGGACAGGCAGCAACAATTTCCTCTGGTAGGGGAAAGTTTAGGAAAGGGAGCACAATCTTAAAATTTGGAGCTAGGCTGTTCAGAAATGATGCAAGTAGTCTTTCAACAAGAATAAAAATCTGGATCAGCTCCCAAAAAGCTGTCAAGGCTAGGGAGCAATCAAAACAGAACTGAGTTTAATAGGTCATTGTTGGGTGGGTGGATCAAGGGTTTGGAAAATATGGTGTTTAAATAGATTTAAGGTACATATTACCGAAGATCTAATTGAATAGTGGAATAGGCATGGACGTGGAGGGGAGATGAATTGCCTCCTTCTGTTCCAATGTTTAATAACAAAATAAAAACATGAATGACAATAAAAGTTGGTATGAGAGAGAGATTCTAACTCTTTTATGGGAGCTATAATATCATATTACATAGACATACCAATTACGGTTGGTTCCAGGTCAACAAAGACAGCACGTGGAACGTGTTTTCCTGCACCAGTCTCACTGAAGAAGGTGTTGAAGGAGTCATCTCCCCCTCCAATGGTCTTGTCACTGGGCATCTGCCCATCAGGCTGGATACCATGTTCCAAACAGTACAGCTCCCAGCAGGCATTGCCTATCTGGACACCAGCCTGGCCAACGTGGATAGAAATACATTCACGCTGTAGGAGAAAAATAAGCAATTATTATTACAAAGAGGTAGATTCTTCAAAATTGCTTCATCTCACTTTGTCAATATAAGTTTCTACTAAACTCAACCCTTTTGCTATCTGTATTCCTCTCAGAGATAAGATGTGAATAATAGAGGAGGGGTGTGTGTGTGTGTGTGTGTGTGTGTGTGTGTGTGTGGTCCTCGGCGGGGGGGGGGCGTTGTATGGGTTCAAATCCCACCACAGCAGCTGGAGTTGAAATTCAATGAATACATTTGGAAGTGAAAGGTACTCTCAGTATTGTTGTCCATCAAACTATGGTTGATTTTCACAAAAACACATCTAGTTCACTACGCCCTTAAAGAAAAGGAAATCTGCCATTCTGACTGAGACTGACCTACATGTGACTCCAGACCCACACCAATGTGGTTGACTTTTAACTGCCCTCTGAAACAATCGAGCAAGCTACTCAGTTTGAGGACGGTAGGAATGGACAGCAAATATTGACATGAGCATCCCATGAAAGAATTAAAAATGCAGATTTCTGTCACATGATAATCACTCCATTATCAGCAATTTTAAAAGTAAGTGAAACAAAGCAAACTTCTACTCACTCACTGAAAATCACAAATAAAACATTGTGGGAAAAAATTCATCAACATCAGTAGGGAGAGAAACTGAGTTACTAAATTAAGATGATAGGTGATCATTGTGCTGGAATATTAATGGTGTTTCTCTCGCTGAAGATACAGCCAGACCTGCTGAGTAATTCCAGTGTTTTCTGTTCAGCTTTTTGATCACATGAGGTACAGGGAGAACTAGCCATTTGGATACAGAACTGGCTCATAGTTAGAAGACAGAGGGTGGCGGTGGAGAGTTGCTTTTCAGAATGGAGGTTTGTGATCAACGGTGTGCCACAAGAATTGGTGCTAGGTCCACTGCTTTTTTTCACTTACGTAAATAATTTGGATGTGAACATAGGCGGCATGGTTAGTAAGTTTGCAGATGACACTAAAATTGGAAGAGTAGTGGACGGCGAAGAAAGTTACTTCAAAGTACACCAGAAACTTGACCAGGTGGGCCAATGGGCTGAGAAGTGGCAGGTGGAGTTTAGTTCAGATAAATGTGAGGTGCTGCATTTTGGGAAAGCAAATCAGGACTAGACTTATACACTTAATGGTAAGGTCCTAGGGAGTGTTGCTGAATACAGAGACCTTGGAGTGCAGGTTCATATTCCTGTGAAAGTGGAGTCAAAGGTAGACGTGATAGTGAAGGCGGCGTTTGGTATGCTTTCCTTTATTGGTCAGAGTATTGAGTACAGGAGTTGGGAGGCCATGTTGCTGCTGTACAGGACATTAGTTCGGCCACTGTTGGGATATTGTGTGCAATTCTGGTCTCCTTCCTATCGGAAAGATGTTGTGAAACTTGAAAGGGTTCAGAAAAAATTTACAAGGATGTTGCCAGGGTTAGAGGATTTGAATGTAGGGAGAGGCTGAATAGGCTGGGGCTCATTTCCTTGGAACGTTGGAGGCTGAGGGGTGACTTAATGGAGGTTCATAAAATTGTGAGGGGCATGGATAGGGTAAATAGGCAAGGTCTTTTCCCTGAGGTGGGGGAGTCCAGAACTAGAGGACGTAGGTTTAGGGTGAGAGGGGAAAAGATTGAAACAGAGGGTGGTGAGTGTATGGAATGAGCTGCCAGAGGAAGTGATGGAGGTTGGCACAATTGCAATATTTTAAAGGCGTCTGAATGGGTATATGAATAGGAAGGGTTTAGAGGGATGTCGGACAAGTGCTGGCAGATGGGACTGGATTAATTTAGGATATCTGGTTGGCACGGACGAGTTGGACTGAAGGGTCTGTTTCAGCGCTGTACATCTCTATGACTTTATGACCGATTGTACGGAAGGATCTGTTTCAGTGCTGTACATCTGTGACTTGTTGGTCACTGTGCCTTTGGCTGGCTGTGCCCAAATTTTGGAATTCCACCTTCAATGTCTACACCTCTGTTTCCTCCTGTTATAAATTCTTTTAAGCCCACTTCTTTGAGCGATCATTTCCTTACCCACACCAAGACTTCTTTAAGTGACTGGTGTTAAACTTCCTTTTAGTACTTGCTCCCATAAGATTTTCAGATTTCACCGAAGGAAAGAAGCCACTTTAGCAGTATGAGGGGACAAAAAGTGTTAAAACCTGCCACAATTTAGATTCAACTGTACTAATGTCTGATGTTGGTTCGTCAAATAAACTAATATTGGAGTTTATACTTCCTTCACTCAACAGAATGCTGCCGCACCCGAGTAATCCTGTTTTCAATTCTACTGGAACAGAATGGGGAAAAAAGCAAATTACTGCGGATGCTGGAATCTGAAACCAAAAAAGAGAAAATGCTGGAAAATCTCAGCAAGTCTGGCAGCATCTGTAAGGAGAGAAAAGAGCTGACGTTTCGAGTCTAACTGACCCTTTGTCAATGCTGAGAATGGGGAAAACAGATAGAGCACATGAGGAAGTGAGAGTACAGATTGAGAGAAAACAGAGGGGGAGAGAGACCTTGGGATGGGAATTTGAAAGAGAAACAGTGTGAGAGAGAGCTTGCTAGAGAGAGAATGAGAGACTGATGGGGTAGAAGTTGAAAGGGGGACAGAATGTGAGGACGGAGAATGAGAAGGTGAGATTGAAGTGAGAACGAGAGAGCTGAAAGAGGGCAGAGGAGATGTGAGAAAGGAAAGTAACCGAGGAGTCGGGGTGGGAGAGAATATGGTAGAGACAAGAGTGTGATGGAAGTAAGAGATGATGGAGGAGGTGGGAGAAAGAGAGAGAGGAACTGGGGAGAGAGAGAGAGAGGGAATGTGAAAAGGATGGGATAAAAAGTCAGAGGATTGGAAAGGGCCCTCTTGTGGCACTGTGGTAGTGTCCCTCCCACTGAAACAGCAGGCTGGGGTTCAAGTCCCACTTGCTCCAGAGGTGTGTAATGATATCCCTGAGCAGGTTGCTTAGAAAATAGATTTGAGAGCAGAATCAGAGAGAAGTCTGAGAAAGAAGGGAGAGAGGAAGGAATGCGAAGATATAGAACAGGTGGAGAGATTTACAGATAGTTTGGAGAAGAGAGAGAGAGAGCAGAGAGTGATGCAGACAATTTCAGAAGAACAGCTGGAAATCTAGAGAGGGATTCGCTAGATTTTCTCTGAGGAGAGAATGGGAGTTACTCCGAGAGAGAGCGAGAGAGAGAGAGAGATGCCATGGCGAAAGTGGAGAGAAAGAAAGGGAGGTGAAAGCTCGATTCCTATAATCGGGAGTAGGTTAGGCCCCTAGTTATGGAGTAATAGGAACAATGCCTCACCCATCCCACATCCAGTTAATATTTTTTAAAAACTATTTCCCTGTGTAGGGCACATATTGAATTCTGATGAAAATCACAAGCCAACACTCTGAATGAAATAATGAAAACTCAACCGATGGAACTTTTTGCTGACACACAAGATCTGAAGCTCAAACTTCTCAGGAAATCCGAGGAATGTAAATTGCAGTCTGTATTTTCTGACCCTCCCTTTTTCTCAACCCTACCTTTCAACTCTCATTGATTGAGCAGCAACTCCTTTTATACTTTTATACTTGTATACTTGTATACTTGTATACTTTTATACGACTAACTTTGTTCCCATGCCAGGGTATCAGCTCCAAATGCTTCCACTTCTCTGTTTCCATCTTGTTTTTTCACTCAGTCATGGGATGCATTAATTGCCCTTCCCTCACTCTCCAGGAGAAGGTAGGGGAAGCTGCATTCTTGAACTGTTGCAGTCCATTTGATATAGATATCGACACAATGCTTTTGGGTGGGTGGGTGGGGATTCCAGGATTTTGACCTAGTTCTCCTGGCATCCCCGTCATCACCCTCTCCCCTCTCTCCCTCCCCATGCTAAATCCTATATCTCCCCCTTTTTCTATTTCTCCATCTTCCTTTCTATCTTACTCCTTTTTTACTTGACCATTCCAATGTGTCTCCTTCTTTGTCTCACCCCTTTCTCCCCTACTCCTGCACCATAAGACTTTTAAAAACAAGAAAAGGCCATTCAGCCCCTTGGCCCTGCTCCCCACTTCAGTAGGATCATGGTTGATCCAACATTCCTCATGTCCACTTTCCTGCCCTTTCCCTGTAACCTTTGATTCCCCAACTGATCAAGAATTTATCGATCTCAGCCTTAAATATACTCAAGGACTTTGCCCCTCATACCTGTAGCAAGGAGTTACAAAGTTTGGGAGAAGATTTGTAGCTCAGGTGCTCGTTGTTGTGGTTCTGTTCGCCGAGCTGGGAATTTGTCTTGCAAACATTTCGTCCCCTGTCTAGGTGACATCCTCAGTGCTTGGGAGCCTCCTGTGAAGCGCTTCTGTGCTGTTTCTTCCGGCATTTATAGTGGCCTGTCTCTGCCGCTTCCGGTTGTCAGTTCGAGCTGTCCACTGTAGTGGCCGGTATATTGGGTCCAGGTCGATGTGTTTGTTGATACTATCAACAAACACATCGACCTGGACCCAATATACCGGCCACTACAGTGGGCAGCTGGAACTGACAACCGGAAGCGGCAGAGACAGGCCACTATAAATGCCGGAAGAAACAGCACAGAAGCGCTTCACAGGAGGCTCCCAAGCACTGAGGATGTCACCTAGACAGGGGACGAAACGTTTGCAAGACAAATTCCCAGCTCGGCGAACAGAACCACAACAAGGAGTTACAAAGGCCGTACAGGTTATTGGTAAGGCCACTTTTGGAATATTGCATGCAATTCTGGTCTCCTTCTTATTGGAAGAATGTTGTGAAACTTGCAAGGGTTCAGAAAAGATTTACAAGGATGTTGCCAGGGTTGAAGGATTTGAGTTATAGGGAGAGGTTGAATAGGCTGGGGCTGTTTTCCCGGAGCATCAGAGATTGAGGCGTGATCTTATAGAGGTTTATAAAACCATGAGGGGCATGGATAGGGTGAATAGACAAGGTATTTTCCTGGGGGTGGGGAGTCCAGAACTAGAGGGCATAGGTTTAGGGTGAGAGGGGAAAGATTTAAAATGGGGCAAAGGGTGGTGGGTGTATGGAGTGAGCTGCCAGAGGAAGTGGTGGAGGCTGGTACAATTATAACATTTAAAAAGGCATCTGGATGGGTATGTAAATAGGAAGGGTTTGGAGGGATATGGGCCAGGTGCTGGCAAATGGGACTAGATTGGGTTGGGATGTCTGGTCGGCATGGATGAGTTGGACCGAAGGGTCTGTTTCCGTGCTGTACGTCTCTATGACTCAAAACCCTCTGAGAGAAGAAATTTGTCTTCATTTCAGACTCAAATTGGTACCCCTTTATTCTGAGACTACACCTCTAGTCCCAGTCTGTCCCATGAGGAGAAACACCAACTCAGCATTTACTCTGTCAAATCCTGAAGAGTCCAAAATGTTTCAAGGAGATCACCCTCTCATTCTTCTAAACTCCAGTGAGTGGAGTCCCAACTTGTTTTGCCTTTGTTCATAAGACAATTCCCCCCCCCCCAGTACTAAGCACTCATCCTAGTGAACCTTCTCTGAACTGCTTGTAATGTATCTTTCCTTAAATAAGCTGCTGACAGTGGTCCCGATGTGGTCTCCCCAGAACCTTGTACAGTTGCAATTAGGCTTTCTTACTCTTTGATTCTAGATTAGAGTGGTGCTGGAAAAGCACAGCAGTTCAGACAGCATCCAAGGAGCAGGAAAATTGATGTTTTGGGCAAAAGCCCTTCGAATCATCAATTTTCCTGCTCCTCGGATGCTGTCTGAACTGCTGTGTTTTTCCAGCACCACTCTAATCTAGAATCTGGTTTCCAGCATCGGCAGTCATTGTTTTTACCAAATTTTTCTTACTCCTTGACTCAAACCCCCTTGAAATAAGGCCAACATTCCATTAGCCTCCTCTGACTTCCAGTCCCCTTCTTCTCCTACCAACTTAAAGCACACTTCTGGAATCTGCAACATTCCAGAATTCTGTGAGCATTTTCATTAAAAAAAACTTCTGGTTTGTTACAGAGAGATCCAGACTGACCATTTACTTGAAGTGGACTGCAGGCAAAAAGCAGGCAAATGATACTTAGATGGTCCTCTCAAAGATACTTAGAGTCATAGAGTCAAAGAGATGTACAACACGGAAACAGTCGGTTCCGTCCAACTTCTCCATGTCAACCAGATATCCCAACCTAATTTAGTCCCACCTGCCAGCACCCGGCCCATATCCCTCCAAACCCTTCCTATTCAACTACCCATCCAGATGCCTTTTAAATGCTGTAATTGTACCAGCCTCCAACTTCTAGAAAAGGGGAGGTACAGGAGTTGACCTAATAGAGATGTTTAGAATTATAAATCTGTTTGATAAACTATATGAAGAGAGAATGTCTCTATTTATGGGAAAAACCAAAACCAGGGCTAAGATTCAAGAGTGAATTCCGCTGATTTCCTTCATTCTTGCTTTTCGGTGACCCATTAAGTAAATGTTATTTGGTCCACGTTAAATTAATTAGAAATTCAGGATAAAGCCCTTTATCTCCAGGATGGTGAGAAAGTGGATATCATCACCTCAGAGAAGGATTGAGGCAAGTAGTGTAGATATAGGGCAGACCATTTAGGATGGAGATAAGGAAACATTTCTTCACTCAAAGGGCAGTGAAACTGTGTAATTCTCTTCCACAGAAAGTCTTGGAAGGCAAGTCACTGAATATATTCAAGAAAGATTATTTTCTTAGCTATTAAAAGCGTCAGGGCAAATATAGGGAGAAAATGGGAACATGGCTTGAAGACAGAGGGTCTGCTGTAATCAAACTAAATGGCAGCGCGGACTTGAAGGGCTGAATTGCCTATTCCGGATCCTAGTTTAGAGATTCATTTAAGGGAAGCTTGATGAGAGAGAAGGAATAGAAAGATATGGTGTTAGAATGAGATGAGATATGTGAGAAGAGGGGATTATTATCTGGTAAATTGCAGTTGGGTCAGACGATCTGGTTGCGCACTGTAAATCTGTATGACTCTATAAAATCAATGAAAAAATGTCACTTATTGAAGCTCTAGTTATCCTGCTGTCTCAGCTTCTACACTGCTTTCATCCAATCACTTCCACCTCACCATAACATGCTTGGTTGCACAGTAGCACTGCAACACTTTCAGGGTAGACAGAAGCTTCCAGCCTTGCAGCCCCCTCCCATTCTATAATAAGGAACCTGTCTAGTTCCCTTCAGAATCCTCTTGATAAATTCTTATTCCAGCATCCATGCTCATAGTAGTCTGATCTGCACAATCTATTTACAGCAGAGAACCCCAATTGTATACGTACATTCCAACTGCCAGGAAATTAAACTGGGATAAAGGAACCCTGGTTTACAAAGTTTCCCAGGGATAGTCTCCCCCAGACAGAGACTCCCTAGACAGCAAGACCTCTGATAAACAAGACTCCTCAACCAGAGAATCCTTCGGCAAAGAAACCCAACAAGGGATCCAAAGGTGCTCAGGGGATAGGCAGGAAAGTGGAATTGAGGTCACAATTCATGAGCTAAGATTTGTGTGGTGCTGGAAAAGCACAGCAGGTCAGGCAGCATCCGAGGAGCAGGAAAATCGATGTTTCGGGCAAAAGCCCTTCATCAGGAATTCATCATCTTACTAAATGGCAGAAAAGGCTACTACTGCAGCTGTTTTATATGCTTCAGCCACAACACAGACTAACCTCTTACATAGAAAAGATTCTCGTGATGGTGAAAATCAGCAGAAAGTATCGGTTCTGCAGGACTGTAGACTCCTCCGATCGCTCCAGCCTTCCACAATGGCCAGCCAATTGCCAGACTTCCCTGCCAGGATGGCTTAGTTACAGTGACATAAAGGTATACAGCACGTCCGTGCTGATCATGAATTGTGACCTCAATTCCACTTTCCTGCCTATCCCCTGAGCACCTTTGGATCCCTTGTTGGGTGTTCTTTGCCTAAGGATTCTCTGGTTGAGGAGTCTTGTTTATCAGAGGTCTTGCTGTCTAGGGAGTCTCTGTCTAGGGGAGACTATCCCTGGGAAACTTTGTAAACCAGGGTTCCTTTATCCCAGTTTCATTTCCTGGCAGTTGGAAAATGGTTCCTAAACTGAACAAGTCCTATTTGCCTGTATTTGGCCCATATCCCTCTATACATTTCCTAACCAAGTACTTGTGCAAATGTCTTTTTAAATTTTGTAATTGTACCTGCGTCTAGCACTTCCTCCAGCAGTTTGTTCCATATAGACACCACCCTCTGTGTGGCAAAATTGCCCCTCAGATCCCTTTTAAACCTTTCTGCATCACCTTAAACCTACACCCTATAATTCTGGACTCCACCACCCTGGGCAAAAGACTTTGGCTATTCATCTTATTTATGCCCCTCAAGATTTTCTAAACTTCGATAAGGTCAATATGTTGGCAATGCACAATCTTGAGAGATTATGATGTGGTGTTGGGTCCATTACACTAGCTCTGTACCATTAACCACACACATCACCCCAAGTTCATTGCCTCACTATCATAGGGGCAATGATATCAACAATCTTGATACTGCACACCGTTTCAGTGCATTGAAAATTCCCATCCAAATCCCTCTACTACCTTATTCAACAGCAGTGCCTACCAGGTAAAAACAATGACTGCCTACCCCCCTACCCACGACCTTAAATCTGGGAAACTCTTCTAACTCTCAACTTCACCCAATTCTGACGTTTTGTCTACCTCCTCACTTTGACTTCGCAGGTTTTAAGCTCTGAAATTTGCTCCCTGAGCCCATCCACCTGTCTCTCTCTCTCCCTCTCTCTCACTTGATTTTTTTCCTCTTTTCAAAAATGCTTCTTAAAATCCTATCTCTTTGACCAAGTTTTAGTTTACTTGTCCTAACCTCTCATATCAAATTCTTGTCTGAGTCATGCTCCCATGAAGAACCTAACAACTTTCTTTACTAAACTGTAGGCTCTGTATAAATGCAACTTGTACATTTTTACATGCACAAATAAAACCAGCAAGCTCACCATGATTATAGCTCTCCTCTCGTACAACCTTCAGGAATCGACGAAGAAGATTTTCAGCAGACTGAAAGCTGCCTCCTTGCCTGGATTTATAGCCGAACAGAGACAAAGGCTTGTTATAAAAAATACCCGTTGGTGGGGGTAGGTGAGGGGAGGCAGAGGGAGTTTGTTGGTAGCAACCAGCAGAGAGATCCGATTGTTTATGCAATCCGCTTTCTCCAGGAGATGAGTGCTCAAATTACTCGACTTGGTCACCAACGCAACAGAGACAAGCTACCAAGGGAGCGACGTCCTGGTGACAAGACGTTAAACACAGTACTCGCAAACACACTGAAACTAGCCAAACAGGGTGCCTGCATTTTTCACTCTCAGCCCCCAAGCAATCAGCTCCAGCAAGTATATCTGCAGATTGCATTTCATGCCTCGATCATATTATCAAAAGTGTTTCCTTTATTAACCTTGACTGTGTATGACTGGGGAATGGGGTGGAGGAATGCTGGGTGGTGGGAGAATGTAAGAGAGAAAAGAGGAAAAACTTGCATCAAATAGTGCCGCCTGCTCAGCCAAGCATGTATTGTGATTAGGATCAGGAAAGTAGCAACTAATTAGGGGGAGGGAGCGAGGTTAAGAAATAACTAGAAATTATCATACAATAAGTTGCATGACCTCATTCTCATCACTGCCAAGGTCGTGTTTTTGAAGGATAGTCCCACCAGTTTACTCTTGATTAGTAAAGTGAGGGGGGTGGTGGGGGGGGGGAGGTGTGGGGCGCGTTGTTGGGTGTCATCAAGCAACAACACTTGCTCAACTATAACACAACACCAGATTATAGTCCAACAGGTTTAATTGGAAGCACTAGCTTTCAGAACAGCGCTCCTTCATCAGGTGATTGTGGAGGACACAATTGTCGGGCACAGAATTTATAGCAAAAGTTTACAGTGTGATGTAACTGAAATTATACATTGAAAAATACCTCGATTGTCTGTTGAGTCTTTCATCTGTTTGAATACAATGGTACTTTCACTTCTTTTATGTGTAAATCACAAAAAGTGAAACTTTTGTGGAATTTGAACAGATGAAAGACTCAACAAACAACTAAGGTATTTTTCAATGTATAATTTCAGTTACATCACACTGTAAATTTTTGCTATAAATTCTGTGCCTTACAATTGTGTCCTCCACAATCACCTGATGAAGGAGTGGCACTCCGAAAGCTAGTGTGCTTCCAATTAAACCTGGTGTTGTGTGATTTTTAACTTTGTACACCCCAGTCCAACATCAGCATCTCCAAATCATCAACTATAACCTGTTCATTGACGCTTCGTTCCACCATGCCACTGAGCTCCTGGCCTGGTTGTTCATGCAAACGAGGACAGAAGTACAGAATTCAAGAGGGGAAATGAGGGTGAAAGCCCCCTGACATTGAGACAGACCTTGACTGAATGTGGCAATTTGGAACTCTATCAAAACTGGAGTTAATGGCGAACAGGGGTAAAACTCTGCACTGCTTGTAGTTATATCTAACACAAAGGTTATGGTTTTGGATGATAGTCATCTCAGCTCCACAGCATCGCAGGAGGAGGTCTCCAGGGTAGTGTCCTAGACCCAATCACCTTCAGTTACTTGATCAATGACCTTCCTTCTATCACAAGGTCAGAAGTAGGGATGTTTGCCAATGATTGCGCAATGTTCAGCATCATTTGAGGCTCCTCAGGTATTGAAGTAGCCCATGTCCAAATGCAACAAAATCTTGACATTATTCAGGTTTGGCCTAATAAGTGGTAAATAACATTCACCACACAAGTGACAGGCAATGACCATTTCCTGATGAAGGGCTTATGCCCGAAACATCAATTCTCCTGCTCCTTGGATGCTGCCTGACCTGCTGTGCTTTTCCAGCACCACACTCTCGACTCTGAGCTCCAGCATCTGCAGTCCTCACTTTCTCCCAGGTCATTTCCAATATAAGAAAATGTGACTAACTCCTCTTGACTTTCAATGACACTACCATCACTGAATTCCCCTCTATCAATATCCTGGGAGTTACCATTGACCAGAAACTCAACTGGACTAGCCATATAAACACTAAGCCTCTGACCTGCTCTTGTAGGCAAGGAATATGCAGCAAGTAACTCCTGATTCCTCAAAGCCTGTCTGCCATCTACAAGGCACAAGTCAAGAGTGTGATGGAATACTTCCCAGTTACCTGGATGAGTTCAGCTCCAATAAAATCCACTCCCTTCACCACTGAAGCGCAGTGGCTAAAGTCTGTTTAAAAATAAAACATATTAACACCAAATTATTACTTTGAACTTTTCAAAGTATCCTGTTATAATGCCTTAATAGTCCTTTGAGCAACTTCCCTGTGTTACTATCAACATCCTGAGTTGTCATAGAGTCAGAGAGTCATATAGATGTACAGCATGGAAACAGACTCTTTGATCTAACCCGTCCATGCTGACCAGATATCCCAACCTAATCTAGTCCCACCTGCCAGCACCCGGCCCATATCCCTCCAAACCCTTCCTATTCATGATTAGATTGCTTACAGTTTGGAAACAGGCCCTTTGGCCCAACAAGTCCACACTAACCCTCCAAAGAGCAACCCACCCAGACCCATTCCCCTACATTTACCCCTTCCCCTAACACAACGGGCAATTTAGAATGGCCAATACACCTAACCTGCACATTTTTGGACTATGGGAGGAAACCGGAGCACCCGGAGGAAACCTACGCAGACACGGGGAGAATGTACAAACTCCACACAGACAGTTACCTGAGGCGGGAATTGAACCTGGGTCTCAGGCACTGTGAGGCAGCAGGGCTAACCACTGTTCCACCGTGCCACCCCAATATACCCATCCAGATGCCTTTTAAATGTTGCAATTGTACCAGTCTCCACCACTTCCTCTGGCAGCTCATTCCTCACACACACACCACCCTCTGTGTGAAAAAGTTGCCCCTTAGGTCTCTTTTATATCTTTCCCCTCTCACCCTAAACTTATGCCCTCTTGTTCTGTACTCCCCCACTCCAGGGAAAAGACTTTGTCTATTTATCCTATCCATGCCTTTCATGATTTTTATAAACCTCTATAAGGTCACCCCTCAGTCTCCGATGCTCCAAGGAAAACAGCCCCAGCCTGTTCAGCCTCTCCCTGTAGCTCAGATCCTTCAACTCTGGCAACATCCTTGCAAATCTTTTCTGAACCCTTTCAAGTTTCACAACATCTTTCCGATAGGAAGGAGACCAGAATTGCACACAATATTCCAAAAGTGGCCTAACCAATGTCCTGTACAGCCGCAACATGACCTCCCAACTCCTGTACTCAATGCTCTGACCAATAAAGGAAAGCATACCAAACGCCTTCTTCTCTATCCTATCTACCTGCAACTCCACCTTCAAGGAACCAAAAACCTGCACTCCAAAGTCTCTTTGTTCAGCAACACTCCCTAGGACCTTACTATTAAGTGTATAAGTCCTGCTAAGAGTTGCTTTCCCAAAATGCAGCACCTCGTATTTATCTGAATTAAGCTCCATCCCACTTGCAGGCTTGTGGGATATCAAGTTGAGTAAATTTTGGAGACATTAGCAATGCTCAATTCCATTAGTTGACAGGTTACTACAAAATGTTAAACACAGCTAAATGTTTATGAACTGGAAACAATGGGACCAGCAGAGTGCCAGTTCATTAAATATTCTGGTTGACCAAGATCTCCAATCAATGTAAAAACACACTCATGTAATGCGAGGTGGGTATACACATTATTTACCTGAAACTGAACTGGATCATAAGAGTGAGTGAGAGGTGAACAGGTCAGTGGTAGTTAAATCTCCCAGATTCCTGTCCACTATCTAGAAAGTAGAAGTCAGGAGTATGATGGATTACTCCACACTTGCCTGGTTGGGTGCAGCTCCAACAACACTCAAGAAGCTTGACATAAAAGAAATCTTCATGATTGGCACCCCAACCACCACCTTAAACATTGGGAAGTGAACAAGATGAAAGCTGCCATAGCCGCACGGGGCCAGAGCTGCTCTCTCATCACAGAGAGGATGGCTGGTGCTGATTTTAACCTGAGGGTCACCATGCATTAGATGAGTGTCGAGGTTGTAGAGGTGGAGCTATCACGGTGACCTGAGCTGATACAGGAACTGTACCCACGCTGTTAGTATAACTCAACATCAGAAACCAATCATTCAGTCAATTGAACACTCACTCCCTTCTCCATTGGCTCAGAGTGGCAGCAGTGCATGCCATCTGCAAAATACATTGCAGCATCCCACTAAAAATCCCTTCCAAACCTAAAACCTCGACCATCTCGAAGGGCAAGGGCAGCAGATACATGGGAACACCACCACATGCCACACATCATCCTGACTTGGAACGACACCAATGTTCCGTCCTTGTGTCAAAATCATGGCACATCCTTCCTAACGGTGTTGTCAGTGTCCCTTCACCTCAAGGACAGACGTAGTTCAAAAAGACAGCACACCACCACCTTTTCCAATTTAATTAGGGGTGAGCAATAAATGCTAGTAATGCCCACATCCCATGAGCAAATTTTAAAAATAACAGATATTAGACTAAATGGTCTGTAGTCATCAGCTTTTTGTTCATTCACTATTTCCCAATCTAATGGAATAGATAGATTACATAGAACAATACAGCACAGAACAGGCCCTTCGGCCCACGATGTTGTGCCGAACTTCTATCCTAGATTAAGCACCCATCCATGTACCTATCCAAATGCCGCTTAAAGGTCGCCAATGATTCTGACTCTACCACTCCCACGGGCAGCGCATTCCATGCCCCCACCACTCTCTGGGTAAAGAACCCACCCCTGACATCTCCCCTATACCTTCCACCCTTCACCTTAAATTTATGTCCCCTTGTAACACTCTGTTGTACCCGGGGAAAAAGTTTCTGACTGTCTACTCTATCTATTCCTCTGATCATCTTATAAACCTCTATCAAGTCACCCCTCATCCTTCGCCGTTCCAACGAGAAAAGGCCGAGAACTCTCAACCTATCCTCGTACGACCTACTCTCCATTCCAGGCAACATCCTGGTAAATCTTCTCTGCACCCTCTCCAAAGCTTCCACATCTTTCCTAAAGTGAGGCGACCAGAACTGCACACAGTACTCCAAATGTGGCCTAACCAAAGTCCTGTACAGCTGCAACATCACCTCACGACTCTTGAATTCAATCCCTCTGCTAATGAACGATAATACTCCATAGGCCTTCTTACAAACTCTATCCACCTGAGTGGCAACCTTCAAAGATCTATGTACGTAGACCCCAAGATCCCTCTGTTCCTCCACCTGACCAAGAACCCTACCATTAACCCTGTATTCCGCATTCTTATTTGTTCTTCCAAAATGGACAACCTCACACTTGGCAGGGTTGAACTCCATCTGCCACTCCTCAGCCCAGCTCTGCATCATATCTAAGTCCCTCTGCAGCCGACAACAGCCCTCCTCACTGTCCACAACTCCACCTATCTTTGTATCATCTGCAAATTTACTGACCCACCCTTCGACTCCCTCATCTAAGTCATTAATAAAAATTACAAACAGCAGAGGACCCAGAACTGATCCCTGCGGAACTCCACTTGTAACTGGGCTCCATGCTGAATATTTACCATCTACCACCACTCTCTGACTTCTACCGGTTAGCCAGTTTTCTATCCAATTGGCCAAATTTCCCTCTATCCCATGCCTCCTGACTTTCCGCATAAGCCTACCATGGGGAACCTTATCAAATGCCTTACTAAAATCCATGTTCACTACATCCACTGCTCTACCCTCATCCACATGCTTGGTCACCTCCTCGAAGAATTCAATAAGACTTGTAAGGCAAGACCTACCCTTCACAAATCCGTGCTGGCTGTCCCTAATCAAGCAGTGTCTTTCCAGATACTCATAAATCCTATCCCTCAGTACCCTTTCCATTACTTTGCCTACCACAGAAGTAAGACTAACTGGCCTGTAATTCCCGGGGTTATCCCTATTCCCTTTTTTGAACAGGGGCACAACATTCGCTACTCTCCAGCCCCCTGGTACCACCCCCGTTGCCAGTGAAGACGAGAAGATCATTGCCAACGGTACTGCAATTTCCTCTCTTGCTTCCCACATAATCCTAGGATATATCCCGTCAGGCCCGGGGGACTTGTCTATCCTCAAGTTGTTCAAAATGTCCAACACATCTTCCTTCCTAACAGGTATCTCTTCTAGCTTATCAGTCCGTTTCACACTCTCCTCTTCAACAATACGGTCCCTCTCGTTTGTAAATACTGAAGAGAAGTACTTGTTCAAGACCTCTCCTATCTCTTCCGACTCAATACACAGTCTCCCACCACTGTCCTTGATCGGACCTACCCTCGTTCTCGTCATTCTCAGGTTTCTCACATACGCATAGAATGCCTTGGGGTTATCCTTGATCCTATCCGCCAGGGATTTTTCATGCCCTCTCTTAGCTCTCCTAATCCCTTTCTTCAGGTCCCTTCTGGCTATCCTGTATCCCTCCACTGCTCTGTCTGAACCTTGTTTCCTCAACCTTATGTAGGCCTCCTTCTTCCTCTTTACTAGACATTCAACCTCCCTCGTCAACCAAGGCTCCCTCACACGACCATTTCTTTCCTGCCTGATCAGTACATACATATCAAGGACACGTCGTATCTGCTCCTTGAAAAAGTCCCACATTTCCACCACATCCTTCCCTGACAGCCTATGCTCCCAACGTATGCTCCTCAAATCCTGTCTTACAGCATCGTAATTTCCCTTCCCCCAATTGTAAAAACTTCCTTGTTGTGCGCACCTATCTCTCTCCATAACCAAGGTGAAAGTCACAGAATTGTGGTCGCCATCACCAAAATGTTCACCCACTAACAAGCCCACCACTTGTCCCGGTTCGTTACCGAGTACCAAATCCAATATGGCCTCCCCTCTGGTTGGACAATCTACATACTGCGTTAGAAAAGCTTCCTGGACACACTGCACAAACACCGCCCCATCCAATCTACTTGATCTAAAGAGCTTCCAATCAATATTTGGGAAGTTGAAGTCGCCCATGACTACGACCCTGTGGCTTCTGCACCTTTCCAAAATCTGTTTCCCAATCTGTTTCTCCACATCTCTGCAGCTATTGGGGGGCCTATAATAAACACCCAACAAGGTGACTGCACCTTTCCTATTTCTGACTTCAGCCCATACTACCTCCAGAGGCAGATCCCCCTCAAACTTCCTTTCTGCAGCCGTTATACCATTTCTAATTAGCAATGCCACCCCCCCTCCTTTTTTACCACCCTCCCTAATCTTACTGAAACATCTGTAACCAGGAACCTCCAACAGCCATTCCTGTCCCTCATCTATCCATGTTTCCGTGATGGCCACAACATCGTAGTCCCAGGTACCGATCCACGCCTTAAGTTCACCCACCTTATTTCTGATACTCCTTGCATTGAAGTATACGCACTTGAGCCCATCTCTGTGTCCGCAAGTAGTCCCTGTCAGTGCTACCTTCTCCACAGCCTCCCTACAGTCTTGGACATCCTGACACACAGCTAGCTTACTTGCTGGACTACAAGTCCGGATCCCATCCCCCTGCCAAATTAGTTTAAACCCCCCCGAAGAGTGCTAGCAAACCTACCCCCCAGGATATTGGTGCCCTTCTGGTTCAGGTGCAACCCGTCCTGTTTATACAGGTCCCACCTTCCCCAGAATGCAGTCCAATTGTCCAAATATCTGAAGCCCTCCCTCCTACACCATCCTTGCAGCCACGTGTTCAACTGCACTCTCTCCCTATTCTTTGCCTCTCTGTCACGTGGCACCGGCAACAACCCAGAGATGACGACTCTGTCTGTCCTAGCTTTTAGCTTCCAGCCTAACTCCTTGAGCTCTTGAATGACCTCCCCACCCCTCTTCCTACCTATGTCATTGGTGCCAATGTGTACCACGACTTCTGGCTGCACACCCTCCCCCTTAAGGATTCTGAAGACACGGTCCGAGATGTCTCGGACCCTAGCACCCGGGAGGCAACAAACCATCCGAGAGTCTCGCCCATGTCCACAGAACTGCCTGTCCGTCCCTCTAACTATAGAGTCCCCTATAACTAGCGCTCTCCTCTTCTCCCCCTTTCCCTTCTGAATCTCAGAGCCACAGACCCCTTCACTGCAGCTTACACCTGCAAGGCTGTCCCCCCCAACAGTTTCCAAAGCTGTATACTTATTTTTTAGGGGAACGACCACAGGGGAACCCTGCACTGCCTGCTTCTTCCCCTTCCCACCTCTAACTGTTACCCAGCTACCTCTGTTCTCTGGCGTAACTATGTCCCTGTAGCTTCTATCGATCACCCTCTCAGCCTCTCGAATAATCCTCAGCTCATCCAGCTCCAGTTCCAGTTCCCTAACTCGTTCGGTGAGGATCAGGATCTGACTGCATTTCCTGCACACGAAGTCAGCAGGAGTATCGGTGGTCACCCCTACCTCAAACATCCTGCAGGAGGAACATTCCACTGCCTGCGCTGCCATGACTGTACACTGTCTCCAAAAACAAGAACACTGATTCAATAACCTGTGGACTTTAAAGTCAGGTTAGAGGAGGCCCTACGAAAGTAGGACCTGGGGTCTAGAACACACCCACTCAAATACTAATCAAATACTTCCCGCCCAGCTATGCGCTCCAACCTCACTTCCGCTGCCCGCTACAGGTAAGTAATTTTGAAACAAACTGTCTTACCTTAGCTGTAGTCTCCCGGGTTCGTTTTTCCTCGGCCGCTGCTCCCACTCAAAATCTTCCCTGAATATAGGGAATTTTGGAAAATTAAAGCCAAGGCATCAACCCATTCTACTAGTCATTTCTTTAACACGCTAGAATGAAGTCTGTCAGGACCTAGATCTTGACAGACCACAAACCTAACAATTTGCGCAGTACCACTTCCCTGGTAAATGTAGATTTCTTGGGTTCCTCCGTTTTTTCCATTTCCTGATTTACAGCTATTTCTGAAATGTTTCTATTTCCCTCCAAAATGAAACTGATGTATGGTGGCATGGTGGCTCAGTGTTTAGCACTATTGCCTCACAGCACCAGGGTCCCAGGTTTGATTCTAGACTTGGGTGACTGATTATATGGAGTTTGCACATTCTCCCCGTGTCAGCGTGAGTTTCTTCCTATGTCCCAAAGATGTGCAAGTCAGGTAAATTGGCCATGCTAAATTGACCATAGTTGTTAGGTGCATTAGTCAGAAGGGGGTGGGTTACTCTTCGGAGGGTCGGTGTGAACTTGTTGGGCAGAAGGGCCTGTTTCCACGCTGTAGGGAATCTAATCTAAACCTGTTCAATTCATGTGCCATTTCCTTATTTTCCATTATTAATTCCTCTGACTCACTTCCTGGAAGACCAACAATCACTTTGTTAATTTTTATTAAAATTATGCACAGAAACTCTTGCTATCTGTTATTACATTTTTAGCTGTGAACAGCTGGTGCCCACAGACTGATCCTTGTGGTACCTCACTAGTCCCAACCTGCCAATCTGAGAATAACCCCCTTATTTCCACTTCCTGCTTTTAGCTTTTTAACCCATCCTCAACCCATGGTATTATATTAACCCAATCCTTAGAATCCCTACAATGTGGAAACAGGCCCTTCAGCCCAACAAGTCCACACTGACACTCTGAAGAGTATCCCACACAAACCTATTACTCTACATTTACCCCTGACTAATCCACCTAGCCTACACATTCCTGAACACTCTGGGCAATTTAGCACGGCCAATTCACTTAACCTGCACATCTTTGGACTGTGAGAGGAAACCAGAGCACCTGGAGGAAACCCACGCAGACACGGGGAGAATAAGTTTGTCAATGCCCATCCCCAATGTACCTGCTTCTAATTTCCTTAGTGAATTCTCAAATTTGCCTCCAAATTCCAGCTGTTCTTTGGGAATGGAGTATAAAATTGGGGAGGTTATGCTAAAATTACACAAGACTCTAGTTAGACCACAGTTAGACTCTTTGAACACTGTGAAGAATTTTGGGTCCCTTATCCAAGTAGAGATATTCTAACAATGGAGATAGTTCAGTGAAGGTTCATTCGGCTCATCCTAGGTATGGAGGGAATATCTTATGAGGAGAGGTTGAGTAAATTGGGTCAGTAGTTGTTGAAATATAGAAGAATGAGAGGTAATTTTATTGAAGCATGCAAAATTCTTAGGGGACTTGACAGGGTAGATGTCAAAAGGTTGAGATAGATTTTTAATCAGTACGGGAATCAAGGGTGAAGAGGAAAATGGCAGGAAAATGACATTGAAGTTAATCAGAACAGCCAAATTCATATTTGAATAGCAGAGCAGACTTGATGGGCTGAACGGCCTGCATCTGCTCTTATGGTTTATAGGCTTATGGAATGAATGTTATATTTCTATGTGAGAACTTTGCTTCTTTGTGGAGACAATGGCCTAGTGGCACTATTCCTATGCTATTAGTGTAGTGACCCAGAAATGTCTTGGGACAAATCCCACTGTGGCAGAAAGTGGAATTTTAACTTCATAAAAAATACGGAATTAAGAGGCTAAGTTGTCGATTGGTGGAAAAACTCACCTTGTTCATTAATGTTTCTTAGGGAAGGAAACTGTCATCTTTACCTGGTCTGGCCTATATGTGACTCCTGCAATGTGGTTGATTTTTAACTGTGCTCTGAGTGATTAGGGATGGACAATAAACTCTGACCTAGCCAGTGACACCCATATCGAATGAATGAATTTTTAAAAATTGGTGCCAAGTCACACTGTTCAAGTCCCACTCTAGGAGTTCAGCACAAAAATCAATGCTGAGAGGCCAGTGAAATACCGAGGGAATATGCCTGATACTGAGGAAGACATTGATGCTGTTGTTCAGGTGAGACATTTTAAACTGAAGGCCATCTAACTGCTCTTTCTAATCTGCCATAGAATGTGTGTATAAGTAGCAAAGCTAACATTTATTGCCTATCTCTAGTTGCCCATGGACTGATTATTCTGCTCAGTTATTTCAGAGATGGTTAAGAGTCAAATAAATTATTGTGGTCTAGTACCTTTATGTAGGCCAGATCTGGTAAGGAGGTTAGATGTTTCCTCCCTAAAGGGCATTAATAAATCAGATGGGATTTTACAGATTATTGAGACTAGATTTCAATTCCAGATTTATTAATTGAATTTAAATTTAAATCCCAGCAGGTGCCATGGTGGGATTTGAACTCCGATAAGAACAGAGCAGTTTTTTTATTCATTCACTCGAGGTGTGTGGGCATCACACCCCATCCATAGTTGCCCTTGAGAAGGTAGTGGTGAGCTCCCTTCTTGAACCGCTGCATTCCGCATGCTATAGGTAGATCCACAATGCTGTTAGGGAGGGAATTCCAGATTTTAATCCAGTGACTAGGGTTGCTAGGAGCAGGAATAGGTGATTCAGCCCTCAAGCTTGCTGTGTCATTTAATTTGATCCTGGCTGATCTAATCTTGGCTTCACTTTCCAGCCTGCTTTCCATAATCCATCAACCCATTACTAATTAAAACCCTCTCTATCTCCTCCTTAAATTTATACAATATCCCAATGTCAACACACTCTGAACTAGTGACTTTGACAGATGAGAGAAACAATTTCTCCTCATCTCTGTTTTAAATCTGCTACCCCTTATCGTAAAACTGTAACCTCTCATTTTAAATTGCTTCACATGAGGAAACATCCTTTCTACATTTACATTGTCAAGAACAGGCTTTTTTCCCCATTGTTATCAGACTGCTGAATTGACTCCACAACTTCAAATAATGTTGACCTAGCTTTGTCCACCTCCTGTGCAGCTGTAACATTGTACGCCTCACTTAGCAGCCTGTGATCCGTATGTTCTTGCTTGCTGTGATCGGCCTGTAATGCTCACTACACAAAGCTTTTCATTGTAATTTGGAGGTGCCAGTGTTGGACTGGGGTGGACAAAGATAAAAATCACAAAGCAACAGGTTATGATCCAACAGGTTTATTTCATATTTTATTTGTCTCAAGAGGGTTGGAATATAAATGCAGTGCTGTGCTTCTGAGACTTCATAAAGCTCTGGTTAGGCCCCATTTAGAATATTGTGTCCGATTTTGGGCCCCACACCTCAGGAATGACATACCGGCACTGGACCGTGTCCAATGGAGATTCACATGAATGATCCCTGGAATGGTAGGCCTAACATGTGATGAATGGCTAAGGATCCTGGGATTGTATTCATTAGAGTTAAGAAGGTTGAGGGGAGATCTAATAGAAACTTACGAGATAATGCGTGGCTTAGAAAGGGTGGACGCTGGGAAGTTGTTCTGTTAGGTGGGCAGACTAGGACCCATGGGCACAGCCTTAAAATTATAGGGGGTCAATTTAGAATGGAAATGAGGAGACACTTCTTCAGCCAGAGAGTGGTGGGCCTATGGAATTCAGTGCCATGGAGCGAAGTGGAGGCCAGGGCATTAAATGTCTTCATGGTAGAGATTGATAAATTCTTAAGCTCACAAGGAATTAAGGGATACGGGGAGAGTGTGAGTAAGTGGAATTGAAACTCCCATCAGCCATGATTAAATGGTGGAGTGGACTCGATGGGCCGAATGGCCTTGCTTCCACTCCCATGTCTTATGGTCTTTTGGTCTTAAAATTTACTTGGAATTACTAGTTTTCGGAGCGCTGTTTCTTCATCAGGTGGTTGTGGAGCAGAATCATAAGACATAGACTTTATCGTAACAGGATTGCAGTGTCATGGAATGTAATACTAAACACATTCAGCTGACATCTTTCATCTATTAGAATTACCATGTTAGTTTCGGTTCCTTCATATGTAAATCCCAGTGTTTTTTAAAATTATATTCTCAAGATAACTTTTAACAATAGGTGCCACCTCCACTTAGATAATGCATTGAAGGTGTGGAGTTAAAGTCTGTCTGTGTCCCAATATTAGGTCAGACTGATTCTATTTCTAAAGTGGAAGTTACGGAATCTTAAATGGATTAGTTTTGAGCAAAATAAGATGTAATTCTGTTCCCAAATAAACCCAATGGTGTTGTCTTTTAACTTTTCGTTTTTCTTAGGTACATGTGACTACAATAAATCAAATCAAACAAACTCCAGAGAATATAGACCTAAATTGCTCAATCTCTCTGCATAAAACAAACCCGTCATCTTGGGAATTAATCTAGTGAACTCATTTGAATGACCTCAAATGCAACTACATCCCTCAAGTAAGGGGGTCAATGGCCTAACGGTATTATCACTGGACTATTAATCACGAGACCCAGGTAATATTCTGGGGACCTGGATTTGAATCCCACTATGGCAGATAGTGGAATTTGACCATGAATTCATTGTTGATTGTCAGAAAAACCCATCTGGGTCACTAATATCCTTTAAGGAAGGAAATCTCCATCCTTACCTGGTCTGGCCTATATGTGACTCCAGACCCACAGCAATGTGTTTGTCTCTTAACTGCCCTCTGGGCAATTAGGGATGGGCACTAAATGCTGGTCTGACCAGCAATGCCCTCATCTCAGGAATGAGAAAAGGGGAAGTGGACCAAAATTGTACAGAATATTCCAGGTGCAGTTTCACTAATGCCTTGTATAATTGTGGTAACACATACAAAGTCTATTCTACTTTTATCCTCTTTTCTGCGTTTATACTCTGTTCTTTTAGCTATACATTCCAAAATGCCATTTGCCTTCCTGATTCCTGTGGTTCCTGCATACTAGTTTCCAGTGATTCATTCACAAGGACAGAATTAATGACTTTTCCCTAGAACGGGGGACTTTGAGACTAGGGGGGCCATTTTTAAGGCGAGAGGAGACAGATTTTAAAAAATTCATGAGGGGCAAATGTTTTACACGGAGAGTGGTTCGCATGTGGAATGAACTTCCAGAGGAAGTGGTGGGCGAGGGCACAGTTACAACACTTAAAAGAAATTTGGATAAGTACATGAACAGGAAGGATTTGGAGGGATATAGGCTAGGAGCAGGCAGGTGGGACTTGTTCAGTTTGGGATGATATTCAGCAAGGACTACAGTTCAGGCAGCATCCAAGGAGCTTCGAAATCGACGTTTCAGGCAAAAGCCCTTCATCAGGAATAAAGGCAGTGAGCCTGAAGCGTGGAGAGATAAACTAGAGGAGGGTGGGGGTGGGGGTGGGGAGAGAGTAGCATAGAGTACAATGGGTGAGTGGGGGAGGGGATGAAGGTGATAGGTCAGGGAGGAGAGGGTGGAGTGGATAGGTGGAAAAGAAGATAGGCAGGTAGGACAAGTCTGGACAAGTAATGGGGACAGTGCTGAGCTGGAAGTTTAGAACTAGGGTGAGGTGGGGGAAGGGGAAATGAGGAAGGTGTTGAAGTCCACATTGATGCCCTGGGGTTGAAGTGTCCCGAGGTGGAAGATGAGACTTTCTTCCTCCAGGCGTCTGGTGGTGAGGGAGCGGCGGTGAAGGAGGCCCAGGACCTCCATGTCCTCGGCAGAGTGGGAGGGGGAGTTGAAATGTTGGGCCACGGGGCGGTGTGGTTGATTGGTGCGGGTGTCCCGTTGCAACTCCCAGGTCATTTCCTCTGCCCTGAAGCTCTTCAACCATGTTGTGAAACAAACTCGGTACCACAGCCACATTTGCTTCCTCAGTGCCTGCCTCCGTAACCAACTCATCCCATATGGACTCCGGACCACCTTTAAACCAGCAGAGTTCGGACCCGAACAGGACAAACAGTACAGACTACAGATTCAAAAACACCAGCAACAGTTCTCCTTCAGGATCCTCCGCTCCACGCTTGCAGCAATGCGCCGGCACCTAACCTCTCTACAGTCAGCCCTGCCTCAGCTGAGGGCCACACTCTCTCAGAATTGCAAAGGACCCACTCTGTACTACATCCTCAGGAGAATTCATACTCTCAACAAACAGCATTTCAATTCCATCTCAAACATCAAAAACTGTAAGTACAACAAACTTTTATCTACCCACCTCCGTAACCAGCGCTCCTCAAACATTACAGAACATTCCCCTGGCCTCGGAATCTATTCCACCATTAGCCATGTAGCTGATGCAGCTGCCACCCCCACGCTGATTGATGATGTCACTTCCGCCCCCATCATGGCCACTTCCACCCCTCACAATTCCTCATGCATCACACCTGACATCACTTCCGCCCCTCACATCATCGCTGATGCCACATGCTCAGTGATTTCCGCCACCCCTACTGCCGTGGTCATCACCACTTCCGCCCCCACCAGCGCCACTCACCTGCATTCTACTGACACGCCCCCCACAGACCCCACTGTCACTATCCCCACCCCCCAGAGCCCCAAGGGGAACACTACCCCTGCTCATGACTCCACCCCCATTCCCCCCACCATCACACCCACTCCAGTTACAGGTTCTGCCCCCACTCCCAGCTATACACCCACATCAGATCCCAGCTCCCAGCCCTGCCAAGTTTTCACCATCCCCCCAGATCTCCCCCTCACTGAGGATGAACGATCAGTCCTCAGCAAAGGACTCACCTTCATCCCCCTCCGTTCATGCATCAATGAATTTAATACACGCCGTGACATCGAACAATTCTTCCGTCGCCTCCGCCTCCGAGCTTACTTTCACAATCAGGACTCCCGCCCACCTTCCGAGGACCCCTTCGCCCACCTCCAACACACTGCATCCACCTGGACACCCCGCGCTGGCCTATTACCTGCCCTTGACCTCTTCATTTCCAACTGCCGTCGGGACATTAACTGCCTCAACCTGTCTACCTCCCTCCCCCACTCCAACCTCTCACCCTCACAACGCGCAGCCCTCCAATCACTCTGCTCCAATCCCAACCTCACCATCAAGCCAGCAGATAAAGGGAGCGCAGTGGTAGTCTGGCGCACTGACCTCTCCCCCACTGAAGCCAAACGTCAACTCGAGGACACTTCATCCTACCGCCCCCTCACCCATGACCCCACCCCCCATCACCAAACCAACATCTACCAGACCATACAGAACCTCATCACCTCAGGAGATCTCCCACCCACAGCTTCCAACCTCATAGTCCGGGAACCCCGCACTGCCCAGTTCTACCTCCTTCCCAAGATCCACAAGCCTGACCACCCTGGCCGACCCATTGTCTCAGCATGCTCCTGCCCCACTGAACTCATCTCTACCTACCTCGACACTGTCCTATTCCCCCTAGTCCAGGAACTCCCCACATACGTTCGAGAAACCACCCACCCCCTCCACCTCCTCCAAGACTTCCGTTTCCCCAGCCCCCAACGCCTCATCCAAAAGCAGTGAGGAATGTACTTTGTCCAAACAGGCTAAATTATCTCCTTCTGTGTTGTAACAATTCTGTGATTTTGTGAGAGGGATTCCGTGACTGGAGAAAGCTGTATGGCTAAAGTTGAGATCTCGTAGAACCTGGTCCAGAGGGAACAGCAGCAGTGGGGGAAGGGGGTGGTGGAGAAGGGCTCTAAGCTTACTCTATATGTGAGGATATATCTGGGGATATGCTTCAGAGCAGAGAGATCTGAGTGTCGCAGAGTTATACAGAATGGAAACTGACCCTTTGGCCCAACCAGTCCTTGCCAAGTCAATGAGCTAAAAACAATGACTGCAGATGCTGGAAACCCGATTCTGGATTAGTGGTGCTGGAAGAGCACAGCAGTTCAGGCAGCATCCAAGGAGCAGCGAAATCGACGTTTCGGGCAAAAGCCCTTCATCAGGAATAAAGGCAGTGAGCCTGAAGCGTGGAGAGATAAGCTAGAGGAGGGTGGGGGTGGGGAGTGAGTAGCACAGAGTACAATGGGTGAGTGGGGGAGGAGATGAAGGTGATAGAGTTAAACTATAATCTAGTCCTACCTGCCAGCACCCGGCCCATATCCCTCCAAACCCTTCCTATTCATAAACCCATCCAGATGCCTTTTAAATGTTGCAATTGTACCAGCCTCCACTACTTCCTCTGGCAGCTCATTCCATATGTGCACTACCCTCTGTGTGAAAAAGTTGCCCCTTAAGTCGCTTTTATATCTTTCCCCTCTCACCCTAAACCTATGCCCTCTAGTTCTGGACTCGCCACCCCAGTTAAAGACCTTGTCTATTTATCCTATCCATGCTCCTCATGATTTTATACACCTCTATACGTCATCCCTCAGCCTCCGACGCTCCAGGGAAAACAGCCCCAGCCTGTTCAACCTCTCCCTATAGCTCAAACCTCCAACCCTGGCAACATTCTTGTAAATCTTTTCTGAACCCTTTCAAGTTTCACAACATCCTTCCGATAGGTTCGTAAATAAAAGGAAAAAAATAGAAAATGGTAGGAACACAACAGCTTTAGATTAGATTAGATTAGTGACAAGATATTCATGTCTGGGCTGAATTGCAGGTTCGTTGTAATGGCTGTTGTTCACATTTCCACTTATCCTTCTTGTTGTTACAAAGTAGCTGGGGACTGAGTTCCCGTCTCACTAGGATACCCAAGGCCCTTGACAATCGCAATGCCATCGCTATGGCCTGAGACTTGAACCCACCTGCCAGCCCAACTTTCCACCCCCGCCAGTGCCATCGATTTGTTACCAATGTCGAATTCATGACCCACTGCTGCCTTTGGTGCCAGAGTCGCAGCTGCATCGAAGTCCAGATTAAGCCAAACGATTCCAAACACTTATAACCGAGTCGTGTGCCCCTGCCGACAGCCATCAATCCTGTAAAACTGCTGGAGAGTCAGAGTCAAGAAGCGTAACGCTGGAAAAGCACAGCCGGTCAAGCAGCATCTGAGGAGCAGGAGAGTGTCCTGATGAGGAGCTTATGCTCGAAACGTTGATTCTCCTGCTCCTCGGATGCTGCTTGACTAGCAGTGCTTTTCCAGCACCACACTCAACACTCAGTCGCAACAGTGTATACCATCTACAAGATGCACTGCAGAAACTCACCAAACTTCCTCAGACAGTACCTTCCAAACCCACAGCCACTTCAGTCTGGAGGGACAAGGGCAGCAGATACATGGGAACACCATTACCTGCAAGTTCCCCTCCAATTCACTCACCATCCTGACTCGGAAATATATTGGCATTCCTTCAATGTCACTGGGTCAAAATCCTGGAATTCTCTCCCTAAGGGAATTGTGAATCTAGGACAGCACACGGACTGCAGTCATTCGAGAAGATAGCTTACGGTTACCTGAAGGGCAATTAGGAATGGGCAATAAATGCTAGCCAGCCAATGATGCAGTGGCTCAGTGGTTAGCACTGCTACCTCACAACATCAGGGACCGGGGTTGACTCCCAGCTTCGGGTGACAGTCTGTGTGGAGTTTGTACATTCTGCCCGTGTCTGTGTGGGTTTCCTCCCACAATCCAATGACGTGCAAGTTAGAGTGGATTAGCTGTGCTAAATTGCCCATAGTGTCCAGGGATGTGCAGGCTGGTGGATTAGGCATGGGAATTGCAGAGTTACGGGGATGGGGTAGAGAGGTGGGTTTGAGTGGGATGCTTTTCAGAGGGGCAGTATGGACTCAATGGGCTGAATGACTTCCTTCCATATGGTAAGAATTCTATGATTCTATGATGCCCACATCCCACAAATGATTCCATTTTTAAAGGGTACACCAGGCCAGGAGAAAAGCTGATAACGGGGGACCATTATTGGTGGAAATGGGTCGGCTGTGCCTAAAGCAGACCATGTGATGATAAGGTCTGGGGTGTCAGGGTAGGTAAAAGGCAAGGCAGGAGGGGTTCAGGCCCTAAAAGCATTGCCAAAGGGGGCTGAACGTCCCCCAGGCAGAAAACGAGATGCTGCTCATCCAGCTTGTGTTCAGATTTGCTGTAGCACTGCAACAAGCCCGAGACAGAGGTGTTGGCCAGGGAACACAGTGGGCTGTTAAGATCATAAGAACTAGGAGCAGGAGTAGGCTGTCCGGCCCTTTGAGCCTGCTCCACCACTCAATAAGATCATGGCTGACCTTTTCATGGGCTCATCTCCACTGACCTGCCCTTAATTCCTTTATTAGAACATAGAACATAGAACATAGAACAATACAGCACAGAACAGGCCCTTCGGCCCACGATGTTGTGCCGAACTTCTAACCTAGATTAAGCACCCATCCATGTACCTATCCAAATGCCGCTTAAAGGTTAAAAAAAAATCTACCTTAGCTTTAAAAACATTTACTGAAGTAGCGCTGACTAATTCCCTGGACAGGGAATTCCATAGATTTTCATTCCTCTGGGTGAAGAAGTTCCTTCTCAATTCGGTCTTAAATCTGCTCCCTCTAATCTTGAGGCTGTGTCCTCTGGTCCTGGTTTCACCCGCCAGTGAAAACATCCTCTCTACTTCTATCTTATCTATTCCCTTCATAATTTCATATATTTCTGTAAGTTCCTCCCTCAATTTTCTGAATTCTAATGAATATAACCCCAGAAGCTCAGAATATTTTTTGCAGTCACAAAATGTAACCTACTATAGTTTTGGCTCATATATTCTTAGGAGAAAGTGAGGACTGCAGATGCTGGAGATCTACATTTTGTCTCCCCGGTGTAGCGGAGATAACAATGTGAGCAATGAATAAAGTGTAAGTAAAGTGTGCTGCTTCACCTGGAAGGTGTGTCTGGGGCCCTGGATAGTGAGGACAGGTGCTACACCTTCTGCAACAGCACAGGGATGTTGCTATGGGAGTGTTCAGGGGGATGTTGGGAGTGAAGATGGAGTGAGTATTGTGTTCCAGAGGGAAAAGTCCCTGTGGAATGCAGACGTGAGATGTGGAAATGTGTCTGGTGGTGGTATGATACAGCTAGAGTTGGCGGCAATGGCGGCTTTTGATTGGTTGCAGATGCTTCTGGGATGGAAGTAAGGATGAGGGAGACCCCTATCGGTGCTGTGGAAGGGATGAGAATGGGTGAGGGCTGACGTGTGTGTGGGAGATGAGTCAGCCATGGCTGAAGGCCCTGTCAACCACGGTGGTGGTGGGGTTCTTGGTTGAGGAAGGAGGTGGACGTTTCTGAGACCCCCTGTGGAAGGTAGCATCATCAGATTTAATCCCCCTCAGCTGATAGAAAGTATCTCAGAGCTAACATTTCAAGCAAGAACGTGGGGCCTTCTCCGCAGTTTCCTTGATTAATATTGACTTTCAACCAATTTCACTAACAGAGACTATCTACCCGTAATCACATGGTTATTTGTGAGATCTTGTTATGTATGCACTGTTTACTGCATTTCCCATAACACTGACTACACTTTAAAAAATACTACATTGACTTCAAGATGTTTTGGGAAGTCCTGAGGTTGTGAACTGCGCTGTATAATTGTGAGTTCTTTTGTTATTTAAAGGGGAGCAGGTTGGTGATAGCCAGTGTGTCCCTCCCTCCCTGCCTAGTTTGGTTTAAGGTAGGCATGGGAACTGCAGAAATCTCTATGCCGTTTAGCCAGCTCTCAACTTACGATTGGTTCAGTAAAAGGAATATTGCATTGACACAGAATATTACGCAGCAATTGCTTCCCCCTCGAAACGCACCCTGAGTCGATACCATCGCCCTCCCCACTTGCGTCCCCTGCTGAGTTTTGTGTGTTTCCTGGATTAGTTTTGCTTTATGAACTTACACTGATCTGTAACGTTATTCCTCTCTTGCTTGAAAAGAGATCCTGAAGTCCATAGTATTGAGTTACAAAGCCTCATTAAGTTCTTGCTATTCAGTTGCACATTCCCTTGTCTCTGTGGAGCTGTGTTTAAAACATTACGTTATTAGGTGCCAGACAATTTCTCAGATGGGACAGAATGGGAGGGAAGAAAAGGCGGGAATCTACTGTGGGTTTTGATTCTAACGGGCCACGTATCTCTTCATTTCAAGACCAGCGACATGTCCTTACTACAGTCAATCATTTGAGAACAGTGCCCTGCTCACATGCCCATGTGTCTGTCCCTAGGCACGCTGCAGTGTTCCAGTGAATCACAGCACAAACTGGAGGAACAACATCGCATCTTCAGACTGGGCACTTTACAGCCTCTGGAGCTTAATATTGAGCTCAACATCTTCAGATTGTGAACATTTCTTTCCTTTCTTTTAGCTTGTTATCATGTCCTCTCTTTCCTCTCCCCATCGCAGTGTCTGTCCTTCTCAGTCTGGCAGGAGACAGACCATTGTTCTGTTGTTCTCACATTTCCATCACTTTACCTGAACTCGCAACATCTTTTCTCCATCAGGACCCTACACCCACTACCCCCAATCCTCCCAAACTGTGGGCGGCACGGTGGCACAGTGGTTAGCATTGCTGCCTCACAGCGCCAGAGACCCGCGTTCAATTCCCACCTCAGGCGACTGACTGTGTGGAGTTTGCACATTCTCCCCGCGTCTGCGTGGGTTTCCTCTGGGTGCTACGGTTTCCTCCCACAGTCCAAAATGTGCAGGTTAGGTGAATTGGCCACGTTAAATTGCCCATAGTGTTGGGTGAAGGGGTAAGTGTAGGGGAATGGGTCTGGGTGGGTTGCGCTTCGGTGGGTTGGTGTGGACTTGTTGGGCCGAAGGGCCCGTCTCCACACTGTAAGTAATCTAATCTACAACATAAATGCTGTCCCCTCCACACTTCAGTTCAGCTCTGATGAAAAGTCATCTAGGAACATTAGTTTGCTCTCTCCGTGGATGCTGCCTGACCTGCTGAGATCTCCAGCATTTGTTGATTTCAATACAGATTTGCTCTGACAGATTGAGCTGAAAAATGTGTTGCTGGAAAAGCGCAGCAGGTCAGGCAGCATCCAAGGAGCAGGAGAATCGACATTTCTGGCATAAGCCCTTCTTCAGGAATCTGACAGACTGGGGGCCAGGTCTCTTTCTGAAGGAGTGTTGGGTCAGCAAGCAGGACATGATAAAGCTAACGTCCTTTGATGATTCAACAATCCTTTCAAAGCACAACAGGGACCGATATTCAATACACTTTTGGGAGTGACTGTACTCTCTGTGGGATTTGTAAATTCATAGAATGGCAGAAGAAAGCCATTCAGATGATTGTGACAGTACTGGCCCTTTGAAATAATCATTCAATACCCCATCTATCCTTTTCTGATAGTCCTGTAATTTTTTTTCCCCAGTTTAGGTAAATGTCCAGTTCCCTTCTGAAAATTACTGTTAGATCTGCTTCCATTGCCCTGCTCACCAATAGTGCATTCCACATCCAGGCAAAAGATAAAGTCACCACAGTTCCACCAGAGCTAAGCTTTCATTAGAGAGACGACTGGTGATGTTTCAGAAGGAGAGTCCTTCATGGTAACCTCAGCTGGTGCAGGAATTGAGGCCATGCTGTTGGCATCACTTAGCATTACAAACCAGCTGTCCAGCCAACTGAGCTAACCAAACCCATCAGATTGACACATAAAACTTTACCCCATAAAAATATTTCTGCCTGCACTTTTTGCCAATTATCTTACATCTGTGTCCTCTGGTTATAGATAATTCTAACAATTTCTTAGAATCCCTACCATGTGGAAACAGGCCATTTGGCCCTTTGAATCCACACGGACCCCTCTGGAGAATATCCCACCGAGACCTACTCCGTTACCAAGCCCTGCATTTCCCATGGCCAATCCATCTAGCCTACACATCCCTGTGCACAACAGGCAATTTAACGTGGCCAATCCACCTAACCTGAGCATCTTTGGACTATGGGAAGATATCTGAGCACCTGGATGAAATGCATGCAGACACAGGAAAAATGTGCAACTCCACACAGATGGTTGCCCAAGGCTGGAATTGAACCCAGGTCCCTGATGCTGAGAGGCAGCAGTGCTAACCATTGAGGCACTGTGACACCCAAGTTGACTTCCTACTGACTCTATTGAAACCCTCAGTTTTGAACTACTCTTAGTCTCCTCTGTTTCAAGGACAACAGTCACAGCTTTCAGAAACGTTTGACATTCTGATAACTTTTGGAATATTGTGTCCAATCCTGGTCTCCCTCCTCTAGGAAGGATGTTGTGAAACTTGAAAGGGTTCAGAAATGATTTATGATTAGATTAGATTCCCCACAGTGTGGAAATAGGCCCTTCGGCCCAACAAGTCCACACCGACCCTCCGAAGAGTAACCCACCCAGACCCATTTCCCTCTGACTAATGCACCTAATACTATGGGCAATTTATCATGGCCAATTCACCTAACCTACACATCTTTGGACTGTGGGAGGAAACCAGAATACCTGGAGGAAACCCACACAGACATAGGGAGAACGTGTAACCTTCTCACAGACAGTCGTCTGAGGCTGGAAGTGAACCTGGGACCCTTGTGCTGTGAGGCAGCAGTGTTAACCACTGAGCCACCATACCGCCAGAATTGCCAGTGTTGAAGGGTTTCAGCTGTAGGGAGAGGCTGAACAGGCTGGGGCTGTTTTCCCTGGAATGTTGGAGGCTGAGGGGTGACCTTATAGAGGTTTACAAAATCATGAGGGGCATGGGTAGGGTAAGTAGACAAGGTCTTTTCCCTGGGGTTGGGAGTCCAGAACTAGAGGGCATAGGTTTAGCATGAGAGGGGAAAGATATAAAAGGGACCCAAGAGGCAACGTTTTCACACAGAGGGTGGTACGTGTATGAAATGAGCTGCTAGAGGATGTGGTGAAGGATGGTACAATTCTCACCCTCTCACCCTAAACCTATGCACTCTAGTTCTGGACTCCCCGACCGCAGGGAAAGGACTTTGCCTATTTACCCTATCCATGCCCCTCATAATTTTGTAAACCTCTATAAGGTCCTCAGCCTCCGATGCTCCAGAGAAAACAGCCCCAGTTTGTTCAGCATTTATCTGAATTAAACTCCATCTGCCACTTCTCAGCCCATTGGCCCATCTGGTCCAGATCCTGTTGTAATCTGAGGTAATCCTCTTTGCTGTCCACTACACCTCCAATATTGGTGTCATCTGCAAACTTACTAACTGTACCTCTTATGCTCGCATCTAAATCATTTATATAAATGACAAAAAGTAGAGGGCCCAGCACCGATCCACTGGTCCCAGGCCTCTAGTCTGAAAAACAACCTTCCACCACCACCCTCTGACAGTCTCTTGGGGTACATTGGGTTCCAATCGATCAATTGTGTTCGGGGACTCTAGTCATGGGTACAGACAGATGTTTCTGCAGCCAGCAGCGAAAAATCAGAATGATGAATTGCCTCCCTGGTGCCAGGGTCAAGGGTGTCTCCGAGAGGGTGCAGAATGTTCTCACTTGGGAGTGGGGCCAGCAAGAGTTCAGTGCACACATTGGAACCAACGACATAGAAAGGGAAAAGGATGAGATTCTGAAGGGAAGGTGTAGAAAGTTAGATAGGAATTTAAAAAGGAGGCCCTCGAGGGTACTAATATCTGGATTGCTCCCAGTGTTACGAGCTAGTGAGGGTAGGAATAAGAAGGTAGAGAGATGAAGGCATGGCTGAGGAGCTGGTGAATAGAAGAAGGATTTACACTTTTGGATGAATGGATTGCACCTAAATTGGAAGAGGACTAATATACTGGCAGGGAGATGTGCTACAGCTCCTCGGGAGGATTCAAACTAGTTGGGAGGAGTTGGGGGGTCATGGGGTTGTGGGGGGTTGGGACCCAGGGGCATACTGAGGAAAGAGATAAATCTGAAGTGAATCGAACAGTCAGGGCAGGCAGGGACAAAGCAGAGAACAAGGTAGGACTGATACATTAAACTGCATTTACTTTGATGCAAGAGGCCTAACAGGGAAGGCAGATGAACTCAGGGCATGGTTAGGAACATGGGACTGAGATATCACAGCTATTACGGAAACATAGCTCAGGGATGGGCAGGACTGGCAGCTTAATGTTCAAGGATACAAATGCTACAGGAAGGATAGAAAGGGAGGCAAGAGAGGAGGGGGAATGGCGTTTTTGATAAGGGATAGCATTACAGCTGTGCAGAGGGAGGATATTCCCGGAAATACATCCAGGGAAGTTATTTGAGTTGAACTGAGAAATAAGAAACGGATGATCACATTATTGGGATTGTATTATAGTCCGTAATTACACCGGCACCACTCCCCACCTCTTCCTCCGCTACAATGATGACTGCATTGGCGCCACCTCGTGCTCCCGCGAGGAGGTTGAGCAATTCATCAACTTCACCAACACATTCCACCCTGACCTTAAATTTACCTGGACTATCTCTGACACCTCGCTCCCCTTCCTGGACCTCTCCATCTCCATTAATGATGACCGACTTGACACTGACATTTTTTACAAACCCACCGACTCCCACAGCTACCTGGATTACACCTTTTCCCATCCTACCTCTTGCAAAAATGCCATCCTGTATTCCCAATTCCTCCGCCTCCGCCGTATCTGCTCCCAGGAGGACCTGTTCCACCACAGAACACACCAGATGGCCTCCTTCTTTAGAGACCGCAATTTCCCTTCCCATGTGGTTAAAGATGCCCTCCAATGCATCTCGTCTACATCCCGCACCTCCGCCCTCAGACCCCACCCCTCCAACCGTAACAAGGACAGAACGCCCCTGGTGCTCACCTTCCACCCTACCAACCTTCGCATAAACCAAATCATCCGCCATTTCCGCCACCTCCAAAAAGACCCCACCACCAGGGATATATTTCCCTCCCCACCCCTTTCCGCCTTCTGCAAAGACTGTTCCCTCCGTGACTACCTGGTCAGGTCCACACCCCCTACAACCCATCCTCCCATCCTGGAACCTTCCCCTGCCACCGCAGGAACTGTAAAACCTGTGCCCACACCTCCTCCCTCACCTCTATCCAAGGCCCTAAGGGAGCCTTCTACATCCATCAAAGTTTTATCTGCGCATCCACCAATATCATTTATTGCATCCATTGCTCCCAATGCGGTCTCCTCTACATTGGGGAGACTGGGCGCCTCCTAGCAGAGCGCTTTAGGGAACATCTCCGAGACACCCGCACCAATCAACCACACCGCCCTGTGGCACAACATTTCAACTCCCTCTCCCACTCTGCCGAGGACATGGAGGTCCTGGGCCTCCTTCACCGCCGCTCCCCCACCACCAGACGCCTGGAGGAAGAACGCCTCATCTTCCGCCTCGGAACACTTCAACCCCTGGGCATCAATGTGGACTTCAACGGTTTCCTCATTTCCCCTTCCCCCACCTGACCCTAGTTCCAAACTTTCAGCTCAGCACTGTCCCCATGACTTGTCCGGACTTGTCCTACCTGCCTATCTTCTTTTCCACCTATCCACTCCACCCTCCTCTCTGACCTATCACCTCCATCCCCTCCCCCACTCACCTATTGTACTCCATGCTACTTTCTCCCCACCCCCACCCTCCTCTAGCTTATCTCTCCACGCTTCAGGCTCTCTGCCTTTATTCCTGATGAAGGGCTTTTGCCCGAAACGTTGATTTTGCTGCTCCTTGGATGCTGCCTGAACTGCTGTGCTCTTCCAGCACCACTAATCCAAAATGTATTATAGACCCCCCAATAGTCAGCAGGAAATTGAGAAACAAATTTGTAAGGCAATCTCAGCTATCTGTATGAATAATAGGGTGGTTATGGTAGGGGATTTTAAGTTTCTAAACATAAACTGGGACTGCCATAGTGTTAAGGGTTTAGACGGAGAGGAATTTGTTAAGTGTGTACAAGAAAAGTTTCGAATTCAGTCCATGGATGTATCTACTAATGAAGGTGCAAAACGTGACCTACTCTTGGGAAGTAAGGCAGGGCAGGTGACTGAGGTGTCAGTGGGGGACCACTTTTGGGCCAGCAACCATAATTTTACAAGTTTTAAAATAGTGTTGGAAAAGGTTACACCAGATCTAAAAGTTGAAGTTCTAAATTGGAGGAAGGCCAATTTTGACGGTATTAGGCAAGAACTTTCGAAAGCTGATTGGGGGCAGATGTTCACAGGCAAAGGGACAGCTGGAAAATGGGAAGCCTTCAGAAATGAGATAATGAGAGTCCAGAGAAAGTATATTCCTGTTAGGGTGAAAGAAAAGGCTATTAGGTGCAGAAAATGTTGGATGACGAGATAAATTGAGTGTTTGGTTAAGAAAAAGAAGGAAGCATACGTCAGTTATAGACAAGATAGATTGATTGAATTCTTAGAAGAGTATAACAACAATAGGAAGGAAATCAGGAGGGCACAAAGGGGACATGAGATAGCCTTGGTAAATAGGGTTAAGGAGAATTCAAAGGGTTTTTACAAGTACATTAAGGGCAAAATGATAACGCGGAGTGAATAGGGTCCCCCAAAGATCAGCAAGGCAGCCTTTGTGTGGAGTTGCAGGAGATGGGCGAGATACTAAACAAGTATTTTGCATCAGTGTTTACTGTGGAAAAGGATATGGAAGATATAGAATGTGGGGAAATAGATGGTGACATTTTGAAAAATGTCCATATTACAGTGAAGGAAGTGCTGAGTGTCTTGAAACGCGTAAAGGTGGATAAATCCCCAGGACCTTATCTGGTGTACCATAGAACTCTGTGGGAAGCTAGGGAAGTGATTGCTGGGCCCCTTACTGAGATATCTATATCACAGGTGAGGTGCCGGAAGATTGGAGGTTGGCTAACGTGGTACCATTATTTAAGAAAGACAAGCCAGGGAACTATAGACTGGTGAACCTGACATCGATCGTGGGCAAGTTGTTAGAGGGAATCCTGAGGGACAGGATGTACATGTATTTGGAAAGGCAAGGACTGATTAGGGATTGTCAACATGGCTTTGTGCGTGGGAAATCATGTCTCTCAAACTTGACTGAGTTTTTTGAAAAAGTAACGAAGAAGATTGATGAGGGCAGAGTGGTGCATATGTTATATATGGACTTCAGTAAGGCGTTCAACAAGGTTCCCCATGGGAGACTGGGTAGCAAGGTTAGATCTCATGGAATGCAGTGAGAACTTACCATTTGGATACAGAACTGGCTCAAAGGTAGAAGACAGAGGATGGTTGTGGAAGGTGGTTTTTCACACTGGAGGCCTGTGACCAGTGGAGTGCCACAAGGATCGGTGTTGGGTCCACTACTTTTCGTCATTTACATAAATGATTTGTATATGATCATTGGAAGTATAGCTAGTAAGTTTGCAAATGACACCAAAATTGGAGGTGTAGTGGATAGTGAAGAAGATTACCTCAGATTACAAAGGGATCTTGATCATATGGGCCAATGGGCTGAGGGGTGGCAGATGGAGTTTAATTCAGATAAATGCGAGGTGCTGTATTTTGGGAAAGCAAATCTTAGCAGGACTTATACACTTAATGGTAAGGTCCTAGGGAGTGTTGCTGAACAAAGAGACTTTGGAGTGCAGATTCATAGCTACTTGAAAGTAGAGTCGCAGGTAAATAGGAGAGTGAAGAAGGCATTTGGTATGCTTTCCTTTATTGGCCAGAGCATTGTGTACAGGAGTTGGGAGGTCATGTTGTGGCTGGACAGGATGTTGGTTAGACCAGTCTTGGAATATTGCATGCAATTTTTGGTCTCTTTCCTATTGGAAGGATGTTGTGAAACTTGAAAAGATTTACGAGGATGTTGCCAGGGTTGGAGGATTTGAGCTATAGGGAGAGGCTGAACAGGCTGGGGCTGTTTTCCCTGGAGCATCAAAGGCTGAGGGGTGATCTTATAGAGATTTATGAAATCATGAGGGGCATGGATAGGATAAATAGACATGGTCTTTTCCCTGGGGTGGCGGAACCCAGAACGAGAGGGCAACATTTTCACGCAGAGGGTGTTGCTTGTATGGAAGGAGCTGCCAGAGGAAGTGGCGGAGGCTGGTACAATTACAACATTTATAAGGCATCTGGATGGGTATATGAATCGGAAGGGTTTAGAGGGATATGGGCCAAGTGCTGGCAAATGGGACTCGATTAGGTTAGGATATCTGGTCAGCATGGGCGATTTGGACTGAAGGGTCTGTTTCTGTGGCTGTACATTTCTATGACTGTATGACTCTATGTAATTTCTCCTCAGCTCTCTTTTAAATCTGCTGCCCTTTATCCTAAAACTGTGACCTCTCGTTCTAGATAACCCCACAAGCGGAAACATCCTCTCTACATCTACTTTGTCAATCCCCTTTTGCATCTTATTGCCCTCAATTAGATCTTCTCTCATTCTTCTTACACTCCTGCAATGATTGGCTGAAACTGCTCAATTTCTTTTTGTAAGACAAGCCTTTCCTCTCTGGAATTAATTAGTGATCTTATTGATTGTTGTAAAAACTCCATCAAGTTCACTTATCTGCCATCTGTACCATGTGTGACCCCAGACCCACAGCAATACGGATGACTGTTAACTAGCCTCAATTATATTTCCTACCCTTTTCCCATTAACCCCTGGTTCCCTTATTAATTAAAATTACGTCTGTCTCACACTTGAACATACTGAATGAACCAGCCTTGACGGTCCTCTGCAGTAAAGAATTCCACAGATTCCCTGCCCTTGGAGACAAGAAATTCCAACTTATCTCTGGGGTTGGCACATTGACTCACAGCACCAGGGACTCGGGTTCAATTCCAGCCTCAGGCGACTGTCTGTGTGGAGTTTGTACTTCCTCCCCGTGATGCATGGGTTTCCTCCAGATGTTCCAGTTTCTTCCCACTTTCCAAAGGTGTGCATGTTAGGTGGATTGGCCATGCTAAATTATCCATAGTGTGCAGGCTGGTGAATTGGTTATGGGGGGGCGTAGAATGCTCTTCAGAGGGCCAATGTGGACTCGATGGGCTGAATGGCCCACTTCTGCAGTGTTGAGATTCCATGGTTATACGACATGGGCAAACAATCTCTGCACATCTACTGTCAAGTTCCCTAAGAATCTTGGATGTATCAATACCATCTCCTCTCATCCCTTTACATCACTGGGGTGTGCTGACTGTTAGTCTCATTAATTTCTCCAGTGGTCTCCTTTAAGAACACAAAACACTTCAGTTTCCTCATTCTGGCCACATCCTTGATTTCTCTCAATTTCAGACATTTTCTGAATCTTAACAGACTCATTCAGCAGAGAAGGAGACCATTCAGCCCCTCATTCCTGTGCTAGTTATTTGAAACAGTTATCCAGTTAGCTTCCATTGCTGCTCTTCCCCTATTTATAGAGTCACACAATCATAGAGGTGTACAGCATGGAAACAGACCTTTCGGTCCAACTCATCCAAGACGATAAGATATCCTAACCTAAACTAGTCCCACCTGCCAGCACCCGGCCCATATCCCTCCAAACCCTTCCTATTCATATACCCATCCAGATGCCTTTTAAATGTTGCAATTGTACCAGCCTCCACCACTTCCTCTGGCAGCTCATTCCATACACGCACCACCCTCTGTGTGAAAACATTGCCCCTTAGGTCTCTTTTATATCTTTCCCCTCTCACCCTAAACCTATGTCCTCTTGTTTTGGACTCCCCGACCCCAGGGAAAAGACCTTGTCTATTTATCCTATCCATGCCCCTTATGATTTTATAAACCTCTATAAGATCACCCCTCAGCCTCCAACACTCCAACGAAGAAAGGTCTCAATGTGGGAGCAGGACCTTCCTCCAGCCTTGCACTTCACAGTATGGCACATCTCAGGAATTCTGCCACCTGCTGGAAGCCAGCATTGAGTGTGCCACACAACAAGAACCTGCATTTATATAGCCTTCACCGTGGTAAACACTCCAAAAACCTGGAATGAAACTGATTATCAAACAAAACTAGACGTATAAGAAGAGCTTTAGACAGATAAGTGTAGAGAGTGACAAAGCAGTAATTAGGAGGCAGAGGCTAATGTTCCTGTGTTCAAGGTTCAAATCCCACCCCAGCAGCTGGGGGAATTTAAATATAATTAATGTATTTGGAATTTGAAGTTAGTGTCATTAATGGTGACCTCGAATCTATCACTGATTATCATACCTGGATTGCCAATGCCCATTCAGGAAGAAAATCTGCTGCAATTAATAGATTGGAAGTAAAAGAACGAGGAGCAGGGGGAGGCCATTCGGCCCTTCGAGCCTCCTCTGCCAATTAATATGATCATGGCTAATTCCATCTCGAACACAACTCTACTTTCCAACCTGCTCTCCAACTCCCTTTAGTCTATTACTAATTAAAAATCACATACTGGATTAGTGGTGCTGGAAGAGCACAGCAGTTCAGGCAGCATCCAATGAGCAGCGAAATCGACGTTTCGGGCAAAAGCCCTTCATCAGGAATAAAGGCAGTGAGCCTGAAGCGTGGAGAGATAAGCTAGAGGAGGGTGGGGGTGGGGAGAGAGTAGCATAGAGTACAATGGGTGAGTGGGGGAGGAGATGAAGGTGATAGGTCAAGGAGGAGAGGGTGGAGTGGATAGGTGGAAAAGAAGATAGGCAGGTCGGACAAGTCCGGACAAGTCAAGGAGACAGTTACTGAGCTGGAATTTTGAAACTAGGATGAGGTGGGGAAAGGGGAAATGAGGAAGCTGTTGAAGTCCACATTGATGCCCAGGGGTTGAAGTGTTCCGAGTCGGAAGATGAGGCGTTCTTCCTCCAGGCATCTGGTGGTGAGGGAGCGGTGGTGAAGGAGACCCAGGACCTCCATGTCCTCGGCAGAGTGGGAGGGGGAGTTGAAATGTTGGGCCACGGGGCGGTTTGGTTGATTGGTGCGGGTGTCTCGGAGATGTTCCCTAAAGCGCTCTGCTAGGAGGCGCCCAGTCTCCCCAATGTAGAGGAGACTGCATCGGGAGTAACGGATGAAATAAATGATATTGGTGGATGTGCAGGTGAAACTTTGATGGATGTGGAAGGCTCCTTTAGGGCCTTGGATAGAGGTGAGGGAGGAGGTGTGGGCGCGGGTTTTACAGTTCCTGTGGTGGCAGGGGAAGGTGCCAGAATGGGAGGGTGGGTCGTCGGGGGGCGTGGACCTGACCAGGTAGTCACGGAGGGAACGGTCTTTGCAGAAGGCGGAAAGGGGTGGGGAGGGAAATATATCCCTGGTGGTGGGGTCTTTTTGGAGGTGGCGGAAATGTCGGCGAATGATTTGGTTGACGCGAAGGTTTGTAGGGTGGAAGGTGAGCACCAGGGGCGATCAGAACGCAGTCATTGTTTTTACCTAATTAAAAATCACCCCCATCAGTTTACCCAATGTCCTGGTGTCCACCACATTCTGGGACAGTGAATTCCACAGATCTACAAACCTTTGACAGAAGTAATTTCTCATCAACAGCTACCTCTTATTGTAAATCTATGACCTCTTATTCTAGATTGGTGGGACTCAAACCCACATCCACAGAACACTAGCCTGGGCTTCTGCATAATAAATCCGCTGACATTCCATTACACTATAAGAAATAGGAACAAAATCTGGCCATTCGGCCAATAACATTCTTAATCTGGCGGCCGGCACCCTCCCTCCGGCCACTGCCATCCCCACTCTGGCCACTGCCATCCCCAATCTGGCCACTGACATCCCCACTCCGGCCACTGCCATCCCCACTCCAGCCACCGACGTCCTCACTCCGGCCACTGACATTCCCACTCCGGCCACTGATGTGCCCACTCCGACCACTGCCAACCCCACTCCAGTCACGGCCATCCCCACTCCGGCCACTAACATCCTCGCTCCAGCCACTGACATCCTCGCTCCAGCCACTGACATTCCCACTCCGACCACTGCCATCCCCACTCCGGCCACTGACATTCCCATTCCGGCCACTGACATCCTTGCTCTGGCCACTGACGTCCCCACTCCGGCCACTCTAGTCCCCACTCCGGCCACTGACATCCGTGCTCCGGCCACTGACATTCCCACTCTGACCACTGACGTCCCAACTCCGGCCACTGCCATCCCCACTCCGGCCACTGACAGCCTTGCTTCGGCCACTGATGTCCCCACTCCGCCCACTGGCATCCTTGATCCGGCCACTGACATTCCCACTCCGGCCACTGACATCCTTGCTCCGGCCACTGACATTCCAACTCCAGCCATGGACATCCTTGCTCCGGCCACTGACGTCCTAACTCCGGCCACAGACTTCCCCACTCCAGCCACTGCCATCCTCGCTCCGGCCACTGCCATCCCCAATCCGGCCAGTGACATTCCCATTCCGGTCACTGACAGCCTTGCTTCGGCCACTGATGTCCCCACTCCACCCACTGGCATCCTTGATCCGGCCACTGCCATCCCCACTCCGGCCACTGATGTCCCCACTCGGGCTACTGACATTCCCACTCCAACCACTGACGTCCTGACTCCGGCCACAGACGTCCCCACTCCAGCCACTGACGTCCCCACTCCGGCCACTGCCATCCTCGCTCCGGCCACTGCCATCCCCAATCCGGCCAGTGACATTCCCATTCCGGTCACTGACATCCTCGCTCCGGCCACTGACATCCTTGCTCCGGCCACTGACGTCCCCACTCCAGCCACTGACGTCCCCACTCCAGCCACTGACATCCCCGCTCCGGCCACTGACATCCCCACTCCGGCCACTGACATCCCCACTCAGGACACTGACATCCCCACTCCCTCCACTGACATCCTCGCTCCGGCCACTGCCATCCCCATTCTGGCCACTGGCATCCTTGCTCTGGCCACTGACATCCTTGCTCCGGCCACTGACGTCCCCACTCCGGCCACTGACATCCCCGCTCCGGCCACTGACATCCTTGCTCCGGCCACTGACGTCCCCACTCCGGCCACTGACATCCCCGCTCCGGCCACTGATGTCCCCACTCCGGCCACTGACATCCCCACTCAGGACACTGACATCCCCACTCCCTCCACTGACATCCCCACTCTGGCCACTGACATCCTCGCTCCGGCCACTGCCATCCCCATTCCGGCCACTGACATCTTTGCTCCAGCCACTGACGTCCTAACTCCGGCCACAGACATCCCCACTCCAGCCACTGCCATCCCCATTCCGGCCACTGACGTCCCCACTCCGGCCACTGACATCCTCGCTCCGGCCACTGCCATCCACACTCCAGCCACTGGCATCCTTGCTCCGGCCACTGACATACCCACTCTGGCCACTGACATCCCCACTCCGGCCACTGACGTCCCCACTCCATAAGACCATAAGACAGAGGAGTGGAAGTAAGACCATTCGGCCCATCAAGTCCACTCTGCCATTCAATCATGGCTGCTGGGCACTTCAACTCCACTTACCTGCATTCTCCCCGTAGCCCTTAATTCCCCGAGACAACAAGAATCTATCAATCTCTGCCTTGAAGACATTTCGCGTCCCGGCCTCCATTGCACTCTGTGGCAATGAATTCCACAGGCCCACCACTCTCTGGCTGAAGAAATGTCTCCACATTTCTGTTCTGAATTTACCCCCTCTAATTCTAAGGCTGTGTCCACGGGTCCTAGTCTCCTCACCTAGTGGAAACAATTTCCTAGCGTCCACCCTTTCCAAGCCATGCATTATCTTGTACGTCTCTATTAAGTCTCCCCTTAATCTTCTAAACTCCAATGAATGCAATCCCAAGATCCTCAGCCGTTCCTCATATGTTAGACCTACCATTCCAGAGATCATCCGTGTGAATCTCCGCTGGACACGTTCCAGTGCCATTATGTCCTTCCTGAGGTGTGGGGACCAAAACTGGACACAGTACTCCAAATGGGGCCTAACCAGAGCTTTATAAAGTCTCAGTAGCACAACGGTGCTTTTATATTCCAACCCTCTTGAGATAAGTGACAACATTGCATTCGCTTTCTTAATCACAGACTCAACCTGCATGTTGACCTTTAGAGAATCCTCGACTAGCACTCCCAGATCCCTTTGTACTTTGGCTTTACGAATTTTCTCACCGTTTAGAAAGTAGTCTGTGCTTTTATTCTTTTTGCCAAAGTGCAAGACCTCGCATTTGTTCACGTTGAATTCCATCAGCCATTTCCTGACACCACTCTCCCAAACTGTCTAGATCCTTCTGCAGCCTCCCCACTTCCTCAGTACTACCTGCTTGTCCACCTATCTTTGTATCATCGGCAAACTTTGCTAGAATGCCCCAGTCCCTTCATTCAGATCATTAATATATAATGCGAACAGCTGTGGCCCCAACACTGAACCCTGTGGGACACTGCTCGTCACCGGCTGCCATTCTGAAAAAGAACCTTTTATCCCAACTCTCTGCCTTCTGTCAGACAGCTAATCCTCAATCCATCCCAGTAGCTCACCTCGAACACCATGGGCCCTCACCTTGCTCAGCAGCCTCCCGTGTGGCACCTTATCAAAGGCCTTTTGGAAGTCTAGATAGATCACATCCACTGGGTTTCCCTGGTCTAACCTACTTGTCACCTCTTCAAAGAATACCAACTGGTTTGTCAGGCATGACCTCCCCTTCGTAAATCCATGTTGACTTGTTCTAATCAGACTCTGCTCTTCTAAGAATTTAGAAACCTCATCCTTAATGATGGATTCTAGAATTTTACCAACAACCGAGGTTAGGCTAATTGGCCTATAATTTTCCATCTTTTGTCTTGATCCTTTCTTGAACAATGGGGTAACAACCGCGATCTTCCAATCACCCGGGACTTTCCGTGACTCCAGTGACTCTTGAAAGATCTCAACCAATGCCTCCGCTATTTCCTCAGCCACCTCTCTCAGAACTCGAGGATGTATCCCATCGGGGCCAGGAGATTTATCAATTTTAAGACTTTTTAGCTTTTCTAGCACTATTTCTTTTGTAATGACAACCATACTCAACTCAGCCTCCTGACTCCCTTTAATTGTTGGGATATTACTCCTGTCTTCCACTGTGAAAACTGACGCAAAGTACTTGTTAAGTTCTCCTGCTATTTCCTTATCTCCCATCACTAGGCTTCCAGCATCAGTTTGAAGTGGCCCAATGTCTACTTTTGTCTGTCGTTTGTTTCTTATGTATTGAAAGAAACTTTTACTATCGTTTCTAATATTACTGGCTAGCCTACCTTCATATTTGATCCTCTCCTTTCTTATTACTCTCTTTGTTATCCTCTGTTTGTTTTTGTAGCCTTCCCAATCTTCCGATTTCCCACTGCTCTTGGCCACTTTATAGGATCTCTCTTTTTCTTTAATAGATTTCCTGACTTCCTTTGTCAGCCATGGCTGTCTACTCCCTCCCTGGATAATCTTTCTTTTCTTGGGGATGAACCTCTGTACAGTGTCCTTAATTATACCCACAAACTCCTGCCATTTTTGCTCTACTGTCTTCCCCGCTAGCCTCTGCTTCCAGTCTATTTTTGTCAGTTCCTCTCTCATGCCCTCATAATGACCTTTATTTAACTGTAACACCATTACATCCGATTTTGCCTTCTCTCTTTCAAACTCCAGACTGAACTCTACCATATTATGATCGCTGCTTCCTAAGGGTTCCCTTACTTTAAGATCTTTTATAAGACGGTCACTGCCATCCCCACTCCGGTCACTGACATCATCGCTCCAGCCACTGACGTCCCGACTCCGGCCACTGCCCTCCCCACTCCAGCCACTGCTATCCCAACTTCGGCCCCTGACATCCCGACTCCGGCCACTGACATCCTCGCTCTGAACACTGCCATCCCCACTCCGGCCACTGACATCCTGACACCGGCCACTGACATCCCCACTCCGGCCACTGCCATCCCCATTCCGGCCACTGACATTCCCATTCCGGCCACTGACATCCTCGCTCCGAACACTGCCATCCCCACTCTGGCCACTGACATCCCGACACCGGCCACTGACATCCACACTCCGGCCACTGCCATCCCCATTCCGGCCACTGACATTCCCATTCCGGTCACTGACATCCTCGCTGCGGCCACTGCCATCCCCACTCCGGCCACTGGCATCCTCACTCTGGGCACTGACGTCCCCATTCCGGCCAATGACATCCCCATTCCGGCCACTGACATCCTCGCTCCAGCCACTGTCGTCCAGACTCCAGACACTGACGTTCTTGCTCCAGTCACTGACATCCTCGCTCTGACCACTGACATACCCACTCCGGCCACTTATGTCCCCACTCCGGCCACTTATGTCCCCGCTCCGGCCACTGACATCCCCAATCCCGCCACTGACATCCGCACTCTGGCCACTGGCACACTTGCTCTGCTCACTGACATACCCACTCCGGCCACTGACAACCTTGCTCCAGCCACAGACGCCCCCACTCCAGCCACTACCATCCCCACTCCGGACACTGATATCCCCACTCCGGCCACTGCCATCCCCAATCCGGCCACTGACATCCTGGCTCAAGCCACTGACATCCTCACTCTGGCCACTGACATCCAAACTCCGGCCACTGACATCCTGGCTCGAGCCACTGACATCCTCACTCCGGCCATTGACATCCCAACTCCGGCCACTGCCATGCCCAATCTGGCCACTGACATCCCGACTCCGGCCACTGACATCCCCACTACGGCCACTGACGTCCCCATTCTGGCCACTGACATTCCCATTCAGGCCACTGGCATCCTTGCTCCAGCCACTGACATCCCCAATCAGGCCACTGACATCCGCACACCGGCCACTGACATGCCCACTCCGGCCACTGACATCCCCACTCCGGCCACTGACATCCCCACTCCGGCCACTGATATTCCCATTCCTGCCACTTCCATCCTCGCTCTGGCCACTGACATCACGAATCCGGCCACTGACATCCCCACTCCGGCCACTGACGTCCCCACTCTGGCCACTGATATTCCCATTCCTGCCACTGACATCCTCGCTCCGGCCACTGCCATCCCCACTCCAGCCACTGGCAACCTTGCTCCGGCCACTGACATAACCACTCTGGCCACTGATATTCCCATTCCGGCCACTGACATCCTCGCTCTGGCCACTGCCACCCCCACTCCGGCCACTGCCATCCTCGCTCTGGCCAGTGACATTCCCATTCCAGTCACTGACATTCTTGCTCTGGCCACTGACATCCCCACTCCAGCCACTGCTATCCCCACTTCGGCCACTGCCAGCCTCGCTTCGGCCACTGCCATGCCCAATCTGGCCACTGACATCTCGACTCCGGCCACTGACATCCCCACTCTGGCCACTGATGTCCCCATTCTGGCCACTGACATTCCCATTCCGGCCACTGACATCCTCGCTCCGGTCACTGCCATCCCCACTCCGGCCACTGGCATCCTTGCTCCAGCCACTGATATCCCAACTCCGGCCATTGCCATCCCCACTCCAGCCACTGCCATCCTCGCTCCGGCCACTGCCATGCCCAATCTGGCCACTGACATCTCGACTCCGGCCACTGACATCCCCACTACGGCCACTGACGTCCCCATTCCGGTCACTGGCATCCTTGCTCCAGCCACTGACATTCTTGCTCGGGCCACTGACATTCTCACTCCGGCCACTGATATCCCAACTCCGGCCATTGCCATCCCCACTCCAGCCACTGCCAGCCTCGCTTCGGCCACTGCCATGCCCAATCTGGCCACTGACATCTCGACTCCGGCCACTGACATCCCCACTACGGCCACTGACGTCCCCATTCCGGTCACTGGCATCCTTGCTCCAGCCACTGACATTCTTGCTCGGGCCACTGACATTCTCACTCCGGCCACTGATATCCCAACTCCGGCCATTGCCATCCCCACTCCAGCCACTGCCAGCCTCGCTTCGGCCACTGCCATGCCCAATCTGGCCACTGACATCTCGACTCCGGCCACTGACATCCCCACTACGGCCACTGATGTCCCCATTCTGGCCACTGACATTCCCATTCCGGCCACTGACATCCTCGCTCCGGTCACTGCCATCCCCACTCCGGCCACTGGCATCCTTGCTCCAGCCACTGACATCCTTGCTCGGGCCACTGACATCCTCACTCCGGCCACTGATATCCCAACTCCGGCCATTGCCATCCCCACTCCAGCCACTGCCATCCTCGCTCCGGCCACTGCCATGCCCAATCTGGCCACTGACATCCCGACTCCGGCCACTGACATCCCCACTACGGCCACTGACGTCCCCATTCTGGCCACTGACATTCCCATTCCGGCCACTGACATCCTCGCTCCGGTCACTGCCATGCCCACTACGGCCACTGACGTCCCCACTCTGGCCACTGATGTCCCCATTCCGGCCACTGACATCCCCAGTCCGGCCACTGACATCCTCGCTCCAGCCACTGTCATCCAGACTCCAGACACTGACGTCCTTGCTCCGGCCACTGACGTTCCCACTCTGGCCACTCACATCCCGAAACCGGCCACTGACATTCCCACTCCGGCCACTGACGTCCCCACTCTGGCCACTGATATTCCCATTCCGGCCACTGACATCCTTGCTCCAGCCACTGCCATCCCCACTCTGGCCACTGCCATCCTCGCTCCGGCCACTGACGTCCCCACTCCGGCCACTGACGTCCCCACTCCGGCCACTGATGTCCCCACTCCGGCCACTGACGTCCCTGCTCCGGCCACTGACATCCCCACTCTGGCCACTGACATCCTCGCTCCGGCCACTGCCATCCCCACTCCGGCCACTGCCATACTCGCTCCGGCCACTGACGTCCCCACTCCGGACACTGATATCCCCACTCCAGCCACTGCCAACCTCGCTCCGGCCACTGATGTCCCCACTCCGGCCACTGACATCCTTGCTCCAGCCACTGACGTCCCCACTCCGGCCACTGACATTCTCACTCCGGCCACTGCCAATCCCACTCCGGCTACCGCCACCCACACTCCGGCCACTGACATCCCCACTCCGGTCATTTACGTCCCCACTCCAGCCAATGACATCCTTACTCTGGCCAGTGATGTCTCCACTCCGGCCACTGACGTCCACACTCCGGCCACTGACGTTCCCACTCTGGCCACTGACATCCTTTCTCCGGCCACTGATGTCCCCACTCCGGCCACTGACGTCCCCATTCCGGCCACTGACATCCTCGCTCCGGTCACTGATGTCCCCGCTCTGGCCACTGACATCTTTGCTCCGGCCACTGACATCCTGACTCCGGCCACAGACGTCCCCACTCCAGCCACTGCCATCCCCATTCCGGCCACTGACATTCCCACTCTGGCCACTGACATTCCCACTCAAACCACTGACGTCCCCACTCCGGACACTGATATCCCCACTCCGGCCACTGCCATCCTCGCTCCGGCCACTGCCATCCCCAATCCGGCCACTGACATCCTCACTCCGGTCACTGACATCCTCGCTCCGGCCACTGACGTCCCCACTCTGGCCACTGCTGTCCCCACTCCGGCCACTGACATCCTTCCTCTGGCCACTGACATCCCCATTCCGGCCACTGACATCCTCGCTCCGGCCACTGACATCCCCACGCCGGCCACTGACGTCCCCATTCCGGCCACTGACATCCCCGCTCCGGCCACTGACATCCGCACTCTGGCCACTGACATCCCGAATCCGGCCACTGACATTCCCACTCCGGCCACTGACGTGCCCACTCTGGCCACTGATATTCCCATTCCGGCCACTGACGTCCTCGCTCCGGCCATTGCCATCCCCACTCTGGCCACTGGCATCCTTGCTCCGGCCACTGACATACCCACTTTGGCCACTGATGTCCCCATTCCGGCCACTGTCATCCTCACTCTGGCCAATGACATCCATGCTCCGGCCACTGACGTCCCCACTCCGGCCACTGACGTCCTTGCTCCAGCCACTGACGTCCCCACTCCAGCCACTGACATCCTCGCTCCAGCCACTGACATTCCCACTCCAACCACTGACGTGCCCACCCCGGCCACTGACATCCTTGCTCCGGCCACTGACGTCCACACTCCGGCCACTGACGTTCCCACTCTGGCCACTGACATCCTTGCTCCGGCCACTGATGTCCCCACTCCGGCCACTGACATCCCCATTCCGGCCACTGACATCCTCGCTCCGGTCACTGATGTCCCCGCTCTGGCCACTGACATCTTTGCTCCGGCCACTGACATCCTGACTCCGGCCACAGACGTCCCCACTCCAGCCACTGCCATCCCCATTCCGGCCACTGACATTCCCACTCTGGCCACTGACATTCCCACTCAAACCACTGACGTCCCCACTCCGGACACTGATATCCCCACTCCGGCCACTGCCATCCTCGCTCCGGCCACTGCCATCCCCAATCCGGCCACTGACATCCTCACTCCGGTCACTGACATCCTCGCTCCGGCCACTGACGTCCCCACTCTGGCCACTGCTGTCCCCACTCCGGCCACTGACATCCTTCCTCTGGCCACTGACGTCCCCATTCCGGCCACTGACATCCTCGCTCCGGCCACTGACATCCCCACGCCGGCCACTGACGTCCCCATTCCGGCCACTGACATCCCCGCTCCGGCCACTGACATCCGCACTCTGGCCACTGACATCCCGAATCCGGCCACTGACATTCCCACTCCGGCCACTGACGTGCCCACTCTGGCCACTGATATTCCCATTCCGGCCACTGACGTCCTCGCTCCGGCCATTGCCATCCCCACTCTGGCCACTGGCATCCTTGCTCCGGCCACTGACATACCCACTTTGGCCACTGACGTCCCCATTCCGGCCACTGACATCCTCACTCCGGCCAATGGCATCCTTGCTCCGGCCACTGACGTCCCCACTCCGGCCAATGGCATCCTTGCTCCGGCCACTGACGTCCCCACTCCGGCCACTGACGTCCCCACTCCGGCCACAGCCATCCCCACTCCAGCCACTGACATCCCCGCTCCGGCCACTGACATCCGCACTCTGGCCACTGACATCCCGAATCCGGCCACTGACATTCCCACTCCGGCCACTGACGTGCCCACTCTGGCCACTGATATTCCCATTCCGGCCACTGACGTCCTCGCTCCGGCCATTGCCATCCCCACTCTGGCCACTGGCATCCTTGCTCCGGCCACTGACATACCCACTTTGGCCACTGATGTCCCCATTCCGGCCACTGTCATCCTCACTCTGGCCAATGACATCCATGCTCCGGCCACTGACGTCCCCACTCCGGCCACTGACGTCCTTGCTCCAGCCACTGACGTCCCCACTCCAGCCACTGACATCCTCGCTCCAGTCACTGACATTCCCACTCCAACCACTGACGTGCCCACCCCGGCCACTGCCATCCTCACTCCGGCCACTGACGTTCCCACTCCGGACACTGATATCCCCACTCCGGCCACTGCCATCCTCACTCCGGCCACTAACGTCCCCATTCCGGCCACTGACATCCTCGCTCCGGCCACTGCCATCCCCACTCTGGCCACTGACGTCCCCATTCCGGCCACTGACATCCCCGCTCCGGCCACTGACATCCGCACTCTGGCCACTGACATCCCGAATCCGGCCACTGACATTCCCACTCCGGCCACTGACGTCCCCACTCTGGCCACTGATATTCCCATTCCGGCCACTGACGTCCTCGCTCCGGCCATTGCCATCCCCACTCCGGCCACTGGCATCCTTGCTCCGGCCACTGACATACCCACTTTGGCCACTGACGTCCCCATTCCGGCCACTGACATCCTCACTCCGGCCAATGGCATCCTTGCTCCGGCCACTGACGTCCCCACTCCGGCCAATGGCATCCTTGCTCCGGCCACTGACGTCCCCACTCCGGCCACTGACGTCCCCACTCCGGCCACAGCCATCCCCACTCCAGCCACTGACATCCTCGCTCCGGCCACTGACGTCCCCACTCCGGACACTGATATCCCCACTCTGGCCACTGCCATCCCCACTCCGGCCACTGCCATCCCCACTCGGGTCACTGAAATCCTCGCTCCAGTCACTGACATCCTCACACTGGCCACTGACATTCTCACTCCGGCCACTGCCAATCCCACTCCGGCTACCGCCATCCACACTCCGGCCACTGACATCCTTGCTCCGGCCACTGACGTCGCCACTCCAGCCATTTACGTCCCCACTCCGGCCAATGACAACCTTGCTCTGGCCACTGACATTCCCACTCTGACCACCGGCGTCCCAACTCCGGCCACTGCCATCCCCGCTCCAGCCACTGCCATCCTCACTCCGGCCAGTGACGTCCCCGCTCCGGCCACTGACATCCCCACGCCGGCCACTGCCATCCCCATTCCGGCCACTGACATCCTCGCTCCAGCCACTGTTGTCCAGACTCCAGCCATTGACTTTCTTACTCCAGCCACTGCCATCCCCACTCGGGTCACTGAAATCCTCGCTCCAGCCACTGACGTCCTCACACTGGCCACTGCCATCCCCACTCCGGCCACTGCCATCCTCGCTCCGGCCACTGCCATCCCCAATCCGGCCACTGACATCCCCATTCCGGCCACTGACGTCCCCACTCCGGCCACTGACATTCCCACACCAACCACTGACGTCCCCACTCCGGCCACTGACATACTCGCTCCGGCCACTGACATCCCCACTCCGGCCACTGCCATCCCGACTCCGGCCACTGACGTCCCCACTCCGGCCACTGACGTCCCCACTCTGGCCACTGACATACTCGCTCCGGCCACTGATGTCCCCACTCCGGTCACTGACATCCCAACTCTGGCCACGGACATCCGCACTCCGGCCACTGACATCCCCGCTCCGGCCACTGACATCCGCACTCTGGCCACTGACATCCCGAATCCGGCCACTGACATTCCCACTCCGGCCACTGACGTGCCCACTCTGGCCACTGATATTCCCATTCCGGCCACTGACGTCCTCGCTCCGGCCATTGCCATCCCCACTCTGGCCACTGGCATCCTTGCTCCGGCCACTGACATACCCACTTTGGCCACTGATGTCCCCATTCCGGCCACTGTCATCCTCACTCTGGCCAATGACATCCATGCTCCGGCCACTGACGTCCCCACTCCGGCCACTGACGTCCTTGCTCCAGCCACTGACGTCCCCACTCCAGCCACTGACATCCTCGCTCCAGTCACTGACATTCCCACTCCAACCACTGACGTGCCCACCCCGGCCACTGCCATCCCCACTCCGGCCACTGACGTCCCCACTCCGGCCACTGACGTCCCCACTCTGGCCACTGACATACTCGCTCCGGCCACTGACGTCCCTACTCCGGCCACTGACATTCCCACTCCAACCACTGATGTCCCCACTCCGGTCACTGACATCCCAACTCCGGCCACGGACATCCGCACTCCGGCCACTGACATCCCCACTCTGGCCACTGACATCCCCACTCCGGCCACTGACATCCTCACTCCGGCCACTGACATCCCCACTCCGGCCACTGACATCCTCACTCCGGCCACTGACATCCTCGCTCCAGCCACTGACATACTCGCTCCGGCCACTGACGTCCCCACTCTGGCCACTGACATCCCCAATCAGGCCACTGACATCCCCACTCCGGCCACTGACGTTCTTGCTCCAGCCACTGACATCCCCTCTCCGGCCACTGACATCCCCACCCTAGCCACTGACATTCCCATTCTGGCCACTGACATCCTTGCTCCAGCCACTGACATCCCCACTCTGGCCACTGACGTCCCCATTCCGGCCACTGACATACCCACTCCAGCCACTGAAATATCATTCCGGCCACTGACAACCCCACTCTGGCCACTGCCATCCCCAATCCGGCCACTGACATCCCGACTCCGGCCACTGACATCCCCACTCCGGCCACTAACATCCCCACTCTGGCCACTGCCATCCCCAATCCGGCCACTGACATCCCGACTCCGGCCACTGACATTCCCATTCTGGCCACTGACATCCTCGCTATAGCCACTGTCGTCCCCACTCCAGCCACTGACGTCCACACTCCAGCCACTGACATCCTCGCTCCGGCCCCTGACATCCCCACTCCGGCCACTGCCATCCCCAATCCGGCCACTGACATCCACACTCCAGCCACTGACATCCTCGCTCCGACCACTGACATCCCGACTCCGGCCACTGCCATCCCCACTCCAGCCACTGCCATCCTCATTTCGGCCCATGACATCCCCACTCCGGCCACTGCCATCCCCAATCCGGCCCCTGACATCCCCACTCCGACCACTGATATCCCCACTCCGGCCACTGACATCCCCGCTCCGGCCACTGCCATCCCCATTTCGGCCCCTGATATCCCCTCTCTGACCACTGCCATCCCTACTCCGGCCACTGACATCCTTGCTCCAGCCAGTGACGTCCTCACTCGGCTACTGACATCCCCACTCCGGCCACTGCCATCCCCACTCCGGTCACTGACATCCTTGCTCCAGCCACTGACGTCCCTACTCCGGCCAATGGCATCCCCGCTCCGGCCACTGACGTCCCCACTCTGTCCACTGGCATCCCCACTCCGGCCACTGACTTTCCCACTCCGGCCAATGACATCCCCACTCCGGCCACTGACATCCTCGGTCCGGCCAGTGCCATCCCCACTTCGGCCACTGCCATCCCCACTCCGGCCACTGATGTTCCCACTCCGGCCAATGACATCCCCACTCCGGCCACTGACGTCCCTACTCCGGCCACTGACGTCCCCACTCCAGCCACAGCCATCCCCATTCCGGCCACTGACATCCTTGCTCCAGCCACTGATATCCCCACTCTGGCCACTGACGTCCCCACTCCCGCCACTGACATCCTCGCTCCGGCCACTGATGTCCCCACTCCGGCCACTGACATTCCCACTCTGGCCCCAGACGTCCCCACTCTGGCCACTACCGTCCACACTCCGGCCATTGACATCCCCACTCTGGCCACTGACGTTCCCACTCTGGCCACTGATATTCCCATTCTGGCCACTCACATCTTCGCTCCGGCCTCTGCCATCCCCACTCCAACCACTGGCATCCTTGCTCCGGCTACTGACATTCCCACTCTGGCCCCTGACGTCCCCACTCTGGCCACTACCATCCCCACTCCGGACACTGACGTCCCCACTCTGGCCACTACCATCCCCACTCCGGACACTGACGTCCCCACTCCGGCCACTGCCATCACCACTCCGGCCACTGCCATCCCGACTCCAGCCACTGCCATCCCCATTTCGGCCCCTGACATCCCCTCTCCGGCCACTGCCTCCCTCGCTCCGGCCACTGATGTCCCCACTCCGGCCACTGACATACCCACTCTGGCCACTGCCATCCCCAATCCGGCCACTGACATCCCCACTCTGGCCACTGATGTCCCCACTCCAGCTACTGACATTCCTACTCCAGCCACTGCCATCGCTGCTCCGGCCACTGACATCCCCACTCCCGCCACTGACGTTCTCGCTGCGGCCACTGCCAAACCCACTCCGGCCACTGACATCTCCACTCCGGCCACTGCCATCCCCATTCCGGCCACTGACATCCCGACTCCGGCCACTGACATCCCCACTCCGGCCACTGACGTCCCCACTCTGGCCACTGACATTCCCATTCTGGCCACTGACATCCTTGCTCCGGCCACTGACATTCCCATTCTGGCCACTGGCATCCTCTCTACAGCCACTGTCGTCCCCTCTCCAGCCACTGACGTCCACACTCCAGCCACTGACATTCCTACTACAGCCACTGACATCCTCGCTCCGGCCCCTGACATCCCCACTCCGGCCACTGACATCCCCACTCCGGCCACTGCCATCCCCAATCCGGCCACTGCCATCCCCACTCCAGCCACTGCCATCCTCATTTCGGCCCCTGACATCCCCACTCCGGCCACTGGCATCCCCAATCCGGCCACTGACATACCCACTCTGGCCACTGATGTCCCCATTCCGGTTACTGCCATCCCCACTCCAGCCACTGAAATATCATTCCGGCCACTGACATCCCCACTCTGGCCACTGCCATCCCCAATCCGGCCACTGACATTCCCACTCCAACCACTGATGTCCCCACTCCGGTCACTGACATCCCAACTCCGGCCACGGACATCCGCACTCCGGCCACTGACATCCCCACTCTGGCCACTGACATCCCCACTCCGGCCACTGACATCCCCACTCCGGCCACTGACATCCTCACTCCGGCCACTGACATCCCAACTCCGGCCACTGACATCCCCACTCTGGCCACTATCATCCCCACTTCGGCCACTGACATCCCCACTCCGGCCACTGATGTCCCCACTCCAGCTACTGACATTCCTACTCCAGCCACTGCCATCGCTGCTCCGGCCACTGACATCCCCATTCCTGCCACTGACATTCTCGCTGCGGCCACTGCCAAACCCACTCCGGCCACTGACATCTCCACTCCGGCCACTGACATCCCCATTCCGGCCACTGACATCCCGACTCCGGCCACTGACATCCCCACTCTGGCCACTGACGTCCCCACTCTGGCCACTGACATTCCCATTCTGGCCACTGACATCCTCGCTCCGGCCACTGACATTCCCATTCTGGCCACTGGCATCCTCGCTACAGCCACTGACGTCCCCTCTCCAGCCACTGACGTCCACACTCCAGCCACTGACATTCCTACTCCAGCCACTGACATCCTCGCTCCGGCCCCTGACATCCCCACTCCGGCCACTGCCATCCCCACTCCGGCCACTGCCATCCCCACTCCGGCCACTGCCATCCCCAATCCGGCCACTGCCATCCCCACTCCAGCCACTGCCATCCTCATTTCGGCCCCTGACATCCCCACTCCGGCCACTGCCATCCCCAACCCGGCCACTGACATACCCACTCTGGCCACTGATGTCCCCATTCCGGCTACTGCCATCCCCACTCCAGCCACTGAAATATCATTCCGGCCACTGACATCCCCACTCTGGCCACTGCCATCCCCAATCCGGCCACTGACATGCCGACTCCAGCCACTGACATCCCCACTCTGGCCATTGAGGTTCCCACTCTGGCCACTGACATGCCGACTCCAGCCACTGACATCCTCGCTCCGGCCCCTGACATCCCCACTCCGGCCACTGACATCCCCACTCTGGCCACTGACATCCCCACTCTGGCCATTGAGGTTCCCACTCTGGCCACTGACATTCCCATTCCGGCCACTGACATCCTCGCACTGGCCACTGACATCCCCACTCCGGCCACTGACATCCTTGCTCCGGCCAATGATGTACTCACTCTGGCCACTGGCGCCCCCAATCTGGCCACTGACATCCTCGCTCCAGCCACTGACATCTCCACTCCAGCCACTGAAGACGCCACTCCGGCCACTAACGTCCCCACTCCGGTCACTGACATCCCCAATCGGGCCACTAACATCTGATCTCAGGCCACTGACATGCCCACTTCGGCCACTGACATCCCTGCTCCAGCCAATGACATCCGCACTCCGGCCACTGACGTCCCCACTCCAGCCACTGACCTCCTTGCTCCAGCCACTGATATCCCCACTCCGGCCACTGCCATCCCCAATCTGGCCACTGACGTTGCCAGTCCGGCCACTGCCATCCCCACTCCGGCCACTGAAGATGTCACTCCGGCCACTAATGTCTCCACTCCGGCCACTGACTTCTCGCTCCGGCCATGGTCATAACCACTCCGGCCACTGACATCCGTGCTCCAGCCACTGACGTGCCCACTCTGGCCACTGACGACCCACTCCGGCCACTGCCATCCCCACTCCGGCCACTGAAGACGCCACTCCGGCCACTGACGTCCCCACTCCAGCCACTGACATCCACACTCCGGCCACTGACATCCCCACTCCGGCCACTGCCATCCCCACTCAGGCCACTGCCATCCCCAATCCGGCCACTGACATCCCCATTTGGGCCACTGACATCCCCACTCCGGCCACTGACGTCCCCACTCCAGCCAATCACATCCCCACTCTGGCCACTGACGTCCCCACTCCGGCCACTGACATCCCCACTCCGGCCACTGACATCCCCAGTCCGGCCAATAGCGTCCCTTCTCCGGCCACTGCCATCCCCACTCTGGCCACTGACGTTCCCACTCCAGCCAATCACATCCCCACACCGGCCACTGCCGTCCCCACTCCGGCCACTGACATCCCGCTCCGGTCACTGACATTCCCATTCCGGCCACTGACATCCCCACTCTGGCCACTGACATCCCCACTCCGGCCACTATCATCCCCACTCCGGCCACTGATGTCCCCACTCCGGCCACTATCATCCCCACTCCGGCCACTGACATCCCCACTCCGGCCACTATCATCCCCAATCCGGCCACTGATGTCCCCACTCCAGCTACTGACATTCCTACTCCAGCCACTGCCATCGCTGCTCCGGCCACTGACATCCCCACTCCTGCCACTGACATTCTCGCTGCGGCCACTGCCAAACCCACTCCGGCCACTGACATCTCCACTCCGGCCACTGCCATCCCCACTCCGGCCACTGACGAAGCCAATCCGGCCACTGCCATCCCCAATCCGGCCACTGACGTCCCCACTCCGGCCACTGACGTCCCCACTCCGGCCACTGACGAAGCCAATCCGGCCACTGCCATCCCCAATCCGGCCACTGCCATCCCCAATCCGGTCACTGACGTCCTGAATCCGGCCACTGACATCCCCAATCAGGCCACTGCCATCCCCACTCGCGCCACAGCCATCCCCACTCCGGCCACTGACAACACCGCTCCGGCCACTGACATCCCCAATCTGGCCACTGACATCCCCAATCGGGCCACTGACATCCATGCTCCGGCCACTGACATCCTCACTCCGGCCACTGACATTGCCACTCCGGCCAATGACATCCCCACTCCGGCCACTGACATCCTCGCTCCAGCCATTGCCATCCCCACTCCGGCCACTGACGTCCCCACTCCGGCCACTGACGTCCCCACTCCGGCCACTGACATCCTGAATCCGGCCACTGACATTCCCACTCCAGCCACTGACATCCTCGCTCCAGCCACTGACATCCCCACTCCGGCCACTGACATCCCCACTCACGCCACAGCCATCCCCACTCCGGCCATTGACATCCTCACTCCGGCCACTGCCATCCCCACTCTGGCCACTTATATCCTTGCTCCAGCCACTGACGTACCCACTCCGGCCACTGCCATCCTCACTCCGGCCACTGACGATGCCACTCCGGCCACTGCCATCCCCACTTCTGCCATTGCCATCCCCAATGAGGCAACTGACTTCCCCACTCCGGCCACTGACAAACACAATCGGGCCCCTGCCATCCTCACTCCGGCCACTGACGTCCCCACTCTGGCCACTGACGTCCCCACTCCGGCCACTGACATCCCCACTCCGGCCACTGCCAACCCCACTCCAGCCATTGCCATCCCCAATCCGGCCACTGACATTCCCACTCCGGCCACTGACATCCTCGCTCCAGCCACTGCCATCCCCACTCCGGCCAATGACGTCCCCACTCCGGCCACTGACATCCTCGCTCCGGCCACTGACATTCCCACTCCAGCCACTGACATCCTCGCTCCGGCCACTGCCATCCCCATTCCGGCCACTACCATCCCCACTCCGGCCACTGACATCCCCACTCCGGCCACTGACATCCTCGTTCCGGCCACTGCCATCCCCATTCCGGCCACTGACAACCCCACTCCAGCCACTGAGAACCCCATTCCAGCCACTGTCATCTCCAGTCCAGCCACTGCCATCCACAATCAGGCCACTGACATCCTTGCTCCGGCTACTGCCATCCCCACTCCAGCCACTGCCATCCCCACTCTGGCCACTGACGTCCCCACAACGGCCACTATCATCCCCACTCCGGCCACTGCCATCGCTACTCCGGCCACTGACATCCTCGCTCCAGCCACTGCCATCCCCTCTCCGGCCACTGACATCCTCTCCAGCCACTGACATCCCCACTCCGGCCACTGACCTCCCTACTCCGGCCACTGACATCCCCACTCCGGCCACAACCATCCCAACACCGGCCACTGGCATCCCTACTCCAGCCACTGACGACCCCACTCCGGACACTGATGTACCCACTCCGGCCACTGACATCCCGATTCTGGCCACTAACATCCCCACTCCTGCCACTAACATCCCCACTCCTGCCACTGCCATCCCTACTCCGGCCACTGACATCCTTGCTCCAGCCAGTGACGTCCTCACTCGGCTACTGACATCCCCACTCCGGCCACTGCCATCCCCACTCCGGCCACTGACATCCTTGCTCCAGCCACTGACGTCCCTACTCCGGCCACTGGCATCCCCGCTCCGGCCACTGACGTCCCCACTCTGTCCACTGGCATCTCCACTCCGGCCACTGACTTTCCCACTCCGGCCAATGACATCCCCACTCCGGCCACTGACATTCTCACTCCAGCCATTGCCATCCCCACTCCGGCCACTGACATCCTTGCTCCAGCCACTGACGTCCGCACTCCGGCCACTGACATCCCTACTCCGGTCACTGACATCCTCGGTCCGGCCACTGCCATCCCCACTTCGGCCACTGACATCCCCACTCCGGCCACTGATGTTCCCACTCCGGCCACTGACATCCTTGCTCCAGCCACTGACATCCCCACTCCCGCCAATGACATCCCCACTCTGGCCATTGACATCCTCGCTCTGGCCACTGACATTCCCACTCCGGCCAATGACATCCCCACTCCAGCCACTGCCATCCCCACTCCGGCCATTGCTCCAGCCACTGACGTCCCCACTCCGGCCACTGACCTCCCCACTCCGGCCACTGACATCCTTGATCCGGCTGCTGCAAACCCCGCTTCGGCCACTGACATCCCCACTCCGGCCACTGATGTTCCCACTCCGGCCACTGACATCCCCACTCCGGCCACTGACGTCCCCACTCCAGCCACAGCCATCCCCATACCGGCCACTGACATCCTTGCTCCAGCCACTGATATCCTCATTCCGGCCACTGATATCCCCACTCTGGCCACTGACGTCCCCACTCCCGCCACTGACATCCTCGCTCCGGCCACTGATGTCCCCACTCCGGCCACTGACATTCCCACTCTGGCCCCAGACGTCCCCACTCTGGCCACTACCGTCCACACTCCGGCCATTGACATCCCCACTCTGGCCACTGACGTTCCCACTCTGGCCACAGCCATCCCCATTCCGGCCACTGACATCCTTGCTCCAGCCACTGATATCCTCACTCCGGCCACTGATATCCCCACTCTGGCCCCTGACGTCCCCACTCTGGCCACTACCATCCCCACTCCGGCCACTGACATCCCCACTCCCGCCACTGACATTCTCGCTGCGGCCACTGCCAAACCCAGTCCGGCCACTGACATCTCCACTCCGGCCACTGCCATCCCCATTCCGGCCACTGACATCCCGACTCCGGACACTGACATCCCCACTCCAGCCACTGACGTCCCCACTCTGGCCACTGACATTCCCATTCTGGCCACTGGCATCCTCGCTACAGCCACTGACATTCCTACTCCAGCCACTGACATCCTCGCTCCGGCCCCTGACATCCCCACTCCGGCCACTGCCATCCCCAATCCGGCCACTGACATCCCAACTCCAGCCACTGCCATCCTCATTTCGGCCCCTGACATCCCCACTCCGGCCACTGCCATCCCCAATCCGGCCACTGACATACCCACTCTGGCCACTGATGTCCCCATTCCGGCAACTGCCATCCCCACTCCAGCCACTGAAATATCATTCCGGCCACTGACATCCCCACTCTGGCCACTGCCATCCCCAATCCGGCCACTGACATCCCGACTCCAGCCACTGACATTCCTACTCCAGCCACTGACATCCTCGCTCCGGCCCCTGACATCCCCACTCCGGCCACTGCCATCCCCACTCCGGCCACTGACATCCCCACTCTGGCCACTGACATCCCCACTCTGGCCATTGAGGTTCCCACTCTGGCCACTGACATTCCCATTCCGGCCACTGACATCCTCACACTGGCCACTGACATCCCCACTCCGGCCACTGACATCCTTGCTCCGGCCAATGATGTACTCACTCTGGCCACTGGCGCCCCCAATCTGGCCACTGACATCCTCACACTGGCCACTGACATCCCCACTCTGGCCACTGACATCCTCGCTCCAGCCACTGACATCTCCACTCCAGCCACTGAAGACGCCACTCCGGCCACTAACGTCCCCACTCCGGTCACTGACATCCCCAATCGGGCCACTGACATCCCCACTCCGGCCACTTCCATCCCCACTTCTGCCACTGCCATTCCGCTCCCCCCCCCCCCCCCCCCCCCACCCCGGCCACTGACATCCCCACTCCGGCCATTGCCATCCCCAATCAGGCAACTGACATCCCCAATCGGGCCACTAACATCCTCACTCTGGTCACTGACATCCCCACTCCGGCCACTGACATCTGATCTCCGGCCACTGACATCCCCACTCCGGCCACTGACATCTGATCTCAGGCCACTGACATGCCCACTTCGGCCACTGACATCCCTGCTCCAGCCAATGACATCCGCACTTCGGCCACTGACGTCCCCACTCTGGCCACTGACCTCCTTGCTCCAGCCACTGACGTGCCCACTCTGGCCACTGACGACCCACTCCGGCCACTGCCATCCCCACTCCGGCCACTGAAGACGCAACTCCGGCCACTGATGTCCCCACTCCAGCCACTGACATCCCCACTCCGGCCACTGCCATCCCCACTCAGGCCACTGCCATCCCCAATCCGGCCACTGACATCCCCATTTGGGCCACTGACATCCCCACTCCGGCCACTGACGTCCCCACTCCAGCCAATCACATCCCCACTCTGGCCACTGACATCCCCACTCCGGCGACTGACATCCCCACTCCGGCCAATAGTGTCCCTTCTCCGGCCACTGTCATCCCCACTCTGGCCACTGACGTTCCCACTCCAGCCAATCACATCCCCACACCGGCCACTGCCGTCCCCACTCCGGCCACTGACATCCCGCTCCGGTCACTGACGTCCCCACTCCGGCCACTGACATCCTTGCTCCGGCTACTGCCGTCCCCACACCGGCCACTATCATCCCCACTCCGGCCACTATCATCCCCAATCCGGCCACTGATGTCCCCACTCCAGCTACTGACATTCCTACTCCAGCCACTGCCATCGCTGCTCCGGCCACTGACATCCCCACTCCTGCCACTGACATTCTCGCTGCGGCCACTGCCAAACCCACTCCGGCCACTGCCATCCCCACTCCGGCCACTGCCATCCCCACTCCGGCCACTGACGAAGCCAATCCGGCCACTGCCATCCCCAATCCGGCCACTGACGTCCCCACTCCGGCCACTGACGAAGCCAATCCGGCCACTGCCATCCCCAATCCGGCCACTGCCATCCCCAATCCGGTCACTGACGTCCTGAATCCGGCCACTGACATCCCCAATCAGGCCAGTGCCATCCCCACTCGCGCCACAGCCATCCCCACTCCGGCCACTGACATCCCCAATCTGGCCACTGACATCCCCAATCGGGCTACTGACATCCCATGCTCCGGCCACTGACATCCTCAAACCGGCCACTGACATTGCCACTCCGGCCATTGCCATCCCCACTCCGGCCACTGACGTCCCCACTCCGGCCACTGACGTCCCCACTCCAGCCACTGACATCCTGCATCCGGCCACTGACATTCCCACTCCAGCCACTGACATCCTCGCTCCAGCCACTGACATCCCCACTCCGGCCACTGACATCCCCACTCACGCCACAGCCATCCCCACTCCGGCCACAGCCATCCCCACTCCGGCCACTGACATCCTGCATCCGGCCACTGACATTCCCACTCCAGCCACTGACTTCCTCACTCCGGCCACTGCCATCCCCACTCTGGCCACTTATATCCTTGCTCCAGCCACTGACGTACCCACTCTGGCCACTGCCATCCTCACTCCGGCCACTGACGATGCCACTCCGGCCACTGACATCCTCGCTCCAGCCACTGCCATCCCCACTCCGGCCAATGACGTCCCCACTCCGGCCATTGCCATCCCCACTCCGGCCACTGACATCCCCACTCCGGCCACTGACATACTCATTCCAGCCACTGACATACTCGCTCCAGCCACTGACGTCCCCACTCCGGCCACTGACGTCCCCACTCCGGCCACTGACATCCTCGCTCAGGCCACTGCCATCCCCACTCCGGCCACTGACATCCTCGCTCCGGCCACTGACATCCCCACTTCGGCCACTGATGTCCCCACTCCGGCCACTAACATCCTCGTTCCGGCCACTGACATTCCCACTCCAGCCACTGACATCCTCGCTCCGGCCACTGCCATCCCCATTCCGGCCACTGACATCCCCACTCCGGCCACTGACATCCTCGTTCCGGCCACTGCCATCCCCATTCCGGCCACTGCCAACCCCTCTCCAGCCACTGAGAACCCCATTCCAGCCACTGTCATCTCCAGTCCAGCCACTGCCAACCCCACTCCAGCCATTGCCATCCCCAATCAGGCCACTGACATTCCGCTCCGGTCACTGACGTCCCCACTCCAGCCACTGACATCCTTGCTCCGGCTACTGCCATCCCCACTCCAGCCACTGCCATCCCCACTCCGGCCACTATCATCCCCACTCCGGCCACTATCATCCCCACTCCGGCCACTGATGTCCCCACTCCGGCTACTGAGCTTCCTACTCCGGCCACTGCCATCGCTACTCTGGCCACTGACATCCTCGCTCCAGCCACTGCCATCCCCTCTCCGGCCACTGACATCCTCTCCAGCCACTGACATCCCTACTCCGGCCACTGACATCCCTACTCCGGCCACTGACATCCCCACTCCGGCCACAACCATCCCAACACCGGCCACTGGCATCCCTACTCCAGCCACTGACGACCCCACTCCGGACACTGATGTACCCACTCCGGCCACTGACATCCCGATTCTGGCCACTAACATCCCCACTCCTGCCACTGACATCCCTACTCCTGCCACTGCCATCCCTACTCCGGCCACTGACATCCCTACTCCGGCCACCATCATCAGCCACCAGAATTCCCACTCCATCCACACAGTTACGGTTGTGGAAGTAATAAGAAATGATGTGAAAATATTAGTGGAATTGAAGACTGAATCTGATATTCAAAAATTAATCCTTCAGAGACCAGATCAGAAATGATGCTGGTGTTTAAAAGAATCGATAGCATAGTTAAATCTTCCAGATAACTATGGAAGTGACCTATAAAGGCTATTAAAGGCTCACAAATTAATTTGCTTGAGTAGGCCAGGAAAGAAAGGTTTTGACTGGTTATGGTGATCATATACAGGAATATAGAGCAAGTGTACCTACAAACCCAACCCGAGAATTGGCTAAAGGGGAGGGAAGAGCTGAAAATGTGTTGCTGGAAAAGCGCAGCAGGTCAGGCAGCATCCAAGGAACAGGAGAATCGACATTTCGGGCATGAGCCCTTCTTCAGGAATGAAGAAAGTGTGTCCAGCAGGCTAAGATAAAAGGTAGGGAGGAGGGACTTGGGGAGGGGTGTTGGAAATGTGAGAGGTGGAAAGAGGTCAAGGTGAGGGTGATAGGCCGGAGCGGGGGTGGGGGCGGAGAGGTTGGGAAGAAGATTGCAGGTTAGGAAGGTGGTGCTGAGTTCGAGGGTTGGGACTGAGTCGGGGTGGGGGAGGGGAAATGAGGAAACTGGAGAAGTCTGAGTTCATCCCTTGTGGTTGGAGGGTTCCCAGGCGGAAGATGAGGTGCTCTTCCTCCAGCCGTCGTGTTGCTATGGTCTGGTGATGGAGGAGGCCAAGGACGTGCATGTCCTTGATGGGGGTGGGAGGGGGAGTTGAAGTGTTGAGCCACAGGGTGGTTGGGTTGGTTGGTCTGGGTGTCCCAGAGGTGTTCTCTGAAATGTTCTGCAAGTAGGCGGCCTGTCATTATATTCATAATGGACAATGACATTTTTGAACTGACTTACAGAAGCTTGTCCTCACCTATTGTGATACCAAAACTGATGAGACACAAGATTCTGTATTGATTAGCACAAAGTTAGTGCAGGATCAAAAATGGACGCTTGTCTATTCCAATATTGGAGGACTGTATTCAAAGAACTGGATATGTACAATTTGTCACCAAAACTAACTTGCTAAAAGAATATTGCTTGACAGAGCACAGAATTATCAACTTTTGTAATGTCAAATGAACTTTATCAAGGCAAAGTTTGGAATGAAAATGCACCAGTAACATTCCAATGATTAACCAACAAAGTGACACTGATGGTTTACGTAGATAACTTAGTTGTCTTAAGCCAAACAAGGGAAAAAACATTTACATAACTGAACTGAACTGTTTGATGCCGACAAGCCAATTTTGCTATTAACCTCTCAAAAAGTAAATTTGTCAAAGCAAAGTGGATTTATTTAAGCCATACTGTGGGACAAGGCCAAGTAGCACCTAGAGAGGGGAAAGGAAGGGCTATTTCTGACTTTCCTGAGCCTAGAATGGAATGTAAAAAAATTGCGATTTATTAGCACAAGTAGATGTCAGCAAATTTTTGTTCCAAACTTTAGCATTGTAGTGGCTGCTTTGGTAAATTGGTTAAAGAGGAGCAGAAAACTTGAATCGATGCAAAGACATCAGAGTGCCTTTGACAATCTGAAAGCTGTATTGTACTGACAACTGCACCAGGTTTAGTAACACTGAATTCAGAGCAGTCATTCAAACCGGTTGTTCATCCTGTGTTTAGATTAGAGTGGTGCTGGAAAAGCGATGTTCAGGAATGAAGGGCTTTTGCCTGAAATGTTGATTTTCCTGCTCCTCGGATGCTGCCTGACCTGCTGTGCTTTTCCAGCACCACTCTAATCTAGACTCTGATTTCCAGCATCTTCACTTTTGCCTGACTGTTCATCCTGTCAGGGCTAGATTTCATTTTGGGAGATAACTTGTCCTTTAGAACCATCACTTGGGATCACAACACTTGGAACAGAATCTTGAAGAACATGTCAACACTGCAGTGGGACAAGTGTCCCAAATGGGAGACAAGTATCTGTGGACAAAGGACGTTGGATTTTTCTTGGAGAATTAATACCATCACCTAACGCGGGTGCTAATGATTGAGAAGAAGAGAAAAGAAAGAAAACTCACCAACTTTTCATGAGTGTTTCCATACCAAGTCAGAGGCTTTCCTGACCCACCTACTAACTGAGATGACTCGTTTGGCTGAAGACAACTAAGTTATCTACGTAAACCATCAGTGTCACTTTGTTGGTTAATTATTGGAATGTTACTGGTGCATTTTCATTCCAAACTTTGCCTTGATAAATTTAATTGGCGTTACAAAAGTTGATAACTCTTTGCTCTGTCAAGCAATATTCTTTTAGCAATATTCTTTGGGGATAAGTGGGAGATATAAAGGAAAAGGAAATGCACAGTAAATCTTGCCAAAAGATTAATCTAGGTGACCCATTTGAGAATATATATACAGATGTTAATCAGTATTTATGCTGAGCAAGCAAAGTTTGAGGAGTGGTGTTGTATAAGAACATCAGAACCCTGCAGCCACCTTGTGATCACAATGATGGAGCTTTTCCTCATACACATCAAGAGCACACTGTGGGCAGAGTTAAAGAAAACATATGGGGGCCGGCCCAGAAGCTGAACATTTAGGCACATGAACGCACTGCTCTCTCATCAATGAATGAGATAGCTGATTTAGTCTGAGGGCCTCAGCACCTCAGATGAGGGGAATGGTTTAGAAGGAGAGTCTTTCACCGTGACCTCATCCAGTGTAGGAATTGAACCCACTCTGCTACCCAAACTGGCTATCCAGCCAACTGACCCTGTAAACTGTAAGTAATCTAATCCTGCCATGGCAGATGGTGGAAATTGGATTCAATAATGATCTGGAATTCAGAGTCTAATGGTGATTAAGAAACCACTGTAGGGGAAAACCCTATCTTGTCCTTTTGGGAAGGAAACTGCCATCTTTACATGGTCTAGCCTATATGTGACTCCAGACCCACAGACAATGGGGTTGACTCTTAACTGCCCTCTTGGGTAATAAATGCTGGCTTGACCAGTGATGCCCTCATCCCATGGATAATAAAAAAACTTTTAATTTGTGAATATTTATGAGGGGAAACTATCAAACAACTGGCACTACCGTACTGAAGTACAGACAGAAATGGAGGAAGTTAAACTTTAAATAGATCTGTACTTTCTAATTAAAAAAATTCTAATTGCATATCTAGTTGTACTTTTTTATGGCTGAGGGGGATGGTGGTTTTTCCTTTTTATTAAGGATGATAATTCCGCTAATTGACTTAATTTATTTTAACCAATCCCCCACGTGAATTGTCAGCAGCTGTATAAATAGGGTAAAGGGAAGCAGCTAACTGCTCCTGATATTTCTTGGGTTTGTTTTCTTGGTGAGGTGGCTGATCTTTGCATAATTTTTTTTGTGAAAAATTGGAACTGGGAGAAAGCAGGAAGAAGGGGCATTTAAAATGGTGAGTAAACTAAAAACGACTAGGGTGTCTCATATCTTTTGAAGTTGTACGGCCAATTTATTATTTTTAATCTAAAAAATGTGGATCAGAGACTGTTTTATGATGATTCTCATCTTAGTCTGAGTAAGGTGCCCTGATCTTTTAAAATGGGTTATCTATAGGGAAGTAGGGGGGAGTTGGGGTGAAGTGTAGGTATGAGGTTTAACTGTCTGGGGATTAATTCTGGGAAAGATGGATAGAATATTTTTGAATCTCAAAATGACTGCCTCTGCCTCTGGTTGACCCATGTCCTGCAGTTTGAGAAGCTGCCTGTCAAATTCATCTCGGAGGTTAAACCTTTGCTACCCAGCTCTTTATCCTTCAATTTAATGGCTGCAAGTCTATCCAGGTGGAAGAGATTGTTAACTCTTCCCAAGTTAAATCTGGAAATTTCTCTCACCAGTGTGGAACCCATGACTACTTGGGCTGGGAGAGGTACATCTAATAAGGGAGTGGAATCCAGATCAGACCCTCTTGCTCAATCATAGAGTCATAGAAATGTACAGCACGGAAACAGACCCTTCGCTCCAACCGGTCCATGGTGACCAGATATCCCAACCCAATCTAGTCCCACCTGCCAGCACCTGGCCCATATCCCTCCAAACCCTTCCTATTCATATACCCATACAAATGCCTCTTAAATGTTGCAATTGTACCAGCCTCCACCACATCCTCTGGCAGCTCATTCCATACACGTACCACCCTCTGTGTGAAAAAGTTGCCCGTTAGGTCTGTTTTATATCTTCCCCCTCTCACCCTAAATCTATGCCCTCTTGTTCTGGACTCCCTGACCCCAGGGAAAATACTTTGCCTATTTACCCAATTCATGCCCCTCATAATTTTGTAAACCTCTATAAGGTCAACCCTCATCCTCCGACGCTCCAGGGAAAACAGCCCCAGCCTGTTCAGCCTCTCCCTGTAGCTCAGATCCTCCAACCCTGGCAACGTCCTTGTAAATCTCTTCTGAACCCTTTCAAGTTTCACAACATCTTTCTGATAGGAAGGAGACCAGAATTGCACGCAATATTCCAACAGTGGCCTAACCAATGTCCTGTACAGCTGCAACATGACCTCCTGACTCCTGTACTCAATACTCTGACCAATAAAGGAAAGCATACCAAATGCCTTCTGGCCCATATGGTCAAGATCCTGTTATAATCTGAGGTAACCCTCCAGCGTGTCCTGCTGAAAATAGAAAATAGTGTAGGCAGGAATGGAAGGCTATAGGAATATCAACTGGCCTATCAGTGCTGAAAAATGAGATTTACTTGATTATTCTATCATGGAATCTGGGTGATGCTGTCTGTCCTGGCACGTTTCGTCTAAAAGACAAAACAGATTCACAATGTAGTTAACTTGGGTTATGTGTAGGCCAGACCAAGTAAAGACAGCAGATTTCCTTCCCTCAAGGGCATTAGAGAGCCAGATTTTTTTTTATTGCCAATAGCTTCATGGTCTCTAGATTCTTAATTCCAGGTTCTTTCTGGAACTAATTCCACCATCCGCCATGTCAGGATTTGAACTTAGTTCCCAGTACACACTCAGGGTTACTAGTCCAGTGACGATAGTGCGAGATCACTGCCTCCCCTAAGATTCCACGCTAGTGTGCAAACTTCTACATGGAAGTGTCCATGCAATCAATTGTTCCAGCTCCCCCAATGCACTTCTAACAGTTCACTTCCTCTCCTACAGCGTGAATGTATCTCCATCCATGTTGGCCAGGCTGGTGTCCAGATGGGCAATGCCTGCTGGGAGCTGTACTGTTTGGAACATGGGATCGAGTCTGATGGACTCAGACCTGATGAGAAAAATGCAAGTGAGGCTGATGATTCTGTTGACACCTTCTTCTGTGAGACAAGAACTGGGAAATACGTGCCCAGGGCAATCTTTGTGGATTTGGAGCCAACTGTGATTGGTAATCATGACACTTAAACCTTCCTTTAAGTTTTTATCTTGCAGAAACAAAAGTGAGCCTTCCAAAAACTATGTTGTGATAGTACTTTGTTCAAGGTAAAGACTTTCTCCCTTATCAATGATTTGCTGTAACTGGAAATTAAATTGAATTTATTGTCATGTGTACCGAGGCACAGTGAAAAGCTTTGTCTTGCGAGCTGAGATGATTGCTTGCTTTTTTTTAAAAAAAGGCAACAATGGATCTAACTATTCTAGGCAGGAAACTAGTTCCCTAACTATTGTAACTATATATCTCTGACACTCCTAATGTCATGGATACCTTTTTAAGTGGAAGGGATGCAACTATTGGAAATAACTGGCTCAAAGGTCAAAGACAGAGGGTGGTGGGTGGAGGGTTGTTTTTCAGACTGGAGGCCTGTGACCAGTGGAGTGCCACAAGGATCGGTGCTGGGTCCTCTACTTTTTGTCATTTACATAAATGATTTGGATGTGAGCATAAGAGATACAATTAGTAAGTTTGCAGATGACACCAAAATTGGAGGTGTAGTGGACAGCGAAGAAGGTTACCTCAGATTACAACAGGATCTTCATCAGATGGGCCAATGGACTGAGAAGTGGCAGATGGATTTTAATTCAGATAAATGTGAGGTGCTGCATTTTGGGAGAGCAAATCTTGGTAGGACTTATACAATTAATGGTAAGGTCCTAGGGAGTGTTGCTGAACAAAGAGACCTTGGAATGCACGTTCATAGCTCCTTGAAAGTGGAGCCGCAGGTAGACAGGATAGTGAAGAAGGCGTTTGGTATGCTTTCCTTTATCGGTCAGAGTATTGAGTACAGGAGTTGAGAGGTCATGTTGTGGCTGTAGGCCACTGTTGGTTAGGCCACTGTTGGAATATTGCATGCAATTCTGGTCTCCTTCCTATCGGAAAGATGTTGTGAAACTTGAAAGGGTTCAGAAAAGATTTACAAGGATGTTGCCAGGGTTGGAGCATTTGAGCTGTAGGGAGAGGCTGAACAGGCTGGGGCTGTTTTCCCTGGAGTGTCGGAGGCTGAGGGGTGACCTTATAGAGGTTTACAAAATCATGAGGGACATGGATAGGATAAATAGACAAAGTTTTTTCCCTGGGGTCGGGGAGTCCAGAACTAGAGGGCATAGGTTTAGGGTGAGAGGGGAAAGATATAAAAGAGACCCAAAGGGCAACTTTTTCACAGAGGGTGGTGTGTATGGAATGAGCTGCCAGAGGAAGTGGTGGAGACTGGTACAATTGCAACATTTAAGAGGCATTTGGATGGGTATATGAATAGGAAGGGTTTGGAGGGATATGGGCCAGGTGCTGGCAGGTGGGACTAGATTGGGCTGTCATGGACTGGTTGAACCGAAGGGTCTGTTTCCCTGCTGTACATTTCTATGACTCTATAACTTACTAGGCTACATACTCTGTCTTGTTTGTAAAATGAGTAATGGGGTTTGAGATGATGCAAAGAGTTAATGGTGTACATAAACTTTAAATTAGTTAGGCTGCACCTGTATTGGGAGCCTCTTTATACAAAAGGTAATGGAATGGGTGACTCAGTGGTTAATGCTGCTACCTCCACAGCACCAGGGACATAAGTTCAAAGTCAGTCTTGGGTGAGTCTCTGTGGAATTTACAGGTTTTCAGTGTCTGGGCTTCTGGATGATCTGATTCTCTACCATAACCCAACGATGTGCAGGTTAGATGGTTTGGCCATCACAAACGAGGGGTGATGAGGTGGGAGCTGGAACTGGGTGGGATACGTTTCGGAGGGTCAGTGCAGACTTAATGGGCTGAATGGCCTCTTCCTACACTATATAGGTATTCTAAATGTACAAGCCCCAGCTGAGGCATGGGGGGGTGGGGGGGCTAATAGAAAAGTTCATAACTGGGATTACTCTTTCGATGTCTAGATTAGAGTGGTGCTGGAAAAGCACAGCAGATCAGGTAGCATCCGAGGAGCAGGAAAATTGATGTTTCAGGCAAAAGCCCTTCATCAGGAATACTCTTTAGATGCACCACTAAGATGGGTAAACACAAGCCCACTTTTACTCAAGAAATTGAAATAGGCTGATTGGCCATCTCCTGTTTTATAATAGCCCGGGATTTAGGACCATCAGTGGTCTCACCTTTTTTAACCCAATAAATCTCTATCATACAGGTGATCGATGAAGAAATATCTGATGCATGTAAGAATGGCACAGCTTTAGTCATGGTTATTTAAAATGCACATTGAATAGGCAAATCATCTCAGTAGGAGTTCATATAACTCAGTGATAACTCTTCTGAACAGTATGTTACCAAACCTACAAGGGAGCGTGCAATCTTAGATCTGGTCCTGTGTAATGAGACAGGTAAAATTAATGAACTCGTAGTTAAGGATTCTCTTGGAAAAAGTGATCACAGTATGATCGAATTTCAGATACAAATGGAGGGTGAAATAGCATAAAACCAGGGTGTTATGCTTAAACAAGGGAGACTATAATGGGATGAGGAAGGAGTTGGCTAAATTGCACTGGGACACAAGTTATATGGTGGAACAGTGGAGACTTTCAAAGAGATTTTTCAGTGCTCAAGGAAAGGATAGTAAGGGGAGGAAGAGCCACCCTTGGATACCCAAGGAAATAAAGGAAGGCATCCAACTAAAATGTCAGGCTTACAAAGTTCCCAAGAGTAGTGGGAAACAGGAAGATTGGGAAAACTTTAAAAAGCAACAAAGAACCATGAAGCAAGAAATAAAGGAAAGATAATTTGCTTTCATAATCTAGCTCCAAATATAAAACAGGTCAGAAAAGTTCCTATAAATATAGGAAAAGGCTGACTAAAGTGGACACAGGTCCCTTGCAGAAAGAAAAAGGGAATTAATATTGGGTAGTGCTGAAATGGCCGAGGCCTTGAATAACTATCTTGTGTCAGTCTTCCCAGTGGACGATGTGTCTAACATGCCAAAGAATGATGTTAAGGAGACGATGGGAGGTGAGGACCTCAATTAAATTGTTATCACTAAAGGGGTAATGCTGAGCAAAACTGAGGGTCTAAGGGTAGGTAAGTCCCCTGGTCCTGATGGAATGCATCCCAGGGCGCTGAAAGAAATGGTGGAAGTTATAGTAGATGTGTTAGTGGTAATTTACCAAAATTCACTGGACCCCAGACAGGTCCAGGTGGACTGAAAGACCGTGAATGTCATGCTGCTGTTTAAAAAGGGTGTAGGCAAAAGGCAGGTAACTATAGGCCTGTTAGCTTAACATCTGTAGTCAGGAAAATGCTGGAGGCTATCATTAAAAAAGTAATAGTGAGACATCTGGATGGAAAAGGTTCCATCAGGTGGACACAGCATGGATTCAGGAAGGGAAGGTCGTGTCTGACAAACTTATTGGAGTTCTTTGAGGATGGAGCAAGCAAGGTGGATGGAGGGGAATAGGTGGATGTTGTGTACTTAGATTTCCAGAAGGCGTTCGATAAGGTGCCACATACAAGACTCATCCATAAGATAAGAATGCATAGAGTTGGGAATGTACTAGCATGGATAGAGGACTGGTTCACCAATTGAAAGCAGAGTTGGGATAAATGGGTGTTTCTCTGGTTGGAGATCTGAGGTGAGTGGGGTGCCGCAGGGTCAGTGTTGGGCCCACGATTGTTCGTGATATATAAATGATTTGGGAGAGGAGGTCAAGTGTAACATCCAAGTTTGCTGATGACATTAAATTGAGTGGAAGGCAAACTGTGCGGATGATGTGGAAGGGCTGCAGAGATTCAGATAGGTTAAATGAGTGGGCAAGGGTCTGGCAGATGGAGTACAATGTTGGTAAATATGAGGTTATCCACTTTGGAAGCAAATGTAGTAGGGTCAGTATTATTTAAATGGTGAAAGATTGCAGCATAATGCAGAGCAGAGGGATTTAGGAGTACTCACACATGAAATGCTGCAAGGTGATTTGCAGGTGCAACAGATAATCAAGAAAGCAAATGTAATATTGGCTTTTATTGCTAGAGGGATTGAATTGAAGAGCAGGGAGGTTCTGCTCCAATTGTACAAGGTGTTGGTGAGGCCGCACCTGGAGTACAGTGCACAGTTCTGGTCTCCTTACTTGAGGAGGGATACACTGGTGCAGAGGAGGGTCACCAGGTTGATTTCAGAGATGAGGGGGTTACCCTATAAGGAGAGGTTGAGCCACCTGGGACTGTACTTGCTAGAATTTGAAGATTGTGAGGGGATCTTTCCTATCCCTTTCATAGGGATATGTCTCTAAGATGGAGTGGATGGGACTAGGACTAAGGGACATGGCCTCAAGATTAGGGAGAGTAATTTAGGACAGATTAGGAGGAACTGCTTTTCTAGAGAGTAGTGAATCTATTAAATTCTCTGCCCAAGGAAACAGAGGCAGTTTAATTAAACATATTCAAGAGAAATTGGATGGGTTTTTGAATGGAAGGGGAATGAAGGATTATGGGGATAATGCAGGTAGGAGGAGCTGAGACAGTTGTTAGATTAGCATGATTGGTGGAGCAGGCTTGATGGGCCAAATGGCCTACATCTGTTGATACAAAACTATAAATACCTAGACTTCTGTCACTCTGGACACGTTCATTTCAATCTAATGGTAACAGTGAATACAATCCCCAATACAATGGGTCTGAACCTATTTTATCAAAGCTTTTGTTTTTCACTCATTGGATGGTTTGCAAGAATGCTGATCATCTGGTCAAGAATTGCCCTGTGAAACCTGTCAATCTGCCTATTTAACGCTACCTGGTTTAACTTAAACTATGGCAACTGCAATCAGTCTAAAACTACTGCATTCTTCAAGGCAACCCCCCCCTCAGCTGTTCAAAATCCAACAAAACAGTGCTCTCTTGTACAGTATAAAATATTGCTCTCTTTAATATTGGTATTGCTGAGCCTTGCACTCATCAGGTCAAAGCTTTGCTGAAATCTGTTCTTTCCTCAGAAAGAGGTTTGAGGGGTGACATTTATAGAGGCTACTAAAATCATGAGGGGCATGGATAAGGTAAATACCAAGTCTTTCCCCTGGGGTGGGGTGTCCAGAACTAGAAGGCATAGGTTTAGGGTGAGAGGGGAAAAATATAAGAGACCTAAGGGGCAACATTTTCACGCAGAGGGTGGTAAGTGTACGGAATGAGTTACCAGAGGAAGTGGTGGAGGCTGGTACAATGACAGCATTTAAAAGGTTAAAAAAAAAATCACACAACATCAGGTTATAGTTCAACAGGTTTATTTCAACACACTGGTCCTTCATTAGTTGGTTGTGGATTTTTAAACTTTCTACACCCCAGTCCATCACCAGCACCTCCAAATCAAAAAGCATCTGGATGGATATATGAATAGGAAAGAGTTAGGGGAATATGGGCCAAGTGTTGGCAAATGGGACTAGATTAATTTAGGATATCTGGTCGGCATGGATGAGTTGGACCAAAGGGTTTGTTTCGTGCTGTACATCTCTCTCTAAGATGAGTGACCAGCAAAAGACCAGATCAGGATTGCAATTTATTTTTTGTAGATGAGGTCCGTACTGGCACTTATCACCAGCTGTTCCACCCTGAGCAGCTCATCACCGGGAAGGAAGATGCTGCCAACAACTACGCCCGTGGGCACTACACCATTGGCAAGGAGCTGATCGACCCAGTCTTGGACCGAATTTGCAAGTTGGTATGATTGTGTGTGTGTGTGTGTGTGTATGCATGAGAACCTTCTCCCACTTCTGAAAGTGATTTGGGAAAGCTGTTTAGAAAACTGAGGTGCAGTAGCCCAATCTGCTCAATCCCACTGCTGCACCTCTTCCCTGACCACCCCACTGCAATATTAGTGAGCTGCTTTGATGGGTTAAAGTGTCTCTCATCATTCATGGCCTATAGAATTGCCTAGACCAGCATTTATTGCCCAAGGTAAAAACAATGACTGCAGAACCAGATTCTAGATTAGAGTGGTGCTGGAAAAGCACTGCAGTTCAGGCAGCATCCGAGGAGCAGGAAAATCGATGTTTCGGGCAAAAGCCCTTCATCAGGAAGCCTACATCAGGAAACCCAAGCCAAATGCTGGAAGGGTTGCTAACAGTCAACCACATTGCTGTGGATTTGGAGACCAATTTCCTTCCTTGAAGGGCATTTGTGGAACTAAGGGTTTTTGCCAGATTTGTGACATCAAATATCAAAAACAACTCCACCTCCCCCATCCACCACCACAGCATAGTTAGTCCAACACATTTATTTGGAAACACTAGCTTCCGGAGCGCTGCTCCTTCATCAGGTGGTTGTGGAGGTTAAGGTCATGCTCACAGAATTTATAGCCAAAGGAGTCCAGTGTCATGGAGATGTGATACAGTAAACAATCTTAGATTGTTGATAAAGGAGGAGCCATTGTCATTCAGAACAGATTACTGTAAGGAAGTGTTACTGACAACTGAACATCCAGGAACACTACAGGCAACTACCAGCCTATCTGACCAAACAGCACACCTGTGAACAAAAACATTGATCAGGACTTTGGATCCAGTCCTTCAGAGTTCCCTACGCACCCTCCTTCCATGTACTTCTCACATAGGGGACTTCTACTGCCTTCCGAAAATACACAAAGCCGACACACCAGGATGCCCCATTGTATCAGGCAATGGGACCCTGTGTGAGAACCTCTCTGGCTATGTTGAAGGCATCTTGAAATCTACTGTACAGGGGATTCCTCGCTTCTGTTGCAACATTACAGATTTCTGACAGGAAACTAGCACCCATGGACCAGTCGGATCAGGAACATTCCTCATCACAATGGACGTGTCAGCACTCTACACCAACATCCCCCATGATGATGGCAACAGCATCAGTACTCAACACCAACCTCCAATCTCTGAGCACCATGCTACAACCCATCCGCTTTAACCTCGATCACAACATCTTCACCTTTGACAGCCAGTTCTTCATCCAGACACTGGAACAGCCATGGCGACCAAATTTGCAGCCCAATATGCCAACATTTTCATTCACAAGTTTGAACAAGACTTCTTTTCTGCACGGGTCCTCCAACCAGCACCATACACCAGGTGTATTGATGTTTTCTTCCTGTGGACCCATGGTGAGGAGTCACTGAAACAACAACACAGTGATATCAATGAGTTTCATCCCACCATTAGACTTACCATGGGCTTTTTTTTTAAAGTATCTGTCTCATTCTTGGACGCATCCATCTCCAAGGATGGGCACCTTACTTTACCGCAAACCCACAGATAACCTTACGATGCTACACCTTTTCTCCAGCTTCCACCAGCAACATCAAAACAGCCATCCCCAACGGACAAGCCCTATGCATACACAGGATCTGTTCAGATGGGGAGGAATGTGATGGGCACTTGGAAGTACTCAAGTGTGCCCTCATAAGAACAGGGTATGATGCTCAACTCATCAACCACCAGTTCCGATGTGCCACAGCGAGAAACCGTAATGACCTCCTCCAGGAGATTGACACGTGCTGCAACTTACAGGGTACCCTTCGTTGTCCAGTACTTCCCAGGAACTGAATAACTGCGCCATGTTCTTCACAGCCTACAACACATTATCAATGAGGATAAGCACCTCACCAATACCTTCCAAATGCCTCCACTTCACTTTTTAAACAGATAATTGTTTGCAGCAAATTGCCTGATTTTCAGGACAACAACACTGTACAACCCTATCACAGCAGCCGTTGCAAGATGTGTCCGAGTAGTGACATGGGTAACACCATTTACACATGGGGGCACCTCCCATGCACTCAGCAAGTACTCCTGTGACTCGGCCAACATTGTCTATCTCATATTCTGAAGGCAAGGATGCCCTGAGGCATGGTACATTGAGACTGAGCAGATGCTATGACAACAGGTGAATCGACACTGCAGAACAATCAACAGCCAGGAGTTTTCCCTCCCAGTTAGAGAACACTTCAGCAGTCCAGGGCACTTGGCCTTGGACCTTCAGGTGACCATCCCTCAAGGCGGTCTTCGGGACAGACAGCAACACAGAGTGGCTGAGCAGAGGCTGACAGCAAAGTTCAGTATCTGAGGATGGCCTCAACTGGGACCTTGGGTTCATATCACATTATAGGTGACCCCAATGCATGACACACCCCACCCCGCACTCTCTCCAACACATGCACCCTCTCACACATACACCATCACGCTGTGTGTGCCTTTATATAAACACAATCACATGCACTTACACCCACATCCACTCAATCTGTCACTCCTCCGTGTGCCCACATAGAAGCTTATGGGATGAATTTGGTTTTGCAGAATTACGTTTTATTTTGCTCAAACTGCGTAAATCCATATAAAACTATACAGAGGACACAGACAGACGTCACAACTAATTGCTTAAAATAGCTGTGTTATCTTAGAGGGAAGTTCTGCGAAATTCCTAGCGAAGAACAGAAACCAGCATATCCCTTTACAAAAGATGCAAGTTTTAATCTAAGATTGTTTACCGTATCACATTTCCATGAGACTGGAATCCTTTCGCTATAAATTCTGCGAGCATGAACTTAACCTCCACAACCTGGTCACGTAAACCCTAGAACTCTGGAAAGCTAGGGAAGTGATTGCTGGGCCTCTTCCTGAGATATTTGTATCATCGATAGTCACAGGTCAGGTGCCGGAAGACTGGAGGTTGGCTAACGTGGTGCCACTGTTCAAGAAGGGTGGTAAGGACAAGCCAGGGAACTATAGACCAGTGAGCCTGACCTCCGTGGTGGGCAAGTTGTTAGAGGGAATCCTGAGGGACAGGATGTACATGTATTTGGAAAGGCAAGGACTGATTAGGGATAGTCAACATGGCTTTGTGCATTGCCCGAAACATCGATTTCGAAGCTGCGTGGATGCTGCCTGAACTGCTGTGCTCTTCCAGCACCACTAATCCAGAGTGTGGGAAATTATGTCTCACAAACTTGATTGAGGTTTTTGAAGAAGTAACAAAAAGGATTTATGAGGGCAGAGTAGTAGATGTGATCTATATGGGCTTCAGTAAGGTGTTCGACAAGGTTCCCTATGGGAGACTGATTAGCAAGGTTAGATCTCACAGAATACAGGGCGAACTAACCATTTGGATAAAGAACTGGCTCAAAGGTAGAAGACAGAGGGTGGTGGTGGAGGGTTGTTTTTCAGACTGGAGGCCTGTGACCAGTGGAGTGCCACAAGGATCGGTGTTGGGTCCACTTTTCTTCATTTATATAAATGATTTGGATGTGAGCACAAGAGGTATAGCTACTAAGTTTGCAGATAACACCAAAATTAGAGTTGTAATGGACAGTGAAGAAGGTTACCTCAAATTATAACTGGATCTTGACCAGATGGGCCAATGGGCTGAGAGGTGGCAGATGGAGTTTAATGCAGATAAATGCGAGGTGCTGCATTTTGGCAAAGCAAATCTTAGCAGGACTTATACACTTAATGGCAAGCTCCTGCGAAGTGTTGCTGAACAAAGAGACCTTGGAGTGCAGGTACATAGCTCCTTGAAAGTGGAGTCGCAGGTAGATAGGATAGTGAAGAAGGTGTTTGGTATGCTTTCCTTTATTGGTCAGAGTATTGAGTACAGGAGTTGGGAGGTCATGTTGCGGCTGTAAAGGACATTGGTTAGGCCTCTGTTGAATATTGCATTCAATTCTGGTCTCCTTCCTATCAGAAAGATGTTGTGAAACTTGAAAGGTTCAGAAATAGATTTACAAGGGTTGGAGGATTTGAGCTATAGGGAGAGGCTGAACAGGCTGGGGCTGTTTTCCCTGGAGCGTCGAAGGCTGAGGAGTGACCTTAGAGGTTTACAAAATCATGAGGGGCATGGATAGGATAAATAAGCAAAGTCTTTTCCCTGGGGTGGGGGAGTCTAGAACTAGAGGGCATAGGTTTAGGGTGAGAGGGGAAAGATATGAAAGAGACCCAAAGGGCAACATTTTTCACACCGAGGGTGGTATGTGTATGGAATGAGGTGCCAGAGGAAGTGGTGGAGGCTGGTACAATTGCAACATTTAAGAGGCATTTGGATGGGTATATGAATAGGAAGCGTTTGGAGGGATATGGGCCAAGTGCTAGCAGGTGGGACTAGATTGGTTGGGATATCTGGTCGGCATGTACGGGTTGGACCGAAAGGACTGTTTCTGTGCTGTACATCTCTATGACTCTATAACCAACCGATAAAGGAGCCGCGCTCTGAAAGCTAGTGCTTCCAAATAAGCCTGTTGGACTATAACCTGGCATTGTGTGAATTTTAATTTTATCTACACTATTCCAATACCAGCACCACCAAGCCATGACCCACTATATCTGTATACTGGATGTCCCCATACCATTAGCCTGGTGGTCTGGTTTATTAGACTTTGTGATATTGCCATAGCACCATCACCTCCTCTCTGAATGGAAGTCCTGTTCCTTCCTTAACTTGTATTTAAAATGTCTAACCATAACCCAAACCTTTTTCTCAATTTTGGCTTTCTGTGAATTTCCTTTTAACAATTTTTGATTGTTAAATCTGTCAACTCAGTGGCACTTCTTTCCGCTGCCAGGAGACTAAGATCCAGGGTTCTTCCCTAAACCATTCTTCTACTCTACCTGTCTTCATTTCATCTCTTTAAAACCTACTTTGTAAATTTGTCATCTCAAACATTGTCTCCAGTTCAAACATTAATTTCTTATTTGCCAGATAAGGGTACTATATAACACAAGATGGTAGGACATGTGTGCAACTTAACTCTAGTCCACAGCTTTTTAGTTCTAGCAATCTATGCTGACAAATTGTCACAAATCACAAGCAATGCATTTTTCTCACTTTCTGCCCTACTGCAGTAAGCTTGTCTCTGCAGACACATCTTGAGATTATAAGATGCAGGTGGTGGTGTTTCCCCTCGCAGCCTAGTTTCGAACGACGATATTCCCATTGGAAATTGATACAAGTCAGAATGATGATAAACCTCAGACAGGTCCCCGGCTTGATACCTGCTGAGTTAAGCTAATCATAGCTGGTAAGACCAGATGGTGGAGAACCCACAAAGCCTATGACCTCCAAGTCTTTATTGGATCAATATCTCAATTTAACCACATGATTTTCCAATTTAAATTTGGGGATCTATTAGGAATGGTACATCTTTGATAAATCAAGTCTCAGGATTAACCTTCCTGAAGAAAAAGGACTGCAAGATATAAGTAACTCTTGTTTGACAGCAATTATTTTTCTCTTCCAGGCTGACCAATGCGCAGGTCTTCAAGGTTTCCTGGTCTTCCATAGTTTTGGTGGAGGCACTGGCTCAGGATTCACCTCCCTGCTGATGGAACGTCTCTCGGTCGACTATGGCAAGAAGTCCAAGCTGGAGTTTTCCATCTACCCGGCTCCCAGGATCTCCACCGCTGTGGTGGAACCCTACAACTCCATCCTGACCACTCACACCACACTGGAACACACTGATTGTTCCTTCATGGTGGACAATGAGGCCATCTATGACATCTGCCACAAAAACCTGGACATTGAGCATCCAGGCTACGTCAACCTGAACCGTCTGATTGGGCAAATTGTGTCATCAATCACAGCTTCTCTCCGTTTTGATGGGGCCCTCAATGTTGACTTGGCAGAATTCCAAACTAACTTGGTGCCATACCCTCGTATCCATTTCCCTCTGGCTACCTATGCCCCAGTCATCTCAGCTGAGAAAGCTTACCATGAGCAGCTCTCTGTGGCTGAGATCACCAATGCCTGCTTTGAGCCAGCAAACCAGATGGTCAAGTGTGACCCTCGCCACGGCAAGTACATGGCTTGCTGCCTGCTCTACCGTGGTGATGTGGTGCCAAAAGACGTCAATGTTGCCATTGCCACCGTGAAGACCAGACGTTCCATCCAGTTTGTGGACTGGTGCCCAACTGGCTTCAAGGTTGGCATCAACTACCAGCCCCCTACAGTGGTGCCTGGTGGGGACTTGGCCAAAGTGCAGCGAGCTGTGTGTATGCTGAGCAACACCACGGCCATCGCTGAAGCCTGGGCTCGACTCAATCACAAGTTTGATCTGATGTATGCCAAGCGCGCCTTTGTGCATTGGTACGTGGGTGAGGGGATGGAGGAAGGGGAGTTCTCGGAGGCCCGTGAAGACATGGCTGCCTTGGAGAAAGATTACGAAGAGGTTGGGAGTGATAGTATAACTGACGACTAGGAAGAAGTTTGAATTCTAGTCAACTCTTGAGTTTGATCTTTGTGAAATGGCAAAGAGGTAAAACAAAGTGTTTTTTGAATGAATTCCACATGTATTGGAATCAGGTCTCTCAAATGTAAAAGACATTTCTCTTTGTTTCCTGTCTGAAATTATTAGGTGCAATTTCTTTACTAAATATCAATCAACTAATGCTGTTTTTATCCTTAAATTTGATACCAGTTCCAATTTCAGAGGGTCTTGTATTTGTGCTGGTGGTTCCAAATTTGTAATCGTTATGATGTCTCTACTTGTTGCTCCTTCAATCTGGACTTCCCTACCATGAATTACTTCTAACCAATTATTAAGAATAGTTTCTATTAACAACTTAACACGTGTAACCTGTTGATGCAATTGGACTTGAATTTGGTATCATCTGTACTGCAGCCTCCATGGCTGCTCTATCCTTCTGAATGTATATTGTAATTGTCTTGGACCTAGAAATAATCACGTCGGCATTCTTGCATGTGTACAGTAGGAAGGGGTGACAGTGTTCGGAGCTAATGAGCCACTCCCATTTACAATAGCTTATTTGATTCCCATTAAATGTTTTTGGAATGTCACCTCCAATATTTAATGGGAGCCATATGCATAGCTTTAATTTTCAACTGAGTACAAAATGAATGTCAAGACTTAGTGACACAGTGGCTCAGTGGTTAGCACTGCTGCCTCACGGCACAGGGACCCAGGTCCAATTCCAGCCTCTGATGACTGCGTGGAGTTTGCACAATCTCCCCGTGTCTGCATGGGTTTCCTCAGGGTGCTCTGATTTTCTCCCACAGTCCAAAGATGTGCAGGTTAGGGTGAATTGGCCAAGGGCAATTGCCCATAGTGTTTAGGGATGTATAGGTTAGATGTATTAGTCAGGGGTAAATATCGAGTACGGTAGTGGGTCTGTTTGGGTTACTCTTTTGCAGGGTCATTGTGGACTTGTTGGGCCCAATGGCCTGTTTCCAAACTGTAAGGATTCTAATTTACACAAATGGAGGAAGTGTCTAAGCTACCTTCCAACCCATGTGCAGTGTAGCAACTTTTTGTTTGAAGGTATGGTCACTATGACTCATCTCCAGAGCTCAAATCTCCAGTATAGCGCTAACAATGGAGAGGAAATAAAATTGCAACATGGAAATAATGGCCCATTATTTCCAACAAGGCTAACAATTCTCCTTTATTGCCAATTTGGGTAGGATTTATATGGCTCATCCAGCCTGTGCGTGAATTTAAGACTTTTTTTTTAAAGATCTGGATGTGCCGTTTTAAAACAAATGAACCTTTAGCCAAGAGGGTTTAAATTTTGCTTCTGCTACATTTGGCAGGAAAGGAGCTTTTTATTCTTCAGGGAGAACAAGGGAGTGAAATATTGAGGTAGGCAAGAAAAAATGTTTGAGACCGCTAATCTGAGCAAAGGGCTGAATGGCCTCGCTTGTTCCTTGTTTGTGTTTGTAATGTACACAGGATTAATCCAGGAGTGGAAATGTATCACTGCTGTAGTTCTGATTATTCATATTGCAGTTACTGAATGGTAGATAATGCTCTCAAACAGGCCAGGCTAGTGTTTATAATCTACTTTCATTTCTACTTCCTCACCCACCATAGTTCTCTCCTCCCTCTTTCTTCAATTAACCTTGACATATCTACACTTCTGCTCTAATTGTACCATGTGCCAGTGCACTCCAGTCTCTAATCTGTAAAGAGGGTCTGCAGTATCTACATTTTACATGTTTTACACTCTCCACTCAGTTCCCCTGGTCCCAAAAAAAGATCTCAACACTTGGCTAATACTATGTTCTTTTTTTTCACTTGAAGGAAAGGCTACAGAAAGGAGGCCATTCAGCTCTGAGTCAGGATTTGCCCACGTGTATTAATACTTCCACGCACTCTCAAACAGCAGCAAGAGGTCATATAACCCTCTCCGACATGATAGGTTAGTGACCTAACTCTAGATACTCAGCCTCCGAGTATCCCAGCCTTCCCAGCCCTATCTCTGTAACCCTGCATCTATTATGGCTAATCCACCTGGCGTACACATCCCTGGACGTTCTGTACAATTCGGGGGAGGTGAAGCCTTCGTGGAATTACCTGAGTTTCTAGAATAACAGTACCGTGACGGTGATGATATAGGGCCTGGGCTTCAAATCCTGCTGTGGCAGATGGTGGAATGTGAATTCCATGGAAATCTGGAATTAATGGTCTAAATGATAACCATGAATCTATTGCTGCTTGTCAGAAAAATCCATCTGATTCACTCATGTCCTTTTAGGGAAGGAAACTCCATCCTTAACCTGATCTGGCCTACACATGATTTCAGACCCACAGCAATGGGGTTGACTCTTAACTGCCCTCTGGGCAACTAGGGATGGGTGAAAAATGCTGACGTGACCAGTGATATCCTCATCCTGCAAATGCTGATGTTGTTTCATAGCCAATGCCCTAAGTGTGCATCTTTGGGCATTATTAGAATGGTGCTGGAAAAGCACAGCAAAGTCAGGCAGCATCCGAGGAGCAGGTAAATCGACGTGTCAGGCAAAAGCCCTCCATCAGGAATCGTGAATTCCTGATGAAGGGCTCCGGCCCGAAACGTCGATTTTCCTGCTCCTCGGATGCTGCCTGACATGCTGCGCTTTTCCAGCACCACTCTAATCTTGACTCTAATCGCCAGCATCTGCAGTCCTCACTTTCACCATTTTTTGACGTTAACCAGGTTTCTTTATTAAGCACAGGACTACTGATTTATTAACAAGAGTAATCATTTCTGAATCTTCAGTGGATAATCAGTTGAATTGAATATCGCAGAAAGCAACGGGGAAAATGTACATTTTTTTTTCTCTTCTAAATAAGCATACAGTAGTAAAGGAATGAATTTCTCTCCATGATTGAAGGAAACACTTCAGGCCAATAAGTCTCATTTCTTTGAAGACAGAAATGATACGGTATGGAATACTCAGATGATCGTTGGTATGTTGAGGTGAGTGACACCAAACATTGACAGTTGGTTTTAGAATCTTTACAAACACAGCCTCCCGAGGAAACCTGTTACTGAAGTTTGCTTTGGAGCTTTTTGAGAGAATGATTACATTTCTGCACAGGACTCACCACCTGGGTGCATCCAGAAACAGGAAAGCTGAGCTGGGAAGCTCCTTTCCTTCAGCAGGTTGGTTACCAACCATTCCAAACAACAAGCAAAACAGAAACTGTATCCCGACTGTCAGAATCTCAGTCATAGGAGCAATCAGTGGCTTTCCCTGGAGGGAGTTCATGCAACCAAATCACTCAATTACCTGGAACCATGTGCTACCCAACAAAAGCCTTGTTTAAAAACGAAAAGAACTCCAGTGTGTTTTGTCATTGACCTTTTAGCTCAGTTGGCTGGACAGCTGGTTTGTGATACCGCATCACCAACAGTCAGAGGGAAATTGAGAAATAAATCTGTAAGGAGATCTCAGTTACCTGTAAGAATAATAGGGTGGTTATGGTAGGGGATTTTAACTTTCCAAACATAGACTGGGACTGACATAGTGTTTAGGGTTTAGATGGAAAGGAATTTGTTAAGTGTGTATAAGAAACGCTTCTGATTCAGTACGTTGATGTACCACTAGAGAAGGCGCAAAACCTGGTAAAAACAATAACTGCAGATGCTGGAAAGCAAATACTGGATTAGTGGTGCTGGAAGAGCACAGCAGTTCAGGCAGCATCCAATGAGCAGCGAAATCGATGTTTCGGGCAAAAGGCTTTTGCCTGAAACGTCGATTTCGCTGCTCATTGGATGCTGCCTGAACTGCTGTGCTCTTCCAGCACCACTAATCCAGTATAAGGCGCAAAACCTGACCTACTCTTGGGAAATAAGGCAGGGCAGGTGACTGCGATGTCAATGGTGGAGCACTTTGGGGCCAGTGATCACAATTCTGTTTGTTTTAAAATAGTGATGGAAAAGGATAGACAGGATCTAAAAGTTGAAGTTCTAAATTGGAGGAAGGCTAATTTTGAGGGTATTAGGCAAGAACTTTCAAGATTACAGTGGTGCTGGAAATGCACAGCAGGTCAGGCACCAGCTGAGGAGCAGGAAAGTCGACAGGGATCATTCCTGATGAAGGACCTTTGCCTGAAACATTGATTTTCCTGCTCCTCGGCTGCTGCCTGACCTGCTGTACTTTTCCAGCACTACTCTAATCTTGTCTCTAATCTCCAGCATCTGCAGTCCTCACTTTCTCCTAAGAACTTTCAAAAGTTGATCGGGGGGGGGGGGGGACAAACATTTGCAGGTAAAGGGGCGGCTGGAAAATGGGAAGTCTTCAGAAATGAGATAACAAGAATCCATAAACAGCCTGTTCATGTTAGGGTGAAGGGGAAGGCTGGTAGGTGTAGGGAATGCTGGATGACGAAAGAAATTGAGGGTTTGGTCAAAAAAAAGAAAGCATATGTCAGGTATAGACAGCAGAGATCAAGTAAATCCTTAGATTATAAAGAAAGTAGGTGTATACTTAAGAGGGAAATCAGGAAGGCAAAAGGGGGACATGAGATAGCTTTGGCAAATAGAATTAAGGAGAATCCAAAGGGTTTTTACAAATACATTAAGGACAAAAGGGTAACTAGGGAGAGAATAGGACCCCTTAAAGATCAGCAAGGCAGCCTTTGTGTGGAGCTACAGGAGATGGGGAGACACTAAATGAGTATTTTGTATCAATGTTTACTGTGGAGAGGGTATGGAAGAGACCAAATGTGGTGAAATACAGAGAAGTCAGATGACACCAGATTACAGTTCAACAGGATTTAGAGTCATAGAGATGTACAGCATGGAAACAGACCCTTCAGTCCATACATCTTCGTCAGGTGAAGTGAGAGCAAAGCCCACAGGCACAGAATTTATAGGCAGAGGGGACAGAGGATCAAAAAATCACACAATAATGTGAGTGGAGTGTCGCCAGGCTGAATAATAGGTCTCTGCAGGTGATCAAGAGCATCAGGTGGTGTGAGTAAAGTGTCACCAGCTGAGTAACAAGTGAAGGGATGACCTATCATCTGATTAAATGAGGGAGTGCTGGAGACAAACCAATTGACTGGAATAACATGATAGGTAGGCGAGTCACATGCCGAGGGTCTAACCAAAGTAACAACAATCCAAAACTGTACAAACTAATGAAAGTAAAGATATCATAGCAATTTATCAAGGCGGTGGAATTAAAACAAGACAGGAAAGAATATTTTACAGGTACAGACCAGTGTGGTGGGATCACATATAGCGAAACATGAACCCAAGGTCATGATTGAGACCATCCTCATGGGTACAGAACTTGGCTCTCAGTTTCTGCTTGGCGAGTCTGTGTTGGTGTGTATCTTGAAGGCAGCCTTGAAGGATGCTTACCCAAAGATCGAAGTCTGAATGTCCCTGACCTCTGAAGTGTTCCCTGACTGAGAGGGAACATTCCTATCTGAAGGTTGGCTAATGTGGTGCCACTATTTAAGAAAGGTGGTAAGGAAAAACCAGGGAGCTATAGACCGGTGAGACTGACATCAGTGGTGAGCAAGTTTTTGGAGGAAATCCTGAGGGACAGGATTTACATGTATTTGGAAAGGCAAAGACTGATAGGAATAGTCTACATGGCTTGTGTGTGGGAAATCATGTCTTACAAGCTTAATTTGAGTTTTTTGAAGAAGTAACAAAGAGGATTGATGAGGGCAGAGCAGTAGATGTGATCTATATGGACTTCAGTAAGGTGTTCGACAAGGTTCCTCATGGTACACTGATGAAGGAGCGTTGCTCCGAAAGCTAGTGCATCCAATTAAACCTGTTGGACTATAACCTGATGTTGTGTGATTTTTAACTTTGTACACCCCAGTCCAACACCGGCATCTCCAAATCATGGTACAGTGGTTAACAAGGTTAAATCACATGGAATACAGGGAGAACTAGCCACTTGGATACAGAACTGGCTCAAAGGTAGGAGACAGAGAATGGTGCTGGAGGGCTTTTTTTCAGACTGGAGGCCTGTGAACAATGGAGTGTCACAAGGAACGGTGCTGGGTACACTGCTTTTCATCACTTATATAAACGATTTTGGCGTGAACATAAGAGCTATGGTTAGTAAGTGTGTAGATGATGCCAAAATTAGAGGTGTAGTGGACAGCAAAGAAGGTTACCTCAGAGTACAACGGGATCCTGAACAGATGGGCCAATGGGCCAAGAGTTGGCAGATGGAGTTCAATTTAGAAAAGTGTGAAGTGCTGCATTTGGGAAAGGCAAATCAGGGCAGGACTTATACACTTAATGGTAAGGTCCTGGGAAATGTTGCTGAACAAAGAGACATTGGAGGACAATTTCATAGCTCTTTGAAAGTGGAGTCGCAGGTAGATAGGATAGTGAAGAAGGCGTTTGGTATGCTTTCCTTTATTGGTCAGAGTATTGAGTACAGGAGTTGGGAGGTCATGTTGCAAATGTACAGAAAATTGGTTAGGCCACTGTTGGAAAATTGTATGCAATTCTGGTCTCCCTCCTATAGGAAGTATGCTGTGAAACTTAAAAGTGTTAGAAAAGATTTACAAGGATGTTGCCAGGGTTGAAGATTTGAGCTATAGGGAGAGGCTGAATAGGCTGGAGCTGCTTTCCCTGGAGCGTCAGAGGCTGAGGGGTGACCTTATAGAGATTTCTAAATCATGTGCGACATGGATAGTGTGACTAGACAAGGGTGTTTTCCCTGGGGTGGGGGAGTTCAGAACTAGAGGGAATAGGTTTAGGGTGAGTGGGGAAAGATATAAAAGGGACCTAAGGGGCAACCTTTTCATGCAGAGGGTGGTGCGTGTATGGAATGAGGTGCCAGAGGAAGTGGTGGAGGCTGGTACAATTACAACATTTAAAAAGAATAATAAGGGTTCACAGGGATACAGACTGGATGCTGACAAATGAGACTAGGTTAATTTAGGATATCTAGTCAGCATGGACGAGTTGGACCGAAGGGTTTGTTTCCGTGCTGTACATCTCTCTGACTCCAAGTCCACAAATAAAACTAAACATGAAAACTGTAATAAAGTTTCTGTAGCATGAGCATATGATTGAGGAACAAGAGAAGGCCACTCAGCCCTCTGAGCATGCTCTGTCATTCAATAACATCATGGCTAATCTGATTTTAGCCCAAACTCCACAAATGATGGGTGATTGGATAGTCAATAAGACAATTAATAAAATAGTGAGCAATTGGAGATATCAATATTGGTCAGGAATCCAGGTATAACTTCCCTGCATCTGTTGAAGAGGGTGGATAGGCCATTGGAGGTGGCATCTTTCAGTTGAGACCTTAAACCAATATTAGAGTGGTGCTGGAAAAGTACAGCAAGTCAAGCAGCATCCGAGGAGCAGGAAAATAGTGATGAAGGGCTTTTGCCTGAAATGTCAATTTTCCTACTCTTTGGATGTTGCCTGACCTGCAGTGCTTTTCCAGCACCATTCTAACCTTGACTCTGATCTCCAGCATCTGGAGTAACCACTTCTGCCACCTTAAACCAACAGTGCAGCACTCGCTCAGTACCCCCATTATGACACTGTGCTCAAAGTCTCTGGTCAGTTGGAAGGGCCTGTGCCCAATGTGTCACCCTGTGGGTTTAACCTTGTGGATTGCTGGTGTGTGAGGAAGGAGTGCCACCTAACTGAAGGCTACCCTGACCCAGTTTTGCCTCTCAGTATCCAAACCCCCCCCATCCTCCACACTGTCATAAATGTAATACTACCCCCGATCCCCAAACCCTAGCAATACCCTCACAGGGTCTGCTACCTCAGGATATCCCATGTTTACCTGGGTTCCAGGGCAGCCACTGTTCCCCTTTCTCCCGGGACCCTCTGTAGCAGTGGTCAATGACCCTGATATTTATGGGCAGCACAGTGGCACAGTGGTTAGCACTGCTGCCTCACAGCGCCTGAGACCCGGGTTCAATTCCTGCCTCAGGTGACTCTCTGTGTGGAGTTTGCTCATTCTTCCCGTGTCTGCGTGGGTTTCCTCCGGGTGCTCCGGTTTCCTCCCACAGTCCAAAGATGTGCAGGTCAGGTGAATTGGCCACACTAAATTGCCCGTAGTGTTAGGTGAAGGAGTAAATGTAAGGGAATGGGTCTGGGTGGGTTGCGTTTCGGCAGGTTGGTGTGGACTTGTTGGACCGAAGGGCCTGTTTCCACACTGTAAGTAATCTAATCTATTGTGCACCCTGCTATTGGTTGGTAGATCATGGATATCTCTGATAGGCCAAAACCTTGAGGTGTGTACATCATCAAAACTAGGAACAGGAGTTGGCCCCTTAGCTCCTTGGGTCTGCTTCACAGGGAGAAGACAGGAGAACATATCAGCCATGATCGAATGGTGGAGCAAACTTGATGGGCCAAATGGACTAATTTGGCTCCTTTCCCTTACGGTTGTTTGCTCTGCCTTGGCTGCTCCAGTTACTCCACACCGCCAGCTAACTAGGTAACCTTCCACCCCTCAAGCATTGCAGAAATCTCCAGCAAGATTGAAAGATTCTGCTCCTTTCACCTTTTGAAGAATCGAGGTTTAATGAGTCACAACTGAGTTTGAGAAACTAATTAATGGGCCTTTGCTAAAAAACTTGGAAGAGCTGATGGAGGTAGATTAGGGTTAGGATTTCTTAAGAGACAATCACGTTTTTCACTCTAATATTTATTTGCTAATAAGGTATCTGTTATGAAAGCTTCACATTTATTAGATTTTGTAGGCCTGAGTTTGAAGACTTGTGGGTAGCTGATGTCTTCTTTTAAAGAGGTCAATGAAAGGAGAGAGGAACTTTTTTTTAACAGAACATTTCTTGGTAACTACATGTTTCATGATAACTGCTGTTTTGTTGAAATCCCTGCGTGGGTTTATAATTACCAAGGACCAATTCTTGTTTTGAATACAGTACTTCTGGTTGCTTCATTGTTATAAACTGTGGCTACAGGATGACAGCAAGAACACCAATAAAAACCCAAGTCCACTGCAACATCCCACTTCATAATTAGAGGAGTCAAAGATTTCTCCAAATCATCTTGCAACCTTTATTTTGATTAGGTAAAAACAGATAATCAACTCGAATCTAAAAGCCCAGAGTGTTTAAAAGGTCCATTTCTCAAATAGCGGACGCCAATGAAATTCAGAATGCTATTGTTCAGAAAAGAACAGATTTAATTGTGTCACACAAAGGTGAAAAGATTTGCCCCTGAGCGGATTGGAATTCAGAATTCATCATTTTCCTCATCATCAGCTGTGCTCTCTGCACCAACCTCTTCGTAATCTTTCTCCAAAGCAGCGAGGTCTTCACGGGCCTCCGAGAACTCCCCTTCCTCCATCCCCTCACCCACGTACCAATGCACAAAGGCGCGCTTGGCGTACATCAGATCAAACTTGTGATTGAGTCGAGCCCAGGCTTCAGCGATGGCCGTGGTGTTGCTCAGCATACACACGGCTCGCTGCACTTTGGCCAAGTCCCCACCAGGCACCACTGTAGGGGGCTGGTAGTTGATGCCAACCTTGAAGCCAGTTGGGCACCAGTCCACAAACTGGATGGAACGTCTGGTCTTAATGGTGGCAATGGCAACATTGACGTCTTTTGGCACCACATCACCACGGTAGAGCAGGCAGCAAGCCATGTACTTGCCGTGGCGAGGGTCACACTTGACCATCTGGTTTGCTGGCTCAAAGCAGGCACTGGTGATCTCGGTCACCGACAGCTGCTCATGGTAAGCTTTCTCAGCTGAGATGACTGGGGCATAGGTAGCAAGAGGGAAATGGATCCGAGGGTATGGCACCAAGTTAGTTTGGAATTCTGTCAGGTCAACATTGAGGGCCCCATCAAAACGGAGAGAAGCTGTGATTGATGACACAATTTGCCCAATCAGACGGTTCAGGTTGACGTAGCCTGGACGCTCAATGTCCAGGTTTTTGTGGCAGATGTCATAGATGGCCTCGTTGTCCACCATGAAGGAACAATCAGTGTGTTCCAGTGTGGTGTGAGTGGTCAGGATGGAGTTGTAGGGTTCCACCACAGCGGTGGAGATCCTGGGAGCCGGGTAGACGGAAAACTCCAGCTTGGACTTCTTGCCATAGTCGACCGAGAGACGTTCCATCAGCAGAGAGGTGAATCCTGAGCCAGTGCCTCCACCAAAACTATGGAAGACCAGGAAACCTTGAAGCCCTGTGCATTGGTCAGCCTGAGTGAGGAAATGAGAAAGATAGAGAAATGTAGTTTTCCAAATAGAACAAATGTTACATTATCCAGCTGTTCAGTTTTGGACATTAATTCAGTGACTTGTCCAACAGGAATGCTTGTTGTGTTAACAGAGTATAATATATTGTCAGTGAGATTTTCGATTCTGAAGAAGAGATAAAAGAGTTTTTGATTTTCGGTTCCATGAAGGGATGTGTTTTTGAAGGGTCAGAAACCTTTTCAAAACAACATCATAAATTGCTGGAGAAGCTCAGTAGGTCTGGCGGCGTCAGAACGTTCTGAAGAAGGTTTACTGGACCCAAAATGTTAACTCTGCTTTCTCTCCACAGATGCTCCCAGACATACTGAGCTTTTCCAGCAATTTCTGATTTTGATTTGATTTCTAGCATTTGCAGCTTTAGGTCAATAGGTATGAGGCTGGAAAAGCAGATTAGACAGCATTGAAGGAGCAGGAACGTCAACGTTTCAGTCCGAAATCCTGCGTCCCGACTCTCTTGATGCTCGGATGCTGTCTGACCTGCTGTGCTTTTCCAGCTCCACATCTATTGACTCTGGCCTCCAGCATCTGCAGTCCTTGCTGTCTCCCAGTCAGCATGTTCTTTGTTTTTTTAAACTTTTGACCCAATGCTTTTGACCCAAAGCTAAAAGCATTGGATCAAAGCAGCAGGGTTGGAGGATTTGAGCTATAGGGAGAGGTTGAATCGGCTGGGGCTGTTTTCCCTGGAGCGTCGGAGGCCGTGTGGTGACCTTATAGAGGTTTATAGAATCATGAGGGGCGTGGATAGGGTAAATAGACACAGTCTCTTCTCTGGAGTGGGGGAATCCAGAACTAGACGGCATAGATTTACGGTGGGAGGGGAAAGATATAAAAGAGACCTAAGGGGCAACGTTTGCACGCAGAGGGTGGTACATATATAGAATGAGCTGCCAGAGGATGCGGTGGAGGCTGGTACAATTACAACATTTAAAAGGCATTTGGATGGGTATATGAATAGGAAGGGTTTAGAGGGATATGGGCCAGGTGCTGGCAAGTGGGATTAGATTGGTCGGCATGGACAAGTTGGACCAAAGGGTCTGTTTCTGTGCTGTACATCTCTATGACTGTGACTCTAAATGATGTGACAAGCTGAGTTTTAAATATTGACATCCTTACCAACTTGTTAAGTCTAGCTAAGACTGGGTCGATCAGCTCCTTGCCAATGGTGTAGTGCCCACGGGCGTAGTTGTTGGCAGCATCTTCCTTCCCGGTGATGAGCTGCTCAGGGTGGAACAGCTGACGGTAGGGACCAGTCCGGACCTCATCTAGAACAGGAGCAATGCAACAAGTTACAATGGCCGCTGCATCTGTGCGCTCAGGTGGAGAGAGTGAAGAAGCTGAGTCTGTTCCCCTCAGGGCAAAGGAAGTTAAGGAGAGATTTAACAGAGGCATTCAAAATCAGGTGAAACCATTTCCACTAGGAAGCCAGTCAGTAAGCAGAGAGAGTATGAAGATAAGATGAGAGGAATAATTGTGTGCAGGGAGATGTTGTGATCTGGAAATAGCGGCTTGAAGAAAACAGACTCAATTCAACTTTTAATTTCAAAAGGATGGTTTATCGTCAGGATATGGCAATGTGCTGGGAGTGGAACTAATTGGAGAAATCTTTCAAAGAGGCTGCACAGACCAGAGAGGCTGAATGGCCTCCCCTGTGCTGTTTCATTCCACATTGCATTACAGCAATTTTGCTGCATTTTACTTCATTTTATTTGCACCCGGGTGGGGGAAGAATTTAAAATGGATCAAATTAATTTCCATCTCCAACCACATCCCTTTCGTTTTGAGCCAGTTTCAACTGTTTGATGTTTAACCTCAGTGCAAAGGGTGTACTGACCACTGTTTGGGATTAATTGTGGACATGGATCAAGCCTTTGATGGCTGTTTATGCCAATCTTCCTTTCTGCTTTGTAGAGGAAGATATCCATTTACTGCTCCTCGGATGTGTTTGTGAGTCAAACATGAGCAGAATTTCAGAGAAGGAATATTTCTGGTGAAGATTCAGGAATCTTGCAGCGAGTGTTGGAATAATAGGGGTGTTATTTCTCTGCTGACTGTTTGAAAGAAAAATCCTAATTCGTCCCTCAGTTTTGCTCATAACCCTGCAAACCTTCATCCCTTTGTTATTCAATTTTCCCAATGGAAGTTCCTTACTGAATCTGCTCCTAATTCCCTAGTAGGCACCACCTTCCAGATCACAGCAAAGCACGGGTATAACCTCCAGTCAAGTGTTGTATAGGTCAATGCTTCCCATTGGGAGAAAGTGAGGACTGCAGCTGCTGGAGATCAGAGCTGAAAATGTGTTGCTGGAAAAGCGCAGCAGGTCAGGCAGCATCCAAGGAGCAGGAGAATCGACGTTTCGGGCATGAGCCCTGCTTCCCATTACCGATCACAGTTGGCTCCAGGTCCAGAAAGATTGCCCGGGGGACATGTTTCCCAGTTTGTGTCTCACAGAAGAAGGTGTCAAAGGAGTCATCAGCCTCGCTTGCGTTTTTCACATCAGGTCTGTGCCCATCAGGCTGAATGCCATGCTCCAAACAGTACAGCTCCCAGCAGGCATTGCCCATCTGGACACCAGCCTGGCCAATATGGATGGAGATACATTCACGCTGCAAGAAACATGATGAACAATTAGTGAAACTTGGGATAGGCCCACAATAACCTTAGGGAGGAAATTCCAGGATTTTGACACAACATTCCAAACAGACTAGGACTGCCGTTATTTTAAAAGTTTATATGGAGACGAATTTGATGTATTGACTAGAGAAGATGCAATATCTGACCTACTCTTGGGAAATAAGGCAGGGTATGTGACTAAGGTGTCAGTGGGGGAACACTTTGGGGCCAACGACCATAATTCTATTAGATTTTTAAAAAGTGATGGAAAAGGATAGACCGGATCTACAAGTTGAAGTTGTAAATTGGATGAAGGCCAATTTTGATGGTATTAGGCAAGAATTTTCAAAAGTAGACAGGTAAGGGGATGGCTGGAAAATGGGAAACCTTCAAAAATGAGATAGCGAGAGTCCAGAGAGAGTATATTCCTGTTAGTGTGAAAGGAAAGTCTGGCAGGTGTAGGAACTGCTGGATGACTAGAGAAATTCAGGTTTTGATTAAGAAAAAGAAGGAAGCATATGCCAGGTATAGACAGGATAGATAGAGTGAATCCTTAGAAGAGTATAAAGGCAGTAGGACTATACTTAAGAGGGAACCAGGAGTCCAAAAAGGGGACATGAGATAGCTTTGACAAATAGAGTTAAGGAGAATCCAAACAGTTTTTATAAATACATTAAGGACAAAAGGGTAACTAGGGAGAGAATAGAGTCCCTTAAAGATCAGAAAGGCAGCCTGTGTGGAACCTCAGGGGAGATATGAAAGAAATATTTTGCATCAGTGTTTACTGTAGAGAAGGACATGGACAATTGAGAACATGGGAAATAAATAGCGACATCTTGAAAAATGTCCATATTACAGAGGAGGAGGTGCTGTATGTCTTAAAATGCATTACAGTGGATAAATCCCTGGGATCTGATCAGGTGTACCCTAGAACTCTGTGGGAAGCTAGGGAAGTGATTGCTGGCCCCTTGCTGAGCTATTTGCATCATCGATAGCCAGGGGTGAGGTGCCGGAAGACTGGAGGTTTAACCATGGTGCCACTATTTAAGAAAGGTGGTAAGGAAAACCAGGGAACTATAGACATCAGTGTTGGGCAAGTTGTTGGAGGGAATCCTGAGAGTCAGGATTTACATGTTTTTGGAAATGCAAGCACTGATTAGGGATAATCAACATGGCTTTGTGCATGGGAAATCATTTCTCACTATCTTGATTGAGTTTTTTGAGGAAGTAACAAAGAGGATTGATGAGGGCAGAGTGGTAGATGTGATCCATATGGACTTCAGTAAGGTGTTCAACAAGGTTCCTCATGGGAGACTGATTAGCAAGGTTAGATCAAATGAAATACAGGGAGAACTAGCCATTTGGATACAGAACTGGCTCGAAGGTAGAAGGCACAGAGTGGTGGTGGAGGGATGGTTTTCAGACTGGAGGCCTGTGACCAGTGGAGTGCCTCAAGGGTCGATGCTGGGTCCTCTACTTTTTGTCATTTATATAAATGATTTGGATGTGAACATAATAGGTATAGTTAGTAAGTTTGCAGATGACACCAAAATTGGAGGTGTAGTGGACAGCGTAAAGAAGATTACCTCAGATTACAACAGGATCTTGATCAGATGGGCCAATGGGCGAAGGAGTGGCAGATGGTGTTTAATTTAGATAAATGTGAGGTGCTGTATTTTAGAAAGGCAAATCAGGGCAGGCCTTATACACTTATAAATACATTAAGGACAAAAGGGTGACTAGGAAGAGAAAAGGACCCCTTAGAGATCTGCATGGCTACTTATGTGTGTCTGGGGAGTGCTGCTGAACAACGAGACCTTGGAGGACAAGTTCATAGTTCTTGAAATTGGAGTCGCATGTAGATAGGATAGTGAAGGAGGTGTTTGGTATGCTTTCCTTTATTAGTCATTGCGTTGAGTTTAGGGGTTGGGAGGTCATGTTTGTGGCTATACAGGACATTGGTTAGGCCACTTTTGGAATATTGTGCGCAACTCTGGTCTCTGTTATAGGAAGAATGTTGTGAAACTTGAAAGGGTTCAGAAAAGATTTACTGGATGTTTCCAGGTTTTGATGGTTTGAGCTATAGGGAGAGGCTAATCAGGCTGGGGCCATTTTCCCTGGAGCATCAGAGGCTGAGGGGTGACCTTGTAGAAGTTTATACAAGCATGAGGGGCATGGATAGGATAAATAGACAAGGTCTTTTCCCTGGGGTGGGGGAGTCCAGAACTAGAGGGCATAGGTTTAAGGTGAATGGGGAAACATTTAAAAGGGACCTAAGGAGCAACTCTTTTTAATGCAGAGGGTGGTGCGGATATGGAATGAGCTGCCAGAGGAAGTGGTGGAATCTGGTACAATTACAATATTTAAAAGGCATCTGGATGGGTATATGAATAGGAAGGGTGTGAGGGATATGGGCCAAATACTGGGACTAGATTAATTTAGGATATTTGGTTGGCATGGATGAGTTGGACTAAAGAGTCTGTTTCCGTGCTGTACAGCTCTATGATTCTATTCTCTATGAATCTGAAGGAACGGTGAGATATTTCCAAGTCAGGACAGTGAGTGATTTGTAGGGGAACTTGCAGGGGGTGGTGTTTCCATGTATCTGCTGCCCTTGTCCTTCTACATGGAAGTAGTCATGGGTTTGGAAGGTGCTGTCTGAGGATCTTTGGTGAATTTCTGCAGTGCACTTTGCTGATACTGAGCATTGATGGTGGAGGGAGGGGATGTTTGTGAATGTGGTGCCAGTCAAGTGGCTGCTTTGTCCTGGATGGTGTCAAGCTTCTTGAATGTTATTGGAGCTATACCCATCCAGGCAAGTGGATTATTCCATCACACTCCTATTTTTAAAAAAATAATTTGTGGGGTGCAGGTAATCATTTATCATCCTTCGCAATTGGTCAGAGGGCAGTTATGGATCAATCACATTGTTGTGGGGCACACCTAGTCAGACTGGGTAAGGACGGGAGGTTTCCTTCCCTAAAGAAGTAAATTAGAGAACCAGCAAGTGTTTTTTACAATGAAAATAGACAATAGTTTTACGGTCATCATTTGGCTAGCTGGTGTTCCAGATTCATACTAAATTAAAATGTCACCATCTGCCGTAGTGGGATTCAAACCCATGTGCCCAGAGTTTTAAACAAACACAGTACACTGGAGAAACTCAGCAGGTCTGGCAGTAGTGTAGAGAGAGAACCACAGTTAACGTTTTGAATCCAGTATGACTCCTCTCAGTTAGCCTGTGTTTCTGGATCACTAGAGCCATGACATTATTGCGAACACCAACCATCTTGTGGGGAGTCAGGAGGTGAGTTACTTGCTGCAGGATTCCTAGCCTCTGACTTACTCTTGTAGCTACAGTGTTAACATGGCTAAGCACATGGATGATTTTGGGATAGTGTAGGGGGACGAGCTGAGAATAATTCACAGGTCAACGCAACATTGAGGGCTGAAGGGCCTGTTCTGCATTGTATTGTTCTACGTTCTATGGCTAGTTCAGCTCAGTTTCTGGTCAATGGTAACCACCAGAATGTTGACAGAGGAGGCTTCAGTGAAGGTAATGCCATTGAATGTAAAAGGTGATAGTCATAAAGTCATAGAGTCCTACAGCATGGAATCCCAAACTAGCCCATGCCGACCAAACTGTCCATCCACACTAACCCCATTTCCCTGCATTTGGCCCACATCATTCTAAAGCTTTCCTACCCATATATAAACCTTTTCTATCTATCTAACAGTTACATTATCTTTTGACTGATGTTGTTGTGGTTCTGTTCGCCGAGCTGGGAATTTGTGTTGCAGACGTTTCGTCCCCTGTCTAGGTGACATCCTCAGTGCTTGGGTACCGGAGGAAAGATCACAGAAGAGCTTCACAGGAGGCTCCCAAGCACTGAGGATGTCACCTAGACAGGGGACGAAACGTCTGCAACACAAATTCCCAGCTCGGCGAACAGAACCACAACAACGAGCACCCAAGCTACAAATCTCCTCACAAACTTTGAACTGATGTTGCAGTGTGTGCAACCAAATGAGGTGTGGTATTGCAGTGAGGAGGATGGAGAAGAGTTTTACTGCAATTACATTGACTTGATTGACTACATAAAACCCAGTCAAGAATGGATGTAAGGTGGTCACACTTGGAGATAATTGTCCCTGCACCTGTATTTATAGGAGTTAGACGTAGTCTCTAAAGTCCCAGGGAGCTGTGGTGAATGTTATATTTGGTTATGCTCTAAGTAGTCTATTTTCTTCCAAGATGATGAGAGTTGAGTCTTAAAGATAGCTGAAATAACTCCATAGAGGCTGGTATCCTGTCACCAAGTCACTTCTTATTTACTTTGGTCAGTTCTCGACACTGATCCAACTCCCTCAGAGCCAGCTCTCAGAGTGAACAAAACCTCTGACACTTTGGTTTATATATTTTTTCCAGGTGACCGTTCCTTATTAGGAGACAGGCCAGTGTCAGGAGACATTTTACTGGCGGAGAAATCCTCCACAAGCCCCTCAGATGTTTCTATACAGAACACTCCAAAGGTAGTGGGTCCTTCACAACCACCACCTAACTCTTGGAAATACACAATGAGCGGTTTTACCAGCCACTGGCAAGAAGATCCTGGGTATGTCTGACCCCTCCAGACCACAAGCAGTCCAGTGGTTATCCAGCCAAACCATCAGGGCCAAAAGGCTCCACTGCCAAGCAGGATCCTTCCACCCGTAAGATAGTTCCACAGAAGCTGGTATCCTGTCTCCAAGTCACCCTATAGTCACACGTAGAGAGTCCTTGACACTGATCCAACTCCCTCAGAGCCAGCTCTCAGTGTGAACAGAACCTCTGACACTCCTGTTTACTTTTTTTTTCAAGATTTTATTACTGTAGCACCTCGACATACGAACGACCCCGTTCACGAACAAATCGGTTTACGAACAGGACTGGACCGTAAAATTTTGCTTGAACGTACGTACGAAATTCAAGGCACAAACGAGGGTACGAACGAAGGTACAAACGCAAAAAGCCCATGTGCGACCACGTGGTTTCATTTTTCTGCTTTGCTACGCGCGCTTTGAACGCAAAAGCTCTCACGCCCTGCATGATCTCATTCAGTTCGTCTTTGGCGCGTGCGCTGTGAACATCGTTCGTTGCTACGTCCAAGCATTCTTACACTTTTTTTCTTGTTTTTTGCATTAAATTAGCCCTCATTATGGCTCCCAAGAAAGTGAAAAGTGGTAGTGATAGTGGTGTTAAGAAGCCTAAACGTATTACTGTGGAAATGAAGAAGGAAATAGTAGCTAAACATGAGAATGGTGCTCACGTATCTGATCTCGCTAAGCAGTACGACATGGCGAAACGGATCAATTGGAATTACATTAATTCAAATGGGAAAACTTGATTCAGTTCGCAAACTTTTCGGTTCGCGAACTGGGTCTCGGAACGGATTAAGTTCATAAGTCGAGGCACTACTGTATTTTCCATTTGGGTGGTACAGCCATTATATTCTTTGCCACAATGTCCTTCTCCCTGGGGAAAGCCAGGATATCCAGTGACATCAGACTTCATTCAGACAATCTGGCTTCCCCCAGGAAGAAGACTTCACTTGGATTAAAAATGACCAGTATGGAGACAAAAGGGACAGAAGTGAATCATCTAGGGGCCCAGAATCAGTTAAGACTGACTCTGGGAAGACTGAATTACTGCTTAAGCAATGTATGAAATATCCTCAGGAGGTGAGTTTACCAGTTGCGTTAAATGTAAAAAGGGAAAGCTCTGTTCCGTAGTTTAATGTGTCAGGTGCCCACAATAATATTGTTTAGTCAAAAGTATTTTTAATCTGTTTGTTACAGTAAAATTATTAAAATGTGAACTCTTGCTTATTCTTTCAGCTATCAAGTGGATGTTACAATTTCTTTGTTTTTAGTAATCAGTCTCTATGGGGATGGTATAATCGACAACAGGTTGTTGTGCAATATCTTTTTATGCAAAAGTTATTTTGCATACAAGATGGTGATGATACATATTAGCCTCTTTGTAAACAATTGAAACAAATGGTTTAAAGGTTGACAGACATGTAAAACTGGTAAAGAGAGAGAGAGAGAGAGCAAGAAAAGAGATGAAGTGAAAGTGGCCAAAGGAAGAAAGGATTTATAAATGAGCCACAATTGCAGTGGATTGTGAGTCTACCTATAGCACATGGACTGCAGAAGGCAGCTCACCCCCCACCTTACCCACTGGCTCTGGACAATAAATGGTGACACCCATGATTGAATTTAAAAGAGAGTTAGGCGGCAGAGTGGACATTCCTTGTTAATGTGCAGCGCGATTTGTGTATCTCCACAAGAGCCAGAGGTTGGACCTCAGCCTCCAGCAAGGGGCAATGGCCTCCAAACCTTTCCAGCAAGGACCGTTCTCCACAGCTCCCAGCTGACGGCACAGCTGAGTGGAAACAGAAACTGGCCAATTCCAGCGCTGGCACGAAACAGGAGAGGGACTGGCACAGTGCCAAGAAAAGGGGCCGAAAAATGCATTTTACAGAAACAAAAAAAATCACAAAGCTTTCCATTTCATGGCTGTCTGCTGTCAGACGATTGGAATGTGGAGTTCAGATCAATAAAATAGGGAACCAAAGCCCGGTCGATTTGATGACTAAAAGTTACTTACAACATCACAGTGAAGGAAGACTAATGCAGTCAAAAAAAAGGCTCCACTAGCAAGTTTATAAAATAGAACACAGAGTCTGAGTAACTTTCAACTCACTTCCTCTTGCTCTCCCTTCTCTTCAAACAAATTCTTCCTCAACCTGAAATGGCCTCTTTGCAGAATTCGGGAGAATGAGAGAGAAAAACATTTTGTACACACACACACACACACACATATACACACACACACACACACACACACCAACCACCACCCCTCCCATATACACACCCATACACAAAGATAGACAAACACATAAACAGAGACACACATACACAGGTACACAGTCAGAGACACACAGACAGACAGACAGACAGACACACACACACACACACAAAGAAGTACACAGATGTACACACACACGCCGATACATAGACGCTCATGCATCTACACATACACACAGACAGAAACGTACACAGTTAGACATGCAGTTAGACACACACCGTTACACACACACACACACAGTTATACACAAACAGACATGCACACAGTTATATACACACACAGTTACATACTCCCATACACACAAACTGAATTGTGCTCACGTTAAAAACTTGATGCTTTTTAAAAATAGGATTTGGTTTGGGAGAGGGGACAGGGTTTAATTCCTGGAAAATTTACTTAGTTGGACAATGGCATCAGTCAGTGAGGATGCCCAGTCCTGGGGAATGAGAGGGCAAATTCAGCCCTCACCCAGACACAGAGACCCTTTCCTTTTCCTTGATATAGTTCCATCTTCTGCTCTTGGGAGTAATTCAGGCAGATTTATTTGGGAGAATTGACCCACTGGGATCAGTCTCATTTAAAGTGATTTGCTTTGTCCTTCCAATATTACCCTAATTCAGACTGTGCCTCATTCCTCCCTCACCTTCAATCACACGAGATCCCTTTCCTATAGCCAGGGCACATTATTTGAGCAGTGCTGAGCCTCCACAAAACACGAAATTCAACCCACCACTAGAGAAAGAACTTTCTGTAGTTTCAACAGTTTAAAAGTCAAGGCGACATTTACCTCACTCAATCCACTCACCATTTTCTAAGATCCTTTCTCTGTCTCTGTCCGAGCTGACTGGTGTCGGGAAGAGAGACTGTACACGGGACTGATCACCTCACGCTGGGAACAAGAGGGAACAAGGCTGTTGGTGGGAGCAGGGGGATGGGGAAAATAATGGAAAACATCTGTCCCCGGGACCCTATTTATGCAGCTGTTCACGTCACAGGATGGGGGAATGGTTTACAGAAATCTAAATCAAATTACAAAATGTAGTAATAATGTGCGAGGGGACGTCAAGGTGAATGCCAAAACTGTGGCAGGTTGGGAGGTAACCCTGCTTTGCCTTTTGCTTCATGCAAAAGAATTGCAACAAAGGTGCATTAACAAACTAGTTTACCTATGCAGATGAACCTTTCTGTGACTGATATGCAAATAGATTTAGGGCAGAGAGATGAGCTAGCTTCACTCTTTCAGGGAACGTGGACATCTGTGCCTTGGTCAGCATTTATTACCCAACTTGAACTGCTCTTTGAACTAAATATCAGGCTCAACCATTGCAGGGGGCAGTTAAGACTTAACCACATAACCATTGGTATGGATTCACTTGTAGGCCAGACTGGGTAAGAATGGCAGACTTACTTCATTCAAGAACATTAGTGACCCAGATGGGATTTTACAACAATTGAGGATGGTTGTCATGGTCACTGGGACTATCTTTATATTCCAGATTAGTTAATAGAACTTAAATTCCACCTTCTGCTGAGGGAGGGAGGGATGTGGGGAGGGGTGTGTGGGGATGATAGGAAGGATATTATCAAGCTGCAGCGGATTCAGAAGAGATTTACCAAGATGTTGCCAGGTATGGAAGGTTTGAGTTATAAAGGCTGCATAGGCTGGGACTTTTTTCACTGTAGCGTACAAGGTTGAGAGGTGACCTGATAGAAGTTTATAAAGTCATGAGGGGTATAGATAAGGTTAATTGTAGTTGTCTTTTCCCTAGGATGGGGGATTTCAAGACTAGAGGGCACATTTTTAAGGTGAGTGAGAGAGAGATTTTACAAAGACATGGGGGTAAATCCTTTTACACAGAGGGGGTTTCGCATGTGGAATGAACTGCCTGAGGAAGTGGTGGATGGGTACAATTACAATGTTTGAAAGACATTTGGATGGAAACATGAATAAGAAAGGTTTGGAGGGCTATGAGCCAGGAGCAGGCAGATTGGGCTAGTTACTTTGGGATTATGTTCGGCATGAACTAGTTGGACTGAAGGGTCTGTTTCTGTGCTTTATGACTCTATGTCAAAACGTGTGGTGCTGGAAAAGCACAGCCGGTCAGGCAGCATCCGAGGTGCAGGAGTGTAGACGTTTCAAGAGTAAGCTCTTCATCAGGGACATGTGTGTCACTGTGTGACTTGGCATTTATTGCCCAGATAGTATTGCTGTGGGCTTGGAGTCACATGTAGACCAGACTGATTAAGGATGGCAACTTCCATCCTTAAAGGACACGAGTGAACCAGGTGGTGTTTTTCCTCACCATCAGTGATAGTTTAAAGGTCATCCTTAGACTCTTAATTCCAGATATGTTTCATTTTTGAGGTTGAATTGGATTTCCATCATCTGCCATGGTGGGATTTGAACTCAAGTTGCTGGACATTACCTGGATTTCTAGATTAATTTCTGGATTAGGGCAATACAGTGGCTCAGTGGTTAGCACTGCTACCTCACGGTGCCAGGAACCTGGGTTCAATTCCAGCCTCAGGTGACTGTCTGTGCGCAGGTAAGGGTGAATTAGCCATGTTAAATTGCCCATAGTGTTCAGGGATATGTAGGTTAGGTGGATTAGTCAGGAGAGATGTTGAGTAGGCTGTAGGGGAATAGGTCTGGGTGGGTTACTCTTCAGAGGGTCGGTGTGGACTAGTTGGGTCAAATGGCCTGTTTCCACACTGTAGGGATTCTATCTGCTTCCCCCTTTTATTTGCAAAGAACTGGCTCCCGCTGGAGAATGTATGCTGCCTCTAGATCCCTGCTGGTTTCTCCATGGCAATGCCTTAGTAAACTGATCCAATTGCTTGACTTGTGAACCAAGGTGGTGATGAGCTACCTTCTTGAACTCGGCGAACGTGAGGACTGCAGATGCTGGAGGTCAGAGTCAAGATTAGAGTGATGCTGGAAAAGCTCCTCGGATGCTGCCTGACCGTCTGTGCTTTTCCAGCGCCACTCTAATCCTGACTGCCTCCTTGAACTGCTGTGTCGAGACATTTAGTGTAGGGACACCCATGACACTGATTAGTGGGGGGGATTTCCAGGATTTTGTCCCAGTGACAGTGAGGAAATAGCAATATACTTCCCTGTCAGGATGATGGGTGACTTGGAGGAAATTTTCAGGGAGTGGTGTTCCCATATATCTGCTGCCCTTGTCCTTCCAAATGGAAGTGGTCATAGATTTGGAAGATGTGGCCTAAGGAGCCCTGGAGAGAGAGAAGGGGAAAGAGTGAATGTTGAAGATGGTGGGTAAGGTGCTAAAAAAGCAGGCAGCTTTGTGCTGGATGGTGTCAAGGCTCTTGAGTGTTCCTGTAAAATCCAGGCAAGTGGGGAGTACTCCTGACTTGTGCCTTGTTGATGGTGGACAGGCTTTGGGGAATGAGGCAGGGAGGCCGCATCTTTGATGGCCTCTGACCTGTTCTTGTAGCCGCAGTACTTGTACAGTGAGTCCAGTTCAGTATCTGGATAATAGTAACCCTCAGTGGGTATAGTGGTAATGCCACTGGACTGGTAACTTGGAACACCACGGTAATGTTCTGGGGAAATGAGCCTGAATCTGAGTTTGAGACAAAAAAAACTGCAGATGCTGGAATCCAAGGTAGACAAGTGGGAGGCTGGGAGAACACAGCAAGACAGGCAGCATCAGGAGGGACAGGCTGGAGGCTGGGGGAACACAGCAAGACAGGCAGCATCAGGAGGGAGGGGAACACAGCAAGGCAGGCAGCATCAGGAGGGAGAGGGACACAGCAAGGCAGGCAGCATCAGGAGGGAGAGGGACACAGCAAGGCACGCAGCATCGGCGGCGGGGGGGGGGGGGGGTGGGGGGGTGGGGGGGAGGGACACTGCAAGGCAGGCAGCATCAGGAGGCAGCATCAGGAGAGAGAAGGACACAGCAAGGCAGGCAGCATCAGGAGGGAGGGGGACACAGCAAGGCAGGCAGCATCAGGAGGGAGAGGGACACAGCAAGGCAGGCAGCATCAGGAGGGGGAGGAACACAGCAAGGCAGGCAATACCAGGAGGAAGGGGGAACACAGCAAGGCAGGCAGTATCAGGAGGCTGGGGGAACACAGCAAGGCAGGCAGTATCAGGAGGCTGGGGGAACACAGCAAGGCAGGCAGTATCAGGAGGCTGGGGGAACACAGCAAGGCAGGCATTATCAGGAGGGAGGGGAACACAGCAAGGCAGGCAGCATCGGGGTGGGGGGAGGGACACAGCAAGGCAGGCAGTATCAGGAGGGAGGGGAACACAGCAAGGCAGGCAGTATCAGGAGGGAGAGAAACACAGCAAGGCAGGCAGCATCAGGAGGGAGAGGAACACAGCAAGGCAGGCAGCATCAGGAGGGAGGGGAACACAGCAAGGCAGGCAGTTTCAGGAGGGAGAGAAACACAGCAAGGCAGGCAGTATCAGGGGGTGGAGAAGTCGACATTTTGGGTGTAACCCTCCTTCAGAGTCTGAGTTCAGCAAATGATCAAATTTAGCTTCAATAAAAATCTGAAATTAAAACAGTTAACCTAATTGTGACTATTGCTGATTGTCGGAAAAATCCATCTGGTTCCGTTAAGGAAGGAAGCTGCCACCTTTATGTGACACTAGATCCATAGCCGTGTGGTTGATTCTTAACTGCCCTCTGTAGTGGCCCAGACAGTATCAGTTGTATCAAACTGCTAGAAAGTCTTAAAACAAAGGCACTGAATCTTGATAGACCACCTGGCATTGACTGAGGCACTGGAAATGACAAAGACAACCCCATCCATCCAACAAAGTCCTCCTTACTAATATCTGGGGGCTAGTGCCATACTTGGGAGAGCTGTCTCACAGACTAATCAAGCCTGGCATAGTCATATTTACAGAGCCATACCTTACAGACAAAGTCACAGACACCACCATCCCCAACCCTGGGTCTATATCCTGTCCCACCAGCATGAAGCATATAGCTTTCTGTAGGGGATTGACAGGCTAAATGTTGAGGGGATGTTCCCCCTTATGGGAGAGTCTAGGACCAGAGGGTATATTAGGGAGGTGATGGCCATGTGTTATTATCACAAGACCCAGGAAATATTCTGGGAACTCCAGTTTGAATCTCACATTGGCAGATGGTGGAATTCGAATCCAGTTAGGAGGAATTAATAGTCTAAGGATGACCATGAAGCCACCATTGATTGTTGGGAAAAGCACATCTGGTTCACTAACTCATTTAGGAAAGGAAACTGCTATCCTTACCTGGTCTGGCCTACATCTGACTCCAGACCCACAACAATGTGTTTGACTCTTATCTTGACAATTATGGATGGACAATAAATGCTGATCTGGCCAGCAACCCTCACATACTGTGAATGAATTAAAAATAGTTTTGGATAAAAAGTCATTTAAGACTGAGATCATAGAGTCAATCAGATGTACAGCATGGAAACAGACCCTTCGGTCCAACCTATCCATGCCGATCAGATATCCCAACCCAGTCTAGTCCCACTTGTCAGCACCTGGCCCATATCCCTGCAAACCCTTCCTATTCATATACATCCAAATACCTTTTAAATGTTGTAATTGTACCAGCCTCCACCACTTCCTCTGGCAGCTCATTCCATACACGTACCACCTTCTGTGTGAAAATGTTGCCCCTTAGGTCTCTTTTATATCTTTCCCCTCTCACCCTAAACCTATGCCCTCTAGTTCTGGACTCCCCAATCCCAGGGAAAAGACTTTGTCTATTTATCCTATCCATGCCTCTCATAATTTTGTAAACCTCTATAAGGTCACCCCTCAGCCTCTGACGCTCCAGGGAAAACAGCCCCAGCCTGTTCAACCTCTCCCTGTAGCTCAAATCCTCCAACCCTGGCAACATCCTTGTAAATCTTTTCTGAACCCTTTCAAGTTTCACAACATCCTTCCGATAAGAGGGAGATCAGAATTGCACTCATTATTCCAAAGGGAGGATTTATTCCCTCAGAGAGATATGAGTCTTTGGAACTCCTTGCTATTGAGAACTGTGGAGCCTGACTCCGTGTGTCTATTTAAGGCTGAGATAGATTCTTGATCAGTCGGGGAATCAAGGATTACAGGGAAAAGGCAGGAAAGTGGGTGTGAGGAGTGTCAGAACGGCAATGACCCTATTGAATAATGAGGCAGGCTTGAGGGGCTGAATGGCCTATTCTTATTCCTATTTCTTATGGTCTTATGGACAGATCCAGCAGAGTTGGTGACACAAACGGGAGGTAGTTGACCTGGGAGTCCTCTAACATCGACTCTGGGCCCCCATAATGTCCATGGCATCAGGTCAGACATGGGTAAGGAAACTTCCTGGTGATGACCAAGTATCACCCACCTTTGCCTGATGACACTGTGCTGTTCTGTGTTGAATGGCAGCTGGAGGAAGCACTGGGAGTACAAGGAACGTCAATGCCCACCACCAAGAGTGGTTCGACAGCAGAACTACTGATTGAGCTGTTTGGGTCCTAAAGGACATCGCTGCTAGACTGGGTCTGTGGCAGGTGGTAAACAAACCAACTACAGGGAAAAACACACTTGACCTCAGCCTTTCCAATCTGCCGGCTGCAGATGCATCTGTCCATGACAGTATCGGTAAGAGTGACCACCACGCTGTCCTTGTGGAGACAAAGTCTTACCATTACTTTGCGAATACTCTCCATCGGGTTGTGTGGCATTATCACCATGCTAAATGGGACAGACTTTGAACAGATCTAGCAACTCAAGACTAGGCATCCATGAGGCACTGTGGTCCATCAACAGCAGCAAAGTTGTACTCCAAAACACTCTGTAACCTCATTGCCCAGCATATCCTTCATTCAGTTATTAACTTCAAGCCAGGGGATCAACCCTGGTTCAATGGAGAGTGCAGGAGGGCATGCCATGAGCAGCACCAGGCATACCTGGAGATGAGGTGTCAACCTGGTGAAGCCACCAAACAAGACTACTTGCATAAGCAGCAGGCACTAGACAAGAAAATCACATTCAAAAAAAGAATAAGGTCATGGTTTTGAACAAACAGTCATAACAATAAACTTGACAACACCAAGTTAGAACAGTAAACAATCTATAAGTACAACTTATTTGTAACATCCAGAATTAATGTGTCATTGAGAGTCATTAAGCTTGACATTCCCTCTCAGAGTTTCAGATGCAAGAGCTGGGGCTGTTGCCACATTTGAGAGTTTGTGCACCAAACGCCAACCGTTTTCCTGCAGGATAGTTTGAGATAAATCTGAATTCTGCTTCTTTGCACAGCCCCAGTTTCCTTAAGCCTCTCCCAGACCCACCACCTTCAGCAGCCTGGGCCCTAACTTCTGGGATTCCCTCCCTAAACCTCTCTGCCTCTCTCCTCCTGTAGTACCCTTGTTAAAAGCTACCTGGTAGGCCCAGGTTTTAGTTGCCAGTTGTAATATCTCTATCTTGGACTTGTTAGTCATGGTGTCATAAGCCTCCTGTGAGTGCTAAAGGATTGTACACTGTTTGAAATGTGCTATATAAATGCAAGTTGTTGTTAGGTGACATCTACATGAGTTTATGCAGGGAAAAGAACAAAGATTCAAATCTCTTATCACAAGATAATGCCCAGTTATGAAAATTCTATTATCAGTATGAATGTAAAATAGATTTGCATGTATATACATGTAAAAGTATTATTAATAACTTTTTCCATGGAGATTAATTGGATTTGGAATCTTCCGATAAAAGTCATTCTTTTAAAAGTGAAAATAGATAATTACAAAACATAAATATTACAGAGTTGGAGACTGGGGGTGCAGATAGAAAAATACAAGAGGCTGAGAATACAAAAACCAAGATACATTGGTCAGACCACAGTTGGAATACTGTGAACACTTTGGTCTCTTTATCTGAGGATAGATAGACTGGCACTGGGGGAAGTCCAGAGAGGGTTCACTCAGCTGATCCTGGGTGTGGAAGGACTGTCTTACGAGGAGAGGTTGAGTGGGTTGGACCCTTATTGGAATATAGAAGAATGAGAGGCGAAGTTATTGAAATACAAGATTCTGTGGGATTTGGTAGGGTAGATTGGAAAGGTTGTTTCTCCTTGTGGGAGAGTCTAGGACCAGATGGAATCACCTCAGAATATGAGGTCACCCATTTAAGACAGAGATGAGGAGGAGTTTCTTCTCTCAGAGGGGAATGAATCTATGGAAATCGTTAATGCAAAGGGCTGTTGAAACTGGGTCATTAAATATGTTCAAGGCTGAGACAGACAGATCTTTATTGAGTGAGAGGATCAAGGGAAAGAGGCAGGAGAGTGGAAGTGAGGATTATTAGATCAGCCATGATGTCATTGAATGGTGGAGCAGAGGTTTTTTGAAAAACTGACAAAGAGGATCAATGAGGGCAGAGCAGTGCACGTGTAAGGCATTCAACAAGGTTCTCCATGGTAGACTGGTTAGTGAGATTAGATCACATGGAATACAGAGACAGCTAGCCGTTTGGATACAAAATTGGCTTAAAGGTAGGGGACAGAGGGTGGTGGTGGAGGGTAGTTTTTCAAACTGAAGGCCTGTGACCAATGTAGTGCCACAAGGATCGGTGCTGGGTCCACTATTTTTCATCATTTATATAAATGATTTGGATTTGAACATAAGAGGTATAGTTAGTAAGTTTTCAGATGACACCAAAAGTGGAGGTGTAGTGGACAGCGAAGAAGGTTACCTCAGAGTACAATGGCACCTTGATCAATGGGCTAAGGAGTGATTGATGGAGATAATTTAGATAAATGTGAGGTGTTGTATTTTGGTAAGGCAAATCAGGGCAGGATCTATACACTTAATGGTAAGGTCCGAGGGAGAGTTGCTGAACAAAGACACCTTGGAGTGCAGGTTCATAGCTCCTTGAAAGTGGAGTCGCGGGTAGATAGGATAGTGAAGAAGGCGTTTGATATGCTTTCCTTTATCGGTCAGAGTATTGAGTACAGGAGTTGGGAGTTCACGTTGTGGCTGTATAGGATATTGGTTAGGCCAGATTACTTTTGGAATACTGTGTTCAGTTCTGATCTCCTTGCTATCGGGAAAGATGTTGTTAAACGTGAAAGGGTTCAAAAAAGATTTACAAGGATGTTGCTGATAATGTAAGGTTTGAGCTATGGGGAGAGGCTGAATAAGCTGGGGCTATTTTCCCTAGAGCGTCGGAGGCTGAGGGGTGACCTTATAGAGGTTTATAACATCAAGAGGTGCATGGATTGGGTGAATAGCTAAGGTCTTTTTCCCAGGGTAGGGGTCCAGAACTAGAGCGCATAGGTTTAGGGTGAGAGGGAGAAAGATTAAAAGGGACCTAAGGGACAACCTTTTCACACAGAGGGAGGTGCGTGTATGGAATGAGCTGCAAGAGGAAGTGGTGAAGGCTGGTACAATTACAACATTTAAAAGGCATTTGGATGGGCATATGAATAGGAAGGGTTATAGGGATATGGGCCGGGTGCTGGCAAATGGGACTAGATTAGGTTAGGATATCTGGTCAGCATGGACGGGTTGGACCGAAGGGTCTGTTTCTGTTCTGTACATCTCTATGGCTTCATGACTCAGACTCGATGATCGGAATGGCCTGCTTCTGCTCCTCCAGCTTATGATCTAATAGTTACAGTCACTCTCTCTAAAACACTAGATTGGTTCCACTTGGAGAACTTAGGGACTCACACACGTGTGTTAGGATCTGAAGGCTTTGCTGCTGGAAAGTCTCAGCAGCTCTGGCAATATTCATGGGGAGCTTGCAAATGCTGCTCGAATTGTAGTTGGAGATTTAGCCTCTTCAAAAGCAATTGCGGGGCCAGCTAGCAGCAATAAGAGATAGTGGGGTAAGAACTATATGGGAGGATGTGTGAGTAGAGGGCAGAGGGCAGGAGGAATTATCGTGCAATATAAGAGGGGCAGTTAATGGGGCACTCTGGCACTGCTCCACTAACATGACTCTGCTGCATCCAACCCTGGCCACAGAAATAACCTTCGTCAACATCTTCATTTTGGAAACCCCTGCTTGACCCTGGTGGAGTTCAGTCAGTATCTCGTGGTGACCTTTTGCTTGTGATGAACAATCTTACTCCCCATAATAACACACCATCCTCTATGTGATCTGGTCTCTCTGAGTCCAAAAAGGTTTCAGTTCTAGTTGGGATGTCCCTTTGGTTTCCCCTGCCACCTCCAGTTGTTTTGGTTCTGCCAGGACCGGATCTTTCTGTGTCCAAAGTCTGATACTGTCAGCTGTGACTGGAAGTGTGTATCTGCCAGCGAGAGACGGTTCAATGCATCCACGTTTGTTACTTGACTTCCTGGATGGTATTCCAGCTTGTAATACAAGTACAATGACAGCACTTACAATTAGTGCCATTGTTGAATTCGGCCTGAAGCTAGGGGTGCCACTGCCTTGTTAGCCCCCTGCCAGCTTCACATATAAATCCTCTGGGTGAGGGCTTGTGCTCCAACAATCACTTTACCATTTGTTTAAAATCCCCACAAAGGCGAACTGAATTATCAGGATTCACATTCAGGAGCAACTGGCGCTGCCCATTCCACAAACTGGGCTGGTTTGATGATTCCTTCCCTTCCCAGCCTCCTGATTTCTGCCTCTACCTTTGCCCATCAGGTGAATGGCACTGGGTGGGCCTTACAGACTCGGGGAACCGCTTCCTGGTCAATGTGCAAGGTGGCCCTGGCTCCTTTGTATGTCCCTACACCTTCCTGAGAAAGTTAAGGGTATTTAGGTATGTAAGTTAGCTCGCTGAGCTTGAAGGTTTGTTTTCGGACATTTCGTCACCATACTAGATAACATCTAGAGAGAGTCTCTGGTGAAGCGCTGGTGGTATGTCCCACCTCTCTATTTGTAGGTCTTGGTTTCTTAAGGTGGGTGATGCTATTTCTGGGTTGTCTTTCAAGAGAAGGTAGATAGGGTCTAAACCGATGTGTTTATTGAGGATATTTAATTAGGACTTCACTCAGGGAGCAATTAACTAATGAAAATGTGTTGAGCCAATTTAGATGAATCTTTCTCAACATATTTCACCCCATCAAGCTTGGGCCGGAGCCTTTTACTACAATCAGTGGGAACTGAACCAGCTGCTTCTCATACAAGACTGAAGACTAAGGACTACCCTTAATCTGTAAAGGTTCCCCGATACAGGTGCTCAGTCGAGCCACGATCTTGCACAAACCTAAGTGTTGGAATCCAGAACTAATTTTGTTAAAGACGGGTTCTACAATGCTAAGCAATGTAATTGTTCCAAGCTGTAATTGTGATTTGAGGTGCAGGTGTTGGACTGGGGTGTACAAAGTTAAAAATCACACAACACCGGGTTATAGTCCAACAAGTTTAATTGGAAGCACTAGCTTTTGGAGCTCTGCTCCTTCATCAGGTGGTTGTCCATCACCACCTGATGAAGGAGCAGTGCTCTGAAAGCTAGTGCTTCCAAATAAACTTGTTGGACTATAACCTGGTGTTGTGTGATTTTTAAAGCTGTAATTGGACTTTCTAGGATGGACACTCTCCTGGATACTGGCCTATAAGTTCTCTTACTCAATTTTGGTTGAGTGGGACTCTTTTGCTGTCTTGAGACTGTATTCTGGTAGCAACTACAGTGGCTTGTCAGTCTGTTACCTGAAGAAAATCGTAACTGTTTGGCTGAGGCTTGGCTTTGTTTTTGGGTTTTGCTGCGGGCCAACCTAGCGTCCCTCTGTTCAGGATATGTCCTGAGTGACACTATGCAATTGCCTTCACTCCAGTGGCATTCCCCAAACTCAGTTGGACTGGTGAGGGTGTTCACTTCCATTGGAATACCCTACAACTGACATGCTCCATTTGCTGCATTTCCCAATGATAAAGCCAATTGTACTGCCTGTTTGAAGATCAGTTGGGCTTCGGTTAGTAGGCACTTTTGCATGGTTACATCATTAATCCATGCTCAAAACGGTCTCTCAGCATCTCATTAAAGGTTAAATCAAAGTCACATGTCTCTGCCAGTCAGCTTAACCAAGTCAAAAATCTCTTCTTGGTCCTTGAATTGCCGAGTAAATCTGATAACGTCTCAGAATTAGAGGAGGCTTGGGGTCATAATATTCCTTAACTAAATCCATCAACTCGTGAAAGGTTTCAGTATCTGGAGCCTAAGGGAAACTTAAGCCCCTAATAACTGAAAAATCCAAGGGTCCACAAGCAGTTTGGAGAATTACTTGTTGCTTTTCATCTGCCCCAAAATCATTTGCCTGGAAAAAGTAACACTTTCTTTCCACATACTGGGCCCAGTCTTCGAAGTCACGATTGAATGAGCGTAGCTTTCCAATGACGGCATGATGTCTGCAATGCTTATTCCAACTTGAAGATGACTGTTGCAAGTGAATTACTTCTGAAGCATGCAGTTGTCTTGCCGCCACTGAAATATCTCCCCAGGGGCCAGTATCGCGTCACCAAGTCACCCTTTATTTACCTGTGGAGAGTCCTTGACACTGATCCAGCTCCCTCAGAGTGAACAGAACCTCTGACACTCCTGTTTATCTCTGTCAGCCAGGGCTCCCTGATTGGACCAGGTTAATCAGGGGACTCCTATTTAATGAGGTCCACCTGGTTGGCCCTGTTACAATCACTACAGGTAGGGTATGGGAGAGAGGGAGGGGTAGGTGAGAAGCCTGGTCTCGTGGTTTACTGTCGGTTGGGTTGTGTGGGAACGCTGACACCTTCTTTGGATGGAATCTGGTTCTATGTGCCCATCAGACGATCTTCCCCCACATGATTAAACTCACCCTTTGAAGCTCATCCCTCCTCATCTGGACCCATTGAAAATCCCTGGACTTGGTCCACTTCCTCCAGACCAAAGGCGTAGCCATTGGCACACGTATGGGCCCCAGCTATGCCTGTCTCTTTGTTGGCTATGTAGAACAGTTGATCTTCCGTAATTACACCGGCACCACTCCCCACCTCTTCCTCCGCTACATTGATGACTGCATTGGCGCCACCTCGTGCTCCCGCGAGGAGGTTGAGCAATTCATCAACTTCACCAACACATTCCACCCTGACCTTAAATTTACCTGGACCATCTCTGACACCTCCCTCCCCTTCCTGGACCTCTCCATCTCCATTAATGACGACCGACTTGACACTGACATTTTTTACAAACCCACCGACTCCCATAGCTACCTGGATTACACCTTTTCCCACCCTATCTCTTGCAAAAATGCCATCCCGTATTCCCAATTTCTCCGCCTCCGCCGTATCTGCTCCCAGGAGGACCAGTTCCACCATAGGACACACCACATGGCCTCCTTCTTTAGAGACCGCAATTTCCCTTCCCACGTGGTTAAAGATGCCCTCTAACGCATCTCGTCCGCATCCCGCACCTCCGCCCTCAGACCCCACCCCTCCAACCGTAACAAGGACAGAACGCCCCTGGTGCTCACCTTCCACCCTACAAACCTTTGCATAAACCAAATCATCCGCCATTTCCGCCACCTCCAAAAAGACCCCACCACCAGGGATATATTTCCCTCCCCACCCCTTTCCGCCTTCCGCAAAGACCGTTCCCTCCGTGACTACCTGGTCAGGTCCACACCCCCCCTACGACCCACCCTCCCATTTTGGCACTTTCCCCTGCCACCGCAGGAACAGTAAAACCTGTGCCCACACCTCCTCCCTCACCTCTATCCAAGGCCATAAAGGAGCCTTCCACATCCATCAAAGTTTCACCTGCACATCCACCAATATCATTTATTGTATCCGTTACTCCCGATGCGGTCTCCTCTACATTGGGGAGACTGGGCGCCTCCTAGCAGAGCGCTTTAGGGAACATCTCCGAGACACCCGCACCAATCAACCAAACCGCCCCGTGGCCCAACATTTCAACTCCCCCTCCCACTCTGCCAAGGACATGGAGGTCCTGGGCCTCCTTTACCGCCGCTCCCTCACCACCAGACGCCTGGAGGAAGAACGCCTCATCTTCCGCCTCGGAACACTTCAACCCCAGGGCATCAATGTGGACTTCAACAGCTTCCTCATTTCCCCTTCCCCCACCTCATCCTAGTTTCAAACTTCCAGCTCAGTTACTGTCTCCTTGACTTGTCCTACCTGCCTATCTTCTTTTCCACCTATCCACTCCACCCTCTCCTCCTTGACCTATCACCTTCATCCCCTCCCCCACTCACCCATTGTACTCTATGCTACTTTCTCCCCACCCTCACCCTCCTCTAGCTTATCTCTCCACGCTTCAGGCTCACTGCCTTTATTCCTGATGAAGGGCTTTTGCCTGAAACGTTGATTTCGCTGCTCGTTGGATGCTGCCTGAACTGCTGTGCTCTTCCAGCACCACTAATCCAACATCCAGGATCCACTGACTCTGGGACTGCTTGTAATCCCAGCAGTGACCACTACCTGATCCTGGCGCTGCTGAGACTCCAAGGCTGGAGTCTCAGCAGCACCAGGGTAGACAGGTTTTGCCTGTCTCTTTGTTGGCTACGTAGAACAGTCCATCTTCCATAATTACACCTGCACCACTCACTGGCCTATTAGTGGGACTCTAACACTCTGATCTACAGGTAGGACTGAAACACACTGACCAATAGGTGGGACTCTAAAACACTGGCCTGTGGGTGGGACTGAAACACACTGTCCTGTGGGTGGAACAGAAACACACTGGCCAATGGATGGAACACTAAGACACTGGCCTGTGGATGGGAATCGAAGACACTGGCCTATGAGTGGGACTCTAAGACACTGTCCTGTGGGTGGAACAGAAACACACTGGCCAATGGGTGGGACTCTAAGACATTGGCCTATGGGTGGGACAGAAACACACTGTCCTGTGGGTGGAACACTAAGACACTGGCCTGTGGCTGGGACTCTAACACACTGGCCAATGGGTGCGACAGAAACTCACCGGTCTATGGGTGGGACTCTAAGACACTGGCCTATAGGTGGGACTGAAACACACTGACCAATGGGTGGGAAAGAAACACACTGGCCTATTAGTGGGACTCTACAGGTAGGACACTGGTCTATAGGTAGGAATGAAACACACTGGCCTGTGAGTGGACCACAAGTCCATCAGGAAGTGGTCAGCACGTAGCGTCCTTGAGACCCTTCGGGAAAAGGAGAGGGCGGATCCTGTTGAGCGGTTCCCTGAGCAGACTGTCAAAGCCATTTGGCAGAAAGCCTCATCGCCAGAACTTTCCAACAAGCACCAAGACGTGGCTTGGCTGGTGATGAGAAGGGCTCTGCCGGTGAGATCCTTCATGCACACCCGGACTCTCTGCCGCACCGCACGCTGCCCTCGAAGTGGCTGCGGGGGAGACGAGACTGTCACACACCTCCTTCTGGAATGTGCCTATGCAGAGGAAGTCTGGAGAGGAATGCAGTGGTGCTTGTCGAGGTTCGTTCCCCAGCAGTGCCGTGACGCGGGACTCCGTGCTCTACGGCCTGTTCCCGCGGGACTCACCGAGCCGAACATTAACTGCGCCTGGAGGATCATCAACTCGGTGAAGGACGCTCTCTGGGCGGTCCGAAACCTGTTGATCTTCCAGCTGAAGGAGTTGACCCCGACCGAGTGTTGCAGACTGGCACATTCCAAGGTCCAAGACTACGTGTTGAGGGACGCGCTGAAGCTTGGGGCAGCTGCCGCCAAGGCGCGGTGGGGAAAGACCACCGTGTAAGATCGGCCTGCCTAAAGAAGAACAGGGGGCCCATGCAGACGTTTTTTTGGGCTCTGCTGATGCCTCAGCCAAATATATGTACAAGATTGAAAAATGCACAGGATTGTAAATGACAAGGATAAATTCGAATCTGTGTTTGTAAATGTGGATATATGTATGGCATGATCAAATGTACAAACATCAAATCATTTTATGAATAAAGTATATTTTTGAAATAAAACAAAACACACTGGCCTGTGAGTGGGACTGAAACACATTGGTCTATTGGTGGGAGTCTAAGACACTGGCCAATGGGTGGAACAGAAACACACTGGTCTAGAGGTAGGACTGAAACACACTGGCCTTTGGGTATGATTCTAAGACACTGGCCTGTGAGTGGACTAAAGCACATGGGCCTGGAACACATTGGCCTGTGGATGGACTAAAAGACACTGGCCTGTGGGTGGGACAGAAACACACTGGCCAATGGGTGGAACACTAAGGCAGTGGCCTGTAAGTAGGTCTGTAAGACACTCACCTATGAGTAGGACTCTAAGACACTGTCCTGTGGGTGGAACAGAAACATACTGACCAATAGGTGGGACTCTAAGACATTGGCCTATGGGTGGGACAGAAATACACTGTCCTGTGGGTGGAACAGAAACACACCAGCCAATGGGTGGAACAGAAACACACTAGCCAATGGGTGAGACTGAAACACATTGGCCTTTGGGTGGGACTGAAACACACTGACCAATGGGTGGGAAAGAAACACACTGGCCTATTGGTGGGACTCTAAGACACTGGCCTGAGGGTGGGACTCGAAGACACTGGCCTGTGGGTGGGACTGAAACACACTGGCCTGAGGGTGGGACTCAAAGACACTGGCCTATTAGTGGGACTATACAGGTAGGACACTGGCCTATAGGTAGGATTGAAACACAATGGCCAATGGGTGGACTAAAACACACTGGCCTGTGGGTGCGACTCTAAGACACTGGTCTGTGGGTGGGACTCTACAGGTAGGACACTGGTCTATAGGTAGGACTGAAACACACTGGCCAATGGGTGGACTAAAACACACTGGCCTGTGGGTGAGACTCTACAGGTAGGACTCTGGTCTATAGGTAGGACTGAAACCCACAGGACAGTGTCTTAGAGTCCAACCCACAGACCAGTGTCTTAGTGTTCCACCCATTGGCCAGTGTGTTTCAGTCCCACCCAGTGGACTATGGGTGGGACTCTAAGACACTGGCCTGTGGGTGGGACTGAAACACACTGGCTAACGGGTGGGACTCTAAGACACTGGCCTGTCGGTGGGACTCTAAGACACTTGCCTGTCAGTGGGACTAAAAAGCACTGGCCTTTGGGTGGGACTGAAACACACTGGCCTATTAGTGGGACTCTACACATAGAACACTGGTCTATAGGTAGGACTAAAACACACTGGCCTGTGGGTGGAACTCTACATGTAGGTCACTGGTCTATAGGAAGGACTGAAACACACTGGTCAATGGGTGGGACAGAAACACACTGGCCAATGGGTGGGACAGAAACACACTGGCCTGTGGGTGGATCTCTAAGACACTGACCTGTGGGTGGGACTGAAACACACTGGCCTCTGGGTGGATCTCTAAGACACTGACCTGGGAGTGGGACTGAAATGCACTGACCTGTGGGTGAGACTGAAACACACTGGCCTATTAGTAGGACTCTACAGGTAGGACACTGGTCTGTAGGTAGGACTGAAACACACTGGCCTGTAGGTGGGACAGAAACACACTGAACAATGGGTGGGACTGAAACACACTGACCTTTGGGTGGGACTCTAAGACACTGTCCTATGGGTGGAACAGAAACACACTGGCCAATGGGTGGGACTCTAAGACACTGGCCAATGGGTGGAACAGAAACACACTGGCCTTTGGGTGTGACTCTAAGACACTGGCCTGTGGGTGGGATTGAAATACACTGGTCTATTAGTGGGACTTTACAAGTAGGACACTGGTCTATAGGTAGGACTGAAACACGTTGGCCTGTGGGTGGGTTAGAAATACACTGACTAATGGGCGGGACTCTAACACACTGGCCTGTGGGTGGGACTGAAACACACTGGCCTATTAGTGGGACTCTACAGGTAGGACACTCATCTATAGGTAGGACTGAAACACACTGGCCTGTGGGTGCGACTCTACATGTAGGACAGTGGTCTATAGGTAGGACTGAAACACACTGGCCTATGGGTGGGACTCGAAGACACTGGCCTATGGGTGGGACTGAAACACACTGGCCTATTAGTAGGACTCTATAGGTAGGACATTGGTCTATAGGTAGGACTGAAACATACTGGCTAATGGGTGAGACTGAAACACACTGGTCTAGAAGTAGGACTGAATCACACTGACCAATGGGTGGGACTCTAAGACACTGACCAATGGGTGGGACTCTAAGACACTGACCAATGGGTGGGAACAAAACACACTGGCCAATGGGTGGGACTGAAACACCTTTGCTTATGGGTGGGACTGAAACACACTGGCCAATGGGTGGGACTGAAACACACAGTCCTGTGGGTGGGACTCTAACACACTGGCCTGTGGGTGGGACTGAAACACACAGTCCTGTGGGTGGGACTCTAACACACTGGCCTGTGGGTGGGACTGAAACACACAGTCCTGTGGGTGGGACTCTAACACACTGGCCTGTGGGTGGGACTGAAACACTGCAATACGTGTTTTAACATATGTTTTAACATACGTGTGGCAAATCTCTAAGCTAATGAGAACAAGCTGGACAAATGTAAAACTCAACTCACTGATTTCAGGGAATTGGGAGGCTGCTGTGCGCTCTGTTTTACAGAGACCTGGCTGACTCCTGCCTTTCCCTGTTTGTACCTTACCACCTGAAGGCCTCTCAACCCACCAGATGGGCTGCACAGTGTCCTCAGGCAAGGCACAGTCTGCCTCTGGTCAACGTCTTCTGGTGGTCTGACATGATAACTCTGGTGAGTCACTCTCCCTGGTCTTGGAATATCGAATGGTGAAGTGCTGTCCCTATTAGCTGGTGTGGGTGCTCACCTCTGCCAACCTGACAGCAGTCTACCTCCCATACCTTGTGGAAGTGAAGAGCACATTTGGTGTCATATACACCGTGACTAACAGCCTTGAGACAGAATACCCCGAGACCTTGTTCACCATAGCCGGTGACATGCCAACCTCAACAGTATGCTACCAAGACACCACCAACACGTCTGTTGTCCCATCAAACATCCAAACACCCTGGACCGTCATGACCATCCATCAAAGACGCCGACCACTCCATCCAACGTTACAGTCAATAAATCTGCATTTTGCTAAATAAGATCATGGAACTGTGGTCCTTCTCCTGGCTTTCAAGCAGAAACAGAGGTGTGAGGATCCCGTACAGAAAGTCCAACATTACTGGTTTGAGGTCACTGATGACTGCTTTGAGTCAGTGCACTGTTCCAAATTGAATAAGTCAGCGGCCAACTGCAATGATTCTGCCACTATTGTCACAGGCCTTCATCAGTAAGCGTGCAGAGGACTGCATGCCAAAGAAATTAATGCGACTGTTCCCCAACCAGAAACCATGAATGAACTGGAAGATCCACCCCCGACTGAAGTCTAAGTCTTAGCTGTCAAGTCAGGTGACCATACAGGAAGTCTAGGTGTGAGCTTCACAAAGCCATCAGGGATGCCAAGACACAATACCCAGACTAAACTAGAGTCCAAGACTAACTACACAAACACACGTTGATTGTAGTGAGTCGTACACAACATAGTGGGCTACAAAACAAAGTCAAACTAAAATCGCTGAAAACAATGCATCCCTCTCGGATAAGCTCAATGTATTCTATGCTCGTTTTGAACAGAAAGTCGTTGAGATGATGTCACTGCCCCGACAGTCTCAGATACACCTGTGCGAAGGTGAGGACTGCAGATGCTGGAGATTAGAGTCAAGATGTGCTTTTCCAGCACCACTCTAATCTCAGGTGCCCATGTACCCACAATCACTACCACAGGAGGGGGGGGGGGGGGGGGGGGGGGGGCGCAGATCGGCTTTCTCGAGGCTAAACCCACAGAAAGCAACTGGCCCAGGTGGAATCACTGGCCGTGAACTCAGATCCTGCTGAAACCAGCGGGTGGAGTATTTGCAGACATCTCTAACCTCTCCTTACTGTGATGTAAGGTTCCCACCTGCTTCAAGAAGACCAACGCCATCCCTTTACCAAAGAAACATCAGGGAACGTGCCTTAATGCCGACTGCCTGGTGGCTCTGACATACTCTGGATTAGTGGTGCTGGAAGTGCACAGCAGTTCAGGCAGCATCCAAGGAGCTTCGAAATCAACGTTTCGGGCAAAAACCCTTCATCAGGAATAAAGGCAGTGAGCTTGAAGCGTGGAGAGATAAGCTAGAGGAGGGTGGGGGTGGGGAGAAAGTAGCATAGAGTACAATGGGTGAGTGGGGGGGGGGATGAAGGTGATAGGTCTGGGAGGAGAGGGTGGAAAAGGAGATAGGCAGGTAGGACAAGTCCAGACAAGTCATGGGGACAGTGCTGAGCTGGAAGTTTGGAACTAGGGTGAGGTGGGGGAAGGGGAAATGAGGAAACTGTTGAAGTCCACATTGATGCCCTGGGGTTGAAGTGTTCCGAGGCAGAAGATGAGGCGTTCTTCCTCCAGGCGTCTGGTGGTGTGGGAGCGGCGGTGAAGGAGGCCCAGGACCTCCATGTCCTCGGCAGAGTGGGAGGGGGAGTTGAAATGTTGGGCCACGGGGCGGTGTGGTTGATTGGTGCGGGTGTCCCGGAGATGTTCCCTAAAGCACTCTGCTAGGAGGCGCCCAGTTTCCCCAATGTAGAGGAGACCGCATCGGGAGCAACGGATACAATAAATGATATTGGTGGATGTGCAGGTGAAACTTTGATGGATGTGGAAGGCTCCTTTAGGGCCTTGGATAGAGGTGAGGGAGGAGGTGTGGGTGCAGGTTTTACAGTTCCTGCGGTGGCAGGGGAAAGTGCCAGGATGGGAGGGTGGGTTGTAGGAGGGCGTGGACCTGACCAGGTAGTCACGGAGGGAACGATCTTTGCGGAAGGCGGAAAGGGGTGGGGAGGGAAATATATCCCTGGTGGTGGGTCTGTTTGGAGGTGGTGGAAATGTCGGTGGATGATTTGGTTTATGGTAGGGTGGAAGGTGAGCACCAGGGGCGTTCTGTCCTTGTTACGGTTGGAGGGGTGGGGTCTGAGGGCGGAGGTGCGGGATGTAGACGAGATGCGTGAGAGGGCATCTTTAACCACATGGGAAGTGAAATTGCGGTCTCTAAAGAAGGAGGCCATCTGATGTGTTCCGTCGTGGAACTGGTCCTCCTGGGAGCATTTATGGCGGAGACGGAGGAATTGGAAATACGGGATGGCATTTTTGCAAGAGGTCGGGTGGGAAGAGGTGAAATCCAGGTAGCTGTGGGAGTCGGTGGGTATGTAAAAAATGTCAGTATCAAGCCGGTCGTCATGAATGGAGATGGAGAGGTCCAGGAAGGGGAGGGAGGTGTCAGAGATGGTCCAGGTAAATTTAAGGTCATGATGGAATGTGTTGGTGAAGTTGATGAATTGCTCAACCTCCTCGCAGGAGCACGAGGTGGCGCCAATGCAGTCATCAATGTAGCAGAGGAAGAGGTGAGGATTGGTGCCGGTGTAATTACGGAAGATCAACTGCTCTACGTAGCCAACAAAGAGACAGGCATAGCTTGGGCTCATACGTGTGCCCTTTGGTCTGGAGGAAGTGGGAGGATTCAAAGGAGAAATTGTTAAGGGTGAGGACTAGTTTGGCCAAACGAATGAGAGTGTCGGTGGAAGGGTACTGTTGGGGACGTCTGGAGAGGAAATAACGGAGGGTTTGGAGGCCCTGGTCATGGCAGATGGAGGTGTAGAGGGATTGGATATCCATGGTGAAGATGAGGTGTTGGGGGCTGGGGAAACGGAAGTCTTGGAGGAGGTGGAGGGGGTGGGTGGTGTCTCGAACGTATGTGGGGAGTTCCTGGACTAGGGGGGATAGGACAGTGTCGAGGTAGGTAGAGATGAGTTCAGTGGGGCAGGAACATGCTGAGACAATGGGTCGGCCAGGGTGGTCAGGCTTGTGGATCTTGGGAAGGAGGTAGAACCGGCAGTGCGGGGTTCCCGGACTATGAGGTTGGAAGCTGTGGGTGGGAGATCTCCTGAGGTGATGAGGTTCTGTATGGTCTGGGAGATGATGGTTTGGTGATTGGGGGGGGGGGTGGGGTCATGGGCAAGGGGGTAGTAAGGAAGAGGTGTCCTCGAGTTGACGTTTGGCTTCAGCGGTGTAGAGGTCAGTGCGCCAGACTACCACTGCGCCCCCTTCATCTGCTGGCTTGATGGTGAGGTTGGGATTGGAGCAGAAGGATTGGAGGGCTGCGCGTTGGGAGGGTGAGAGGTTGGAATGGGGGAGGGGGGTAAACAGGTTGGGGCGGTTAATGTCCCGGCGGCAGTTGGAAAAGAAGAGGTCGAGGGCAGGTAATAGGCCAGCGCGGGGTGTCCAGGTGGATGCAGTGTGTTGGAGGTGGGCGAAGGGGTCCTCGGAAGGTGGGCGGGAGTCCTGATTGTGAAAGTAAGCTCGGAGGCGGAGGCGACAGAAGAATTGTTCAACATCACAGCGTGTATTAAATTCATTGATGCGTGGACGGAGGGGGATGAAGGTGAGTCCTTTGCTGAGGACTGATCGTTCGTCCTCAGTGAGGGGGGAGGTCTGGGGGGATGGTGATGTAGGGGGTAGTGTAATTTTTAAACGGTTAGCTGCCTTTTAGTCTTTTCTACCTCATAGTAAACACAAGCAGACACTCAACTGTTGCCGGACCTCCCCCACGTTTATATGAATGAAACAGTTGTAACAGCTTTCCTCGATAGTTGAGAGGCCGCCCTTAACCACAGTTGTACAACATCATCCATATAAGGGAAGAACGGGAAGCTCAAACACTGATTGGCCAAGTGAATGATAAAAGAATCCCAGGCACCAGAACCCAAATAAGGAAAACAGTGGGGAATCCGAGCACTCGTTGGTCAAGGCAGCAGTAGTAAACCCAGCCCACATATACATGTATATAATGTGTGGAGATTACTATGCTTGTGTGTGTGTACCTTTGGGAACAGCACCCGACTTTGCAAAGTTGAATGAAAAAGTTTTGGACAGACTCCTCCGTGTCTTTGTTCCTGGGAAGGGAAATAAAAAGTGCCGTAGATGGGGCTGGACAGCCACTTATCTCGCACAATTGGGGGCTCCTCCGGGATGAAATAATTATTGCCGGGGGGGGCAGTCTCTTCGGCTCACGGATCAAGCCTGATTACAACAAAGACGCGTCTAGTATATATTTATACTTCTCACTGATCGGCTTGGTCCGTTGGCCATCGGCCAAGAGACGATGTGACCCGGCTCATTTAAAAATAATTTTGAATCCTGGAAAAGGAACACACGGACGAGTGCTGGGACGACCGGTTAGTGACTATACACGGGGGTACACACATTTAAAAAGGCCAGACAACTCCGTGCACGGATCAAGGTAAGAGATTCTTTTGTTCTTCCTTGTTGGCCGCGTGGTTTTGACGGTCATCTGTGAAAACGCTTTGGGCGTTTAAGACCAGGACTGAAGATAAACCACGGGAAATTGTGGTTTTGACGGTCATCTGTGAAAACGCTTTGGGCGTTTAAGACCAGGACCGAAGATAAACCATGGGAAATCAGACTTCTAGATTTACTAAGGAAAAGTCAGGGAAGACTGCAAATGGGAAAGAAATACCCCCCGATAGTCCATTAGGTCGGAAGTTAAGTCTATGGACGGACAGTAGTAGAACGAAGGACTTAAAGAAAGAGACCATGATAAAATATTGTTGTTTTATATGGACCAAAGAACCTATCCGCGCCCCCTCGGTAGTTTGGCCCGAGTATGGGTCTGATGAAGACTGGGTGTGTCAAATCCTAAATGTATATGTTAACAGGAAACAACCGTTTGACCCAGAGGAGAGCAAATATGCCGCCGCCTGGTTGGCGGGAGACAGCGAGAGTCCCACGCGTCTCTATCCTCTGATTCCCCAAGCAGACCCGAGGAAGCCCCAGAAGTCTTGGGACATCCTCACCGACGGTTTGCCACCGTCTTCCCCGCCCCCGTATATACCACCCGCGCACGACCAGGCGTCCAGCGCGGACCTCCCTCATGCGACGGATAATTCCGAGTCCCAGCAGGCTACGACCAGTGAGGAAGGGACTGCTGGGGGGGGCACAGGAGGGGGCACAGAACTCACCCCAGGCACTAGGAAATCAGTCCGACTCGAGATGCGGAGAGGTCGAGAAGAGGGATTGAGAGCTGGGAGGAGTGACAATATTGAACAGCTGAACCCCTTACGAGAGGTGCCGTTTGGGAACGAACGGACCGGGTTCGTAGTACAACCTTTAAATTCTGGGGATATCCGGCAACTCCGTAATGAACTACCCCGTCTACTGGACGACCCCGTCAGTGTGGGAATACAACTGGACCAATTTCTGGGGCCCAGTATATACACATGGGCTGAACTGCAGGCATGATGAGAATACTATTTAATTACGATGAAATTGTTATGATCCGGAATAGTGCAATGGCCATTTGGGATAGGGAGCATCAGGACGGCCCTCAGCGTGGAGAGCAGAAGTACCCCTTAGAGGACCCCCGGTGGGATCATAACGACGCGGGGGGAAGGGCCAATATGACAGACCTCAGAAGCCTTATAATCAGGGGGATCCAAACCTGCGTGCCCAAACAGCGGAATTTAGCAAAAGCATTTGAAGTTGGACAGAAAAAGGATGAATCCCCGAGTGAGTTTTTAGACCGTTTGCGGGAGTCCATGCGAAAGTATTCAGGTTTAGACCCCGATGGGGAAATAGGCAAGAGCATGCTTAAGGTGCACTTTGTGACTAAGTCATGGCCTGACATTCAGAAGAAATTACAGAAAGTGGAGGATTGGGCTGAAAAGGATGTTGCAGAATTATTACGGGAAGCTTGTAAGTCCACCGGAATGGGGGAGGGAGATTATGGGGTGGAAAGAGGAACGTCGAAGAAAAGTTGGAGAGGGAGAGAAGCGAGACGGGGCAGAAGTGAGAGAGGAAGAATTAGCCGTTACCATGTCATACCTTAGTGAGTCCCGATTGACAGAGATAGACCCTAGGGTTTGGGTCGCCAAAGGGAACCGGGGGGGACTCGCAATTCGACCTGTGGAGGTCAAATTAAAGCCCCAGAGCCCCGAAGTCAGAGTGCGCCAATACCCCATCTCTTGGGAAGGGAGGCAGGGCCTGAAGACAGTTATGGAAGACCTAATAAAAGATGGATTGGTAGAGCCCTGTATGTCACGATACAATTCCCCCATCCTGCCGGTCCGGAAGTCGGATGGGAGCTACCGAATGGTCCAAGACCTAAGGGAAGTAAATAAAATTGTCCAAGTACGGCACCCTGTGGTACCGAACCCATACACTATTCTGGGGCGAATCCCCCCGGACCACGGCTGGTTTAGTGTTATAGATTTAAAGGATGCCTTCTGGGCGTGTCCCCTGGACAAGGACAGTAGGGATCTTTTTGCTTTTGAATGGGAGGATCCTGATACTGGCAGAAAACAACAGTACAGGTGGACCGTACTCCCCCAAGGATTCACTGAGTCCCCGACTCTGTTTGGGCAGATTCTGGAACAATTATTGGAGGGACTAACCTTGTCCCCGGCCCTTAAGCTTATACAATACGTGGACGATCTCCTTTTATCCGGACCGGCGGAGGAGGACGTCCTACTTGGGACTAATGCCCTGTTAAATTACCTAGCTGAGAAGGGGTTAAGAGTGAGTCAGAAGAAGCTCCAATATGTTGAGAAAGAGGTTAAGTACCTGGGACACTTGATAAGCCAGGGACAGAAACGAATAAGTCCGGAAAGAGTGCGGGCAATAATCGAACTAGGCCTCCCAACGACCAAAAGGGAGTTGCGGAAGTTCTTGGGACTCTTAGGCTATTGTCAGTTATGGATAGACGACTATGCCCCCCTTACTAAAGACTTGTACCTAAAACTCATTGAGGAGGCACCCAACAGAATAAAATGGGAGAAGGAGGAGAAAAAGTTAATTGAAATCCTAAAAGGAAAATTGATGGCCGCCCCTGTTTTAAGCTTGCCGGATTTTAGTAAGACATTTCGCCTCTTTGTGAACTCCAGAAAGGGAACCGCTCTTGGAGTATTGACCCAGGACTGGGGGGGTAAAAGGAAGCCCGTGGCTTTCCTGTCAAAAATTCTGGATCCAGTCTCCCGAGGGTGGCCGGAGTGTGTCCAAGCGGTGGCAGCCTCGGCAAAGCTGGTAGAGGAAAGCAGGAAGTTGACTTTTGGGGCCCCCTTGACAGTCACTACTCCCCACCAGGTTAGAACTATCCTGAATCAGAAGGCCGGGAGGTGGCTGACTGACTCGAGAATTCTGAAATATGAAGCCATATTGTTAGACCGAGAAGACCTCCGAATAGAAGTCGGGGGCTGCCAGAACCCGGCGGACTTTCTTTGGAAAGGGGAAGGGGAGGAGGAACTGGAACACTGCTGTTCAGACATAATAGAGTACCAGAGTAAAGTGAGGGAAGATCTGAGGGATACCCCCTTACATGCAGGTAGGCGGTGGTACATTGATGGGTCCTCTCGAGTGATAGATGGGAAGAGACACAACGGTTATGCAGTCATTAGTGAGACTGGTTGGGAATTAGTGGAAAGTGGACGGCTACCGAATGCCTGGTCCGCACAAACGTGCGAATTGTACGCCTTGCACCGGGCTCTGAGGAATTTAAAGGGAATAGCCGGGACAATCTACACTGACTCTAAGTATGCCTTTGGGGTAGTACACACCTTTGGGAAGATCTGGAAAGAAAGGGGAATGATAAATAGTAGAGGAAAGGAGTTGGTCCACGAGGAACTAGTAGCCATGATCTTGGAGGATTTGTTGCTGCCACAAGAGATTGCTGTAGTACCTGTGAAAGGACACCAGAAAGACGATAAAATAGAGACCCTGGGGAATCAATTGGCAGATGAACAGGCAAAATTGGCTGGGATGGGGAAGGAAGTAATAAACTGCCTGGTAAGGATTCCACAGATATCCGAAATTACCGAAGTGCCCACGTTTACTGACAAAGAAGAAACTCTTCTCGCGTCTCTGGGGGGTACAAAGGATAGGGAAGGCAAGTGGACCTTACCCGATGGCCGCCAGCTACTAAATCGACCGTTGACGCGGGACATTATTGCCCGTTTACACCAAGGGGGTCACTGGGGCGCCCAGGCACTGTGTGATGCCTTCCTGCGCCGATATGCTCACCCTGGTCTGTACACGGTAGCCAAGCAGGTCACAGGAGATTGTATAACATGTCGAAAGATTAACAAAAGGGGGCTGCGGCAGCATGCAAGACAAGGGGGTAGGAGTCCGGCCTATAGGCCGTTTGAGTATGTTCAGGTAGATTACACTGAGCTCCCCCCCATAGGTCGCCTGAAGTATCTATTAGTAGTGGTAGATCACCTGACAGGATGGGTGGAAGCTTTCCCCACTACCACGGCAACGGCAACTCAGGTTAGCAAGATTCTACTCGAGCAAATCATCCCACGATTTGGGCTACCCCGCGCTATTGACTCTGACCAGGGGAGCCACTTCACCTCGACCGTCCTCCAGAATGTAGTGCAAGCAATGGGGATTGACTGGGATTTGCACACCCCCTGGCATCCCTCCTCCTCGGGCAAGGTCGAAAGAATGAACCAGACCATCAAAAAGCAGCTAACCAAGCTCACTAGTGAAATCGGCCTGCCTTGGACCAAATGCCTACCCCTTGCCCTGTTGCAAATTCGCACCCAGCCAAGGCGGGATTTGGGCGTCTCCCCTTTCGAAATGTTATTTGGCCTCCCGTTCCATGGGCCGAAGGGGGAACCTCCTGTATTTGAGTCTCGGGATATGTTTGTGCAAAAATATGTGGTGGCTCTGGGGTCTGCTCTATCTCGTTTACGCCAACAGGGACTTTTGGCACAGACGCCGCCCCTCGAGTTTGCGGTGCACACCGTCAAGCCGGGTCAGTGGGTCCTGATTAAAAGCTGGAAGCAACGTACCCTCGAACCAACTTGGGACGGTCCCTTCCTGGTACTTTTGACGACCGAAACGGCTGTCCGTACGGCCGAAAAGGGCTGGACACATTACACTCGAGTCAAGGGACCAGTGCCACAACCGACGGAGGACGAACAAACCTCTCTGACAAAGGCATCTAAGGAACAGAGACTCTGAGAACGAACTAATCGGACTTTGGCGAGTCTAAAGGAACTGTGCCCTCGGGCTACGGGTGTCGCGACAAAATGCGGTCAATCGTATTGTTAACTTGCTATGCCATTGTCCTTGGGCTGGGTCATAGTGTGCGTGTTACCCAATTTGGCCTCCGGATGAAACAAATAGAGGACCGTCAGTGGTTCACCATCTCCGTGCTTGCCAACCAATCAACACAGACACTTCGCTTAGACCTATGTGAGTTGGTGCCCTGTAGGACTAAAAGTCAACTGAATCAAACTAAGCAGAATCTAGAGAGAGAAAGGGGATTCCAGGGTCAGACGTTAGTATTACAATTGTATGGTAGGGAAGGCCTAAGTAGGCTTCCAGCCCCCGGGGTCCAGGCTATGGTGTCAGTTGTCCGTGATCCCATCACCCCTGGACGAGATTGTGGGCATAATCGGTGCAATCCGCTTTATCTGACCATAAAGAACTTGGAAAAGAACGAGGCGAGACTTAATAGAACAATACTGGGTATTAGAGTTGGGGGCCAGGCAGGATGGGGGGGGAATGCAGCTGTGCTGCACGTATATCACGGTCATTGAAGCTGAGTCTGGGGGCTCATCCACCACTGGTAAGCAGGAAAAGATTAGAATAATTGAGACAACGGATTTGGAAAAGACCTTTGAAATAGAAACGGGATACGGGGAGGCGAATGCCTGGATGGAATGGGTCAAATATACTGTGAGGAGCATGAAAAAGAGTGATTGCTACGCATGCATGAGTGCCCGCCCTAACCCTCAGGTGGTCCCATTCCCGTTGGGATGGGAGAAACACCCACGAGCCATGGACTGCATGATAAGGCTGTACCAGGACCGAGAGGCCTGGAACGACCCCACTTGTCGACCCTTGAGTTTGAAGTTTCCCCCCGTCAGGTCTGAGGGGGCGCCCCGCCCGCCATCATTCTCAGGGGTAACGGGTACGCACCAGGCCTGCGTCTCTCGGACGGGACTACAGTGGGACGACGATGTGGGGACATTTGACAAGTGCAGCGGATCAATCCGGCTGGTCAATGAAACTACCGGGGGCGGGAATTACTCCCACATTCATGTGCCTAGGGCAGACCTCTGGTGGTACTGTGGTGGGAGGGTTCTGCGACCGACCCTGCCCCAAAAATGGATGGGCACTTGTGCGATCGTTCAATTGGCCATCCCATTCACCCTGGCATTCGAAAAACAAGAGCAACCCCGTTCTAGTGGAAGAACTGAGAGAGCTTTGGAGACCTCTTTCGATGATAACATATATTTAGATGCCATAGGGGTCCCCAGGGGTGTTCCTGACGAATACAAGGCTAGGAACCAGATAGCGGCGGGTTTTGAGTCGTCACTGTTCTGGTGGGTGACTATCAATAAGATTTTGGATTGGATTAATTATATTTACTACAATCAGCAGAGGTTCATTAATTATACCCAGGATGCAGTGAAAGGAATAGCAGAACAACTGGACGCCACTAGTAGGATGGCGTGGGAAAATAGGTTGGCCTTAGACATGATGTTGGCAGAGAAGGGGGGTGTTTGTGTCATGATAGGCACTCAGTGCTGCACTTTCATCCCCAACAACACAGCCCCTGATGGGTCCATCACCCGCGCCCTGGATGGACTCACCACATTGGCGGACGAACTGGCCGAAAACTCGGGCATCGACTCTGGCCTCACGGACTGGTTGGAAGCTTGGTTCGGTAAATGGACGGGGGTGGTCGTTCCCTTTCTTGTCTCATGTATAGTGGTGGCAGGGGTACTCACTGCCCTTGGGTGTTGCGTTATTCCCTGTGTCCGGGGATTAACTCAACAACTGATCGAAACCGCCCAAACTAAGAAGGATGTTCCCTATGGGCAGGTTGAACGAATAAATCTCGAGATGGAACAACGTGAATCCCGCTTGGCCGGGGGTAGTATTAGAGAAGGGCAGTTTGATGAACAAGCTCGGGAGTTATTAAATGCCCTGGAGAAGAAACTTACGGTTGAAAAATTACAGGCCGTAAGAAAAGACACGGGGGATTTGTAGGGGGTAGTGTAATTTTTAAACGGTTAGCTGCCTTTTAGTCTTTTCTACCTCATAGTAAACACAAGCAGACACTCAACTGTTGCCGGACCTCCCCCACGTTTATATGAATGAAACAGTTGTAACAGCTTTCCTCGATAGTTGAGAGGCCGCCCTTAACCACAGTTGTACAACATCATCCATATAAGGGAAGAACGGGAAGCTCAAACACTGATTGGCCAAGTGAATGATAAAAGAATCCCAGGCACCAGAACCCAAATAAGGAAAACAGTGGGGAATCCGAGCACTCGTTGGTCAAGGCAGCAGTAGTAAACCCAGCCCACATATACATGTATATAATGTGTGGAGATTACTATGCTTGTGTGTGTGTACCTTTGGGAACAGCACCCGACTTTGCAAAGTTGAATGAAAAAGTTTTGGACAGACTCCTCCGTGTCTTTGTTCCTGGGAAGGGAAATAAAAAGTGCCGTAGATGGGGCCGGACAGCCACTTATCTCGCACAGTGAAAACTCGGCAGGGCTGGGAGCTGGGATCTGGTGTGGGTGTAGAGCTGGGAGTGGGGGCGGAACCTGTAACTGGAGTGGGTGTGATGGTGGGGGGAATGGGGGTGGAGTCATGAGCAGGGGTGGTGTTCCCCTCAGGGTATGGGGAGGTGGGGATAGTGACAGTGGGGTCTGTGGGGGGCGTGTCAGCAGAATGCAGGTGAGTGGCGTTTGTGGGGGCGGAAGTGGTGATGACCACGGCAGTAGGGGTGGCAGAAATCACTGAGCATGTGGCATCAGCGATGATGTGAGGGGCGGAAGTGATGTCATGTTTGATGCATGAGGAATTGTGAGGGGTGGAAGTGGCCGTGATGGGGGCAGAAGTGACATCATCAATCAGTGTGGGGGTGGCAGCTGCATCAGCCGCATGGCTAATGGTGGAATAGATTCTGAGACCAGGGGAATCTTCTGGAATGTTTGAGGAGCGCTGGTTACGGAGGTGGGTAGATAAAAGTTTGTTGTACTTACAGTTTTTGATGTTTGAGATGGAATTGAAATACTGTTTGTTGAGAGAATGAATTCTCCTGAGGATGTAGTACAGAGTGGGTCCTTTGCAATTCTGAGAGAGTGTGGCCCTCAGCTGAGGCAGGGATGACTGGAGAGAGGTTAGGTGACGGCACATTGCTGCAAGCGTGGAGCGGAGGATCTTGAAGGAGAACTGTTGCTGGTGTTTTTGAATCTGTAGTCTGTACTGTTTGTAATGTTCTGCTCCGAACTCTGCTGGTTTAAAGGTGGTCCGGAGTCCGTGTGGGATGAGTTGGTTATGGAGACAGGCACTGAGGAAGCAAAAGTGGCTGTGGTAGCGAGTTTGTTTCACGACATGGTTGAAGAGCTTCAGGGCAGAGGAAACGACCTGGGAGTTGCAGTGGGAGAGGGACTCCCTGAGAGAGGAGGAAAACTTATTCAAGGCAGGCATCCTTGCAAGAGGATTCGCAGTAGGGTTAAAATCAACGAGGTAAAAACAAGGGCTGCAGATGCTGGAAACTAGATTCTGGATTAGAGTGGTGCTGGAAAAGCACAGCAAGTCAGGCAGCATCCGAGAATCAAGAAAATCAACGTTTTGGGCAAAAGCCATTCCTGCTGAAGGTCTTTTGCCCGAAACATCGATTTTCCTGCTCCTTGGATCCTGCCAGACCTGCTGTGCTTTTCCAGCACCACTCTAATCTTGAGTCTAATCTCCAGCATCTGCAGTACCCACTTCTGCCTGAGGTGGCAATAGTTGAGAGCTTCAAGTTCCTGTGAGTAAATATCACCAACAATCTGTCCTGGTCCATCCACATCAACGTTACAGTCAAGAAAGCACACCAATGCCTCAACTCTTTCAGGAGGCTAAGGAAATTCAGTATGTCCACAATGACTTTTACCAATATTTATAATTGCCTCAGAGAAAACATCCTATCAGGATGCATCACAGCTTGGGTATGGCAACTGTCTGCCCAAGGCTGCAAGAAAATTGTGAACACAGCCCAGTCCATCATGAAAACCAGCCTTCCATCCATTTGCTCCATTTACACTGCCCACTGCCTCAGGAAAGCAACCAACATCATCAAAGATCCCTTCCACCCCAATTATACTCTCTTCCATCCTCTTCCATCGGGCAGAAGATATAAAAGCTTGAAGTCACATACCAAAACATTCAAGAACAGTTTCTTCCTTGCTTTTATAAAGTCATAGAGACATACAGCACAGAAACAAATCCTTCAGTCTGACTATTGGCGGCACAGTGGCTCAGTGGTTAGCACTACTGCCTTATAGCACCAGGGCCCTAGGTTCAACTCCAGCCTCAGTCGACTGTCTGTGTGGAGTTTGCTCTAGTTTCCTCCCACAGTACAAAGGTGTATAGGTCAGGTGAATTGGCCAGACTAAATTGTCCATAGACAATAGGTGCAGGAGTAGGCCTTTGAGCCTGCACCACCATTCATTATGATCATGGCTGATCATCCTCAATCAGTATCCTGTTCCTGCCTTATCCCCATAACCCTTGATTCCACTATCCTTGAGAGCTCTATCTAACTCTTTCTTAAATGAATCCAGAGACTGGGCCTCCACTGCCCTCTGGGGCAGAGCATTCCACACACTCGCCACTCTCTGGGTGAAGAAGTTTCTCCTCATCTCTGTCCTAAATGGCCTACCCCTTATTTTTAAGCTGTGTCCTCTGGTTCGGGACTCACCCATCAGCGGAAACATGTTTCCTGCCTCCAGAGTGTCCAATCCTTTAATAATCTTATATGTCTCAATCAGATCCCCTCTCAGCCTTCTAAACTCAAGGGTATACAAGCCCAGTCACTCCAGTCTTTCAGCGTAAGATAGTCCCACCATTCCAGGAATTGACCTTGTGAACCTACGCTGCACTCCCTCAATAGCCAGAATGTCTTTCCGCAAATTTGGAGACCAGAACTGCGCACAATATTCCAGGTGTGGTCTCACCAGGGCCCTGTACAACTGCAGAAAAACCTCCTTACTTCGATACTCAATCCCTCTTGTTATGAAGGCCAGCATGCTATTAGCCTTCTTCACTACCTGCTGTACCTGCATGCTTACCTTCATTGACTGGTGTACAAGAGCACCCAGATCTCTTTGTACTGCCCCTTTACCTAACTTGACTCCATTTAGGTAGTAATCTGCCTTCCTATTAGTGTTAGTTGCAGTAGTCAGAGGGAAATGGGTCTGGGTGGGTTACTCTTTGGAGGGTCGGTGTGAACTGGTTGGGCTGAAGGGCCTGTTTCCACGCTGTAGGGAATCTAATCTAGTCCACAATGACCTTGTTCCCAACCTAAATTGGCCTGAGTTCGGCCCATATCCCTCCAAACCTTTCCTATTCATGTACTTATCCAAATGTATCTTAAACATTGTAACTGGACCCACATCCACCACTTCATCTGGAAGCTCATTCCACACAAGAACCACTCTCTGTGTACAAAGGTTGCCCCTCATGTCCTTTTTAAATATTTCTCCTCTCACCTTAAAAATATGCCCCCTTGTTTTGAACTCCCCCACCTTAGGGAAAATATCTTTGTTATTTACCTTATCTACGCTCCTCCTGATTTTATAAACCTTTACAAAGTCCCCCCATAACTCACATTCCAATGAAAAAGGTCCCAGCCTATGCAGCCTCTCCTTATAACTAAAACCCTCCTTTTCTGGCAACATCCTGGTAAACCTTTCTGAACCCTCTCCAGCTTGATAATATCCTTCCTGTAACAGGGCGACCAGAACTGCACACAGTACTCCAGAAGAGGCCTCACCAATGTGTCCAGCTTGTGAACAAAGATTGTCAATGGTCAAGGTCCCAGCTCCAATCAATCTATCAAACATCTTTCCCAGGAGCTGACTCTACCTGATTACGTTTTTTTTAAGTGTGCTTCCATCTTTAAAAATAGTTTCCAGCATTTCCCCCCCAATAGATGTGGCAACACTGTTCATTGTTGGGTAGAGCAGTTGCCATTCCAAGCTGTGATGCATCCAGATAGGAAGCTTTCTATGGTGCATCTGGAGAAATTGTTAAGAGTCATTGTGGACATGCTGAATTTCCTTGCTAACCCGAAAATGACCCATTTACATCAACACTGTTTCCTGTTAACTACTAGCGGGGAGGCAAGGACTTAGTGGTATTATCATTAAACTATTAATCCAGAGAACCACGTTCAAATCCGGCCATGGCAGATGGTGGCAATTAAGTTCAATAGAAAATCTGAAATTAAGAGTCAAATGATGACAGTGAATCTGTTGTCAATTGTTGGAAAAACCCCATCTGGGTCACTAATGTCATTTAGGGAAGGAAACTGCCATCCTTACCTGGTTTGGCCTACATGTGACTCCAGACCCACAGCGATGTGGTTGACTCTTGAATGCCCTCTGGGCAATTAGGGATGGGCAATAAATGCTGGCATCGCCAGAGATGCCCTCATCCCATGAATGAATTGAAAAATAAAATCTTTATCTCCATGTTACCCTCTAAACTATGAACATAGCAACCTCTGATGTGACATTTTGTCAGATGCTTTCTGGAAATCTAAATACAATGTATCCACAGGGTCCCTTTATCTACTTTGTTTATCTACTTGCTCAACTAACTGTAATCAATCAGTCAAACATGATTTCTCTTTCCCAGGAGCTGGCTCTACCTGATTTATGTTTTTAAAGTCTGCCTCCACCACCTCTTTAAAAATAGTTCCCAGCATTTCCACACCCCCCTGCCCCGATAGATATCAGTCCAGCTGACCTGTAGTTTCCTGCTTTCTGTCTTCCTCCTTTCTTGAATAGTGAAGCCACATTTGTTATTTTCTAATCTGGTAGGACTTTTCCAGAATCTAGGGCATTTTGCAAAATCAAAGCTAATGCATTTACTATCTTTGCCAGCACTTTTCTGACTCGGGATGCTCTGTATTCCCTGTTACTAAATCGTCAGCTAGGTAAATGGCAACCTGGGGTAGACCTTGTAAAATGTTCTCCAATGTCCGCTAAAAAAAATTGGGGCTGATGATACCCCAAAAAAAATTTATTTGTCTTAATTGTAGCATACATCTGGGAATCCTCATTTAACCACAATTGCAAGTACACCTGGCTCACGTCCAGCTTTGTAAAGTTCAGCCCCCCCCCCCCCCCCTTTCCCAGCTTTGTGTATAAGTCCTCTACACAAGGGATTGGGTGTTTATCCAGCAGCAAAAAGCAGTTTACCATTTGTTTAACATCCCCACGAAGGTGAACTGACTCATGGGGATTCCTGATCAGTAACAACTGGTGCTGCTCATTCCACAAACTGGGCAGTTTGATGATTCCTTTATTTTGCAGCCTCCTGATTTCTACTTTTGCCCGTAAGGCAAATGGCACTGGGTGGGCATGGCAGAATCATGGGATTGTTTCCTGGTCGTTTTGTAAGGTGACCTTGGCTCCTTTGGTACTCCTCAAACCAAAAAATGTTCGCCAATGAAGGTGAAGCTCTCTCAACCATCAGGCCTGGGTGCAAGTCTTTTGCAACAATCAGTGGCAACTGAACCAGCTGCTCCTCATATGAGACCGAACTGAAGTTTAGATTAGATTAGATTCCCTACAGTGTGGAAACAGGCCCTTCGGCCCAACAAGTTCACACCAACCCTCCAAAGAGCAACCCACCCAGACCCATTCCCGTTTATTTACCCCTGCACGTAACACTACGGGCAATTTAGCATGGCCAATTCACCTGACCTGCACATCTTTGGATTGTGAGAGGAAACCGGGAGCACTCGGAGGAAACCCATGGGGAGAATGTGCAAACTCCACACAGATTGTTGCCCGAGGCGGGAATTGAGCCTGGGTCCCTGGCATTGTCCCCTTAATCTGTAAAGATTCCCCGGTATTGGATCTCAGTCTAGCTGAAGACTTGCACAAACTTAAGGGTTGGAGCCCAGAGCAAATTTTGTTAAAGATTGATCCTGTAATCACTAAGACTAAGTGCCGGTATTGAACTCCATTAGAACGGGATGACCATTTAACCAGATGTTTATTTTGATTGAAAGAAAAATTGCTGGAAAAGTTCAGTAGATCTAACAGCATCTCTGGAGAGAAATCAGAGTTAACATTTCATGTCGAATGACCCTTCGTGTTCTCTTCACAGATGCTGACAGACCTGCTGAGCTTTTCCAGCAATTTTTACTTCTGTTTCTGATTTACAGCATCCACAGCTCTTTCATTTTATTTATTTTGATTGGTTCTGATTTGGATGTTGCTAAGCAATTTAACTGTTCCAAACCAGATGTAGGCAGATTTTCCAGGGGTGTGCACTCACCTGGATACTGGCCTATGAGTTCTCTCACTCAGTTTTGGTCTAGTGGGACTGTTTTGCTGTCTTAAGTCTGCATACCAGCAGCAACTACAATGGCCCAGATGCTGAAGAAAATTTTAACTGTTTGGCTGAGGCTTGGCTTGGTTTTGGAATTTTGTTGTTGGCTGACCCAGAGTCCCTCTGTTCAAGATATGTCCTGATTGTCGCTATGCAAATACTTCCATTCAAGTGGTGCTCTCCAAGCTCAGTCAGACTGGCGAGGGTGTCCGCTTCCTTCAGAATACCCTGCAACTCATATACTCCACTTTCCAATGATAAAGCCAAATGTAGTGCCTGTTTGAAATCGACTTGGGCTTCAGCTAGTTGACACTTTTGCATGATCACGTCATTAATCCCACATACCAAAGGGTCTCTCTGCATCTCATTCAGGATTAAACCAAAATCTTAACCTAGTCAAAAATCCTGATATGGATTCCCCTGGTTTTTGAATTGCCAAGTAAAACCAAGTGTCTCAGATTTTGAGGAGGCATGGGATCATAATAGTCCTCAACTAACTCCATCAACCCTTGAAAGGTTTTAGTATTTGGTGGCTCAGGGAAAGGGAGGATCCTAATAACCAAAAAAGCTGCAGCTCCACAAGCTGTCAGATAAATTGCTTATCACTTTTCATCTACCCCAATGTCATTTGCCCACATTCTTTCCACTTACTGGGTCCAGTCTTCAGTGAGAAAAATTGGTGGAGGCTAGTACAATTGTAACAATTAAGATGCATCTGGATTAGGGCATGTGAATAGGAAGGGTTTGGAGGGATATGGGCCGGGTGCTGGCAGGTGGGACCAAATTGGGTTGGAACATCTGGTCGGCATGGACGGGTTGGACTGAAGGGTCTGTTTCTGTGCTGTACATCTCTATGACTCTATGACAGGATTGAATAAGTCAAGCTTCCCAAATAGTGGGCATGATGCCAGAAACGCTTATCCCAACTCAGAGACGACTTATTGCAAACATAATGTTTCTGGTCCATGCTTTACTCGTGTCGCCACTGAAATAACTCCACAGAGGCCAGTATCCTGTTACCAAGTCACCCTTTATTTACATGGGAGAGTCCCTGACACTGATCAAGCTACCTCAGAGCCAGCTCTCAGAGTGAACAAACCCCCTGACACTCCTGTTCTTTTATTTTTCTTTTTTTAATTCGGGAAATGAGGACAATCCTCAAATCCTTTCCCTGATAATTTTTTTTTACCCCCACACTGCGCACAGCGGGAGTGCTTATATTTTCCCCAGCACCCATGTTGTGTGTGAGCAGGTGTAAGACACAGTGAAAGACAACAGGTGTCCAAATCTTTAGACACTCCTGTTTATTTTTTTCTTCTTTTTTTTCTTTTTTTTGTACTTGACACTGATCCAGCTCCCTCAGAGCCAGCTCTCAGAGTGAACAGAACCTCTGATACTCTTGCTTTTTTTTACCTCCCCCCTCCCCCACACTACCGCCTAACTGCAGTAGTGCTTATTATTTTGTCCCCAGCACCCATGTTGTGTGTGAGCAGGTGTGAGACACTATGAAAGACAACAGGTGTCCAAATCTTTAGACACTCCTATTTTTAAAAATTTTATTAAACAATTACAAAACAGCTTACAAAAAACAGCTAGCATTTACAGCTGTAAACAAAGAAACAGCACAATTTTACAAGGGAGAGGAGCAGCAAAGCAAGGCCACAAACCTTACCATTCAACGAGTTTACAGGGAAATGGAGGACAAACCTCAAATCCCAGTTTCAAACATTACAAGGCAGCAACAATGACATTTATACATAAAAAGACAATCCAATTACCTAAAAAAACAGTGCATTCAATACAGACCCAGCAAGCCCCCGCCCCTCCCACCTTCCGACCACTCTAAGGCAGCCCGCCCCTACCCACTTGCCAGTTCTCGGTCCACCGTGACACACCTTTCGACAGTCCTGTTTTTTTTCCCCTAATCTGAGGAGATGCCGAGTCTCCTGTTTATTCTTTTTTATTTTATTAAACAAATTACAAAAACAGTTTACAACAAACAGTTACATTTACAGCTGCATACAAGAGACAGCAATGTTACAAGGGAGAGGAGCAGCAAAGCCAGGCTCCAAACCCTACCGTTCAAACAGTTTACAGGGACATGAGGACAAACCTCAAATCCCAGTTTCACATATAAAAATATAAAGAGACATCAACAATGACATTTGTACATGAGACAATCCTGTGACAGACAAAAGTGCAGACAATACAGACCCAGCAAGCCCCCATCCCTCCCACCTTCCGACCACTCTAAGGCAGCCTCCCCTATGCACCTTCCGGCTCTCGGTCCACCCCATGCCCCTTCCAGTTCTCGGTCCACCTTGACACAGTCCTGTTTATATCTGTCAGCCAGGACTCCCTGATTGGACCAGGTTACCAGCCCCAATCAGGGAATTCACATTCTATGAGGTCCACCTGGCTGACCCTGTTACAATCGCTGCACTGAGATTGATGGATTTTTGTTGGCAAAGGTCTCAAGGGTAATGAAATACGTGAAGAAAAGGGAATTATTCCTTTAGTCTGGATGTAATTGCTCAGTCTGAATGAAAGAAGCTATGTCATAGTGGCATTAGAAACCAAAACTGCTGGAGAAACTCAGCAAGTCTGGCTGCATCTGACATCAAGAATGACGTCAAGCCAGTGTTTTTCTCTGACCAGTGCCTCCTGCTGGCTGACTGTCACCTACAGGACGAGCAGCGGGCTGGTAAGGGAATGTGGAAGCTGAACACAAAGCTGTTGACCCCGGGAAACATTGAGGAGCTCAAGACGGACTACGCAGGTTGGAGAACCGTGAAGGCCCTCTTTGAGTCCCCAGCGGACTGGTGGGAAACAGTAAAAGGGAGAATCAAAAGGTTCTTCATCCTCAAAGGTGTTCAGGAGGCGAGAGAGAGGCGGGGAAAACTGTCTCAGCTCCAGGAAAGTATGCAGAACCTGCTCCTGCTGCAGACAATGGGGGTCGATGTCACGGAGGACCTCAAGGAGGTGAAGGGCCAGCAAGCCTCGCTCTTTGCCTCGGAGGCCTCCAAAACAATCTTCCGGTCCAGGGTCCGCTCGGTGGAGCAGGACGAGACGTGCTCAAGTTTCTTCTTCCAGAAGGTGCACAAAGAGAGCTCCATGCTCAGCAGCCTGAAGAAAGAAGATGGCTCCATAACGTCATCTCAGGCTGACGTCATGAGGATCAGCAAATCCTTCTACGCCAGTCTGTATGACGCAAAACCGACCGACAGCGCGGCCTCCCAGTCATTCCTGTCCTCTATCACGGAGGTCTTAGATGACAGAACACACGGGAGAGGCTGGACCAGCCGCTATCTCTGGACGAGCTGACCAAGGCCCTCAAGTCCTTCGAAAAGAATAAAACTCCCGGAAGCGACGGCTTACCGGTCGAGCTCTGTGGGACTTGATTGGCCAGGACCTGCTGGAGGTGTATGTCAGTATGCTTCTGGCAGGTACCGTGAGTGAATCCATGAGGAAAGGCATCATCACCCTCATGTATAAGTGGAAGGGGAAGAGGGAGGAACTCAGAAATTGGAGACCAATCTCACTGTTGAATGTGGATTACAAAATTCTGTCAAAGGTTATCACCAACCAGGTCAGGTCTGCTCTGGGGTCGGTGATTCACCCTGACCAAATCTGTGCTCTACCAGGCAGGAAGATCGCTGAGAGTCTCGCACTCCTCAGGGATACGATCGCCTACGTGCAGGACGGAGGGTTGGACACCTGCCTGATCAGCCTGGACCAGGAGAAAGCCTTTGACAGGATATCACACAGGTATGTGAGAGATGTTCTCTCTAAAATGGGCTTTGGGGAGGGAATCTGCAATTGGATCAGACTGCTCTACACCAACATTGTCAGTGCAGTCTCAATCAATGGGTGGGAATCAGATAGCTTCCCAGTCAGATCTGGAGTCAGGCAGGGCTGCCCTCTCTCTCCTGCCTTGTTTGTGGGCTGCATAGAGCCATTTGCCGAGTCCATCAGGAAGGATGCGAGCCTGAGAGGGGTGACTATTCCTGGCAGCGGGGGCCTGCAGGTTAAGGCCTCCCTGTACATGGATGACGTCACCGTTTTCTGCTTGGATCCGCTGTCCGTGCGCAGACTCATGTGCATATGTGACCAGTTCGAACGGGCCTCGGGGGCCAAGGTAAACCGAGGCAAGAGCGAGGCCATGCTCTTCGGGAACTGGGCCGATCAATCCTCGATCCCCTTCACCGTCAGGACCCACCACCTGAAGGTGCTGGGTATTTGGTTTGGGGGTCTGGGGCGTGTGCCAAGTCTTGGGAGGAGCGTATCAGCAAAGTGAGGCAGAAACTGGGCAGATGGAAGCTACGGTCGCTCTACATCGCGGGAAAAAACCTGGTCATCAGGTGTAAGGCACTGTCATTGCTGTTATACATGGCACAGGTCTGGCCAATTCCCAGAACCTGTGCCGCTGCAGTCACCCGGGCCATCTTCCAATTTATATGGAGGTCAAAGATGGACCAGGTCTGAAGGGACTCGATGTATAAAGATCTGGGCAATGGGGAAAAAATACACCCAATGCCACCCTCACCCTGATGGCCACCTTTGTGTGTGGCTGCATCAAGCTGTGCGTGGATCCCTGGTACGCAAACACCAAGTGTCACTACGTACTGAGGTTCTACCTGTCCCCGGTGTTGCGAAGGATGGGCCTGGCCTCGCTGCCGCGGAACGCTCCGAGTAGTTGGACCGTTCCATATCACCTGTCCTTCGTGGAGAAGTTTATGAAGAAAAATACCTTTGACTACAAGTCCATCAGGAAGTGGTCAGCACGTAGTGTCCTTGAGACCCTTCGGGAAAAGGAGAGGGCGGATCCTATCGAGCGGTTCCCTGAGCAGACTGTCAAAGCCATTTGGCAGAATGCCTCATTGCCAGAACTTTCCAACAAGCACCAAGACTTGGCTTGGCTGGTGGTGAGAAGGGCTCTGCCCGTGAGATCCTTCATGCACGCCTGGACTCTCAGCCGCACCGCACGCTGCCCTCGAAGCGGCTGTGGGGGGACGAGACTGTCACACACCTCCTTCTGGAATGTGCCTATGCAGAAGAAGTCTGGAGAGGAATGCAGTGGTGTTTGTCGAGGTTCGTCCCGAGCAGCGCCGTGACACAGGACTCCGTGGTCTACAGTCTGTTCCCTGGGACGCACACCGAGACGAACATCGACTGTGCGTGGAGGATCATCAACTCAGTGAAGGACGCTCTCTGGGCGGTCGGAAACCTGTTGATCTTCCAGCTGAAGGAGTTGACCCCGACTGAGTGTTGCAGGCTGGCACATTCCAAGGTCCAAGACTACGTGCTGAGGGACGCGCTGAAGCTTGGGGCAGCTGCCACCAAGGCGCGGTGGGGAAAGATCACCGTGTAATGTCTGCCTGCTTAAGCACAGGGGGCCGACGCAGGCAGGGGGCTCCGCTGACCCCCCCCCCCCAGCTAAACATGTGGATAGTAATCGTACAGACCTGTATATATGAATGATTACTCTGTCTTTGTATGCAAAGAAATGAAATGTTCACGAACGTATGGCATGACCAAATGTACAGATCATCAAACTATTTTATGAAAAAATTAACTCGGTTGCTCTCTCCCTACAGTTACTGCAAGCATTTTTCTTTGTTTTTATTTCAGATCTCCAACATCCCCAGTATTTTGATTTTACATCATGGCAATGTCAGGTCATTCAGGATTGGAATCTGTGTCTATTGGCTTCCCAATAAGACGTCCTCTCTTATTTTTGATCAGACCTGTTGCTGTTCACTCCACAGGTTGCACACTTCATCTCACAACAGAACGAAGGCAGCGAGGATGGAGATAAGACACAGAGCAGCCATGATTGAATGGTGGGACAGATTCAAGAGGCTGAATGGCCTATTCCCGTTCCCATATCAGTTTCGAATGAAGAGGAGGACGCGCCTAATGGTGATGTGATGGCCTGGTGGCATCACCACTAGATCTTTTAACCCAGTGACCTAGATAATATTCTGGGGACTTGGGTTTGAATCCCACCAAGGTAGATGGTGGACTTTGAATTCAATAAAAATCTGTAATTAAGAGTCAAATGATGACCATGAATACATTGTCGATTGTTGGAAAACCCATTTTTTCACTCATATCCTTCAGGTAGGAAAACTACAATTCTTACCTGGTGTGACCCACATGTGACTCCAGATTCACAGCAAAGTGGTTGACTCTTACCTGTCCTCTGGGCAATGAGGGATGGGCAATAAATGCTGGCCCAGCCAGTGACATGCCCATCCCATGCATGAATTTTAAAAAAGGACAGTATTTTGGTTGGCACGGAGGCTCAGTGGTTAGCACTGCTGCCCCTCAGCAACAGGGACCCAGGTTCAACTCCAGCCTCGGGTGACTGTCCGTGTGGAGTTTGCACATTCTCCGCGTGTCTGCGTGGGTTTCCTCCCACAGTCCAAAGATGTGCAGGGCAACTGAATTGGCCATGCTAAATTGCCCATAGTGTTAGGCGCATTAGTCAGAGGGAAATGGGTCTGGGTGGGTTACTCTTCAGAGGGTCAGTGTGGGGCTGAAGGGCCTGTGCCCACACTATAGGGGAACTAGTCATTTCCTGAACTGCTGCAGAAATGAAAGCAATGTACCTTTTCTGTTGAGGCAGATGCTATGTGCAAACACTCTCCCTACCTCTGCAAGCACAGGGAAGAGGAATCTGTCAGCATCACATTCTCAAAGAGCAGAAGGGAGATTCCGGACTCCCTCTTGTATTTGGACACCAGACTTCACGACGTGTACGAGTTCCCCAGAAGGTTACGATTTTGACATCTCGGTATGCGGCAAAGGCAGGCAAAGAACCAGCTGCCTGTTAGGCAAACAAACTCTCAACTCAATTATTGTCACATTGCAGCCCTGTGGAACACTCCTACTACACTGCCCTGACAGACAGCTGTACTGCAACGGCAAGGTCAGCCCCAAAGTCAGTGTTTCTCTGGAAACTCCCCTCCATGTGCCCCATAAATCTACCCTACACACCCTGCCCCACCAGGCCCCCCCCCCCCAAACCACTTCCCCACCCACCCACACTTCCTTCCCACACCAATCTTGAGTGAAGATCCAGAGGCATGCAAGTGAAATGAAGACCACTTACATTTTGGACTTTACATGCCCATAGTCCAAATGCAGTTTCTAAACCACACCAACTATCACTACTAAGGGAATGGATTTGGGAGGATTTCCTGCAAGGGTGATGTGGAGGAGCCAGTGTTGGACTGGGGTGTACAAAGTTTAAAATCACACAACACCAGGTTATAGTTCGGCAGGTTTATTTGGAAGCACTAGCTTTCAGAGTACTGTTTACTCATCAGGTCGATGAAGCGACGAAAGCTAGTGCTTCTAAATAAACCTGTCAGACTATAACCTGGAGTTGTGTGACTTTTAACTTTCTTCGGGCAGTGTTAATAGAATGCTGCGCAAAGTCTCTCACATTTTGAGGAGTTAATGGAAAAGAGAGTCTTTTTTTTATTGTTTCACAGGAGGTGGGCATCCCTGGCTAGGCCAGTGTTTGTCACCCATCCCTAATTGCCCCTTGATAAGGTGATATTGAAACACCTTCTCCAAATGCTGTGGAGGAACAGAACACTGGAACTTGCCTTTCATATTCATTTACAGGATGTGGGAAGTGACCACACCATTAGGTTTTGGTGTTACTGGTTGATGGTTAAGCTGATAGGGCACCGGGGGGAAAGAAAATATCACTCACAGGGTGTGGATGGGCCGACATTTATCGCCCACCCCTAGGTGTCCTTGAGAAGGTAGCTCTTTTGCAGATGCTCAGGCACTGTCCAATCGCTACAAGCTTTAGCTTTTGTCGGATGGGAATTTGCTCACTTCTATCCCACCCTGCCTCAAACACATTCAATAACGCAGCCTCCATTGCTCATTGGGGAAAAGAATTCCAAACACCAACAACCCTCTGAGAGAACAAAGATTGTCCTCCCTTCCATCTTAAATGTTTATGTTTAAACTGTGTCTCCCTGTTCTCGGCTCATTGCAAACATCCTCTCAGTGTTTACTCTGTGAAGTCCCCTCAGGAACTTATCTGTGGTGCAGGGTCACACATAGCACAGTTGGGGAGGGAGCACCTAACGGATTGGAAGATAGGAACCGAAGGAGGTCACTCTGCCCCTCAAGTGCCTTCTCAATCTGCTCCAAACTAACAAGATGGATGAATAGCAGTTGCTGCAGGTGTCAATATTCCTGATGAAACCCATGCTGATACCCCTCAAATCCTTCTACCCAGAGAGTGAGGATACATGATTGAGTAGGCAAATGCCCCTTCCTTACTCATTATCCCCTCCATCACCTTGAATGATTATACCCATTATGGGAGAAGACTGCCAATGTGGCGAGCAGGTGGTGAAGGGGTAATATGACTGGGTTAGCAATCTGTGAGTTCTAGATCGACACCCTGCAATTACAGGTTCCACTCTTTCCCCAGTAACGTGGTGAAATTTACATTCAATCATCGAATTCATAAAGTTCCAGAATTGTTAAATAACTTTAGCCACAGGAGTACCATCATTGCAAAATAAAAACTGGTCCTTGGGGGAATGAAACTGCCATCCTTACCTGGTCTGGTCTACATGTGACTTCAGGCCCACAGCAATGCGGTTGACTCTGAACTGCTGTCTGCAGGGCCGTGCAAACCACTCAGTTCAGGAGCAATGAGGAATGGCCTTCGCAGTGACTCCCACATCCCATGAAACGATTTGTTAAGAATCACAGTTAGTAAAGGGTCTGCCTGTTGTACAATGCCTTTCACGAGCTTGGGAGAGCCCACACTCTCCTGTCACTGTCCTACTGTCAGAAACTCTTGCCCGTCCTTTCACATATGTGGTTAATTCCCATTACTCTTCGCATTTGTTCCTGCCACAGGGGAATGAAACAAACACAAACACCAGGGGGCAGCAAACTACCAAGTCCAAATCACCACATTCACAGGCTGACATGATTTGGAGGTACAGGTGTTGGACTGGGGTGTACAAAGTTAAAAGTCACACAGCACCAACTTATAGGTTTAATTGGGAGCACTAGCTTTCTAAACGCTGCTCCTTCGTCAGGTGTCTGTGGAGTACACAGCTGTAAGACACAGAATTTATAGAAGTTTTGACTTGGTAGTCAGTTTAACTTTTCACAGGGAGAACATTTCTTAGAAAGAATCATAGAATCCCTACAGTGTGGAAGCAGGCCGTTCGGCCCATTGCGTCGATAGCACCCCCCAAAGAGTCCATACCACCATCCCATCCCTGTAACCCTGCATTTACAATGCTTTTCACTTACAGTGGTTGTCATTAAGGTGTTGAACTCAAGTTTCACGAAGTGTCATGGGTGAGGGGGAATTCGAGCACCTACCCTCCCAGCCTGGCTGTCTGGTCCTGTGACATAATCAGTACCACCATTGCCACCCTCTATCCTAGGGCTTGATCTTTTGGACTTGGACCACGCAGCTCTGTGACGGGCAGAGTAAGTGGGTACGTTCTGAAGAAGGGTCACTGAACCGGAAACATTAACTCTGCTTTCCCTGCACTGATGCTGCCAGACCTGTTGAGTTTTTCCAGCCATTTCTGATTTTGCTTATCATTTCCAGCGTCTGCGGTTCTTTGATTTTTGTTTTGTTTGGTAAGTGGGCAAAATGGCCAGCGGAGAGTTCACAATAAGGCTGTGAGTCTGGTGCCCGGTGAGTCTGGGGAGTCTAATTGCAGATGTGTCAAAACTATCTCCTTGAGGGGCAGTCCGGGTCTGCTGTCCAATCACTTTGTGCAACCTTTTCACACTTGCTCATTTATGAAGAAAATCTTGCACTTCCCATGCTCTTGAGGATTTCCCAAAGTGTTTACCAGCCTGTCAAGCATCTTTGAATTCCGGTTATTGTGATATTGTGGGAAAATACCACCTATAGCTAGTCTATGTTGGGCTACTATCCATTGGAACCTAAATGGTGAACCAACACTTATCACAGTGTGTTCACATTCTACAATTGGAAACCTCTCTCCTCAGGAGTGGCATGGTGGCTCAGTGGTTAGCACTGTTGCCTCACAGCCCTAGGGACCTGGGTTCAATTCCAGCCTTGAGCGACTGTCTGTGTGGAGTTTGCATGTTGTCCCTGTGTCTATGTGGGTTTCCTCTGGACGCTCCAGTTTCCTCCCACAATCACAAAGATGTGCAGGTTAGGGTGGATTGGCCATGGGATGGTTGGTGGGGACCTGATGAGCTGAATGGCCTCTTCCACACACTAGGAAATCCACAAAGTCCTACCTGCCCTAGAGATGTTCAATAACAGTCCCGACCAGATTGATTCAGAATGCTGGAAAACCTCATAACAATGCCTACACTTAAATGGCGACTTTCCCTGTGGGAATAAAGGGATACACTAAAGAGTTACTGTGGGAGCAAAGGAAGTAGAATACAAAACCATTCTGCGCTGTTGCATCCCACAAACTGTTCAGTAAAAGTGCACATGATGAAATAGGGCTTTGCTCAAGTTCTGAATTTGCAACGTTAAATCACATGTCATTCTTAGATTGCGCAAGTTTGGTAATGCTTCTCACTAAATCCTTCAGATAAGAACTATCTCAAGAGGCAATGACTTTGCTTTGTTGTTGTTAAATGTTACTGTAAAAGTTGACAATAACCTGCATTTCTCTGCAGCCTTTGACACTGTGGTCAGGCAGAAGTTGATATTACGTCAAAGAAGGAAACAATACATTGAGTGACCGGGAACATGGTCAAAGAGGTGGGACTTAAGGAATCTCTTAAAGTAGGGGGGGGGGGGGGGGGAGAGAGAGAGAGACAGATGAAAAGACAGAGAGGTTTCAAGAAGGAATTTCAGATCTTTAGACCCAGGCAGCTGAAGATATGACCATCAGGGATGGAGAGATAAATGTCAAAGGTGCATAAAACACCAGAATTGGACAAGCATAGAGTTCAGAATGAGGGAGTGTCACTGGATTCAATATATTAATTCTGTTTTCTTTCCACAGATGCTGCCAGACTTGCTGAATTTCTACAGCAACTTTTGTTTTAGTTTCAGCTCTCCAGCATCCGTTTGTTTGTTTTAATTTATTGGTTCACTCCTTGATAACTATCACAGTTTTACAAGTGAAATGTCGCAGAACCAGCATTTAAATTTTCCTTTAACTTGGCTTCATCAATAACTCAGCTGTTTCAGATTCAGAGTTTTAAATATGCATCACAAGGATCATTGTGATACTGAGGGGGTGCTGCACTGTCAGAGATGCCACCTTTCAGATGTAACATTTATTATCTATCCTCTCAGGTGGATGTAAACGATTGTCGAGGGTTCTTGGGCTTTTGCTGGATTAACTTTCTGTTGGAGAATGTTTCATTAGTAGTATGATAAAACCAATTGTTCAAGAGAATGTACTGGGGGAAGTTTGACAAAAGTGTTAAACAGATTGTCTGGAAGATTTCAGGTAGTTATGTAGAATGTATAAACACAGAAAGGAGGGTGTGTGGAGCAATGGGTAGTGTCCCTGCCTCTGAGCTAGAAGCTCTGAATTTGAGTCACACTCCAAGACTGATGTTCAAAGAAGTTATGTTTCTGATTAGATTAGATTCCCTACCGTGTGGAAACAGGCCCTTTGGCCCAACAAGCCCACATCGACCCCTCCGAAGGGTAACCCACCCAGACCCATTTCCCTCTGACTAATGCACCTAGCGCTATGGGCAGTTTAGCATGGCCAATTCACCTGACCTGCAACATCTTTGGACTGTGGGAGGAAACAGGAGCACCCGGAGGAAGACCACGCAGACACAGGGAGAATGTACAAACTCCACACAGACAGTCACCTGAGGCTGGAATCGAACCCGGGTCCCTAGCGCTGTGAGGCAGCAGTGCTAACCACTGACCCACCATGCCGGCATGGTCAAACTGGTTAAACTTGAAAACTCTTTGCAACACATGCTGATGGCAGGTGGTAAAATTAGATTAGATTAGATTACTTACAGTGTGGAAACAGGCCCTACGGCCCAACAAGTCCACACCGCCCCGCCCATACCCCTACATCTACATTTACCCCTTACCTAACACTATGGGCAATTTAGCATGGCCAATTCACCTGACCTGCACATCTTTGGACTGTGGGAGGAAACCGGAACACCCGGAGGAAACCCACGCAGACACGGGGAGAACGTGCAAACTCCACACAGTCAGTCGCCTGAGGTGGGAATTGAACCCAGGTCTCAGGCGCTGTGAGGCAGCAGTGCTAACCACTGTGCCACCGTGCCGCCCCACAAAATCATACAACATTTCTGTTCAGCTACCTTATGGAAATAAATTGGAGCCCTCTACCACAGCTCCAGGCTGTAATGTGCATGTAAACATTTCTGTTTCCACAGCAGCTCAGATTCCATGGGGGTCAGTCCACACTCAGTTGGACTGATTGGCAGCTTGAATCTGATTTGTGGCAACAGCATAGGATCCATGTCTGTCTGGGGTGGACCTGCTTCTGAGTCCTACCCAGGGTGAACGTCACAGCGTTATGGATTAGACCTGGTGTTGTGAAGAGAACTGAAGAAGATGCAGCACAGATTCCGGCTATTTGGCCCTGTCAGTCCAGGCTGATGTTCCTGATGAAGGGCTTATGCCTGAAACATCGATTCTCCTGCTCCTCGGATGCTGCCTGACCTGCTGTGCTTTTCCAGCACCACACTGTCGACTCTAATCTCCAGCATCTGCAGACCTCACTTTCAGCAATCTAGGTTTGATCAATATATCAATTCTGCTGCATGACACTGATCTTTTGCTATAAATTCAGTGCCTTATGATCCTGCTGCATAGCTACCTGATGAAGTAGCAGCGCTCCGAAAGCTAGTGCTTCCAAATAAACCTGTTGGACTATAACCTGGTGTTGTGTGAGTTTTATCTTTGAAACAAGTAATTTTTCCATATCTCTGTTTTAAATCTGCTACCCTTTACCCTACAACTATGACCTCTCATTCTGGATAAAAACTGAAAGAATTTAAGATGCTGTAAATCAGAGGTAAAAATCAAAATTACTGGAAAAGCTCAGCAGGTCTGGCAGCATCTGTGGAGAGAAATCAGAATTAACGCTTCGGGTTGAGTGACCCTGAGGAAGAGTCAATTGACCCAAAACTTTAACTCCACTTTCTCTCCACAGATGCTGCCAGACATGTTGAGTTTTTCCAGCAATTTTGATTTTTACCTCTCATTTTAGATTGCCCCACGAGAGGGAAGATCCTCTCTCCATTTACTGTGTCAATCCCCTTTAGCGTCTTATTGCCCTCAATTAGATCTTCTCTCATTCTTCTAAACTCCAGCGAGTATAGGGCTAAACTGCTCAATCTCTCTTTATAAGACAAACTCCTCGACAATCTCTTTTCTTTGTTCTTCTTTAGACAGGGTGGATAGAGACAAGCTTCTTCCCAGGGTGAAGGATTCAATAACGAGAGGTCACGCTTTCAAGGTGAGAGGTGGAAAGTTTAAGGGTGATACATGCGGTAAGTACTTCCCACAGAGGGTGGTGGGCGTCAGGAATGCGTTGCCAGCAGAGGTGGTAGAGGCAGGCACGGTAGATTCATTTAAGACAAATGCATGTGTAGGTGGGGAGCAGAGGGATACAGACACTTAGGAATTGACCGACAGATTTAGACAGTACATTTGGATTGGCTTAGGCTTGGAGGGCCAAAGGGCCTGTCCTGGGCTGTAAATTTTCTTTGTTCTTTGTTCTTTATCTAGTGAACTGCCTCCAATGCACCTGCATCCCTCGTTGAATGAGGGATCTAAAGCTGTACGCAACACTCCAAGTACGGTCTGACTAATGGCCTCCTCCTGTGCTGTATCAATCTATGATTCAGCAATTATTTTGTAGTTTTATGCTCCTCCCTATGCTACACACTATACCATCAATTCAGTTGTGATATCTGAAAGCTTAGCATGTATTGGTGAATCATTGAATGCTGGCATGGATTCCTGTGGGACACCACAAATGATTTTCTTACATTTCAGGAACGTTATCTGTCCTTGAGAGAAGCTGGTGGGAGCTGGTCACCAATTGATCAAAATGGCAGCAACTTGCCCATGAAGCCCCATCACACTTTGAGTCTGACGGCCTTAGTAATGAGGCAGGGTAGACAACGAGGGGGCTGACAGAACAAAGCAAGTCAGGCAGCACCAGGAGGTGGAGAAGTCAACATTTTAGGTATAACCCTTCTTCAAGACCTGAAACGTTGACTTCACCACCTCCTGATGCTCCCTGGCTTGCTGTGTTCTTACAGCCTCCCGCTTACCTACCTTGGATTCCAAGCATCTGTTGTTTTCTTTTCCTCTCTCTTAACAATGAGGCAGGGCAGTGGCAGAGAAGGAAAGACAAAGGAAGCCAATCTTGTCTCTGGATCCACTGCCTCATGGGATAACCAGCCCCCACTCTGTGGGTTACAAAATTGGCCTGTGCAGTTACAAGTAGCCTTATCAGAAACTTGTCACCTTGGGGAAACATCATCTCCGAGTTGAGGGGCAGCCAATGATCACCACCTAACCAGACTCCTAGCAATTCCTTGAATCTTATCGGGAATTTTATCAATGCCTTTTTGAAGTCTGCATAATCTACATTCATTGACATTCCCCACCTACCAATGGCTGGCTTGTGATGCAGCCAACAGAGTGGATTCAGTTTGGCTCAGATTACCATGAAGGACTGACCTTCTCAACCTCTCCCCTCGCCTGGGGGGTGGTGACCCTCAGGTTAAACCACCACCATTGCCCCTCGCCTCTTTCTTTCTAACAAGAGAGTAGTCCTCTGGGACTATGGTGACTTTACCTTTTTTAATCACTTCAGATTCTTTACACAAGTTCAGTTCGGTTTGTTACGCAGTATGAGTAGGTCAGTTTGCATGGGACACCTTCGGTGATTGGATCTATGAAATTGGACGAATTTGGCCAGCCGATCTCTTTGAATTCTGGAATCCCCTCCCTCAGGGCATTGTTGGTGAACCCACAGCAGGTGGGCTGCAGCAGTTCAAGAAGGCAGCTCACCCCTACCTACTCAAGGGGCAACTAGGGACGGGGCAATAAATACTGACCCAGCCAGCAAAACCCACATCCTACAAATGAATAAATGGAATTTGGACATATCTGGCCAGTAGATCCTTTTGAATGGGACATATCCAGTGAGTGGATCTAATTGAATTTGAGAGGTAAAAACAATGACTGCAGATGCTGGAAACCAGATTCTGGATTAGTGGTGCTGGAAAAGCACAGCAGTTCAGGCAGCATCCAAGTAGCTTCGAAATCGACGTTTCGGGCAAAAGCCCTCGGCTTTTGCCCGAAACGTCGATTTCGAAGCTACTTGGATGCTGCCTGAAGTGCTGTGCTCTTCCAGCACCACTAATCCAGAATCTAATTGAATTTGACATAGTTGGTGAATAGATTCCATTGAATTGGATATGCCAGTAAGTAGATGTCTTCAGATCAGCCACATCCAGAGAATAGGCAACACAACAGCGAGGGCCGAAGGGCCTGTCCTGTTCTCTATTCTATGAATGAGTTGGGGACATACCCAGAGCACTTCTTGAACTGAACATGCCAGGTCGGTCGATCGCATGAAATAGATCCCGTGAGTGGATCCAATTGAACTGTATACTTTTGGTTCTGCTTTTTAATTTAAAGTGGAGGCGTTAATCTTTTTTTTTTAAATCACCGTCTCCCCGTCTAATTGCTGGGTGCGGTCACCCACTGGAGATCGAGTGATCTCTACCTGTGGGCGGGCGAAGGGATCGAATCCGGACTCCTCCCCTCTTGCTCGGGAGGTTATATAGGAGATCCAGAAGCTATAATTCCGATCTAGCCCTCACAGAGACTCTTCACCGGTCAGAGTGAGAGAGAGAGAGAGAAAGAAAAAAGCGCAGCTCTGATCCTGAAACACAGACAAAAAAAGAGACAGTTATAACTTTGGCAACTTTTTCATCCCCACCATGGTAAGCCAGACCCAACAGGTCAACAATTATTTGTGCTTTAAAACAAAATGTGTAACCAATATTGATGAAGAAAATGTGTAAGTCAACAGGTTGGACTGAAATGTGAGTGAATCGGAACCAATTTTTTTTTGACTGTTTTCCAAGGCATGATGCCTTAAGAGGCGTTTTATAAAAGTTTTATTTTGAAAAGCCCACATGGAGATGAGCTTGGGCGGCGAGAAGTGATGTGGACACTGTCTGGGGAGTCGGTGATGACAGAAACTGTTATTGGGTCCTTTCTCAGACAGATATAAAAGTCAGGCTGTAATACAGAACTGGAGACCGCGCTACCAAGTGTGAAGGGCAGAGATCAGAGACGGAGTGAGGGAGTGAGGGAGTGAGGCTAGTGGCGAGGGGATCTGGAGACGCTGGGAAACAGCGAAATTGACACGTAACCGGTTTGTAGGTCGGGAGCTGTTCCCGTGTTGACACTGACACCATTTCAGACCGCGCAACCTGAAGGTCTCTCAGGGCTTGGGGAGGGGGGGAGGAGAACAGGGGTATGGAGGGGGGAACAGACAGGGATGGGGGGGGGAATAGACGGGGATGGGGGGGGAAATAGACAGGGATGTGTGGGGGGGAATAGACAGGGATGTGTGGGGGGAATAGACAGGGATGTGTGGGGGGAATAGACAGGGATGTGTGGGGGGAACAGACAGGGATGGGGGGGGGGGGGAATAGACGGGGATGGGGGGGGAAATAGACAGGGATGTGTGGGGGGGAATAGACAGGGATGTGTGGGGGGGGAATAGACAGGGATGTGTGGGGGGAATAGACAGGGATGTGTGGGGGGAATAGACAGGGATGTGTGGGGGGGGAATAGACAGGGATGTGTGGGGGGGAATAGACAGGGATGTGTGGGGGGGGAGAGACAGGGATGTGTGGGGGGGGAGAGACAGGGATGTGTGGGGGGAATAGACAGGGATGTGTGGGGGGGGAGAGACAGGGATGTGTGGGGGGGGAATAGACAGGGATGTGTGGGGGGGAATAGACAGGGATGTGTGGGGGGGGAGAGACAGGGATGTGTGGGGGGAATAGACAGGGATGTGTGGGGGGGAATAGACAGGGATGTGTGGGGGGGGAATAGACAGGGATGTGTGGGGGGGAATAGACAGGGATGTGTGGGGGGGGAGAGACAGGGATGTGTGGGGGGGGAGAGACAGGGGTGTGTGGGGGGGGAGAGACAGGGGTGTGTGGGGGGGAGAGACAGGGGTGTGTGGGGGGGAGAGACAGGGGTGTGTGGGGGGGAGAGACAGGGGTGTGTGGGGGGGAATAGACAGGGGTGTGTGGGGGGGAATAGACAGGGGTGTGTGGGGGGGAATAGACAGGGGTGTGTGGGGGGGAATAGACAGGGGTGTGTGGGGGGGGAGAGACAGGGGTGTGTGGGGAATAGACAGGGGTGTGGATGAGAGACACGGGTGGGGGGAATAGACAGGGGTGTGTTAGGGATAGACAGGGGTGTGGGGGGAATAGACAGGGGTGTGGGGGGGAGAGAGAGGGGTGGGGGTGAGAGACAGGGGTGTGGTGGGGGAATAGACAGGGGTGTGGTGGGGAAATAGACAGGGGTGTGGTGGGGGAATTGACAGGGGTGGGGATGAAGAGAATGGGATGTGGGGGGGAAATAGGCAGGGGTGTGGGGGGAATAGACAGGGGTGTGGGGAGACAGGGGTGTGGGGGGGATAGACTAGACTGGGGGTGGGGGTGTTTGGGGTAGACAGGGCTGGGGGAGGCTGTGCTGTTGGAGTGAGTGAGAGCAGCAGTTTCTGAAGGAGGTCTCTGGCCTGTGTAATTGGAGCTCCACATCCCAATCTCCCCTTTGCCACCTCTCCCCAGGAATAGCCAGTTACCAAAATAGGCAATGCCTGTAGCCTGAACACTGCACAGGCTGGAGAGAGTGGCTGGACGCACATCCCCCCGCCCCCCAAACACCGCCTCTGCCACCCTCCTCCACCCCCCCAACCAATCCATGCCCACACACCTGCTGTGTCTTTTTAAATATAGTCCTTGACTCTGAAGGCGGGGGGAGGGGGATGACATTGTGGCAGAGGGTAGCGCAGAATGGTGATCCCACTGAGAAGGTAATCCAGCAGCCCAGGAGAATCCACTGGGGGCATGAGTTTAAATCCCACCACAGCAGCTGCTGGAATTCAAATGTAATTAATAAAATCTGGAATTGAAAGTTTGGCTCACTCATGTCCTTGAGGGATCAGGTCTGCAGTCCTTACAAGGCCTGGCACAAATGTGACTCCAGACACACTATAATTTGTTTTTGTTCATTGATTGGGCATTACTGACTATTACCCACCACTAGTTGCCCCTTGAGAAGGTGGGGGTGAGCTGCCTTCTTGAACTGCTGCAGTCCATGTGCTGTGGGTTGACCCACAATGCCCTTAGGGAGGGAATTCCAGGATTTTGACCCAGTGACAGTGAAGGAATGGTGGTATATTTCCAAGTCAGGATGGTGAGTGACTTGAAGTGGAACTTGCAGGGGGTGGTGTTCCCATGGATCTGCTGCTCTTGTCCTTCGAGATAGAAGTGGTCATGGGTTTGAAAGGTGCTGTCTGAGGAGACTTAGTGAACTGATACAGTGCAATTTGTAGATGGTACACACTGGTGCTACTGAGCGTCAGTGGTGGAGGGAGTGGGTGTTTGTGGATGTGGTGTCAATCAAGCGGCTGCTTTGTCCTGGATGTTGTTGAGCTTCTTGAGTGTTGTTGGAGCTGCACCCAGGTAAAAACAATAACTGCAGATGCTGGAAACCAAATTCTGGATTAGTGGTGCTGGAAGAGCACAGCAGCTCAGGCAGCATCCAACGAGCAGCGAAATCGACGTTTCGGGCAAAAGCCCTTCATCAGGAATAAAGCTTTGGTGATGGATTTGCTCTTCTATTTATATAGTTATAGAGTCATAGAGATGTACAGCACAGAGGCAGACCCTTCAGTCCAATTCATCCAGGCTGACTAGATATCCCAAGCTAATCTAGTCCCACCTGCCAGCACCCGGCCCATATCCCTCCAAACACTTCCTATTCATCCAAATGCCTTTTAAATGTAGCAATTGTACCAGCCTCCACCACATCCTCTGGCAGCTCATTCCATACACATACCACCCTTTGTGTGAAAAAGTTGCCCCTTAGGTCTCTTTTATATCTTTCCCCACTCACCCGAAACTTATACCCTCTAGTTCTGGACTCCCCAACCCCAGGGAAAAGACCTTGTCCATTTACCCTATCCATATCCCTCATGACTTTATAAACCTCTATACAAGTCATGGAAAACAGCCCCAGCCTATTCAACCTCTCCCTATAGCTCAAATCCTCCAACCCTGGCAACATTCTTGTAAATCTTTTCTGAACCTTTTCAGGTTTCACAACATCTTTCCGATAGGAAGGAGACCAGAATTGCACGCAGTATTCCAACAGTAGCCTAGGCAATGTCCTGTACAGCCACAACATGACCTCCCAACTCCTGTACTCAATACTCTGACCAATAAAGGAAAGCATAACAAATGCCTTCTTCACTATCCTATCTACCTGCGACTCCACTTACAAGGAGCTATGAACCTGCACTCCAAGGTCTCTTTGTTCAGCAACATTCCCTAGGATCTTACTATTAAGTGTATAAGTCCTGCTAAGATTTGCTTTCCCAAAATGCAGCACCTCACATTTATCTGAATTAAACTCCATCTGCCACTACTCAGCCCATTGGCCCATCTGGTCCAAATCCTGTTGTAATCTGAGGTAACCCTCTTCGCTGTCCACTACACCTCCAATTTTGGTGTCATCTGCAAACTTACTAACATTCCCTCTTAGGCTCATATCCAAATCATTTATATAAATGACGAAAAGTAGTGAACCCAGCACCAATCCTTGTGGCACTTCACTGGTCACAGGCCTCCAGTCTGAAAAACAATCCTCTACCACCACCCTCTGTCTTCTACCTTTGAGCCAGTTCTGTTCCAAATGGCTAGTTTTCCCTGTATTCAGTGAGATCTAACCTTGCTAACCAGTCTCCCGTGGGGAACCTTGTCGAACGCCTTACTGAAGTCCGTATAGATCACATCTACCATTCAGTCCTCATTAATCCTCTTTGTTACTTCTTCAAAAAACTCAATCAAGTTTGTGAGACATGATTTCCCACGCACAAAGCCATGTTGACTATCCCTAATCAGTCCTTGCCTTTCCAAATACATGTACATCCTGTCCCTCAGGATTCCCTCCAACAACTTGCCCACTACTAACATCAGGCTCACTGGTCTATAGTTCCCTGGCTTGTCCTTACCACCCTTCTTAAACAGTGGCACCACGTTAGCCAACCTCCAGTCTTCTGGCACCTCAGCTGTGACTATCGATGATACAAATATCTCAGTAAGAGTCCGAGACTATTCCAGTTTCTGGTCAATGGTAAAGACCAGCACGTTAACAATGGGGGGGTTCAGCGAAGGTAACACCAATGCATATCAAGGGGTAGTAGTTGGATTGTCTCTTGTTGCTGATGGTCATTGCCCAGCATTTGTGGGGTTGTGAATGGTGCTGAACATTGGGAAATCATTAGTGAAAGTCCCTATATTTGAGCTTTTGACGGAGGGAAGATAATTGGTTCAAGGATTGTCCCCTGAGAAACTCCTGCTGGGATATCCTAGAGCTGAGATGACTGACCTCCAACAGCCACAACCAATTTCCTTTGTGCTGTAAGGTTCCAACCACAGACTCTTAGCTGTTCTCTGAAATGGCTGAGCAAGATCAAGGGCCGTTAGGGTTGGACAACAAATGCTGGTCCACTCCCATCAACAAATCAAATGGAAGGTCTGCATTGAGAATGACACATTGGCAGATGACTGAAAGATGGTCAAAGCAGTTGGTTAGACCCCACCAAATCCAGGTCCTCGTACACTGCATGTATTTCTAGTGTCCAGTCCCGTCAGTGGATTAGGGATCCCTCTCAAGGTCAGAGTGGAATGAAATGTCTTTGGGATGTCTGTATTTGAGGTGGGATCAGGTATCTGTCCTTATTTTTCAAGGCAGGAACAGAAACGCTTTTCTCTTTCACCACATTTCAGAAGGAAATCACTTGACATTTTCAATCAACAGGCAGGAAGTTGTCACAACCCCAGCAGCCCTGTAACCACACTTGAGACTCCTAGCACCTCAGCATTACTCACCAGTCAAATAGCGATGATCAGTTCCCCTTTCTCGATAGAAAACATAAATTAGCTTCATGGGATGAGGATGATCTAGAATGGGAATGGAGTGTCTGTTTCTCTATAGACCCAGTGAAAGACTATTTGACAAATATACATAGATACAAAGGTTAAATTGCTTCTACATTTATTTACTTATTTTAATGGTGCCACGTGTTACATTTTTGGCAGTATCAATAACTTTCTTTCTGTCTAATGTAGAAATTGCTGTAAAATTGGCTGTAACAGATTGTTAGTGCAATATACAGTTAACAGGAACGGGGAACCAAAAGCCTGTGTTAACAGATGTTCGCAAAATATATCTCTATTTGTAATTCCTCTCTATTCCGTTTCTTAGGTGCAATGTCTGTGTACTCTTTATTTTGTCTCACATCAGTTCTGTGACAGATCCTACCTCTCCTTGGTGTCCTTTGTAATCTCCTATGTGACCCCAGGAGTTCTGTATACCCAAGGTGTCCTCCAGGACCTCTTTATACTATTCTGTGTCTCCTCCAGGAGCATATCCATCTAGGATCCTTCTGTATCTCCAAGGAGTTCTCTTTATCCTTCTGTGTGGAACCATGGTGTTATCTTGTGTTCCCCACAGAACTCTGTAGTATTCTTCATTGTGTTGACCAGCAGCACAGTGTAGCTCTGTGTTCTCCAAGAACTGTACACTCCACTGTTTGTACCCCTAGCAGCTGAAAGTACTGCCACGTGGCCTGACAAACTGTTAAACTCTCAAACTCCACATTTGCTCCCTTTCACTGATACCTCAAAGCTTTACCTCCTGACAGATAGGTCACATTAGCTGCATCTCTCCACCAGTAGGAATCCGGAGGGCTCATTAATGTTTTTCATTCATCCTCGGGAAGTGAGCATCACTGGTTGTGCCAGCATTTATTGCCCATCTCCAATAGCCCTTGGTAAGGTGGTGGTGAGCTGCCTTCTTGAGTCGCTGAAGTCCATGTGCTGTAGGTAGACCCACTTAGGGAGACAATCCCAGGATTTTGACCAAGTGACATTGAAGGAACGGCGAGATAGTTCCAAGTCAGGATGGTGAGTTGTTTGGAGGGGAACTTTCAGGGGTGGTGCTCCCATGTATCTGCTGCCCTTGTCCTTGGGGATGGAAGTGGGTGTGCGTTTGGAAGGTGCTGCTGCAGGATTTCAGTGGGTTATTGCAGTTCATCTTGGAGAAGGTACATGCTGTCTGACTGTGGTGGAGGGAGAAAGTGGTGAAGGTTTGGATGTGGTGTCAATCGCCTGGGCTGCTTGTCCTGGATAGTATCAAACTTCTTGTGTTATTGGAGCTGTGCCCATCCAGGCTGGTGGGGAGTATTCTGTCACAGTTTATTTCTAGATGATAGATACCTTTTGGGAAGTCAGGAGGTGAGTTACTTGCTGCAGAATTCTTAGCCTCTGACTTGCTTTTGTAGCTACTGTATTTATATAGCTAGTCCAGTTCAGTTCTGGTCAATGGTAACCTCCAGGATGTTCATAGTGGGGGATTCAGTAAAGGTAACACCATTGAATGTCAAGGGGCAATGGTTAAAATTCTCTCTCATTTGAGATGGTCATTGTCTGGAAAGTTCTGAGGAAGGATCACTCAACCTGAAATATTAACTCTAATTTCTCTCCACAGATGCTGCCAGACATGCTGAGCTTTTCCAGCAATTTCTATTTTCATTTGTTATTGTCTGGCACTTGTGTGGTGTGAATGGTAATTGCCACATATTGACACAAGCCTGAATGTTATTCAGATCTGCTGTATTCGGACAGATAGGTGCCATGTTGTATGGGGAACATATAGGGGCATCATATTGTGATAGAGGATCAATCATGAATATGCTGATTGATGGAGTAGACATGATGGGCTGAACTGCCAAATTCTTTTCCTATGCTTTATATTTTCAGCATCTGGGACCATAAGATGTAGGAGTAGAAATAGACCATTCAGCCCATTGAGTCTGCTCTATCATTCAGTGAAATTATGATTGAAGTTATAATCATAATTAATAATAATTTAAGAGGAGGTAATGGCCTGGGGGTATTATCACTTGACTATTAGTCCAGAAACCCTGGTAATATTCTGGGGACTCTGGTTTGATTCATATCATAGCAGATGGTAAAATTTGAATTTAATGAAAATTTGTAATTAAGAGTCCAAAGGTGTCCATGAAACAAATGTTGATTGTTGGAAAGATCCATCTGGTTCATTAATGTCCTATAGGGAAGGAAACTGCCATCCTTACCTGGTCTGGCCTACATGTGACTCCAGACCCACATCAATCTGGTCTGCCGTCTGGATAACTAGGGATGGGTAATAAATGTTGGTCTAGCCAGTGACACAAACATTCCAATAATTGATTAAAAAAATCTAAGGAATTGTAAATGGTGTTGAATGTTGTGCACTCATTGGTGAGTGTTGGTGATTATCCCACTTCTGACCTTGAGATGCAGGGAAGGTCACTGTTGAAGCAGCTGAAGATGATTGGGACGAACACTTTACTGTGAGGAACTTCTGGATCTTGTTTGTGGTGCAGTGGCATTTTTCCCATTCCTGGGCCAGGAAGCCTGGATTCAAGTCCCACCTATTCTAAAGGTGTGTACTGACATCTCTGAGCAGGTTGATTACAAAATATCTACCCTGTGGAACTTGTACAGTGATGTCTTGGAGCTGAGATGACTGACCTCCAATAACCACAACCATCTCTCTGGGTGTTTGGTATGACTCCAATCTGTGGTGTGATTTCCCCTGACTCCAGTTTTGCTAGCATTCTTTTGTTCAAATGCTGTCTTGATGTGTTGGCAATCACCCTCTCTTGGCTTCTTGATTACCAGTTTCTAACCACTTGACGCCTGGAGGAAGAATGCCTTATCTTCTGCCTTGGGACCCTCCAACCACACGGGATCAATGTTGATTTCACCAGTTTCCTTATCTCCCCTCCGCTCACCTTATCCCAGATCCAACCCTCCAACTTGCAACTGCCTTCTTGAACACTCCGTCTTCCTTTCCACCTATGCGCTCTATCCTCCCCTACCTATTACCATCACACTCCACCTCCATTTACCTATTGCATTTCCAGCCCCACTCCCCTCCCATTTATCTCTCAGTCCACTTGGCCTTCCCCCACTTTCCTGATGAAGAGCTTATGCTTGAAACCTCGATTCTTCTGCTCCTCAGATGCTGCCTGTCTGGCTGTGCTTTTCCAGCGCTACCCTTTTTGACTCTGGGCAAATTGCTGTTGAGTGTGTTCCAGTTGGTAGCACTGTCAATGACACCTCTCATCACTTCCTACATAATTGAGAGTAGACTGATGGGCAGTGATTATCCGGGCTGGATTTGTTCTGGTTTTTGTGTACAGTGCATACCTGGGCAATTTTCCAGATTGTCGGGTGGATGCCAATGTTGTTGCTGTACTGGAACAGCTTGGCTAGGGGAGCATGTTCTGAAACACACACCCTTCAGTATTATTGCCAGAACATTATCAGGGCCCACCTTTCAGTATCCAGTACCTTCAGTTGGGTCACGTGGAGTGAATTGAGTGAATCAAGTTGGTTGAAGATGAGCATCTTGGGACCTTGGGAGGAGCCGAGATGGATCATCTGAAGATTGGTAGCATAGAATATAGAACAGTACAACACAGGAACAGACCCTTCGGCCCGCCGTGTCTGTGCTGACTATGATGCCATTCTATACTAGTCTCAGCTGCCTGCACGTTGTCCATATCCATCTATCCACTGCCTGTTCATGGGTCTGTATAAGTGGCTCTTAAATGTTGCTATTATACCTGTTTGTACTGTCTCCCCTGTCAGCACATTTCAGGCACCTACCACCCTCAGTGTAAAACAAACTTGCCGCACACATCTCCCTATACTTTCCCCACCTCACCTTAAACCAATACCCCAAGAATTTTATGTTTCTATCATGGGAAAAAGACTCTGACTCTCCACTCTCTCCATGCTTCTCATAATGTTATGTCTGTCTATCCGGTCATCCCACAGCCTCCACAATCTAGCGAAAACATTCCAAGTTTGTCCAACCTCTGCTTAACAAATATTTTATATGTTGAATATAACCTTTCTGCTTGTAAACTCTGTGCTCAAATGCCTTTATTAGTTAAGGCTGAGCTAACTTTCCTAATTCCTTGCCTGTCTGGTGATAAACAGCAGCTCTGTCTGCCCTCCCATATTAATTTTCCTGTTTTGAAGGGGAAAACTTTGTGGTCCAGTCTCCACTATTTATCCCCACCTTAACAACTTGAAAGATTTCGCAAGATATTATTTACTCGCTGTCACGTTTTCAAAATTGCTTTTCCTACGTTATGGAAGTGGCTACACATTAAAAATATTTCATTGGCTGTAAAAGTATTGGGGATGTCCTGAGGTTGCACAGGGTGCGATATAAATGCAAGATCTTTTATTTCTGTTCCCTCCTTGGAAGATTCCTTGCTCATGACAACACTTCATGTCATCATGTAGACATGGATTGAAATAGTCAAACAATTCTGTTTATAAAGAAGTTCATCACCTTCACGTGGAAACCTAACCCTCACCATGGTCAGAGGTTCCTCTTTGTACATAACCCAAGTTTTTTTAGTTCACATTCAGTTTACTGATGGTACCCAACCTGTTGAGTAGTTCCAGACATACAATGAATGGAAATCAACAAATAGATTTTCTAACAATTTGTTTGTGACATCGCCAACATCTATTGCTCCTCTGTAATTACCTTGGAATGGTTTGCGGGGACCACTTCAGAGGATAGTTAAGAGCCAACCACACATAGGCCAGACCAAGTAAGGAAGACAGAATTTCTTTCTCCAAAGGACATTAGAGAACTAGGTGGGCTTCTACTGCAAACAACTGTGACTATAGTGTCACCTTCAGGCTGGCTTTTTATTGAATTAAAATTTCAACCACCTGCCACTGTGGGATTTGAACCAATGCTCCCCCTAGAATGTTAGCCGAGAGTCTCTGCAATGCTAGCTCAATGACATCTAGGCCACTACCTCCCCAGCTGCCCACTCTAATTGTACTTGATCTAGAGATGGAATCACATGACCTTCTGGCATTGCCTCCTGTCCCCCCATTGGCCATCCGATGTGCCCTCCCTCACAATGCCCCACTCCCCTCTCCCAGTTCCTGAGCACTGCAGGAGTTAAAGCATTTCTCTCTCAGTTTTGGCCAGTGGTCATGCCCTGAAGATTAATCATTAACTTGTAGAGACTTCATGACAAACTTGGAAGGTTGACAACACTACAACCCAGGGAAACATCAAGGAAGGCCACCTACTACATCCTTGTTCATATATTAAAGTTTAAATTCATTTTTCTTTCATGTAGGCTCATCAAGCTCAGGAACCTGCAATTTGGGAATACATTTCAATTTCCCTTGCACTTTTTCCATTTTTAAATATATACTTAAGGGGACTGATCTAGATAAGAAGGAAGTTTATGATAAGACTCAGAATGACAATTAAAAGACCTGGAAAATGAATGCTTGCTGCTACACTTGGTTGCAGGATAACCATTAGTGATGCACAATTGGATAATACAGAAATTTGAAAATCTGAGGGCATGGTTGAATGTGTTGAGATGTGGGTTTTTCAGTCACTTGTGGGATGTGAGTCAGCATTTATTGCCCATTTCTAGCTGCTCTTGGGAAGGTGATGCCTTCTCGAACGGTTGCATGTGCTGTAGGTAGACCCACAATGCTCTTAGGGAGGGGATTCCGGGGTCCTGACCCAGTGACACTGGAGGAATGGTGAGATATTTCTAAGTCAGGATGGTGAGTGGGTTGGAGGGGAACTTGCAGGGGGTGGTGTTCCCATGTATCTGCTGCCCTTGTCCTTCTAATTGGAAGTGATCATGGGTTTGGAAGGTGCTGTCTGAGGAACTTTGGTGAATTTCTGCAGTGCATCTTGTAGATGGTACACACTGAGCGTCGGTGGTAGTGGAAGTGTGTGTGTGTGTGTCAATCAAGTGGGCTGCTTTGTCAAACTTCTTGAGTGTTATTTGGGCTGTACCCATCCAGGGCAAGTGGGGAGTATTCCATCACCCTCCTGGCTTGTACCTTTTAGATGGTGGGCAGGCTTTGGGGAGTCAGGAGGTGAGTTACTAACTGCAGGATTACTTGGATCTGGCTGGCTTTTGTAGACACTGTATTTAGTGGCTGGTCCAATTCTGTTTCTGGTCAATGGTAACCCCAGGATGCTGAAGATGGGGGTTCAGTGATGGTAAAACATTGAATGTGGAGGGGAAGTGGTTGCACTCTATCTTGTTGGAGATAGTCATTGACTGGTACTTGCATGGTGTGAGTGTTACTTGCCATTGATCAACTCAAACCGAGATATTTTCCAGGTCTTGCTGCATTTGGACATGGGCTGCTTCAGCCTGTGAGGAGTCACAAACGGCTGTGAAGATTGTGCACTTTCTACATTAAGATGGAAGGATGGTGCATCTGATTGTCTGGTCACTATCGATTGCTGTTTGTGGGTGCAACTTACTCTTGCATTACGATAATGGCTGCATCTCAAAAGTGGGGTTGGCTAGTTCAGTTGGCTAGATGACTAAAGCTTGATGTGAGCAAAGTCAATGACATAAGTTCATTGACTGTGGTAGCTCATGGAAGACCTGCCTTCCCTCACACTCATGGAGAGATGCATCTCCTACTCGAAAATACTGATTGTTTGATGAAGAGGAAATGGTTGCACTCTGCCTTGATGAAGACAGTCATTGACTGGTACTTGCATGGTGTAATGGTATCATGTTCCTATTGTGGTCTATGAGAAAGTGAGAACTGCAGATGCTGGAGAGTCAGAGCTGAAAAGTGTGGTGCTGGATAAAGCACAGCCAGTCAGGCAGCATCTAAGGAGCAGCGGGATCGACCTTTTGGGCATCACTATTTACTTTAGCCTACACTTTAAAAGTGCTTTATTTATTGCGAAGTACTTTGAGATGTCAGAACAATTCAAATGAAATCACATTTGCATAAACCCCTGGAGCATCTTTGCCCTCCCTTTTAATAATACACGCTGCCTGTGAAACTGTGTTTTGGATGGATGGTTTATACTCTACAAAAATTGTTACCTCAAACTAATTAAAAAATAATTGGGAAATTAGTGAGCAACAAATACATTCCGTTGTGGTGTTATAACCACAAACTATATTCAGTTTGAACGTGCCCTGTATCTGCTTTTGTGGAGGGCTTGTGTAAACGTGTGTAGTTGTGTTTTGTGTTGATTCTGCACTCAGCTACAAAAATCACTCATCATGTCATCATGGTGTGATGCAATTTTATTCTGTTTGGACTATTTTCACAATCCTTGTTGTTTTTCTTTTCAAACATTTCTTGATTTCCATCTCTCACATCCTGCAGCAACAATATTTCTTTGGTTATCATAACTGGCTCAGAAAGATGGTATGTTGCAAAACGATCACCGGGTTATGAGACAGCATATAGAGACCGAGTTAACACACCAGTTGTGTGCTTTTGCTTTCTGCTTTTGTGAGATGTGGGAGTTTGGTAAAAGTGGTTTGCTGAACCATTTCTGAGGGGAGTTGTCAATCCCATTGCTGTGGGTCCGCAGTCACATGTAGGCCAGACTTGGTAAGGACGGCAGATTTCCTTCCCTCAAGGACATCTGTGAACCATGTGATCTTTTAAATGATAATTGACCATAGTTTAAGGTCACCATCATTGAGACTAGCTTTATATTCTGGATTACAGCATTAGCTTGGGCGTCTGGATTGCTAGTCCAGTGATGCCACCATTACTATCTCTCCATAAGAATTATTGGCTGGGTTATAAAGTAATCATTTAAAAATTTGATGCTGGGTTGGCAAAAATTACAAGTTTATTGTCTGTCTGGGTTTTCCACAGGCACCGATATTTGGCCTTCCTTTTCGCACCACAGGAGTCTATGAGGTGATGGAATTCCCTTCTGAGTTTAGACTTGGATATTCCATAGCATTAACCCAAGGACAATGGAGTAAGGATGAGTGTAAATATCTCCCCCAGTCAGGGTGGGCTGGAGTTTGGAGGGGGACCATGGAAGTGATTGTCGTCTTATGACGTTGCTGCTCTTGACCTTCTCTGTCCAGGCTGGAACCTGTTGCAGTTATAAAGACTGAGTTACATCTTTCTAATTGAGTTACTAGGCTGACTGAGGTCTAATACAGCTATCCTATCATTGTTCTTTGAACTGCTGACCCTCCTTTCCCCTTGCTTTTCCATTTCCTCTTCCCTTTGTTCTCACCCTCCATCCCTCTCTTCTTTTTCCTTCCCTCTCCCAAACTCAAAACCACTCTTGCTCCCTTTTCTTCCCCCTCCGTCTACCCTGCTCCCACCTCTTGCTCTCCATTTCCACCCCTGCACCTTCTCTTGCTTGATGGTATCTCTAGCCCTGCCCACTCATCTCTTTCTCATTCACTCTCTCTCTCTCTCTCTCTCTTCCTATCTGACTTCCATATTTTCTTCCTCTCCTTCCCTTCACTCTCTTGTCTCTTTCCCTCCTCACTTTCTCTGCTCTCTCTCTCTCTTTCTCACTCTGTAGAACCCCTAAAACTGTTCGATCTCCTTGTATCTCTCTATTGGAGGGCTGGTTAGCTTAGATGGCTGGTCTGTGATCCAGGGGAACACCAACAGCACAGGTTCCATTCCCACAGCAACTAAAATAACCATGAAGGACTGTCCATCTCCCCTCACCTAAGGTGTGGTGACCCTCAGGCTAAACCACCACCAGTGCGCTCTCTCTAATGAGAGAGTAGCTCTGTAGTCAGCTGATGCGAAGTTGGGTAGAGTAATTATAGATTGGGAGGCAGGAAGTAAGAACTTGGTGTTTGTAAAATTTTAAAGTGGTAAGGGGGAAAAGCATTGCATGGTCTTTTTAAAAGATGGTGTTTTTTTCTGTGCATAGAGATTTAAAATCTAATTACATAAAGAGCCCAAACTGAAATATTTGTATTGAAAGGCTGTACAATTAGCAGGCCAAGTAGCAGTTTTCACCAAGACAACAGGCTTTTGTATTTAGCTAATCAATTTGAACCAGGCACTTAGATACCAAAAACTTATTAAATTTAAATCTGATGGTTTTGACAATATAGGACCAATCTCCTACCATAAGAAATATTGATGTGTCATCAAGGGTATAAAAGAAGGGGGCAGTTGGACAAAGAGCCCAGAGCAAGCTGCCACCTGCCAGAGCTAACAGCCCTCAGCTCTCAAGAGACAACCACTGGCTCTCATAGGTAAAAACAATGACTGCAGATGCTGGAAACCAGATTCTGGATTCGTGGTGCTGGAAGAGCACAGCAGTTCAGGCAGCAGGTGCTCATAGCCTTGTCTATGTCTTAGAGGAAGCACCATCTAAATAATAACAGTACCGACAACAGGGAAAGTATTCCTCACAGAAGAATCGGTGGAGAAGGCACAGATCATTCTGGAAGACACATTACCTAGCTGTAATTTTGAGAGACGAAACTCTATTTTTGTTATAAGTGGAAGTTGTATTCATTGGAACAGCTTACCATTAGAACTTTGTTTTATTCAGAAATAGTTAGTAGTTAGATGGTATTTATTATGAGTTTAGTTAATTTATTCACTGTTAGAATTAGATAAATAAATTGTTACTTGTTGATTTTGAAGTGAGTGTTGGACTTATTTTATTTAACCACGAAGCTGCTGAAAAGCAGGTTTCACCACTTTTCACAGATTATAGGGTGAGGTGCTCCTCTCTGGGTGTTTTGTTTCTAGTTCTCTCTGCTTTATAACATCACCTGTACCTCAATATCTGGGAATCCATAATCTATAAACTGATGTCAGCGATGCAGCCTTTGGTATTTTCTGGGTATAAATATAAATAGGAGGAGAAAGTGAGGACTGCAGATGCTGGAGATCAGAGCTGAAAATGTGTTGCTGGAAAAGTGCAGCAGGTCAGGCAGCATCCAAGGAACAGGAGAATTGACGTGTCGGGCATAAGCCCTTTTTCAGGAATTTCCTGAAGAAGGGCTTATGCCCGAAACGTCGATTCTCCTGTTCCTTGGATGCTGCCTGACCTGCTGTGCTTTTCCAGCAACACATTTTCATCTATAAATATAAATAATCTATTATGAGAAAATTACACATTTCTGTTAATTTTCACCCGTTCCTCGCCCCCATCGGAAGTCACAACAGGATGTACAAGATTCTATCAATACACAGACTGGGACCCCCTGCCCTAGGGAGTGTATCTGTAATGAGAGGCAGAGGGGTTCTTTGGGAATGTGTCAATAATAATAAAAGACCTAAGCAGAGAAAGGATTGGAAACGAAAAGCCCATCAGCCCGAACTTGTACATTTGATCTGTGCTGGCCTCTGCAGAATATAATCTCCTCAGTGTTCCAGCTGTCTGTGTCATTCACGACTTCTTCCCTCCTCTGAAAGTCGTTCCTCTTTTATTTTACCATCTGCTCTGCTCCTTCACCGTTGCCTTGAATGATAATTGATTGATTGTTTATTTTTAAAGTGTACTGTTGCTTGGCCACAAATAACTTATTGTGCATCTGGGATCGATAATCCTTGCTTATTTAGTTAGTGGAGTAAAGAAGGAACTAAACTTGCATTTATATAGCACCTTTTCAGTTCCTTTCGAACAACTTCGGGAAATCTGGCCAAAGGCGAATGAATATTTCCGACTCTCTCCCTCAGGAACTGGGAGTGGGTCAGTATTTTATGATCGGATTATTTAGTTTTGTTGGGTGAGGGTTACAATGTGGTGCCCATTTTATGCCAGAGATCAATGAGGAGATGGTGTACCACTTGTATTCCCAGGAGGCATGAGGAGGTCCTGTAGCTGAGTGGGTAGTGTCCCTCCTTCTGTTCAGAGGCTTTGGGTTTGAGGACTTGATGGTCAATGAGCACCAACCTGTGAATGCTCCTAGCACACACAATGGCAAAAATAGCAGAGATTCCTGGCCAGCCATATAGTGGAACTGGCAAAGGAGCCTCAACCATCACTATTCATGGCTCCAGCCTATGACACACTTGTAAAGGGACGTGTGGTCATAGAAACACAAAACAGTAACAGGAGTAGGCCATTCAGCCCTTCGAGCCTGCTCCACCATTCAATATGATCGTGGCTGATCATCCAGTTCAATACCCCATTCTTACTTTCCCCCCATTTCTTTGGTTCTTTTAGCCCTAAGAACTATATCTACTTAACATCTGACCTCAAGCACTTTCTGTGGCAAAGAATTTCCCAGGCTCCCCACTCTCTGGGTGAAGACATTTCTCCTCATCTCAGGCTGAAATGCCCTACCTTAGACTGTGATACCCTGGTTCTGGATTCCCTGGTTATCAGGAACGACCTTGCTGCATTTACCGTCTGTGGTGGGTGGCACAGTGGCACAGTGGTTAGCACTGCTGCCTCACAGCGCCAGAGACCCGGGTTCAATTCCTGCCTCAGGCGACTGACTGTGTGGAGTTTGCACATTCTCCCCGTGTCTGCGTGGGTTTCCTCCGGGTGCTCCGGTTTCCTCCCACAGTCCAAAAGATGTGCAGGTCAGGTGAATTGGCCATGCTAAATTGCCCGTAATGTTAGGTAAGGGGTAAATGTAGGGGTATGCTTTGGCGGGTCGGTGTGGACTTGTTGGGCCGAAGGGCCTGTTTCCACACTCTAATGTAATCTAATCCTGCTGGAATGTTGTAGGTTTCTGTGAGATCACCCCCATTCTTCTGAACTGCAGTGAATATAGTCCTGACTGACCCAGTCTCCCTTTATACATCAGTCTGCCATGGAGGGTTCAGCCTGGTAAACCCTCGCTGCACTCCCTCCATTGCCTTCCTCAGATAAGAAGACCAATGCTGCACACCACACAGTGATTTGGATTTCCCAAATAAACTGCATGATACATAAAAATTATTATTCATACTTCACCCAGTTTTGTGCCTGGAACACAGGATGCCTGTAATTGAGAATCTCTCAAACATCACCTCCTGATTTTTTTTTTAACACCACTGTTGACCCCATTCTGTGCAAGAAGAAACTCAACCCCAACACGTTCTGGAAGTGCAGGAACAAATTACTGCAGATAGAACATAGAACATTACAATGCGGTACAGGCCCTTCGGCCCTCGAATGTTGCGCTGACCTGTCGTACCAATCTGAAGCCCATCTAACCTACACTATTCCATGTACGTCCATATGCTTGTCCAATGACGACTTAAATGTACTTAAAGTTGGCGAATCTACTACCGTTGCATACAAAGCATTCCATACCCTTACTACTCTCTGAGTAAAGAAACTACCTCTGACATCTGTCCTATATCTATCACCCCTCAATTTAAAGCTATGCCCCCTCGTGCTCGCCGTCACCATACTTGGAAAAAGGCTCTCCCTGTCCATCCTATCTAACCCTCTGATTATCTTATATGTCTCTATTAAGTGTGGTGCTGGAAAAACACAGCTGGCCAGGCAGCATCCGAGGAGCAGGAGGATTGATGTTTCGGGCTTAAGCACTTCTTCTTGGATGCTGCCTGGCCTGCTGTGTTTTTCCAGCACCACACTTTTCAACTCTGGTCTCCAGCATCTGCAGTCCCCACTTTCTCCTATGTCTTGATTAAGTCACCTCTCAACCTTCTCCTCTCTAACGAAATCAACCTCCAGTCCCTCAGCCTTTCCTCATAACACCTTCCCTCCAGACCAGGCAGATGTTGGAATCTGAACTGAAAACAAAAAGTGTTGGAGATCACAGTGGGTCAGGCAGCATCCGTGGAGAGAGAGCAAGCTAACGTTTCAAGTCTAGATGTCTCTTCACCAGAGTTGGAAGTGATTTCATTCACAAGATGTGTAGAGTCGTAGAATGATACTGCACAATGGGGGCCATTCAGACCATTCTAACTGGGCTGGCTCTCTGCCTCCCACTCCCCCTTGCTGTTTTCCTGTCTGCAATTTCTTTCTCCTTCAAGTAATTGCCCATTTCTTTTATTTTAGAAGTTGGTATTGAACCTGTCCGCACTGCCCCTTTCAGACAGCGCATCGAGTCCCCAGGATGTTGGCTGTTCAGCCCATCCATGTCCACCCATCCAACAAATAGATCCTTAATTGATTTCAAAGTGATTCAGTGGTTCCCTGCGTCCTGCCTCTGGACTCAGGGTAGCAAGTGTTTTTGTTATAGCAGTCTGACTCACAGGAAGCCTTCAGGACTGACACGTTGGCATGGAAACCAATGTGGGCAGGGTAGAAAGCCTAAATATAGCTCTGTACAGAATCTTGTTTTGCAGAATGTGCTGACGTCAAACAAGGAGGGTTCAGGGCGGGGGTGGGTTGGAATAAATTAAACCTGAGGAAACTGTCTTTCGCTTCCTATATCTCTCGATCCTATTAACACTCTCTTTAATCATCTTAAATCTCTCCATCAGATTACTCCTTAATCTTCTGTACTCGAGGGTGTACCTGCTTAGTTTGTGCATTGTGATATAGCTTTTTATCACCAGTGACCAACGTTCTCTCGAAGCCCAAGATCTGCTTCCTGCAATACTGTACCCAGAACTGAGCACAGTTAGTCCTCCTGAGATCGAAAGTAGAGTTTTCACAATTGTATCTTTACTTCCTCCGTCATATATTGCAACCCTCTTGACCTATCAATTAACATTCCGTGAGTCTCTTTCAATTTTCTTTTAAGATCATCAGTCACAGGAGCAGAAGTAGGCCATTCAGCCCATCAAGCCTGCTCCATAATTGTTGGCTGATCTGATAATCCCCAACTCCCTTCTCCTGTCTTTTCCCAATAAATCTTGATTTTAAAAATCTGTCTCTCTCAGCCTTGAATATACTTAATGACCCAGCCTCGACAGCTCTCTGTGGTAAAGAATTCCACAGACTCACTACTCCCGACAGAAGAAATTCCCCCTAACCTTGACTGGGTGACTCCTTACTCTGAGATGGTTTCCTGAAGAAGGGCTCATGCCCGAATCGTCGATTCTCCTGCTCCTTGGATGCTGCCTGACCTGCTGCGCTTTTCCAGCAACACATTTTCAGCTCTGATCTCCAGCATCTGCAGTCCTCACTTTCTCCTCTGAGATGGTGCCGTCTGGTTCTGGACTCTCCCACAAGGGGGTACAACCTTTCTGCATCTACCCTGTCAAGTCCCCTAAGAATCCTATGTGTTTCAATTAAGTCACCTTTCATTCTTCTACATTCTAACAAGTTCAGCCCCAAACTACTCAATATCTCCTCAAAAAGGACTTCTCTATTCCTGGGATCAGTGCAGTGAACCTTTCCTGGGCTACCTCCAAAGCTGCATATCCAATCTGAGATTAAGGGCCCAAAACTGTACACAGTATTCCAGCTGGGGTCTGTATAATTTTAGTAAAAGCCCTCTATTTTTAAACTCCATCTGCTTTTGCATTGTCAAACATTTTACCTGTTGAAAATGATTAGTTATTCTCACTCACAGAGTCCTGAATCTGGCAAATATTACTGAGCAATGTTTTGTTGTCAGTTACAAAGGAGGTGTCTAAACTCTCTCTAAAATGTGTCAGCTTTCCTGTGCACTCCAGTCCACTAGCGATACCTCCCTGCTGTGTCTACAGGCGCAGCCAAGCCTTCTCTCAACTATTGCCAGCTACTTGAGTCAGTCAGAAATTGGAGACATCAGCTAGCTTCATTTCAGAGGGTCTCACTGTCAATGGCAATGAGCATTGCGAGAGCACCTCTTTCAGCATCACGTGGTGCCTGGCGTGAGTGTTACCAGATTACAGTCAGCCAAGAAATGTGAAAGTTAGTGGGCAAAGGTTTGAGCGAGAAAGGTTGATGCAGCAAAAATTGGAAACTCTCAAGAGGTTGGGAATTGATGGAAGTTGGGAACTGAAGAGTTTCAAAACTGGTCTCTTTCAAAGAAACGGAAGAACTAAATGTTTACCCACATAGAGTCATAGAGATGTACAGCACCGAAACTCAGTCCAACTTATCCATGTTGACTATATATCCTAAACTAATCTAGTCCCATTTGTCAGCACTTGGTCCATATCCCTCTAAACCCTTCCTATTCATATACCCATCCAGATGCCTTTTAAATGTTGCAATTGTACCAGCCTCCACCACTTCCTCTGGCAGCTCATTCCATACACGTACCATCCTCTGCGTATTAACGTTGCCCCTTAGGTCCCTTTTAAAACTTTCTCCTCTCACCCTAAACCTATTTCCTCTAGTACTGGACTCCCCTACCCCAGAGAGCAAGGCCAATATGGAAAAGTTCTCCATGTAGGAGTGGAGTTCTGTTCGGGGGAGGGGGTGGCTTTGATTTCTATATGAGGCAGTCTGTGAGAAAAGCAGCTGTTGCCCAAAGTGTGTCGCTACCGTCAATGCTCTGCCCAAAATGGCAATAGACACAGATTCAGTGATGGGTCAAAAAGCGTGGTGCTGGAAAAGCACAGCTGCTCAGACAGCATCCAAGGAGTGGGAGAATCAACGTTTCAAATATAAGCTCTTTATCAGGAATGTGGACAGGACCTAAGGGGGCTGACAGATAAATGGGAGGGGGGGTGTGGCTGGGAGGAAGGTAACTGGGAATGCGATAGGTAGATGAAGGTGGGGCAGAAGGTGATATGTCGGAGAGGAGGATGGAGCAGATAGATGGGAAGGAAGATGGACAGGTAAGACAGTTCAAGCGGGTGGTGCTGAGTTGGAGGGTTGGATCTGGGATAGGGTTGAGGGAGGGGAGATGAGGAGACTGGTGAAATCGCCATGTGGTTGGAGGGTCCCAAAGTGGAAGATGAGGCATTCTTCATCCGGGCATCAGGTGGCTAGGATTTGACGGTGGAGGAGGCCCAAGACTTGCAAATCCTTGGCGGAGTGGGAGAAGGAGCTGAAGTATTTGGCCTAAGGGCAGTGGGGTTGTTTAGTGCATGGGTCCTGGAGATGTTCTCTGAATCACTCTGCAAGTTGGTGTCCTGTCTTCCTAGATTCAATAATGATGATTCCAAAACAAAATTGGACAAATACTTGGAAGGAAGTGAAGAGCAGAGAGTGGGCTTAAGCTCTCTCAAAGAGTTAGCTCATGCACAATGGGCCAATTTGATTTGATTTATTATTGTCACATGTACCTAGATACAGTGAAAAGTTTTGCTCAGCATGCAGTACAGACAGATCATATTATCCAAAGTGCGTTAGGGTACTAGAACAGAGCGAGGAAGACAATATTCTGGCTGCAACGAAGGTGCACAGTGAGATCAACATTAAATTTGATTGGACAGGCATATGGATGAGACTGGAACAGTGTAGGTTAGATGGGCTTCAGATTGGTTTCACAGTTCGGTACAACATCAAGGGCCTGTCCTACACTGCTCTATACTCTATGAAAGTTAAGAGGCCCATTCAGAAGTCTAAAAACAGTGGGGAAGAAGGTGTTTGTGAATCTGTTGGTATGTATGTTTGTATCTTCTGTCTAACAGAAGAGGTTACAACTGGGGTGGTAGGGGCCGTTGATTATGTTGGCTGCCAATCTTCAGTGCTATAAGGTTCTGTGAAATGGCAAACACCATGTTGACAGTGTCGTGAGTGGTTTAAATTTGGGCTTGTTTCATTTACAGCCAACGTAAATTCGATACAGCCCATAAAACCTGCTTCACTAAATCAAAGAATCAGATAGTACAGAAGAAGCCCTTCATCCATCAAGTCCACACTACCAAGACTACACTAAATCTGCACTGGACCCAATTTCCAGCACATAGCCTTGAATGTTGTGACACTTCAGGTGGAGATAGTGAGGACTGCAGATGCTGGAAAGTCAGAGTCGATAAAACGTGGAGCTGGAAAAAGCGCAGCAGATCCAGCAGCATCAGAGGAGCAGGACCCCTGAGGGTCATGCCCGAAATGTTGACTCTCCTGCTCCTCTGATGCTGCTTGACCTGTTGTGCTTTTTCCAGCTCCACATTTTATTGAATGTGACACTTAGGTGCTCATCCAGGCATTTTTTAAAGGTTGTGAGGTCCTCTGCGTGGTGGCTCAGGGATTAGCACTGCTGCCTCAAAGCACCCTGGGTCCCAGGTTCGATTCCACCCTCAGGCGACTGTCTGTGTGGAGTTTGCACGTTCTCCCCGTGTCTGCGTGGGTTTCCTCCCACAGTTCAAAGATGTGCGGGTTAGGTGGATTGGCCATGCTCAATTGCCTGTTGTGTACAGAGATGTGTAGGCTAGATGGATTAGCCATGAGGACTGCAGAATTACAGGAATAGGGTAGATTTGGATGAGATACTCTCTGAAGGGTCGGTGTGGACTTGATGGACTGAATGGCCTACTTCCACACTATATGGATTCTATGATTCTCTGGTTTGGTGTGCTTCTCTCCACAGCGTTGTTCAACAGAACACCAGCAACTATCCAACCCTGCATTTGCAGTTTGATGGCAATGCAGTGAGCTTCTGCATGCCATCATAAGGCCCACCATAGTACTGGCAGCCAATTCTCGACTCCTGGATATCAGCCCCCACTCCAATTTTCCTTGCTCCCTCCCCAGCCAATTGCAAACTCTTCTCCAAAGGATGGGGGTAATCCAACAACAGCTTGTATTTCTGTATCACCTCTATCATGATGAAACCGGTGCCTTATAAAACAAAGCAAGACACCTAGCCACAGATGGAAATACTAGGTCAGATAACCAATGGTTTGGAAAGATGGAGAGGGAATTTCATCAATCTGCCCTGTTACCACCTGACCATTTATAACCAAATAGACCATAAACAATTTCACCAGGGAGTATGACTTGGACACAGTGAGTGTTTGCAATGAACACTGGACTGAATGAGTGATTTTGGAATCATCTCCACAGTTTTTCCTTATTCCAGTTTGTCCCCTTCTGATTAAACTCTCCTTTGTCTTCTGTTCGCTGTTGGAAATGGGAGGAGGCCATTCAGCCCCTTGAGTTTATTTTATCATTTAATTAGATCACTCCGGACCTCCGCACTTGCCTTATCAAACTCTGTAAACTTATCTGCTAGAAGTCGTCACGTTTTGTTGACACTCCACTGAATGTAACAATACATTTCACACCTGGAACCCTGACGCAAACCCCTCCCCGGCTTCCTGTGCTTTCCTCTGCACATCCGCCAACTGATGAAAAGCCACAAACTGGTTGAAACTGTCCGTGCTGCTCTCATGCACCCACTGCACAATGAATCATCCAACCCACCCACTGCCCACCCTAACATCTCAGTCCCCCCATAGGGAGCACCGTTCCTGAGTAAGATGCACCAGCCAACTTCCTCCAGATCAACTGGGCGAAAGGGAACACTGCAGATGCTGTAGATCAGAGTCAGAACAATGTCGTGCTGGAAAAGCACAGCTGGCCAGACAGCATCCGAGGAGCAGGAGAGTCGACGTTTCGGGCATAAGGTCTTCATTCCTGATGAAGAGTTTATACTTGAAATGTTGACTCTCCTGCTCCTCAGATGCTGTCTGACCAGCTGTGCTTTTCCAGCACCACACTTCTAGACTCCATAAGATCAATACAGGACACCAGAACTAGGGGCATACCCTGAAAGTAAGGGGGAGAAGATTTAGGACTGACTCGGCGGCACGGTGGCTCAGTGGTTAGCACTGCTGCCTCACAGTGCTCGGGACCCGGGTTCAATTCCCGCCTCAGGCAATTGTCTGTGTGGAGTTTGCACATTCTCCCCGTGTCTGTGTGTGCTCTGCTTTCCTCCCACAGTCCAAAGGGTTAGGTGAATTGGCCACGCTAAATTGCCTGTAGTGTTAGGTGAAGGGATAAATGTAGGGGAATGGGCCTGGGTGGGTTGCTCTTTGGAAGGTCGGTATGAACTTGTTGGGCCAAAGGGGCCTGTTTCCACATTATAAGTAATCTAATCTTGAAGAGAAATTTCTTCACCCGGGGGGGGGGGTTGTAAAACTGTGGAATTCCCTGCCCAGTGAAGCAGTTGAGGCTACTTCGCTGAATGTTTTTAAGGCAAAGTTAGATAGATTTTTGAACAGTAAAGGAATTAAGGATTACAGTGAGAGGGTGGGTAAATGGAGCTGAGTCCACAGAAAGATCAGCCATGATCTTATTGAATGGTGGAGCAGTGTCGCGGGGCCAGATAGCTTACTTCTGCTCCTCTTCCTTATGTTTCTTATGACACAGAATGACAAGTCCCATTTATCAAATGGCAGTACTGATGATCCATCATGATAGAGGTGATACAGAAATACAAGTTGTTGTTGGATTGTCCCCATCCTTTGGAGAAGAGTTTGCAGTTGGCTGGGAAGGGAGCAAGGAAAATTGGAGTGGGGGCTGATATCCAGGAGTCTGTTGTCTCGAGAATTGGAGGCCAGTACTATGGTAGAAAGGCAATCTCTACCACTGGCACTTCAGTACAAATCCCTGATGCACTTGTAGGTATTTTCAAATCTCTGCAGCAGTGTTATTTGGAGCAGGTGGAACTTCATTCTGGGCCTCCTGATCCAGACGTATGGATAATACCATTGCACCCCAACAGTGCTAGTAGTCTACAAATCTGAGATACCATTCCTGGTTCTTTTTAACCAACTGTTCAGACACGTCTTTGGAGCAGGTAGGACTTGAACACCAAGCTTTCTGGCCCAGAGGTAGGGACATTACCACCTACCATGAGAGCCTGCACTTGTAGAGAGCGTCAAACTATGCTGCACGTGACTGAGCAGTGTTGTCTCCACAGACTATGGAATGGATGAATCACCTTAGATTCAGAGAATGAAGGGGCAGTTGCTTGACTCCAGGGACATGCACTGGAGTTTAATGATAACTGACCTGCATCTGCCTATCATTTGTATCCCTCTGATACCATTAACCAACAAAGATTTATTGGTTTCAATCTTTTAAAACATGGTCAGTTGATTTTCCACCTGCATCTGTTCACAGTTACTGTGTTGTGTATGGGTTTGGATGTGAGTTACAGATTTTGCATTCCCTTTTAAGTGCAGAAAGTGGTGCTAATCGCGCAACTGACTGGCCTAATTCTAATTTTCAGATGATTCCCCTGGGATGTGGGCGGGGGGGGGTGACCATGACCCATTTATTCTTCTTTATTAATCAGCTCCACTTGATTGGGGTAATCACGGACCGTGTTGGTGAGAATCATTTCATGATCTGTGCCTCAGTCGGGCTGTTTTTTGGACAGAGAGAATCCTGTATTAAATTTAGCGAGTGAATCATTAACACGTGGAGTTGCTGTGACCTAGTGTGACAGTGGTTCGATGCAAGATTCAGTATGACCCACTGCACCTCCCTGTCCCACGCTTCACTTTGAAGAAACGAGCAGAGAATTTAGGCCACCTGTCTCACTGCGCAGTACTGAGGGAGTGTGGCACTGTCAGGAGAGCCCAAATCTTAGAAGAAATTTAATTTTCAAACTTTAAAACCCGAAGCCACTTTTGCTGTCTCAGCTGAACGAAAACCGTCCCAAGCGCAGTGAGCTCTCCTCTCGAGCCCTGGCCAGCAATCCATTCCCGCACAGCAAGATCCAACCAGCAATTTGAAATGGAACTGATCGGAGTGGAGGATATGCCCCTGTCTGTATCAATGGTGCTGAGGTGGAGTTGGTTGACAGCTTCAAGTTCCAAGGAGTAAACATCACCGACAATCTGTCCTGGTCCATGCACATCAACGCTACAGTCAAGAAAGCACACCAACACCTCTGCTTCCTCAGAAGGCTAAGGAAATTCAGCATGTCCACAATGACTGCTACCGTTTATATAAATGCTCCAGAGAAAGTATCCTGTCTGGATGCATCATTGCTTGGTATGTCAACTGCTCTGCCCAAGACCATAAGAATTAGAGGGTTGTGAACACAGCCCAGTCCATCACACAAACCAACCTTCCATCCATTGACTTCATCTGTACTGCTCACTGCCTCAGGAAAGTAGCCAACATCAACAAAGACCCCCTCCCACCCTGGTTGTACTGTCTTCCATCGGTGGTAGTGGTTAGCACTGCTGCCTCACAGCGCCAGAGACCTGGGTTCAATTCCCGCCTCAGGCAACTGACTATGTGGAGTTTGCACATTCTCCCTGTGTCTGCGTGGGTTTCCTCCGGGTGCACTGGTTTCCTCCCGCAATCCAAAAATGTACAGGTTAGATGAATTGGCCATGCTAAATTGCCCATAGTGTTAGGTGTAGGGGAATGGGTCTGGGTGGGTTGCGGGTCGGTGTGGACTTATTGGGCTGAAGGGCCTGTTTCCACACTGTAAGTAATCTAATCGAAAGATACAAAAATTTGAAAACATGTACCAATAGATTCAAGAACAGCTTCTTCCCTTTTATCAGACTTATGAATGGACCTCTCATATACTAGAGCTGATTTTTCTCTGTAGCTCTGACACTATATTCTGCATTCTGTTCCATTTTACTCTTGTACTTACGGAAGGTATGATTTGTCTGGTTAGCACGCAAAACAATATTTTTCACTGTATCGTGGGACATGTAACAGTACTAAATCAAATCAAAGATGGACAGGTCATCCAGTTATCGGTAATGGTAATGTGAGGGATAAATATTGGTTCGGGGAAAGACCAGCTTTTTGAAATGATTTGGATCTTTTACATCTACCCGAGAGGTCAGAGTGCACCTCGGTTTAGCATTTCACCCAAAAATTGGCACTTCCAACAGTGCAGCACTCCCTCCATACCAACACCAGCCTGGAAACCGTGCTCACGTTTCTGGAGAAAGGACTTTGAACTCATCGCTTTATGAATCTTGGCAGAGGGCTCCTGACTGAGCCACTGTTAACGTGAACAGAGCCACAGGGATGGAGTTTTTCTATTGTAATTAAAGCACCAAAATATGCACTTAACTTAAAATAAATAACTTTAGCGTCACTACCTCGCCACTCTGGCCCTCTCTCCACCCAAAACCCTCCCCCATCCCCTCCTTTTATCTGCATCTCCTCTCACCCCCCACCCCCAGTCCTGAAGATGGGTTACACCCGAAATGTTGAATTCTCCACCTCCTGATGCTTCCTGGTTTGCTGTGTTCTTCCAACCTCCTGCTTTGTCCTCTTTGGATTTCTGGCCTTCCAACAGACTGAGCCAGAACATATTAAGGAGTGAAAGGGAGTCTTGCAATTCTGAAAATAGAAATTAGGAAAGTACCAGAGGGAGGGGAGGGGAGGCAGTACCATCATGAGATTTCTGTCGGCAGAATATTTGTTTATTGCCTCGAGAGCGGCAGCTGATGAACAGGTTTTTCCAACAAGGTTCCTTGATCTGCTGGTGCAGCTGGCTTTGGGTCTAGTTACACTCTGTGTTTCTCTCATACTGCAATGGAATTTCCATTTTGTGTCTCGGGTGATGAAGGGTGAGGGAGTTTGAGGGGCTTGGGGAAGACTTTCAATGTGCTGTCAGCCAATAGGGTAACTGTAACACCTTCTGAACTGCATGCCAGAATTCTACAGAGGCTTTCCAAATCTGTACTTGCGCTCCCAAATACTGTCCCTGTGAATGTAAACTTTTCTTTTTCAAGTCTCCTAACTTTTTGAAGTTCGCTGGAGTTTTAACGTTAACTCACGGGATGTGGGGGTCGCTGCATAAGCCCATTTCCGATTCCCTTGAGGACCTTCAGTCTGTGTGGTTGGGGTCACTCTACAGTGCTATTTGGGAAGTTTTGACCCAGTAAGAATGGAGGAGGTAGCTCCACGTCAGGATGGTGAGTCGCTTGGAGGGGAACTTGTCAGGAGTGGCTTTCCCATCTGTTTTCTGCCCTTGTCCTATTAGATGGCTTTTAGAAACTTTTGCAAAGGATCCTCAGTGAGTTACTGTAGTGCATCTTGTAGATAGTACACACTGCAGCCACTGCGTGTCGCTGGTGGAGGGAGTAAATTCATGGGATGAGGGTGTCAATGGCTAGGCCAGTATTTATTGCCCACCCCTAATTGCCCAGAGGACAGTTAAAAGTCAACCATGTTGCTGTGCGTCTGGAGTCACATGTAGGCCAGACCAAGTAAGGATGGCAGTTTCCTTCAGTGAACCACATGGGTTTTTCCTGACAATGGATTCATGGTCCTCATTAGACTCTTAATTCCAGATATTTATTGAATTCAAATTCCACCATCTGCCGTGGCGGGATTTGAACCCAGGTCCCCCAGAATATTACCTGGGTCTCTGGGTGAGCAGTCCAGCCATAGTATCACGAGGCCATTGCCTCCCTTTTTTTATGTTGAAGATGGTGAAAGTGAAAAATTGCACAACACCAACAGGTTTATTTGAAATCACAAGCTTTTGTTGTGTTGGACTATAACCTGGTGTTGTGTGACCTTTGACTTTGCCCACCCCAGTCTAACACTGGCACCCCCACATCATTGAAGGTGGTGGGTGGGGTGCCAATCAAATGGGCTGTGTCGTCCTGAATGGTGCTGACCTTCCTCAGCATCGAGACAGCACTCACCCAGGCAGGTGATGGAGCGGGAAAGGGATTCTGGAGTTCGGTAACTCATCACGGAAAAACCAAACTCCGATTTGCTTTTGTAGCCACACTATTCACATGTTTGGCCCGGTTGAGTCTTCAGTGTGACCTCAGCCACCCCCAATCAGCATTTTACTGCTGTGAACCTGAACATGGTAATGCCTTTGAATATCCAGGGACAGCGTGGATGTTAGCTGTGCCTCAGTGACTAGCGTACTCAGGTTAGGAAGCTGTGGGTCTCTCTGGGCAATGTAGCACAGAGTCCAATGTGCCCACTGCCAGTCGCTGGAGGTGGGGTGCAGCACTGGTGGAGGTCCCCTTTCTCAAATGTGCCGTTGAACTGAACCCTGCGTGGGTGAATGGAACGGATCCACGGTGACACCTCAAAAAAGAACCATGGAGCCCTCATGTATATTTATTTACCCCTCCGTACCGCCCACCCCCAAAACACTGCAAGAAATCTGATCATCAGCAACAAGATAAATATCATCCACGTTGTATCGACAGGATGTCACTGTACTGAAGGGAGTGCAGAGGAGATTCACCAGGATGTTGCCTGTGCTGGAGAATTTTAACAGTGAAGACAGATTGGACAGACTGGTGTTGTTTTCCTTGACTGTGGTTTATAAAATGATTCGGGGCAATGACTGGGTAAACAGGAAGGAACGTTTCCCCGTGGTGAAGGAATCAATGACCATAGTTTTAAGGTAAGGGGCAGAGATGTGAGGAGAATCAGAGGGTGGTGTGAATCTGGAACGCACTGCCTATAAGGGTGGTTGAGTCAGAAATCCTCGTCATATTTAAGAAGTTGAGATTTTGCGAAGCCAAGGTGTGAGAGGCTGTGGGCTGGGTGCTGGGAAATGGGATTGGAATGGTTAAGTGGCTATTTTGGAGTGGTGCAGACTCAATAGGCCATAGATCCTTTTTCTTGCAATAGTCTTTGATGACTGGGATTGCACTGTGCACCAGTAGATTAAATTAGATTAGATTCCCTAGAGTATGGAAATAGGCCCTTCGGCCTAACAGCTCCACACCGACCCTCAGAAGTGTAATCCACCCAGAACCATTGCCCTACATTTACCCCTGACTAATGCACTTAACACTTAGCATGTCCAATCCACCCTAACCTGCACACCTTTGGACTGTGGGAGGAAACTGGAGCACCCGGAGGAAACCCACGCAGACATGGGGAGAATGTGCAAACTCCACACAGACAGTCGCCCAAGGCAGGAATCGAACCCGGGTCCCTGGCGCTGTGAGGTAGCAGTGCTAACCACTGTGCCACCACTGTGCCACAGTAGGGCTGCCCAATTTCCTACATTACAACAGTGAATACATTTCAAAAGCTCATCATTGCTGTAAAATAGTTTGGGGCTTCTGTGGTTGAGAAAGGTGCCATATAAATGTAAGTCTGCCTTTCATCCGCTTGGATAATCAGCTGTCAGGTGCGTTTTTCAAACTCAGAAACCCTTTTGACCTTTTTATTTGGTGTGTTTTACTGAAATATTTTTTCCCTTAATTTCTGGTCCCTGAAAGCAGGTTGGCAGCAAGGGCAAGGCATGCCCAGTGGAGCTGATTTGTCTGTGAATTACTGCAGCATTTAATCATTAAACCAATTGTGTTAGCCACAAGTTAAGCAAAGTATTGGGCCTCAGGGAGTTTGTGTGCAGCTGCTGAGTGTAACTGTGATAGAACTGCCAATTCTGGCTGGATAGATTCCAGGATGCTCCCCACCCTCCTGTTATGGATCAGGCCAGACCCGCTCAAAATATTTTAGCCTAGGACCTAACTTTCTTATTTTAAAGGTAGATGTGAAATGGATGTAACTAGTCAAACCACTCGGCTTCAAGCAAAACAGAGTTTATTTAAACACTACAGCTGAAGCATGAACAAAAGAAAGCAGAACTTAGAATAACTTAACTACCCAATACAGTAGCTATTACTAACTAACTGTTCCAATAACTGTAACGTCCTATAAACATGCCCCTTAGCAAAAAGGTAAATTAAACCACAGATTCTTACAGGCAGCATGGAACAAATATCCAGAGAGAGATTTCAGAAGAAAGTCAGAGGAATTCTTTACTAAATCTTACAACTCCCCTGGACTCTCACATCTTGCGACTGCTACACCTGAAAGAAAACCAGAAATAAACCTGAACTGGGAGAACTGGCCACTCTCCTTCCATCGTTAAACTAGACTCTTCGGTACTTCTGCTTTTACGATCTCTCTTCTTAAAAAAAAACAAGGACAAAATAACCTTTTGAAAGTGACAGCATTATCACTCTCCCAACATTCCCATTGCTGTTTGTTCAATTTATCCAAACTGTGCCCCTCTTTGCTAGCCAATTACAAAAGCAAAATGATTTCTTTTTACAGATTGCCAGTCAAAATTCCTCCTATCAAATAGCCTCCCCTATGTATCGTAGATTCAAAACAATCTGTCTACCATTAGTTTGGATTGCAACTGCTGCAGAATCCTGAGTGTGCTAATATATTCACGAACAACCAAAGTAAGATCATCGATTGAGCTGGTATAATGGGGCTCAGTTACACTTGCTGAAGTGACATGCATTCAGAGGCAGAGACCCATTCTCTGCAAACAAAAGGAATATGTTCAAGCCTCACTCCTTCATTGAATTTGCTGGATGCTCGGCAATGCATTGGCCAATCAGGGTCAATTACCAGCCATACAGCATCCTTATCTCCAGTATAAATTTGGCATTCTTGTGTTTGTCCTGATGAAAACAAAGCTTCAGCCACACGCCTCTCTTTCCCGCAAGATTCAATTAATTTTCATAACCATGGAGAGAACCTTAGAACATAGAACTTTAAATTGGACAGGCACAGATCCTTCGGCCCATGATGTTGTGCTAAACATGACACCAAATTAAACTAATGTCTTCTGCCTACCCATGGTCCATATCCCTCCATTCTTTGCTTGTTCATGTGCTTAACTTAAAACTCCTTAAATACTCCTACAGTATCGACTTGTTTTAATGCTGTAAGATTTTGTTCAGTGATTTTGCCTGCAGCAGTGATTTGGAGATTAATCTTTAAATTCTGGAGGTTCCAAAACAATTCTAGATCATTGTGGACTCTGTGACCATAAAGCCTTCAGTGATACAGAAGATTGCTAGGTCACAGCTTAAACTTACTTTAGCCTCCACTCTGGGTCATCACTCTGCAACAGCAAAATGATCATGCAGGTAGTTGGAGTTCAATTCCAATTCCAAGAGGATAGTCATTATCTGCAGATCCCTTCTCCCGCATTGGGACATCTTTCAGCTCTTGCGTGTTTTCCCCTTTGTGCTTCATTGCAGGGTTATAAAATGCATTGTTCCCAGTCAAAATCTGATGTTCTTCTTGGGTGAGGAACTGATGGTAGGAAGGCAATGGTGTATAATGGCTACATTACTGAGCTAATGATCCAGAGGCTGAGACTAGTACTTCAGAAACATGCTTCCTAGTTCCACAATGGCAGTTTAATTCAATGAATGAGCAAGGTTGGAATAAAGTGCCAATCTTTGCAAAGTGCAAGTTTCAGCTCATCCTAAAATCTAAACTAGCTCATACTCCAAAGAGGAATAATTTGTCTTATGAAGAGAGATTGGGCATTTTTGGTCTGTACACATTTTTGTCATTTAAAAGAATGAGAGGTGATCTAATTGAGGTAAATAAGATGCTAAAGGGAATTGTCAATGTAGATGTAGAGAGGATGTTTCCCCTTGTGGGGTTATCCAGGATGAGAGGTCACTGTTTTAAGATAATGGGTGGAGGAAGACAAAGGGGTGGAATTACATCTCTCAGAGGAGGAGATGGACATTCAAAAGTTATGGGGAGCAGGCAGGAAAGTGGAATTAAGGCCAAAGTGAGATCAGCCTTGATCATATTAAATGATGGGACCAGGCTCGAGGGGCTGAATGGCCTACTCCTGCTCCTAGTTCTTATGTTCAATGCTTTTCAGAGGAGTAAATCTGAAGGAGAGACAGTGGCATTGTGGTAATATTATTGGATGAGTTATCCTTAGTCCTTGGTTAACGTTCTAGGGATATGGGTTTGAATACCATTGTGGAAGATGGTGAATTTTGAATCATATGAAATCTGGAATTAAGAGCTAGCGTAATGGTGATCATGTAATGTTGATTTTTGTAAAAACCTATTGAGTTCACTAATGTACTTTAAGGAAGGAAATCTGCTGTCCTTCCCTGTAACTCCAGATCCCAATAATGGTCGGCTTTTGAATGATGCCTGGACAACAAATGCTGGTCTAACTGGTGTCGGCCCACATGCCATCAATGCTTTTTAAATTTAATCTGCTGTCCCATGTGTGAGTTAGACCCCTCCAGCGATCTGCTCAGCAGGATGCCAATCACTACAGAAATATTAAAACCGTGAGTCCACCGAAACCATATGGACTGCAGTGACTGAATAAGGCAGACCATGTTAACAACATAGGAAATCGGGTCCTGGATTAGTGGTGCTGGAAGAGCACAGCAGTTCAGGCAGCATCCGAGGAGCAGTAGTAGTAGCCAATCAGGCCTTTGAGTCTGCTCCACCATTCAATGTGATCATGGCTGATCATCCAACACAGTCCCCTGTTCCCCTTTTCTCAGCATAACCTTTGGTCCCTTTAGCCCTAAGAACTCCTTCCTCAACTGCTCTCTGTGACAGAGAATTTCCCCAGGCTCCCCACTCTCTGGGTGAAGACATTTCTCCTCATCTCAGTCTGAAATGTGAGGTGGAGGAGCCGGTGTTGGACTGGGGTGGACAAAGTTGAAAATCACACAACACCAGGTTAGAATCCAACAGGTTTATTTGAAAGTACAACAGTCCTAAATTGACCTACCCCACATCCTTAAACCCCTGGTTCTGGACTCCCCAGTCAAATGGGAACATGCTTCCCGTGTTTATCCTGTAGATCATGTTAGAGTTTTATAGGTTTTTGAGATTCTCCTTTATTGTTCTAAACTATGGTGAATATCATCCTAGTCAATCCATCTCTTCACCAGCAGCTTCTCAAAGGCAATTAGGAATGGCCAAGCCCAGTGCAGTGAGATTCACATCCCAAAAATGTAAAAACAGAAATAGATTATTTAAACCCTTGAACTTAATTTATCAAATAATACATTAAATCATGACTGAAATCACCTTAATATGATTTAATTGCCCTTTTCCTCGCATAACAATCTACTGACATTGCATTTGAAGTTATTGAGTGATTGATCTAATCTTCAAATCTTTGACAATTAGGGAATTTTATAGAAATCTTAGTGAGGAATGATTGATCCAGGTTCACCAGCTGGCAATCTTGTGAAGTCTGTCATTTATGCTGAAGTGCAAACACCAAAGCTTCTGGTACCTCCCTCCCCTCTGGACACTTCCTGGGTAGATTCGGTACACAGCACATCAACGTAGCCAATTCTCTGAATAAAGGGGCACCCAGTTAAGGCTGAGATGAGGAGGAGTTTCTTCTCTCAGATGGTTGAGAGTCAGGAACTCCTTGCCACAGAGAGCTGTGGGGGCAGAGTCCTTGAGTCTATTTAAGGCTGAGATAGATTCTTGATTAGTTGGGGGAATCAAGGGTTATGGGGGAGATACAGGAAAATGGATGTGAGGAGTGTTGGATCAGCCATGATCCTATTGAATAGTGGAACAGAAGGGCCGAATTGTCTACTCCTGTTTCCATTTCTTACGGTTGAGTCGTCGAACTGGTTGCCAAATACGACTTGATGGGTATCACTCACTTCTCTGACCAGTTAATCATGGGGCTCAAGTCTCACTGCTGATGTTTCAGCATATAATCTGGACTGCTGCTCCCAATGCCAAAGGATAGTCTTCCAGGAGGTGTACTCAACCAAGGCCCCTTCCAATCCCTCAGATGTCAATACTTGAATCATAGAATCCCCACAGTGTGGGAGCAGGCCAATCGGCCCATCAAGTCCACACAAAACCTCCAAGGAGCATCCAGCCAGCCTCACCCTCCACCCTATTCCTGTAATCCTGCATTTCCCATGACTAACCCACCTAGCCTGGACATTCCAGATCACTGTGGGCAATTTAGCACAGCCAATCCACCTAATCTTATCATCTTTGGACTGTGGGAGGAAACCCACGCAGACACAAGAAGAATGTGCCTACTCCGCACAGACATTTACCCGAGGGTGGAATCAAACATGGGTCCCTGGCGCTGTGAGGCAGCAGTGTTAACCACTGAGTCACTGTATCGCCCAAATTTGGGAAGAGAGCAAATAAGATCTCTGCCAATAGCTGTCCTTTAACCATTACATTAGTCACATTGCTGTTTTTGCAAGCTTGCTGTGTAATGTAGTTGCCACATTTTCCCAAATTATAAGAGATAGGAGCAGAAGCAGGACATTCAGGCCATTGAAGAGAAAGTGAGGACTGCAGATGCTGGAGATCAGAGTCGAGAGTGTGATGCTGGAAAAACACAGCAAGTCAGGCAGCATCCGAAGAGCAAACATCAATTCTCCTGCTTCTCAGATGCTGCCTGACCTGCTGTGCTTTTCCAGCATCACGTTCAGCCCATTGAGATTGTTCTGCCACTCGATGATCATGGCTGATCTGATAATCCTCAACTTCACTTTCCTGCCTTTTCCCCATAACCCTTGATTCCCCTTGCTGATTAAAGATCTGTCTGTCTCAGCCTTAAGTATATTAATGACCCAGCCTTAATAGCAATTGTATCTGGACTTCCAGGATTAAGTTATGAGAAGAGAGATTATACAAATTAGACTCATTTTTCTAGAATTTAGAAGTTTAAGGGATAATATGATCTAAGTCTTCAAAATATTAACAGGAAAAAACTGGGTAGATAAAGACAAAAGTATTTCCCTGATTGAAGATTATAGAATTGATATTGTAGCACTCCCTCAGTACTGCACTGTGAATCTTAGCTTACACAACATGCTGAGCTGATGCTTAACCCCCCCCCAGCCTTCTCACCCAGAGATGACAATGAGCCAGACGTAACACTTGGATGTGAAGGAGAAGAAACGGTTGCACCATTGAGAGATGGTCCAATGTGAAAAAACATTGCATTTGTATTGCACCTTTCACATGGTCAGAGCTTCCTGTCTAGCTAATTCATTAATTTTGAAGTACGCTCACTGTTGTAGTATAAGGAAGTGTTATAGCCAACCCATACAGAAACAAGGCAAAGGCCAATCCTGGACATCATTTAGGGAGAGAACATTCAAATGGGAAAATGCCACAGAGATCTGGTCAGAGGCACATGTGGGACGTGATGCTCGAGAGATGACGGAGACTGGCAGGACATGTATCTAACTTTTGAGATGTATGGTCTACCAGAATGACAGCAGAATGGACACCACCTGATGGGAAAAGAATAAAGAAGATGGGGCTGGCCAAAGAAGGCTTGATGAAGTCCAGTTGAGTAGGATCTTCTCTGAGCTGAAGTGAAAGAGGTTGCCAATAACCGGGACTGTGGTAGAGCCTTGCTGCTCCCTAGATTCTAGGAAATAAATACTGGATTAGTGGTGCTGGAAGAGCACAGCAGTTCAGGCAGCATCCAACGAGCAGCGAAATCGACGTTTCGGGCAAAAGCCCTTCATTTACACTGCTCATTGGATGCTGCCTGAACTGCTGTGCTCTTCCAGCACCACTAATCCAGTATTTGGTTTTCAGCATCTGCAGTCATTGTTTTTACCTCTAGGAAATAAATCCAAATGCATAAGTGTAGATGTTCATTTTCACCAGGGCATTAACAACACTCCCTGTTCTTCTTCAAACAGTGACCTTGGGTAGACTCTGGGTTGAGCCCGTCAACATGCTTTGTTTGAGAAACAGCAAGTTTAACACTCCCTTAGTAATGCACTGAAGTGTTGGCCTCGATTACGTCGCTTGTATTGATAGAACACCTTACCAATGTATCAAAACATCCTCATGAACTCTATGGGAGGGTAATACGATATAAAACAGCAGAGTTAAGGAAGAAATATTACAACAGGTATCTTTGTTTGGTCAAAGTTATAGGATTTAAATGGGTCCTCAGAGGATAGCGAGTATTGAGGTGGAAACCCCTGAACTTGGGGTTTAGATGGCTGAAGGTACGGCCTTGGGGAGAAGAAAGTTGAGAATGGGCAAGAAGGCAGAATTAGAGCAACATAACCCTTGAGCTTTATCAGCCTGGAGAATATAGGACAAGGCAGGGAAGTGAAATAACTCAAGGAAGAGACTTTTAGAATCAGCTTAGATTGCGGAGTGTAGCATGAAGTGTGACCTTCTGTGAAAATGGCAGCAGAAGTTGGAAAGACAGTGGTTTATTTCAGTGTAAATGAACTGTCTGTAACTGGCTATTAAGCAGAGTATTTATAACGGAGTAGTGTCATATTTCCACTGCTTTGAACTTTTGTTTTCTCACTTGGCCCAGATGCTTAGCATTCAATAATACATTGTAAGATGCTTAAAACTGTTCAGAGCCTGGGTGTATAGATCATTCATAAAGTATGTGACCTTTTCATCAAAAAACAAGACAAAGGATCAGAAATAGGGCATTCGTACTATCAAATCTGCTCCTCTTTTCAAACGATCATGGTCAATCCTGGGCTCCTTACTCATGCCCGAAACACCCCTGATTCAATGAGAAGTCAAATATCTGTCTATCCCAGTCTTAAACATATTCAACAATGGATTAGGAACCTTCTGGGGTACAGAATTCCAACGATTCCTTTCAGTGAAGACATTTCACCTCCTCTCAGTCCTAAATGGATTGGCCGTCTAACCTTTCCTTCTCATAAGGGCAGGCTTGTGTTGATTTAACTTTGTGGGATCAGTCTGTGCTCTTGCCTTCTGACCATTTCCAGATCAGATGTGGTCCGACTGTGGCCAGAACTTGTTGCTGTGGGTGGTCTGAGGTCAGCACTGAAGGTCAGGAGAAGGAAGAACAGAGAGAAGAGACTATGTGGTCGGTGGTGCGTGGATAATAGACTTTGATTTGATTTATTATTGTCATATCTACAGTGAAAAATTTTGTATTGCATGCAGTACAGATAAATCATACCAGAGAAAGATCATTAGGGTAATAGGACAGAGAGACAAAGAGTGAGATCAACATTACATTTAAAATTTGAGAGGTCCATTCAGAAGTCTAACAACAGGGAAGAAGCTGTTCTTGAACCTGTTGGTATGTGTTTTCAAACTTCTGTATCTTCTGCCTGACAGAAGAGGTTGGAAGAGATTATAACCGGTGTTGGTGGGGGGGGGTGGGGCGCTTTGATGTTGGCTGCTTTCCCGAGGCAGTGAGAAGTGTAGATGGGGTCAATGGAAGGAGGGTTGGTTTGCGTGATGGACTAAAACTGTGTTCATCATTCTCTGCAGTTTCTTACGGTCCTGGGCAGAACAGTTGCAATACCAAGTTGTGATGCATCCGGAAAGGGTGCTTTCTATGGTGCATCTATAAAAATTGATATGAGTCTTCACGGACATGACAAATTTCCTCAGCTTCCTGAGGAAGTAGAGGTGGTGTTGACCTTTGCATCAACCAGGTTGTTGGTGATCGTCACTCCTAGGTACTTGATGCTCTTGACCATCTCCACCTCGGCATCATTGATAGAGACAGGGCATGCCCTCCACTCCACTTCCTGAAGTCAATGACCAGCTCTTACATTTTTCTGACTTATCTTTACACCCTGCCACTAATGTATTCCTGTATTTCCTGTATTCTGTCTCGTCGTTGTTTGAGATCCGGCCTACAATGGTGATGTTGTCAGTGAACTTGTAGATGGAGTTAGGACGAAATTTGGCCACATAGTCATGAGTGTACAGGGAGTACATGGTGTATAGGGACTACCACTCCGACTAAAAGTGGCCTAACAAGATTTCTGGGGCAACGTTGTTCTTTTTGTGTCCATTCTTGTTGTTCCTTAGCATTGTTTCTGAGACTCATGATGCTTTTCTTCATTCTACAGCGTGAATGTATCTCCATCCATGTTGGCCAGGCTGGTGTCCAGATGGGCAATGCCTGCTGGGAGCTGTACTGTTTGGAACATGGTATCCAGCCTGATGGGCAGATGACAGGCGACAAATCCAGTGGAGTTGTGGATGACTCCTATACAACATTCTTCAGTCATACCGGATCTGGCAAACATGTACCCAGGGCTGTGTTTGTGGATCTGGAGCCCACTGTGATCGGTTTGTATTGGCTTTTGATCCTTCTTAGAATTAGAATTAGATTTTACTGTCATGTGTATTCCAATATAGGAATAGTAAAAACTATACAATAAATAAACATAAGCCAGAAGGGAAGAAAAACGTCTAGATCTTAATGTCTTATCTCCATAAAGGTGTTGAGAACCTATGATGCAGGCACCAAGGTCTAGCCACGGCCTGGAGTCAGGCCCGAGCCTGGAGTCTTGGTTACCCTGAGAGTCTCACGTGTGTAGCCTTTCCAGATGTTCAAACCCTTTCTGGATCGCTGCTGCTATCAAGCTTGAACCCGTCACTAGGAATGGACTTGCTCCAGATACAACCTGGCTCTGAACTGAACAGGCTGAGGCACCCCAAATGAATAAAGAGAAGGGTTGACCAATGACTGGGAGAGAGCTCTTCAAAGTAATGAAGCTCCTCAATAGGATGGAAATGGAGATGTTTCCACTTGTGTGAGAGAACAAAACACATGGCCGTAAATAAAAGATTGTCACAAATAAATCAGGAGGGTATTCAGGAGAAAACGCCTTAGCTAGAGAATGTTTTGAACACAGAAGCTTGATAATTAGATTCTCTACAATATCAAAACAGGCTATTTGACCCAACAAATCCACACCGACCCTCCGAAGTGTAATCCACCCAGACCCATTCCCATATTTACCTAACAGGGTAAAAACAATGACTGCAGATGCTGGAAACCAGAGTTTAGATTAGAGTGGTGCTAGAAAAGCACAACAGTTCAGGCAGCATCTGAGGAGCAGTAAAATCGACATTTCGGGCAAAAGCCCTTCATCAGGAATACTGAGTTCTTTTAGCCTGGCCAGTTCACCAACCAGCACATCTTTGAATTGTGGGAGGAAACCCACACAGGCACAAGGTAAATGTGCAAACTCTGCACAGACAGTCACCCAAGGCTGGGATCAAACCCGGGTCCCTGGCGCTATGAGGCAGCAGTGCTAACCACTGAGCCACAGTGCCACCTTTGTACAAACACAGCTGCAATACTTGCATTACTACATGGAGTAACTGAGATCAATGGGATAATTTAAGGAGAAATTGGATAAGTACATGATGAAAAAAGACCAGGTTGGTTCTGCTATAACGCGTGTTTCATCAACGCGAATTAGCTTTAACGCAGTTGAAGAATTTGGACCATTATTTGTAGAACGGGAACTTTCCTTACCTGTATCGACTATAATGTGATCTTGGTCCCATTGATTTAAATAGGGTGGCTACCATGCGATTTTCTTATAACGTGAGATCTGAACTATTGCATGTGTAAGCATCTGAACAGACCAGTGGGGCTGAAAGGCCTAAGTGGTATTATAAATTGTAGGTAAATTCACATTAATTCATTACTTTCAGTAATAGAGTTCTTTTGACCATCTCCTCAAGGAATAATCCCAAATGCCATGAATATTTCTTCACCTTTCAACTGCTGTCTTCAACTGACAGTTATTCTGTACCTTTGTCAAGGCATGTCCTGCCCTCAGATCAACTAATTACACTGTGGGTCTATTCCTCATTCTGGAGCCTGCTGTGTGTAGGGACAGGAAATATTTATTTCAATCCTATAAACCTGCTCAAGGTCAGGCATTTTATGTATGTTTTTGTAACTCATCCCCAGGTTAGACTAGGTTAAGTATGACTGGTGTCCTCTCTGAAGAGCTCTAGGAAATTACTTGTGTTTTCACAATGTTACGAAGTCGAAAGCATGTATGTTCACTTTAAAGTAGAAAGTGTTTTCTGAACTTTGAAGTAAACTTAAAGTGCAGGCTCAGCTGCCTGAAATGGAAAGGCTGGGAGATGAGCTATTCCAAAATAGATACATGAAACAATTAGCTGTTAAATGGATACCTGAGTTTTGGCTGCTGTTTTGACAACAATTATAACTTAACCAATCAGCTTAATTTATGCCCAGGATACTAAAATCCAATTGAGTTTGACTTTATTGCTTTGACAATATCGAACCAATGAGATAGTACAATGTTGGCGGTACAAAAAACATGGACATTTTGAAAATTGGTCAGAAAGCAACTGACACTGATCAGCTGAGCAACTGCTGTTGAGCTGAAGAACTAACTACCCATCTAAAATCAAGCTCTCAAAGAAATTAGAAGACACTGTCTATCAAAGGTACCTTTTCATGTGAAATAGACATACAGTAAAAAGAAATGATGATCCAGGGAGATCAGTAGCTGAAGATTGAAGACAACAGAGAAGACAGAGCCTGTGTGGTCTTGAGACTAAGTTAATGCAATGTTTAATCAGTGTGTTACTGGAACAGCCTTTTTTATAGAGTTGGGGTCAGATAGTAAATAGTTAAGAAAAGGAGGGCTTGGATTTGTGAATACATTTTGTTTAACATTCACTATTAGAGTTTGGGAAAATAAATTGTTATTTCTCTTTAGATAGTGGGATTTAGGAGTTCTCTGTCACTCACAGATTACGGGGCAAGTAGAGCTTTCCTGGGTGATGGGTTTTAATTAACAAGGGGTTCGACCTCTGTGTCATAACAACCACCAGTGTAATGCTCAGTTATAGTGACAGAGCAGATTGAGATTCAGATTCATATTTAGGTTTTATCGTCATGTGGACTCAAGTACGGAGTACAGGAGTACAGTGACAAGTGAATAATATTGCCACACATGGTGCCATCTTAGGTACAAAGTACCTTGGTACAAAACTTAGTTTTATTTATGTATTTAAAACTGTTCAAAATTCACTAGTCCAGAGAACCGTCAGAGTGGGTAACGATGCTCATTTGAAGAGCTGGTGCAGATATAGAGTCATAGAGATGTATAGCATGGAAACAGACCCTTCAGTCCAACCCCCTCCATGCCGACCAGATATCCCAACCCAATCTAGTCCCACCTGGCAGCACCCGGCCCATATCCCTCCAAACCCTTCCTATTCATATATCCATCCAAATGTTTCTTAAATGTTGCAATTGTACTAACCTCCACTACACCCTCTGGCAGCTCATTCCATACACGTACCACCCTCTGTGTGAAAAGGTTACCCCTTAGGTCTCTTTTATATCTTTCCCCGCTCACCCTAAACCTATGTCCTCTAGTTCTGGACTCCCCAACCCCAGGGAAAAGACTTTGCCTATTTACCCTATCCATGACCCTCATAATTTTGTAAACCTCTATAAGGTCACCCCTCAGCCTCCGACGCTCCAGGGAAAACAGCCCCAGACTGTTCAGCCCCTCCCTATAGCTCAAATCCTCCAACCCTGGCAACATCCTTCTAAATCTTTTCTGAACCCTTTCAAGTTTCACAACATCTTTCCAATAGGAAGGAAACCAGAATTGCATGCAATATTCCAACTGTGGCCAAACCAATGTCCTGTACAGCCGTAACATGACCTCCCAACTCCTGTACTCAATACTCTGACCAATAAAAGAAAGCATACCAAATGCCGCCTTCACTATCTTATCTACCTGCGACTCCACTTTCAAGGAGCTATGATCCTGCACTCCAAGGTCTCTTTGTTCTGCAACCCTCCCTAGGACCTTACCATTACATTAAGTATATAAGTCCTGCTAAGATTTGCTTTCCCAAAATGCAGCACCTCACATTTATCTGAATTAAACTCCATCTGCTATTTCTCAGCCCATTGGCCCATCTGATCAAGATCCTGTTGTAATCTGAGGTAACCCTCTTCGCTGTCCACTACACCTCAAATTTTGGTGTCATCTGCAAACTTACTAACTGTACCTCTTATACTCGCATCCAAATCATTTATGTAAATGACAAAAAATAGAAGACCCATCACCGATCCTTGTGGCACTCCACTGGTCACAGGCCTGCAGTCTGAAAACCAACCCTCCACCACCACCCTCTGTCTTCTACCTTTGAGCCAGTTCTGTATCCAAATGGCTAGTTCTCCCTGTATTCCGTGCGATCTAACCTTGCTAATCAGTCTCCCATGGGGAACCTTGTCGAATGCCTTACTGAAGTCCATATAGATCACATCTACCACTCTGCCCTCATCAATCCTCTTTGTTACTTTTTCAAAAAACTCAATCAAGTTTGTGAGACATGATTTCCCACTGACAAAGCCATGTTGACTATCCCTAATCAGTCCTTGCCTTTCTAAATACATGTACATCCTGTCCCTCAGGATTCCCGCTAGCAACTTACCCACCACCGACGTCAGGCTCACTGGTCTATAGTTCCCTGGCTTGTCCTTACCACCCTTCTTAAACAGTGGCACCATGTTAGCCAAGCTCCAGTCTTCCAGCACCTCACCTGTGACTATTGATGATACAGGTTTCTCAGCAAGAGATCCAGCAACCACTTCTTTAGCTTCCCACAGAACACGTGGGTACACCTGATCAGGTCCTGGGGATTTATCCACCTTTATGCATTTCAAGACATCCAACACTTCCTCCTCTGTAATCTGGACATTTTGCAAAGTGTCACCATCTATTTCCCTACAGTCTCTATCTTCCATATCCTTTTCCACAGTAAACACTGATGCAAAATACTCGATTAGTATCTCCCCCATTTTCTGCGGCTCCACACAAAGGCCATCTTGCTGACCTTTGAGGGGCCCTATTCTCTCCCTAGTTACCCTTTTGTCCTTAATGTATTTGTAAAAACCCTTTGGATTCTCCTTAACCCTATTTACCAAAGCTATCTCATGTCCCCTTTTTGCCCTCCTGATTTCCCTCTTAAGTATACTCCTACTGCCTTTATACTCTTCTAAGGATTCACTCGATCTATCCTGTCTATACCTGACATATGCTTGCTTCCTTTTTCTTAACCAAACCCTCAATTTCTTTCGTCATCCAGAATTCCCCATACCTACCAGCCTTTCCTTTCACCATGACAGGAATATACTGTCTCTGGTATTTCGTTATCTCATTTCTGAAGGTTTCCCATTTTCCAGCTGTCCCTTTACCTGTGAACATCTGCCCCCAATTAGCTTTCAAAAGTTCTTGCCTCATACCATCAAAATTAGCCTTTCTCCAATTTAGAACTTCAACTTTTAGATCTGGTCTATCCTTTTCCATCACTATTTTAAATCTAATAGAATTATGGTCGCTGGCCCCAAAGTGCTCCCCCACTGACACCTCAGTCACCTGCCCTGCCTTATTTCCCAAGAGTAGGTAAAGTTTTGCACCTTCTCTAGTAGGTACATCCACATAGTGAATCAGAAAATTGTCTTGTACACATTTAACAAATTTCTCTTCATCTAAACCCTTAACACTATGGCAGCCCCAGTCTATGTTTGGAAACTAAAAATCCCCTACCATAACCACCCTATTATTCTTACAGATAGCTGAGATCTCCTTACAAGTTTGTTTCTCAATTTCCCTCTGACTATTAGGGGGTCTATAATACAATCCCAATAAGGTTATCATCCCTTTCTTGTTTCTCAGTTCCACCCAAATAACTTCCCTGGACGTATTTCTGGGAATATCCTCCCTCAGCACAGCTGTAATGCTATCCCTTATCAAAAATGCCACTCCCCCTCCTCTCTTGCCTCCCTTTCTATCCTTCCTGTAGCATTTGTATCCTGGAACATTAAGCTGCCAGTCCTGCCCATCCCTGAGCTATGTTTCTATAATTGCTATGATATTCCAGTCCCATGTTCCTAACCATGCCCTGAGTTCATCTGCCTTCCCTGTTAGGCCCCTTGCATTGAAATAAATGTAGTTTAATTTATTAGTCCTACCTTGTCCCTGCCTACCCTGACTGTTTGTTTGACTCGCTTCTGTTCCCAACTGTACCAGTCTCAGATTGATCTCTTTCTTCACTATCTCCCTGGGTTCCCCCCACTTCCCCCCACCTTATTAGTTTAAAACCTTCTGAGCAGCTTTAGCAAATTTCCCTGGCAGTATATTCGTACCTTTCCAATTTAGGTGCAATCTGTCCTTCTTGTACAGGTCACTTCTACCCCAAAGGAGATTCCAATGATCCAAAAATGTGAATCCTTCTCCCATACACCAGCTCCTCAGCCATGCATTCATCTGCTCTATCCTCCTATTCCTGCCCTCACTAGCTCGTAGCACTAATCCAGATGTTACTACTTTCGAGGACCTCCTTTTTAAATTTCTACCTAACTCTCTGTAACCTCCCTTCAGAGTCTCAACCTTTTCGCTTCCTATGTCGGTTTCAATGTGGACAATGACCTCTTGCTGGCCCCACTCCCCTGTGAGAACATTCTGCACCGTCTCTGAGACATCCTTGATCCTGGCACCAGGGAAGCATCACACCATTATGCTTTTTCGCTGCTGGCCACTGAAACATCTGTCTGTACCTCGGACTAGAGAATCCTCTAACACAATTGATCTCTTGGTACCTGACGTACCCCTCGTTGCATTAGAGCCTGTCTCAAAACCAGAAACTTGGCTGTTCGTGCTACATTCCCCTGAGAATCCATCACCCCCTATATTTTCCAAAACAGCATACCTGTTTGAAATGGGTATATCCATAAAAGACTCCTGCACTAGCTGCCTACCTCTCTTACCTTTCCTGGAGTTAACCCATCTATGTGACTGTATCAGAGACTTTCCCCCTTCCTATAACTGCCATCCATCACATATCGTTGCTGTTGCAAATTCCTCATCGCTTCTAACTGTCTCTCAAACCGATCCATTCGAACTGATAAGATTCGCAGCCAACAGCATTTATAGCAGACATAATCTACAATAACCCTTAAACTCTCTTTAAACTCCCAAATCTGACAAGAAGTATATATCACTGCAAAGGCCATTTTTGCTCCTTTACAATCTACAGACCCAGAAATTAACACCGTCTTATTCCTCTACAAGCACTGCCCCAGGTTAAATTCATAGTTATGGCTTATATTTTAAGTTTAATCAAGAGACATATCTCCAAAAACATATAATCAAAAAAGAACCCACTCTATTCACTACTGCAGATTCTCTGTAGGCCACACTGAAAACAACAATTAACTTATCTGATTCTGTGCTGTGAACTTCGCCCAACAGTTCGTCCAAGATTAGTTGTGAATTTCACTGTTTGTTAGTTTTCCCAGATGCACTCTGATGTCCAACGATAAATGAATTCAAACAGCAAAGGCAGTAACTGTACAGGTTCTCTCTCTGTCTCTCTCTCTCTCTCCTGCACTGACCTCGCCATGTGCTTCCTTTGTCTGCCCTTCTCCCTTTTAAAACTGCTGTTGTTTTGACTTTTTTTTCCAAAGTTCCAAAACAATGCAACAGCATATAAAGCAGAAATTGCTGCTCCTGGAATTCAAGGAAACCCCCTGCAGCACCTAAAAAAAGGAGCAGCTGTTACAGCCAGAAATTTCTCCCATCCTCCATCTTGGATTACCCAGACTCCTTTTGTTACATGATGGGCTGAATGGCCTCCTTCAGCACTGTAACAATTCTGTGAAAATCTCTGGATTTGTAAGTAATGTAACATAACCCCAACTTTACACCAGTGTCAGTTATCTAGCCCAAAAGTTATTGTCCAAGTTAAATTGTCTATATATGTCAATCTTTTCTGTTTGTGCTTTTTGCAGTCCCCCCATTCACTTCTCTTCGACCCAGTGCAAAAGCATTTGACTCTTAAAAGTTTATTATTGCATCCTATTGGGTTGTAAACTGACCTCCACCTGCTGTTCTGGTTCCAGATGAGATACGTACTGGTACCTATCGCCAGCTGTATCACCCTGAGCAGCTCATCACTGGGAAGGAAGATGCTGCCAACAACTATGCCCGTGGGCACTACACCATTGGCAAGGAGCTGATTGATTCAGTTTTGGACAGAATCCGTAAGCTGGTGAGTGGGCAGCTCCCATACGTTTGCCAGTAGTCAGTAATTACAGTTCCTTGCTTTGATTGATTGTTCCTGCTCTATTCCACAGGCTGACCAATGTACAGGTCTTCAGGGTTTCCTCGTGTTCCACAGCTTCGGTGGAGGCACTGGCTCTGGGTTCACATCCCTGCTGATGGAACGTCTCTCTGTCGACTTTGGCAAGAAATCCAAGCTGGAGTTTTCCATCTACCCAGCTCCTCAGGTCTCCACAGCTGTGGTGGAACCTTACAACTCTATCCTGACTACACACACCACTCTTGAACACTCGGACTGCGCCTTCATGGTGGACAATGAAGCTATCTATGATATATGCCGCAGAAACCTGGACATTGAACGTCCAACCTACACCAATTTGAACCGACTCATTAGTCAGATTGTGTCCTCCATCACAGCCTCCCTTCGTTTTGATGGGGCTTTGAATGTTGACCTGACAGAGTTTCAGACCAATTTAGTTCCCTATCCACGTATCCATTTCCCTCTGGCTACCTACGCCCCAGTCATCTCAGCTGAGAAAGCTTACCATGAACAGCTCTCTGTGGCTGAGATCACCAATGCCTGCTTTGAGCCAGCAAACCAGATGGTCAAGTGTGACCCTCGCCACGGCAAGTACATGGCTTGCTGCCTGCTCTACCGTGGTGATGTGGTGCCTAAAGACGTCAATGTTGCCATTGGTGCCATTAAGACCAAACGCAGCATCCAGTTTGTGGACTGGTGCCCAACTGGCTTCAAGGTTGGCATCAACTACCAGCCCCCTACTGCAGTACCTGGTGGGGACTTGGCGAAGGTGAAACGGGCTGTGTGTATGCTGAGCAACACCACGGCCATCGCTGAAGCCTGGGCTCGACTAGACCACAAGTTTGATCTGATGTATGCCAAGCGCGCCTTTGTGCATTGGTACGTGGGTGAGGGGATGGAGGAAGGGGAGTTCTCGGAGGCCCGTGAAGACATGGCTGCCTTGGAGAAAGATTATGAAGAGGTTGGCATTGACTCCTTTGAGGGGGAAGAAGAGGGGGAGGAGGAGTATTAAACAGTTTATCCTTAAATCATCTTTTTAGGAGGAGGCTCAGTTTTATAACTTGTTTAACAATGTGGTATGACCATTGAGAACTGGTGTAATTACTGAAACATTATTAAGTAAAACATATTTTGAGCCTATATTCATTGTGTATTTTAATTGTCATACTTTGAATTATTGAAGCCTTCGTGAGCTGAAGGAAATCTGAATGGAGGGAATGTTTCTAAAAATATGTTCAGGATACGTCTTCCAAAACTCGACTTAAGAATTATTCTGCAGAGATGTTCACCCTGCATTTATCATGTAGTATGCTAAATTTGGAAAGACTTGATTCAGTTCCCCAACTACTAGCTTATTTTGTAGCAATCTGGCCTCTGAGTCTGAGGTTTGTGGATTTAAGCCAGGATTAAGTATACAGTCTGGCATTTCCAGTGTGGTACAGAGAGAGGGCTGTACTGACAGACCTGCTACATTACAGATGAGATGTTAACCTGAAGACATGCTTGCAGCATGCAGTTGGTAATGAAGATTAAATGATAGTTTTACAAGAAAAGTAGGTGAATTTTAAATGGTGTTACCATCACTGGATTCCCCACCATCAACATCCTGGGGGTTACCACTGACCAGAAACCGAACTGAACGAGCCATATACAGTGGCTACAAGAGCAGGTCAGAAGCAAGAAATCTTGCAGTACTTACCTCCTGACTCTCAAAATCCTGAACACCATCTACAAGGCACAAGTCAGGATTGTGATGGAATATTCCCCACTGGCTTGGATGGATGCAGCTCCAACAACACTCAAAAAGCTTGACACCATCCAGGACAAAGCAGCTTGCTTCAATTGGCACAATAAGCAGGAACATTCCCTCCACCACTGATGCTCAGTAGCAGCAGTGTATACCATTTCAAGATGCAGAACAGAAATTTACCAAAGGTCCTCAGACAGCACCTTCCAAACCCATAATCACTTCCATCTAGTAGGACAAAAGTAGCAAGTACATGTGAACACCACCTGTTTCAAGTACCTCTCAAATCTACTCACCATCCTGACTTGGAAATATATCGCTGTTCCTTCCATTTCTCTGGGTCAGAATCCTGGAATTCCCTCCCTAAGGGCATTGTGGGTCAAATTACAGCAGGTGGACTGCAGTGGTTGAAGGAGGCAGTTGCGTCTCCACCTTCTCCTTGGCAAGTAGTACAGAAGTTGGAGGTCATGTTGCGGCCGTACAGGACATTGGTTAGGCGACTTTTGGAATACTGCGTGCGATTCTGGTCTCCCTCCTATAGGAAGGATGTTGTGAAACTTGAAAGGGTTCAGAAATGATTTACAAGGATATTGCCAGGGTAGGAGGGTTTGAGCAAGAGGAGAAGTTGAATAAGCGAGGGCTATTTTCTCTGAAGCATCGGAGGCTGATGGGTGACCTTCTAGAGGTTTATGAAGTCATGAGGGACTTAGATAGGATAAATAGACAAGGCCTATTCCTTATGTTGGGGAGTTCAGAACTAGGGGGCTTGGGTTTAGGGTGAGAGGGGAAAGATTTAAAAGGGACCGAAGGTGCAACTTTTTCACGGAAAGGCGGTGAGTGTATGGAATGAGCTGCCAGAGGAAGTGGTGGAGGTTGGTACAATTACAACATTTAAAAAGGCATCTGGATTGGTATATGAATAGAAAGGGTTTAGGGGGATTTGGGCCAAGTGCTGGCAAATGGGACTAGATTAGGTTAGGATATCTGGTCAGCATGGATGAGTTGGACCGAAGGGTCTGTTTCCGTGCTGTACATCTCTATGACTCTATAACCAGGGATGAGAAATAAATGTTGGCTCAGTCAACGACGCCCACATCCCATGAATGAATAAATTTTTATTGTACGTATGTATCCATCAACCAACACCAAAATCTGATTATACGTTAACAACCTTACCACTACTCTCTCAACTCCCCCACTGCTGCTCAGTTATCAGAGTGCTTACCTGAAGTTAATACTGGATGACCAGAAATTCCCTCTAATTACTGGAAAGATAGAAGGCATTGCTTTTATTCCCAGTTCCAAACTCCATTCCCCAATGGTGGTCTCTGTATCTCTCAGGGAACAATCTGAGGTCATGTCTATCCCTTTGCAATGGTGTCACAGCTGAATTCAAGCTGAATTTCTAACTTCCTGTTCACTCCATCCCTAAAACCATCTGTTTCAACCCTCCATAACATCATCCACCTTTGCCCCATCTTCGTTCATTTGCCAAAACCTTTGTTCAGATCTTTTATTGTACAAGCCAGAATATACTGACAAGGCTTGTTTGGTCTTCTGTATTCTACGCCCCATATACATTCACGCTACCTCACAGCGATAGCGACCTGGGTTCGGTTCCACCCTCGGGCAACTGTCTGTTAGGAGTTTGCACATTCTCCCAGTGTTTCCATAGTTCCCCTCTGGATGCTTTGATTTCCTCCCACAGTCTAAAGATGTGCAGGTTGGGTGGTTTGGCTGTGCTAAATTGCCCACAGTATCCAGGGATGTGTAGGCTAGATGGATTATCCATTAGAAATGCAAGGTTCCAGAGATAGGATAGAGGGGTGAGGTACTCCTTGGAGGGTTGGTATGGGCTGAAAGGCCTGCTGCCATATGGTAGGGATTCTGTGAAAAGTTTCAGCTCACATCAAGTCCCATTGATGTATCTTTCCTGTGCACTCTGACATCAAGTAATGCTGTGATTTTAACATGCTCATTCCTGCTTTCTAATCCCTCCATAGCATGGTTCTTCCCTATTTGTATAATCTCTCAGCCCAACAACTCTCTGAGAAACCCTTGCTCCATCAATTCTGGCCTCCAGCTTTGCTGGTATATCTTCCTTTGCCTGGACCCTCAGCCCTGGAATTCCTTCCATAAAACTCTTGACCTTGCCTTGGCTCCTTTCAGGTTTATTGTGAACTACTATCTATTTATGTACTCAGTATAATTTTTTTTTATTTTATAATACGTCTGTGGAGTGCTTTGGGTTGTTTAATTATGCTGAAGGCACGATATAAATACATTGTTGAGTCATTTATTTTTGTGGGATCTTACTACGTGTCAATTGACTGCCAAATTTCCCTACTCTAAGACACTGACTACTTTTCAAAAATACTTCCTTGGCTATAAATCATATTGGGATGAAGTCACGGAGGTGCTGCTTCTATATATTTATATACAAGTCATATTTATAATGAACAGTGGAAATATCTATCAAAACAAAAGGGAACGTACCCTTTCAAAGTTGCCTTTATATTTATTCTGTTACATCAATGGGTGTGTCAGTCTAAGACATTTAGTGGCACTGAGTCAGAGGATTGTGGATTGCAACTTCACAAGAAAACATAAGAAGATCAGTCAAACTGGATGTTGAGGCGGTTGGGGGGAGGGGGGGGGAGGGGTGGGGGTGGTGTGTGCTATTGGCTGATTGGTCCACAGTATTCCATTCCATGGTTCTATTTCATTTTCCTGTTGACCTACAGGATGTGGGCATCACTGGCCAGGACAGCATTTACTTAAGATATCTGTTCCAAGGTAGCGAAGATGGTGCTGTAAGTGGCGACTTGGAATCTTTTCACTGTACTCATGTGACAATAATGCTAATTCTAATTCATAGAATCTCCTACAGTGTAGAAGCAGTCCATTTGCCCTATCAGGTCCACACCAACCCTTCAAAAGAGCATCCCACCCAGACCCTCCCCCATACCTGTAACCTTGCATTTCCCAAGATAATATGGGCAATTCAGATTGGCCAATCCACCTAACATGCACATTTCTGCAGACACAGGGAGAATGTGCAAATGAGAGTGGAAACAAACCCGGGTCCCTGCCGCTGTGAGGCAGCAGTGCTAACCACTGAGCCACCACGCTGCCCCTTTATTCCCCATCCCTAATTACCCAGACAGCAATTAGAATCAACCATATCGCTGATGGTCTGGATTCACATGCAGGTCAGACTAGGTAAGGATGGCAGATTTCCTTCCCTAAAGGTTATTAATGAACCAGCTGAGGTTTTAATGCCATTACAGGGTTGCCATTAGGCTCGATTCTTCACTGAATTCAAATTTCACCATCTGTTATTATGGAATTTGAATCCTAACCCCAGACAATTTGCCTGGATTACTAGGTCCATGCTTTTACCACTACAACCACTGCCTACCCTAAAAGTTGTGTAAGAATCCTATGACATTATTCCAAGATATTATTCACTTGTTGCAGGAAGATAGTGTGGTTAAATGTACTGATTGCTACTTTGCATTTGAAAGCTTTAACCAGACAGAATAGGAAAACTGGAAGGTTGAGATCAAATAAAAGGTGACTTGATTGAAACACACAAGGTCCTTCACAAGCGAGGGGTTGAAAGGTTATTGGGGTAGATGGGAATGGGGTGTGAACAGATCAGCTGGGATCTTATTGAAAGTTGGAGCAGGCTTGAGGGAGCAAGTGGGCTGTTCCTGCTCCTAATTCACTTTGCTCGTAGTTAATAGGCGAAAGGAACTTCCCACATCCCAAACAAATAAGTAAAACCCATTGTTTTGCTACATTAATTGAACTGAGGAGGTCAAGTAACAGTGACACAGTTTCGGGAGAAAGTGAGAACTGCAGATGCTGGAGATGAGAATCCGAAAGTCTAGTGCAGGAAAAGCACAGCTGGTCAGGCAGCATCTGAGGAGCAGGAGAGTCGACATTTTGAGCAGAGTCTCATCATCAGGAATAAAGCTCTTCATCTTTCCTGAAGAGCTTATGCTTGAAGCATCAAATTTCCTACTCCTCAGAAACTGCCTGACTGGCTGTGCCTTTATAGCACCACACTTTTTGACAGTGATGCACTATACCATGGTTTGGTTACTAGGCAGCAGCAGCATACACTCCTTTGTGACTTGGACAACAATAGACCCTCGAAGCATTGGGTAAGTATTACCTGTGGTATCTTCACTAGATCTTCCAAAAATCAGGGGCAGGAAACACGGTCCAAGAGCAACCTCCTCTCCCAAACCAACCTACCCACCATCGAGGGGGAGGTCTAACAAAACCAGGCAGTACCTGTTGCTTATGAGCCTGACCCTGCATCCTCAATGAGTGCTTGAATCAGAGTCTTTCACGGGGATGACAGGAAACACTCTGGGATATTCTCAAAGCCTTCCTGAAGCGGTCAAACATCCCCAATGACGTTTTACAGTGGAATGTAGGAGGTTGAGACATAACCTTATAGAGGTTTATAAAATTATAGTTAATAGTAGGTGTGGGGGATTTCAAGATTAAGGGGCAAACTTTTAAGGTGAGAGGAGGGAGATTTTAAAAAGACAGAAAGGGAAAATCTTTTATACTGGGGGTGGTTTGTGTGTGGAATGAATTTCCTGAGGAAGTGGAGGATGTGAGCACAGTCACAACATTTAAAAGACACTCAGGTAAGTATATGAGTAGAAAAGATTTGGAGGGATACGGACCATGGGCAGTCAGGTGAGACTAGTTTAGGTTAGGATTTTATGGGCGGCACGGTGGCAAGCACTGCCACCTCACAGCGCCAGAGACCTGGGTTCAATTCCTGCCTTAGGCGACTGACTGTGTAGAGTTTGCACATTCTCCTCGTGTTTGCGTGGGTTTCCTCCCACAGTCCAAAAACGTACAGGTCAGGTGAATTGGCCATGGGAAATTGCCTGTAGTGTTAGGTGAAGGGGTAAATGTAGGGTAATAGGTCTGGGTGGTTTGCGCTTCGGTGGGTCGGTGTGGACTTGTTGGGCCAAAGGGCCTGTTTCCACATTGTAACTAATCTAATCTAATCTAAATTTGGCGCGGACTGGTTGGACCGAAGGGTCTGTTTCTGTTCTGTATGACTCAAGTCTGTGACCAGCCGAAACAGAGGTTTGCTCAGGGAGAAATGGAGCACATGAGGAACCTTCACTGTCAACGTGCATCGGTGAAATTTGGGTGACAGACAGAGTACACAGACCTCCAATCAACCTGTTTGCACAACACTCCAACCACCACGTCCCCCTGTACGTCAGAGCATGCAGACTGAACGTTGGACTTACCAGTCATCTCAAAATACATCAGAGGCTCTCAAAGAAGGCAATGATATTTGTGACCTCTAGCACCCTACTCAACTAGCTGGTAGACACCATGTTCATTCACTTGGGGGAAAATAGGATGTAAATATCACTTCCTTCTCACTCAATTATTTCCAATATTTCTGTTGGATTATTTGCCATTGTGCAAGTCTACGAAACTACACCCTTGGCAAAATTGACTGTAAATTTACACCAACTTTCAGTAAATATTTACTTTTCCATGGCTGACACTTCAACCTTTTAACTAATGCAGAAATGACTGCTTCTGCTCTGCTGGTTTTATGCTTTCAGTTCCTGCATTTACCTCTTTAGTACAGAGAAACTAACACTGTAGTCATAAACTCACTCAACTACAAAGAGCTCTTTACGATCGCAGGAATTTTTATTCATTTATAAGATGCGGGTGCCACTGTTAAGGCCAGCATTTATTGCCCATCCCAAATTGTCCTTGAGAAGGGGACAGTGAATACAACTAGCAGTTCATTTGGACATTTTAGAAGCCAGTTAAGAGGGAACTACATTGCTGTGGGTTTAGAGTTACATACGGGAGAAAGTGAGGACTGCAGATGCTGGAGATCAGAGCAGAAAATGTGTTGCTGGAAAAGCACAGCAGGTCAGGCAGCATCCAAGGAGCAGGAGAATCGACGTTTCGGGCATGAGCCCTTCCTCATTCCTGAAGAAGGGCTCATGCCCGAAACGTCGATTCTCCTGCTCCGTGGATGCTGCCTGACCTGCTGCGCTTTTCCAGCAACACATTTTCAGCTCTAGAGTTACATACAACCACATAAGGAAGGCAGGTGACTTTTTAAAAAAATGATAATCCAGTTTTGTGGCTTCATGGGTTTTTTGTAAATCAACAATTTAAATTCCTCAGATACTATGGTTCAGGCTTTAGTTCAGTAACATCACCATGTTCGCTCTGAGTGAATGACGTGTGGTCTATCTTGAGGGTAGGCCTTTGGCACATTCTTTGCAGATACTTCATCCTGAATAGAGCCGGTTTCAGGGTAGTGTTGCTTGCCTTTGCACCTTCCCTCTGGGGTAACTCCTATCTCAGGTAGAATGGGAATTGAACCCATGTCTTTAGTGTTACTTCGATGTTTGAGGCATCGAAGCCAACTGTGCCTCATTCCACTTCTTCACCACTGCTTGGAGTTGGTAACGTAACTGTAAACTAGATTTCTGTCCATAAGTCACTGCGGATCCCCAGGTCATCATCAGCACCCTCCATCTACACACGGTGATGGACATATACAATATACAATGCAGTGGAGCGATCGTAACTAGTTTATTGTGCACAGCTTCCAGCTCAGCGAGCAAACCTACATCCAGAACCTCAACCTGAGCTACACATCTTCTCAAAACTTGCTAGTATTGTGCAACAGTTTTAGTCCTCTTATTTGTGGAAAGATAGAATCAGAGATAAACAGCATGGAAACAGAACCTTCGTTCCAACCCGTCCAGATATCCCAACCCAATATTGTCCCACCTGCCAGCACCCGGCCCATATCCCTCCAAACCCTTCCTATTCATATACCCATCCAAATGCCTCTTAAATGTTGCAATTGTACCAGCCTCCACCACTTCCTCCTGAAGTGGCATTGAAGGCAGTTCAGAAGAGGTTCACTAGATTGATCCCAGAAATGAGGGGCTTGTCATATTAAGAGAGATTGAACTGTTTAGGCCTATAGTCTCTGAAATTTAGAAGAACAAGAGATTAAATTGAGATATTCAAGGTGATAAAAGACGTGGATAAAATAGACGTGGAGCAGATGCTTCCTCTTGTGGGACATTCTGGACAAGAGGTCACAGTCTTTGGGTAAGGGGTAGCAAATTTAAAACAAGAGTCAAAATCTTTTGCCCCAAAAGATTGTGAATCTGTGGAATTCGCTGCTGCAAAGTGCGTTGGATGCTGGGACAGTGAATAAATTTAAGGAGGGGTTAGACAAATTTTTTAATTGGTAATGGGTTGAAGGATTACAGGGAGAAGATAGGCCATGAGCGAATGGTGAAGCAGTCTGGATGGGGCAAGGGGCTTAGTTCTGCTCCTAGATCTTATGATATGGTGTAAATCAAATTTCTGGTTGCAGCTTCACCAGTTTGGCCACCAACATAACTCTTACAGTCAGGTTCCATCACAGATGCAGTGGTCATCAGGAGTCATACTGGAGCTTTAGTTTCAGAGTTGGCACGCACACAGGCAGTATCACCATTTTCCTCTGTTGTCAACGAAAGCCTTTCAAACATGAAGGTCAACATTTAAAATCTTCATGTCAGTTTGCAATTAACCTTGAACTCATTCCCAGCTATCTAACCCTTTTTAAGTAGACAGTGGCTCAGTGGTTAGCATGCTGCCTCTCAGCACCAGGGACTGGAGTCCGATTCTGCTCTCAGGTGACTGGCTATGTAGAGTCTGCAAGTTCTCCCTGTGCCTGCATAGGCTTCCTACCACAGTCCAAAATGTGCAGGTTGGGTGGATTGGCTGTGCTAAAGTGCCTATAGTATTCAGGGGCAGTGGATTAGCCTCGAGAAATGCTGGGTTACAGGGACAGGGGCAGGATACTGCTGTTCAGAGGGGGTCAGTGTGGACTTGATGGGTTGAATGGCCTACTCCACACTGTAGGGATTCTATGATTCTAAACCACCCAAAGACCTTCCTTGTCGGTCCATAGTCTGTGTCTTGCTCTACACCCTAAAGCTGAGAAACTTATGCTGATTTCATATTTGTTTATGGTACATTTATTTTACATTACAGTGAACAATCAGCTTAACCAGTGTGACAAGAGGTTCTGAGGAAAGCAGATAATATTTACTATAATCTCCTAAACCAGTCCCCGGTTCGGGTTATGACGAGGGAGTGGGAGTTGCTATCATTTCCTATTCCTCTTAAATCAAGCCAAACTCCCTGTGGACTTTAACCTCTCTCGAAACTGTACAACAAATAAACTGTTAAAGGATCGATTCAACCTCTCTGGATTTCTATCCCACTCTGTAGCATGTTCAGGAAAGAGTGACAATAAAAAACTATAAGATAGAAAAGTGAAACACTGTTCTTATTTCAGATTTCCAACATCTGCAAAGTGCTTGAGAAACTCAGTTCTGATTTTAAGGACGATAATTCATACTTATAAAGCATCATTAACATAGCCAAACATCCCAAGGCGTGACACAGGAGTGTTATCAAAATAAACTTGGCACAAAACATGCAAAGTTGTATTAAATGAGGCTGGAGAAACAGGTAGCTTTTAAGGAGTGGTTAATTGGAACAGAGGGAAGTGGAGACGTTTGGGGAGTGACGAACAGTGCTTAGAGCACAGATATCTAAAGTCACAGCAGATAACTGTGGTTAAAAGGAAACTTTGATATGTGAGGAAGGATTCTGAGGACTGAGGGCAAGAATGCAAAGGGTGGAGAGCAGGAGTTGGTGAGTTTTTTTTATTTGGTTTGACTTATTATTGTCACACGCACGTATGTACAGTGGAAAGTTCTGTTTTACGTGCAGTATAGGCAGCTCATACCATATAAAGTGCATTAGGGTAATAGAACAGAGCGAGGAATAGATGTTATGGCTGCAGAGAAGTTGCACAAAGAGTTCGATCAACATCTAAATTTAAAATTTGAGAAGCCCATTTGGAAGACTAATAACAGCAAGAGAGAAACTGTTCTTGAATTTGTGTTTAAGCTTTTGTATCTTCTGCCTGATGGAAGAGATAAAACCAGGGTGGGAGGGTTCTTTGATGACATTGGCTGCCTTCCAGAGGTGGTGAGAAGTGTAGATAGAATCAACAGATGGAAGGCTGGCTTGTGTGATGGACTGGGCTGTGTCACGACTCTCTGCTGTTTCTTATTTAAACACAAGGACATATGCCAGTCCTACCTGCCATCTCAGGAATCAGCATGGGACATGTTTCTCAAGATGGCGGCAGCAGGTTGGGTAGCAAGTGTTCAGTGTGTGGTTGAAAGGCTACATGCTCTAATTTGTCTTCTACTCTGGAATAAACCAACTAGTTTCTTTCCATATGTTCTAATCAACCTATTGTTTGTCGCCCCACAGTATGGGAATTAAACCCATGTCTCTTGGCTCAGTGCTAGGGACACTAAAACTACACTAGAATCCTCCAGGTTCTAGCTTCTGAATCAAATCCTTTAATCATCTTCAGCCCCTCAAACTACATTTTGCTTTTTAAAATAATTGAAAGATCACAAAGCTAGTCTGCATTGCACTTAAAGTAGAGCATAACAGTGGCCTGTGAACAATTGTGGGAAAGGTACTGGGGCAGGAAACAGAAACGTGAGGAAAGGCTATGGCAGCAGTGAAGGAAATGGCCTAACCTTTGGTTTCATTGCACAAGCGATGAACACATGACCTCAGAACATGGTTCTGGATTACTATTCCAGTGACAGTAGCCTACAAGAAGCGGCTGTGGCGTAGTGCCATCCAGCTCTTTGGCCTTGTTCAGCCAGTCAGGCCATGGCTTTGTGTGTCATAACTCAATCTTCCCAACAAAGCCACAACTTTCATTCTCTCATACGCCACCTTAACCCAAAAATATATCAATTTTGGTTCCTAGTTTTCCAGTGTGTGTGTGTGTGGAGTCCCAGATTTTTAGCACATGCTGAGTGTAGGAGGGCTTCTTCACATCACTCCCAAAAGACCTGGATCTAATTTTAAAGCTATCACCCTTTGCTCTGGGCTCCTATCACCAGAAGAATGACTTTCAACCTAGCTAACTTCCATTTAAACCCACGGGTCATCTCCAACGTCTTGTCTGTGCTAGCTACTGGATTTACTGTATGGCTTCCTACTCCGCAGAGATCAATCTATGAGGACTTAAAAGATGTGTTTCACTTCTTAGTAATGGAACCACTTTCACAGGATGAAAAGATGACAAACACAACTGAATAAAGTGCAAAACAATATTGTGTTTTAAATTCTCCATATCTCTAGAAGGAACTATGATTAAAACAAAATTTAAACAACTACAACAGACTGAAATGATAAAAGAAAAATCCTATTCCTCTCAGGAATGTCACCAACTGCACTGAGAGTAAAAGTTAAATGCCAATACTAAACCCACTCTGGTAGCTACCAGATGCAGAGCGGTTCTAAGAGTGTTGAGAATTACTTGTGTTATTACATTAAAGATACACACTGCACAAGGTGAGGAAAATCCAACTTGCTCAGGAGCAAGGACTACACAATTGGTCTGCTGTGCAGCAAGGTCACCATAAAAGGGTCAAGTAACACAAAACTGGGTATACAGCCTTTAACCTAAGGCATGGGGAGAATTACTGAATCACTTTCAAACTAGCAAGACATAAAGAGCAATTCTCACCACTCTGGCTCAGCAAAAGCTCCTTTGTAGTCTCAATTTATCGCAGGCGAGACATTTATAATCTCAGGTTCAGATGGCTGTGCAAATTCACAACAGATTAATGTAAGCGATAATAGCTTATTGATAGCTTAAAAAACACAACTGTAACAGAAGAGACATGTATGAATTCAAAAATTAACATGTTAAACTTTGGAGAGGTGATTTCCAACAATACCCAGTCTTTCATTTTCCAAGGTTAGACCAATTTAACATATGCTTAACAATCCACAATAAAGCTCAAATGGTGCCAATTTATGGGAAGCACATGTTTAACATATAGCTTTTCCTCGCTGCTCTTTTATTTCAAGTGTGTTAACAGCTGAGGAGAAAGTAACTCAGGATAAACATGGCAAGCACAGTTACAAGAAGAACACCCATCAGAAATATGCCTTCATTCCATAATTTGTACAGCAAATCTAGTTAAATATGTAAACAGAGAAAGGACAGGTTAATGTTTAGGCTACTTAACCAGGAGGTTTCTGACCAAGCTAAATGCATTCCTGCTTTTCATTGCAGATCTCAAGTTCCTTTCACTGCTTCACACACTTAACAGCATGGTTTACACTTTAAAATTGCAGGGTGGAGTTGGAGGAATAAACCAAATCTCAAACATGAGGAAGAATAAAGGTATCACACAAAGACAACAAGCCACACAGGAAGAGGGAGTTAACTGGCACACTGCATTCTATGAACACACACATGTGACCCAATAGCTGGATTGGAGTACAACAATTACACACACAAATACTTAGGACATAGACGAAACTATGTAATAAACACAGAGCATCAGTGGATTAGATGGAGAGCACGAGAGAGAGAGAGAGAGAGAGAGAGAGAGGCCAAAGTCCCATTCAGATGCTCACTAACATCAAGTTAATCATTTCATTAATTTAATCAGTTTCAGAAAAGTTAAAGTTGAGACTATGGAATGAAATTACTTGCTAACTAACATGGGTAACCTATGATAAGCAAATGATGTTTAAAACTATGGTGATTCATATGCATCTTCATGTCTCTCTCCGTGAAATACTAGCCGTGTTGCATGGGCACGTGATGGTCATTTCACGTTGATATCAAACAAATGGGATAAGGCTGCTGGGATGCAGACAGCATGTTTAAATAAATAATTTACTTGATAAGTAAAACTACAACATCATTTTAAATTGGACAGGCTTTTCTGGTACAGTTTGATTCTAGTTTCACAAAGATAAAAGAAAATGTTAAATGGAAAATATAAAGTTAGCTTGCTCACTCTCTTCAATCTTGGGATCTTGCAGCTTATTCTAATGTTTTGATTCATGAACAGGTTCCCGCAAAAAAAAACCTTCTGTCGGAATATTGTTAAATAACTGAACATATATAGCACTTTCCAAATTTAGCAGCACTTCATGAAGTAAAAAGGTAAAGCTGCCATAGTTTTACCAGGCCATGGGCTGCTTTCCCATGAGCAAGACAGAGTGCGAGAGTGAGAAGGTAGTGGTTTAACCTGAGGATCACCATGACTCAGGCAAGAGGAGGAGGTAGAGAAGGCAAGATCCTTGTGGTAACCTCAGCCAGTGCAGGAATTCAACTCATGCGGCTGGTGTCACTCTGGATTACAAACCAACCCTCCAGCCAACTGAGCTAACCAATCCCCACTTCATGAAGAGAACGGGGCAATCTGACCCATTGTACCTGTGCCAACTCTCTAGTAGACTTCCCCAATTAATCCCATTCACTGCTTATTCTCCAGAGTCCTGAAATGGCTATTTTAGAATGACAGATCCAATTCCTTTTCACATGTTACTAAAAAAATCAGCTCCCTTCACCATTCCAGGCAGTGAATTTCAGACCATAACAACTCACTGGGTACAAATGGAGATGCAATAACTGTTGCTATCTGGGCAACAGCCACATTGAAATTAACGCTGCCTGAACAAAAAGAGCCATGTTAAAATGATCATGTGCTTTTTTTAAACAGGTCAATTCAGATTGTGACAAAACCCTGCTTAAATAAGCAGACGGAACATTTTATACCCAGAGGACAAAATCAACAGTGACAATCTGAACTGTCAGCCTAGATTGCGTGTTTAAGATTGTAGAATAGAACTGAAAGCTAGAACCCACCTCCAAAGTTGTGAGCGCTGCCAAATGAGCAAAGCTGATACAAAAGGTACAGAGGAGACCCAACAAGGGTCATCCATACAGATTAAGGGCCTCGCCAGAAAGTTCATTCCACACATCAAGTCTCTCCCTATGCAAAGAAAGAGGTAACATGCATCTGTGTCCAATACTTATGACTTAATGTCGCCTATTGACTAAGTTGAAAAATGTGGTGCTGGAAAAGCACAGCAGGTCAGGCAGCACTGAAAGAGCAGGACAGTTGACGTTTCAGACATAAGCCCTTCATCAGGAATGTTGCATCTGCACTTTCTCCCTGTTACTGATTGACTGTCTACATTGTTTTCTATACTTCTCAGAGGTGTCTTCTCAAAGACAAAAACCATCTAAGTAATCTAACATGCACCCACTAACCATTCAGCGAGATGTCACTACATAGCAAAAAACATCCCTTCAGAGAATGCAACAAATCCAAAACTGCTCAGCCCCTCCCCAACTCCACAGCACAGACTAACAAAGCAGGCCATATCTCAAATGCTGACCTACTTTTACATTCAGGTTCTATCAGGCTTGCTCTACCACTTGGCATTTTGTTTTCACTTTAAAAAAAATAGTGAAACCCAATTTCTAATCTTTAGAATATTGTGGGGTTGTTATTCTTCTTACAGCAGAGAATGCTGAGGGGTGATTTGGTGGACATGTTTAACATTGTAAAGGTATTAATGAAGAAAAACTAGTTCTAATGGCTGAAAGGTGCACAACCAGAGAGCACAAATTCAGGGCAATTGGTGACCAGATTCAACAGTAGCTTTCAAAATTAAACTGGATAAAAACCTCAGCATATTTTTCCCTCCCAAGTGTAAGAGCAGGACAGTGGGACAAACAGGATTACTTTTCACAGAAGTTGACAGGGATTTGACAGGCCAAATGGCCTCCTATATGATGATGCAGGTTAAAGGCAACATCCACTTTATGATAGCCCCATTCCCCTGAATTATCTCCTTGCCCCCTTTGTACTTGCTTAAATGCTATTCCTATTTAACTCCTTGGAGTTGGGCCGAAAGGTTATCAATCTGAAATACTAACTCTGGTTTCAATACTCTAGCTGTTTTTCAAAAAATTTTAGATTTCCAGCATTGCAGTAGTGTGTGTGACCACTGGCTGAATAAAGTTATCATCTGGTGAATATCACTGGTTTTATTGTATAATGCTGGGAAGGCATAATAGAAAAGTATGGAGCCATCTAATTACCTAATGTTAGTTTTACTAAGAATGCCAGCAAAGGAGTCCGTCCGATCTCCTCATCCTTCCTTAAATTATTTCAGTTTTTTTTTGATTCACCATGAATATTGTGGCTTCGAATTGTTACAGTTGAGAGGGGTGGAGAAGAGGAAGGAAGACACTAGTTATCTCATACCAGTCATGCACAAGTCCAGCACTCTGAGCAGGAACTGAAGCATTAACCACAACAAAGGATTTTCATTGAAGTGGTCTTGTGACTTCACAGTTCCACTTGCAGAAGTATGGTAAAAACCTTCTTGTGCTAAGCTGGTGATTGGATAGATGACTTCTTTACTTCCAGAAGGACTGACCATTTTGATGTGGTGCAGTCAGGAGGTCTTCGAAAGCTGACAGGGATTATTAAATGGGCCAAACAGCTTCGTTCCTTGCTGTATTATACCATTCTACAATGATGCAGATTAAAAATTACAGCCAGTCTCTCATCTCTTTCCTTCTATTATTTCCCTGCACTTGTCTGAAAAGATCGAAGGAAGCTGGCATCAAAATGAATGAGCAGAGGGATGGAATGGGAATCACAATTCCTTTAATGGGCAATGAGGCAGTGAGGAAATGACTTACTCTGTTTATTCCTGATCTGTTTTTGTTTCCTGTTTAGCTGTTAAAGATATGGGAAGGAGCAAATATGGGGATTCTAAGTAGTTCACTGAGGGTGGGTTCACCAACTTGGTGACTCGATAAAAGATACGCACAATAGTTTGGCCCTCAGTCGATACCAGGTACTCAGTTATTTCTGGGGAGGTGGAGGAGAAAAGTAAAGTGGACGAGAACTAGACCCAGTTTGCAATTCCTAAGTATCTAATTTTGGATGCTGGTGGATAAACACTGAAAAAGGTGGTAAGGACGAACCACCCTCCCCAATGGTTTCCAAAAAGGATAGCTGAGATAACAAAGCATCCACAGCCCAAGCTGCAATGTTAAAAAGATATTTTAAAGAACATTGCAAGCTGGGTTGGGAGTCTGGGGGACAAGGTGTTGCAGCACCATGAAAGGTTAAATAAAAGGTTACTACGTGCACTGCTGACATGACTTGTGATTGTCAAGGTAGTCCTCTCAGTTACAAGCATGAAAATGGCAGTACAACAGAACAGGAATCAGCCCTGGATCCCCTGACTGTGCAAGTACAAGGCCACCTCTGTATCTGCACTTTCTTGCCAACTCGGTAGCTCTGTGCAGCTCAGCTGGAATTAGCACATCATGAAAGAGCAAGCAGACTGAATGGTAACAGCAATGCATCGGCCTTGGAGCAGGAGGGCAGGAGTTCAGTACCTCAGGGATCCTGAGCAGTTAACAGGTTCTCTCAAATACAACCAGAACATCTGCCCAGCAAGAGGCAGTGAGTGGGGGATAGTCATTCAATAAACCTCTTGGGTATGATCAACGCGAGAAATTTACAATGACAGGATTGGGGTGGGTGGAGGTGTGGGTGTGCGCGTGTTGAAATGGTTAAGAGCATGCTATGCAATCCTGGATACCTGGCAATTTGCTGCCATCTGGTTACTGAGATATGGATTTAAATTTCCTTGGAGAAATATGATTGACAAGAGATTTCCTAACAGCGTGTTTTAATGAGAGCCGAAATCACCATTGCCTCAAATAATAAATAAATGGATGGTCAAGAAATCATTTACCAACAAGTACCCCGCCTCCTTTTTGCCACAGAAGGAGTAAAACTATCCAGGACATTCCAACCTCCTTCAACGTAAGAAAGAAGGTAGTTGTGGATTTGGTGGACAAAGATCAATACAAATGCAAGAATGTGAAAAAGCACAGGGAGAGGTACTCGAGCAAAATGAGCAGCTGATTGCCTTTGAAAAGAAAAAAAAACACGTGCAATTCTTTCTCCCTGCCCTTCAACGTCGAGCCAAGCACAAACGATTGAGGAGCAGAATGAACACGACGTCCTGTCCTGGTCCACTGCCGCAGTTGCTGAGGGTAGGGTTTTTGCTACATTGTACAGCAGTGTCCAAGGTCCGACAGCTGAGAAACCAGAGCACTTGCAGGTTAGACAGAGTCATTCACATCTGTGCTGCTGAAATCAAGCCAATTTAGACTCCTCGACGGCTTCTATCTGCAGTAATTGTTTGGTCTGGTTCAGGACCCAGGTAATATTTGGTCTCTCTTGTGGGTTAGTCACCATTGTAGAGGTTAGCAGATGCTGCAGGGCCTGTGAGTACCTACAATGTAAAAAGAGTAGAGGAAAATTCAGCCAAAACCAAAATTAGCACTCAGAAAAAGGCCTTCACAGAGCAGAAACAAGCCGTTCAGCCCTGCAGGTCAATGCCAATGTCAAAATCTCACACAAGCCTCTTGCCATTCCTTCCTCACCTAACACAATCACTATGCCCTCTAGTCCTTTGCCTTTCATGTACTTATCTAGCTTCGTCAGAGGGTTGGTCAGTTAGCTGATTGTTGACATCACTTTGCATTGCATAGCAGCCAATGTGGGTTCAAATCCCACATTGGTTGAGGTTACCATGAAGAATTCTCCATGCCAACCTTTCCCTCACCTGAGGCATGGTGACCCTCCGACTGAACCACCACTAGTTATTTCCTTCTAAAAGATAGATAATAGCTACTCTATGGTGACTTTATCTCTTACCTAGCTTCCTCTTAAATGCATCAATGTCTTTCACCTTTTCACCTACTCTGCGACAGAGAGTTCCACATTTTTCCAGGTATATAATTTTCTCCAGAATTCTTTCCTGGAGTAAAAAAAAAAGTGTTTCATATTTATGGCTCCCAGATGATGCACCCACTCTAGATTGGAGATATCCTCTCAGTATTTATTTTATCAAGGCCCTTCAGAATATGGTTATGCTCCACTTACATCATCTTCTAAACTTCAGAGAACATAGAACAAATTCTTTCAGAGGGACCAGTCTACAGTACCATCTTCAATGCAGTATAACCTTCCTTCAGCATGCACAGCAACACTGTACAGCAGTCTGTACAGTGCCTGACTAAAGACATGTACAATGGAAATGTTTTCTCCAACACTTCTCTCACCCCTTCCACGAGATAGCTTTACTTATGGATGGGGAGAACAACTGATGTTTCAAAGCACTTTCCAGGCAATGTTGTACAATGTTGCAACCTGACCTTGTTTTAAAGCAAGTGATTTAGTTGAGGGATAAATGCTTCTTTAGAATAATGAGTATGGAATCATTTACATCTACCCAAGGCTCTTAGTTGGGACATCACGTGTAAGACGTTGGTGAGGTCTCTTCTGGAGTAGAGTGTACAGTTATGGTCGCCTTGTTACATGAAAGATGCTACTAAAGTTCAGAAAATATTTACCAGGATGTTACTGCAAATGGAGGGCTTGAGATTTAGATGTGAGCATAAGAGGTACAGTTAGCAAGTTTGCAGATGACACCAAAATTGGAGGTGCAGTGGACAGCGAAGTGGGTTACCTCAGATTACAACAGGATCTTGACCAGATAGTGGGCTGAGAAGTGGCAGATGGAGTTTAATTCAGATAAATGGGAGGTGCTACATTTTGGGAAAGCAAATCGTATACGCTTAATGGTAAGGTCCTAGGGAGTGTTGCTGAACAAAGAGACCTTGGAGTGCAGGTTCACAGCTCCTCGAAAGTAGAGTCGCAGGTAGATAGAATAGTGAAGAAGGCGTTTGGTATGCTTTCCTTTATCGGTCAGAGTATTGAGTACAGGAGTTGGGAGGTCATGTTGCGGCTGTACAGGACATTGTTAGACCACTGTTGGAATATTGCATGTAATTCTGGTCTCCTTCCTATTGGAAAAATGTTGTGAAACTTAAAAGGGTTCAGAAAAGATTTACAAGGATGTTGCCATGGTTGATGGATTTGAGCTATAGGGAGAGGCTGAACAGGTTGGGACTGTTTTCTCTGGAGGTCGGAGGCTGAGGGGTGACCTTCTAGAGGTTTACAAAATTATGAGGGACGTGGATAGGGTAAATAGGCAAACTCTTTTCCCTGGGGTCGGGGAGTCCAGAACTAGAGGGCATAGGTTAAGGGGGAGAGTGGAAAGATATAAAAGAGACCAACGGGGCAACTTTTTCACACAGAGGATGGTACGTGTATGGAACGAGCTGCCAGAGGAAGTGGTGGAGGCTAGACAATAGGTACAGGAGTAGGCCATTATGCCCTTCGAGCCTGCACCACCATTCAATATGATCATGGCTGATCATTCTTAATCAGTATCTTGTTCCTGGATTCTGGATTAGTGGTGCTGGAAGAGCACAGCAGTTCAGGCAGCATCCAAGGAGCAGCGAAATTGACGTTTCGGGCAAAAGCCCTTCATCAGGAATAAAGGCAGTGAGCCTGAAGCGTGGAGAGATAAGCTAGAGGAGGGTAGGGGTGGGGATAACGTAGCATAGAGTACAATGGGTGAGTGGGGGAGGGGATGAAGGTGATAGGTCAGGGAGGAGACGGTGGAGTGGATAGGTGGAAAAGGAGATAGGCAGGTCAGACAAGTCCGGACAAGTCATGAGGACAGTGCTGAGCTGGAAGTTTGGAACTAGGGTGAGGTGGGGGAAGGGGGAATGAGGAAACTGTTGAAGTCCACATTGATGCCCAGGGGTTGAAGTGTTCTGAGGCGGAAGATGAGGCGTTCTTCCTCCAGGCGTCTGGTGGTGAGGGAGCAGCGGTGAAGGAGGCCCAGGACCTCCATGTCTTCGGCAGAATGGGAGGGGGAGTTGAAATGTTGGGCCATGGGGCGATGTGGTTGATTGGTGCGGGTGTCCTGGAGATGTTCCCTAAAGCACTCTGCTAGGAGGCGCCCAGTTTCCCCAATGTAGAGGAGACCGCATCAGGAGCAATGGATACAATAAATGATATTAGTGGATGTGCATGTAAAACTTTGATGGATGTGGAAGGTTCCTTTAGGGCCTTGGACAGAGGTGAGGGAGGAGGTGTGGGCGCAGGTTTTACAGTTCCTGCGGTGGCAAGGGAAAGTGCCAGGATGGTGGTTTGTAGGGGGTCGTGGACCTGACCAGGTAATCACGGAGGGAACGGTCTTTCAGGAAGGCAGAAAGGGGTGGGGAAGGAAATATATTCCTGATGATGGGGTCTGTTTGGAGGTGGCGGAAATGTCGGCGGATGATTTGGTTTATGCGAAGGTTGGTAGGGTGGAAGGTGAGAACCAGGGGCGTTCTGTCCTTGTTACGGTTGGAGGGGTGGGGTCTGAGGGCGGAGGTGCGGGATGTGGACGAGATGCGTCGGAGGGCATCTTTAACCACGTGGGAAGGGAAATTGCGGTCTCTAAAGAAGGAGGCCATCTGGTGTGTTCTGTGGTGGAACTGGTCCTCCTGGGAGCAGATACGGCGGAGACGGAGGAATTGGGAATACAGATGGCATTTTTGCAAGAGGTAGGGTGGGAAGAGGTGTAACCCAGGTAGCTGTGGGAGTCGGTGGGTTTGTAAAAAATGTCAGTGTCAAGTCGGTCGTCATTAATGGAGATGGAGAGGTCCAGGAAGGGGAGGGAGGTGTCAGAGATGGTCCAGGTAAATTTAAGGTCAGGGTGGAATGTGTTGGTGAAGTTGATGAATTGCTCAACCTCCTCACTGGAGCACGAGGTGGCGCCAATGCAGTCATCAATGTAGCAGAGGAAGAGGTGAGGAGTGGTGCCGGTGTAATTACGGAAGATCAACTGGTGTATGTAGCCAACAAAGAGACAGGCATAGCTGGGGCCCATACGTGTGCCCATGGCTACCCCTTTGGTCTGGAGGAAGTGGGAGGATTCAAGGTAGAAATTGTTAAGAGTGAGGACCAGTTCGGCCAAACGAATGAGTGTGTCGGCGAAAGGGTACTGTTGGGGACATCTGGAGAGGAAAAAAAGTGCTTGGAGGCTCTGGTCATGGCGGATGGAGGTGTAGAGGGATTGGATATCCATGGTGAAGATGAGGCGTTGGGGGCCGGGGAAACGGAAGTCTTGGAGGAGGTGGAGGGCGTGGGTGGTGTCTCGAACGTATGTGGGGAGTTCCTGGACTAGGGGGGGGAATAGGACAGTGTTGAGGTAGGTAGAGATGAGTTCAGTGGGGCAGGAGCATGCTGAGACAATGGGTCGGCCAGGGTGGTCAAGGCTTGTGGATCTTGGGAAGGAGGTAGAACCGGGCAGTGCGGGGTTCCCGGACTATGAGGTTGGAAGCTGTGGGTAGGAGATCTCCTGAGGTGATGAGGTTCTGTATGGTCTGGGAGATGATGGTTTGGTGATGGGGGTTGGGGTCATGGTCGAGGGGGCGGTAGGAAGAGGTGTCCTCAAGTTGGCATTTGGCTTCAGCGGTGTAGAGGTCAGTGCGCCAGACTACCACTGCGCCCCCTTTATCCGCTGGCTTGATGGTGAGGTTGGGAATGGAGCAGAGGGATTGGAGGGCTGCGTGTTGTGAGGGTGAGAGGTTGGAGTGGGAGAGGGGGGTAGACAGGTTGAGGCGGTTAATGTCCTGGCAGCGTTGGAAATGAAGAGGTCGAGGGCAGGTAATAGGCCAGCACGGGGTGTCCAGGTGGATGCGGTGTGTTGGAGGTGGGCGAAGGGGTCCTCGGAAGGTGGGCGGGAATCCTGATTGTGAAAGTAAGTACAAGAACACCCAGATCTCTCTGTACTGCCCCTTTACCTAAATTGATTCGATTTAGGTAGTACTCTGCCTTCCTGTTCTTGCCACCAAAGTGGATAACCATACATTTATCCACATTAAACGGCATCTGCCATGCATCTGCCCACTCACCTAACTTGTCCAGGTCACTCTGTAATCTCCTAACATCCTCATCACATTTCACCTTGCCACCCAGCTTAGTATCATCAGCAAATTTGCTAATGTTATTGCTAATACCATCTTCTACATCATTAACATATGTTGTAAAAAGCTGCGGTCCCAGTCCTGATCCCTGCGGTACCCCACTGGTCACTGCCTGCCATTCCGAAATGGAGCCGTTTATCACTACTCTTTCTTTTCCTATCAGCCAACCAACTTTCAATCCAAGTTAGTACTTTGCCCCCAATACTATGCGCCCTAATTTTGCTCACTAACCTCCTATGTCCGACTTTATCAAAAACCTTTTGAAAGTCCAGGTACACTACATCTACTGGATCTCCCTCGTCCATCTTCAGAGTTATATCCTCAAAAAATTCCAGAAGTTTAGATTAGATTAGATTAGATTACTTACAGTGTGGAAACAGGCCCTTCGGCCCAACAAGTCCACACCGCACCCGCCGAAGCGCAACCCACCCATACCCCTACATCTACCCCTTACCTAACACTACGGGCAATTTAGCATGGCCAATTCACCTAACCTGCACATCTTTGGAGTGTGGGAGGAAACCGGAGCACCCGGAGGAAACCCACGCAGACACGGGGAGAACGTGCAAACTCCACACAGTCAGTCGCCTGAGGTGGGAATTGAACCCGGGTCTCTGGCGCTGTGAGGCAGCAGTGCTAACCACTGTGCCACCGTGCCGCCCACAAAGCATGATTTCCCCTTCATGCTGATCCATGCTGATTCTGACCTATCCTGTTACTACTATCTAGATGTGTCGTAATTTCATCCTTTACAATAGACTCCAGCAGCCTTCCCACCACTGACTTCAGACTAACTGCTCTATAATTTCCTGTTTTCTCTCTCCCACCTTTCTTAAAAAGTGGTACAACATTAGCCACCCTCCAATCCACAGGAACTGATCCCGAATCTATCGAACTCTGGAAAATAATCACCAACGCATCCACGATTTCCCGAGCCATTTCCTTCAGTACCCTGGGATGTAGACCATTAGGCCCCGGGGTCTTATCAACCTTCAGACCTAACAGTCTCTCTAAGACCAATTCCTGGCAATTATAAATTCCCTTAAGTTCAGGTCCTTCAGCCACTGTTACCTCAGGGAGATTGCTGGTGTCTTCCCCAGTGAACACAGATCTGAAGTACCAATTCAATTCTTCTACCATTTCTTTGTTCCCCATAATATGTTCCCCTGTTTCTGTCTTCAAGGGCCCAATTTTAGTCTTAACCATTTTTTTGCCTTTCACATACCTAAAAAAAACTTTTACTATCCTCCTTTATATTATTGGCCAGTTTATCTTCATACCTCATTTTTTCTCTGCATGTTTCCTTCTTAGTAATCCTCTGTTGTTCTTTAAAAGCTTCCCAGTCCTCCGTTTTCCCACTTATCTTTGCTATATTATACTTTTTCTCTTTTAACTTTATATGTTTCTTAACTTCCCTTGTCAGCCACAGCCACCCATGCCTCCTCCTAGGATCTTTCTTCCTTTTTGGAATGAACTGATCCTGCAACTACTGCATTATATACAGAAATATCCGCCATTGTTCCTCTACTGTCATCCCTGCTAGGATATTGCACCATTGAACTTTGGCCAGCTCCTCCCTCATAGCTCCATAGTTCTCTTTATTAAACAGAAATATTGTCACCGCCGATTGTACCCGCTCCCTCTCAAATTGCAGATTGAAGCTTATTGTATTATGGTCACTACTTCCCAATGGCTCCTTTACTTCGAGGTCCCTGACCAATTCTGGTTCGTTACACAATACCAGATCCAGAATTGCCTTCTCCCTGGTCGGCTCAAGCACCAGCTGCTCTAAGAATCCATTTCTGAGGCACTCCACAAAGTCTCTTTCTTGATGTCCAATACCATCCTGATTCTCCCAGTCTACCTGCATGTTGAAATCCCCCATAACAACTGTAGTAACATCTTTGCGACAGGCCAATTTCAGCTCCTCATTTAACTTACATCCGACATCCAGACTACTGTTTGGGGGCCTGTAGATAACTCCCAAGGGGGTCTTTTTACCGTCAGTATTTCTCAGCTCTATCCACACTGACTCTACATCCCCTGATTCTAGGTCCCCCCACGCAAGGGACTGAATATCAGCCCCTCTGCCCGTCAGTCTGTCCATACGATAGCACGTGTAGCCTTGAATATTCATTTTCCAGGCCCTGTCCACTTGAAGCCACATCTCAGTTATCCCCACAATATCGTATCTGCCAATTTCCAAAAGAGCCTCAAGCTCATCCATCTTATTTCTAATGCTTCGTGCATTCATGTATAGTATTTTTAATTTGTTACTGCCCTCACCCTTCCCATCAACTCCTATTTCACTCAACCTTACAGCATGATCCCTTTCCAAGTTTTCTGCCTCATTGATACAGTTGTCTTTCTTGACTTCCCTTGTTCTAACTTTCCCTCCAATTTCCTTCTTAAACATCCAGTTTGTCCCCTCCCCCCCCCGCTAGTACAATTGCAACATTTAAGAGGCATTTGGATGGGTATATGAATAGGAAGGGTTTGGAGGGATTTGGGCCGGGTACTAGCAAGTGGGACTAAATTGGGTTGGGATATCTGGTAGGCATGGATAGGTTGGACCGAAGGATCTGTTTTCATGCTGTACATCTCTATGACTGGGAATTTTTTTCAGTGGAGCACAGGAGATTGAGGGGTCACCTTATTGAGGTTTATAAAATCACCAGGGGCATTGATAACAGGATTGAGAAGGATCTTTTCCCTAGGGTGGGGAAGGAGTCCAAAACTAGGGGGCATATTTTTAAGGTGAGAGGAGAAAAATTTAAAAAAGGACAAGAGACAATTTGTTTTTTTAAAAACACACAGGGTCGGTTGTGCATGCAACGAACTGCCAGAGAAAATGGTGAATGTAGGTACAGTTACAACTTTTAAAATACATTTGAATAACTTCATAAATAGAAAAGGTTTGGAGGGATATGTGCCAAGTGCAGGCAGGTGGGTCTAGTTTAGTTTGGGAACATGGTTGGCATGGACTGGTGAGACCAAAGGGTCTGATTCCATGCAACCACTCTAATCTAGACTCTGATTCCATGCTGTAGGATTTTGTAACTAACTCTGCCTCCTCCCACATTGCTCCCAGTCTAGATATTGTGCTCAAGTCTCTGGAATTGGACTCTGGTCAAATACCTGCTAATTTAGAAGAGCTCGATTGAGGGAATTTCAGACAGATACTGTAACTGTGCAGGCCAGATCTTGCCTTCCTATTTGCTTGACATCCTGACATCTCTCTCTTGACAAGTTGTCAGATCCACAGTCATATTTCTATGCAAGTCCAAATGATCATACTGGAAATGGCAGCAGCAAAATTCAGTCACAGGCTTTGATAACAGGCACAGGAGCATTATGCCTTGGTTCCACATCATGGGAGACAGTTGGAACTGTGCTGCTCCAATCTTCAGCTCGGTCCTATGGCAAAGGGCAATCCTTAACTTACGCAGATTTTCAGTAACAGTTTTGCAAGTACCGTGTCCATCTCATGAACGTTAGGAGAAGTATGTGAATAAGACTAAAAGAGGGAGAACTCAAGACTGTTAAATCTTTGGCCTTTCAAACTGTACTTTCAAAATCTTCATAAGCGTAATAACTTCTGTTATATTTTCTCCCACTAAAGCAAACTCTTACAAAAACCAAACAGCAACTTTCCAAATGGTCCTTACCTGCAGCCTTCTGGAATGGTTATTTCATTCTGTACAGCCAAGGCAACAGAGTCCCCCCTGTGAAAGATGCCATCATACGGTCCTTCTAGGAACATCATAGCATACAACACGCAGCCTAGGGACTGAAGATGAAATCAGTCACTGCAAGAGACCAGGAACTAAAAGCAACTTATGTATATCATGGCACAGTCACACAATTCATCGACATTAAAAAAAACCCACAGGAAATAGCAACAAGTGAGTTGGAGACCGAATCCAGTCTCTTGGAACCAATGAATGATTCAACACAACAGGCCATTTGGCAAATCAAGCCTTTCAAAGAGTAATCCAGTTAGTCCCATTCCCCATACTCTTCCCCATAACCCTGCAAATTTTACTCCCCCAGCATTTATTCTCTCCTTTTTCAAGGCAGTATTATTTCAAACCAGACTGTCAAACTTATGTTACAATTTGGCTCGGGACCAATAATTCTTATTAGTAAGGGTAGATAAAGTGTGAGGTTCAGGGACTAAGAACAAGCCGCAAGATTCCACAGTTTTGTGCAAACAACCATAAACTTTACCACACCAAGTAGTACCACCATGAATCCATTGTCTATTGTCAGAAAAACCCACCTGGTTCATTGATTTCCTTTAGGAATGGAAACTGCCATCCTCATCTGGTCTGGCCTCTCCGTGACTTCACAGCCACAGCAATGTGGTTGACTCTTAACTGCCCTCTGGGCAATTAGGCATGGGGAAATAAATACTGGCCTAGCTACCGACTCCCTCGCCCCTCGAATGAATAAAAGACAGCGTCCTACCTACCCAAATGTCTGTGCGTTCGTCTATGATACAGTGACTTGCCACGTTGAAGAGTTCAGGAGCTCGGTATGATATGGTGCAACGCTGGGCTGCCCAGTCCTGGAAAATAGCAACTAAATATCAACATAGCAGTGAGTAACATGGAATATCCAGTACAGAAATAGGCCAACTGGTTCAAGACAGTGTACCGCAGCTCCCACCTTTCTTCATCACATTTCTATCCCTTCTTCCCCTTGTGTTTATCTAGTTTCCCAGCAAATGCACCTATGATAGACACCCTGACCATCTATGTCAGAGAATTCCACAATTTCATAATTCTCTGGTGAAAGATGTCTCTCCTCAATTCCCTTCTGGATATATTCGTGACTTCCTACTTTTGGTCACTAGTTCTGGTTTCTCACATAATGGGAAGGATCTTCTCCGATGTTGCGCTTCACAATCTATCAGGCTAACCCCTCAATTTTCACTTTTCTAGTGATATGAATCCAGTCCAGTCTTTCCGTAGGTCTAGTATCATCCTTGATCTTTTTTGCACCTAATCCATTGCCTCTATGCCTCTTCACTGCACAGAAATCAGACCTGTACACTGGGTAGAACACACTTACGAGTATAAAATTTTGTCCAAGCTTAACATTAACTTCTGCTTTCCAATTCTAATTTGCTAGAAATGCTATATCAGAATAAACTCTGATCTCTCTTTTCTTCCCAACAGTTGCTTTGTTTGTTGTTTATGGTCTTTAGAATTAGAATCCCTACAGTGTGGGAACAGGTCATTTGGCCCAACACGTCCACTCTGACCTTCCGAAGAGTATCCCACCCACAGCCATTCCCCAACTCCTATTACTTTTCATTTATCCTGACTAACGCATCTAGCCTACACATGCCTGAACACTGTGGGTAATTTAGCATGGCCAATTCACCCTAACCTGAACGTCTTTGGATTGTGGGAGGAAACTGGAGCACCCGGAGGAAACCCACGTAGACATGGGGAGAATGTGCAAACTCCACACTTTGGTCGCCCAAGGCTGGAATTGAACCCAGATCCCTGGCGCTGAGAGGCACCAGTGCTAACCACTGAGCCGCCTGTGTTATTATTTTGTGTGACTGACGTATCTATAAGCCTAGATCGCTAACTCTAACATCAAATTTAGACTCTCACTTTTGAAGCAGTACAGTCAGGTCTGCTATAATGCACGTTTCTTCAGTGTGAATTGGCGATAACATCATTGAAGAATCTAGCCCACTATTAGTAGAATGCGAACTTTCCTTACCCGTATTGGCTAAAACGCAATTCCAATCCTATTGCTTTAGGTGGTGCTGCTATTACATGATTTCCTTATAATGCTGGATTGCACAGGAATGAAACTATCACGTTATATTAGAACAGACAGTATATGGTCTCCCTTTTTTCCCTAACAAAGTGCACCATCTTACCCTTAACCATGTTGACACTAATTTACATCAATTCTGCAGTTTATTAATGTTGTGTCTCACATTTTGCCCTCTAATTTAATACGCAGGTACACTTTTAGGAGAGAAAATGGCTGTTGTGTTAGGGGCAATGCTTTACATCAGTGATCCTATGAAATCTGCAAAGGTTCGGTGAATTTGGTTCAGGGTAGCAGAGTTCCCTTGCCTTAAATCCTGGCAGCTTCCATTCAATCATTCACCTATTGTTAGCTCAGTTGGCTGGATGGCTGGTCTGCGATGCAGTGACACCAACAATTCTGTAAAGGCTGAGCTCACTGTGTATAGCCCACCATCTCATTCTCACCCCTCATCTGAGACGTGGTGACCTTTAGGTTAAATTCACCACCTGTTATCTCTCTCCCTTTCTAATGAGTGTGTTATGGTCCTCTGGGATTATGGTGGATTTTCACTTCATGTCCATTGAAAGTGAATGAAATTATTTTTACATATTCGGATACGACAAGACCGCTGGGACTCATGTGAGAGTGCCTCAAAACGGTCACAGACTCGGCTTTGGACACACTAGGATTCCAACAATGGAAAAGAGGGGTCAGCAATGCCTCACAAATATGGGGACATGAATCCTCATTCAACATTCTCAGCTACAATGCTTCAAACCTATTATTAGATAAAATACAAATAATTACAACAAAATTACAATAAAATATAACACATGAATTCTCTTCACTCCAGTCAGCTTTACCTGGATTGTCATAGCTTCCCGTGACCCTTTCACTTCAATTCTTGCCTTGTTCATTGATCCCAGATCCATCAGCAGAGGTTGCCCATTGTCATCTAAGAGAACATTGGTGGGCTTCAAGTCCCTGAGAAAAAGTAAATAGTTAATGATATTAAATATCTGCATTCCTATAGCGCAGATGTGTCCCACAGCTGCTCCCCAGCCAGGACATGGAGTACAACTCAGGAAAGTGTGGGATCATGCACTTTGGTAGGAAGAATAGAGGCATGGAATATTTTCTAAATGGGAAGTAAATTCAGGAGTCTGAAGTGCAAAGAGACTTGGGAGTTCTAGTCCAGGATTCGCTCAAGGTAAACTTGCAGGCTGAGTCAGTAGTTAGGAAGGCAAATGCAACGATGGCATTTATTTTGAGGACTTGAATATAAAAGCAGAGATGTACGTCTGAAGCTCCATGAGGCTCTGGTCAGACCACATTTGGAGTATCGTGCGCAGTTTTGGGCCCCATATCTCAGGAAGAATGTACTGGCCCTGGACAGCATTCAGAGGAGGTTCACGAGAATGGTCTCAGGAATGAAAAGCTTAACATTTGAGGACTCTGGTTTTATACTCGATGGAGTTTAGAAGGATGGGGGGGGCATCTAATTGAAACTTTCAGAATACTGAATGACCTGGACATAGTAGATGTTGGAAAGATGTTTCCATTGATGGGAAAGACTAGGACCCGAGGGCACAGCCTAAGAATAAAGGGAAGACCTTTTAGAAGGGAGATAAGGAGAAACCTCTTCAGCCAGAGAGTGGGGAATCTAGGGAATTCATTGTCACAGAAGGCTGTGGGGGGGCCAGGTTATTGAGTAAATTTAAGACTGAGATAGATAGGTTCTTGAGAATCAAGGGGATCAAGGGTTACTGGGAGAAAGTTGGAGAATGGGGATGAGAATCTTATCAGCTATGATTGAATGGTGGAGCAGACTTGATGGGCTGAATGGCCTAATTTCTGCTCCAATATCTCATGGCCTTATGCGGCTTGCCAAGGGTGACCTATCCTGCTGGCAACCAGGCTTCCAGCTCCAAGTGGAAGAGGAAGATTCTCTGACGAGATGCTTGTCCAACCAGAGGCCGGTTATTCCCATATTTTGTGCAGAGAGGCTCCCTAATGAACTTACCAGCAGCAAACGAAGGAGAGAAGCAGGCTCTAATTGGAAAAGCTATTAGCTATGCATATGTAGGTCACCTCATCTGGCCCGATTCCAGTGCATCACAAATGCTGACAGCGATAGCGGCAAGACTGTGATCGACAGTCAGAGGGAAAAAGGAGCTGTGCATTGCTTAGCCCTTGTCCCCATCTGCTTCCCTACTGGCCAGAATTTGGTGTTTTGTCATTCCCTCACCACATCTAATCCTTAACCGAAAAGGCACAAAAACAAAGCTTTTATTTATTAACACAGCTACTTGACACTTTTAATGTCTTTTTAAAAAAATAATTACTCATTTAGATAAATTAACGATTTATTGTGATGTGGAGGTGCCAGTGTTGCACTCGGGTGGACATGGTCAGAAGTCACATGACACCAGGTTAATAGTCCAAAAGGTTTATTTGAAATCACAAGCTTTTAGAGCACTGCTCCTTTGTCAGGTGAAGTGGTTCATCACCTGGCGTAGTGTGACTTCTGACTTTAACAATTTATCACTTTAGAATGGTTTTATTTCTGAAACCATAATTACTTTTGTCTCAAATCTTCTCTTTTTGGAATCTGCTCACTTTCCCCAAAGAGAGACAAAGATGGATATGTGGCCCTCATACAAAAGGGTTGGACAACCCTGCTATAGAGCACAGGACACCCCAAAACACTTTGCAAACAATCAAGTACTTTTAATATTTAGTCACAGTAACATTGGAATAATGTAGTCAGAGTCAGACAGCACAGAAACAGAGCTTTCGGTCCAACCAGTCCATGCTGGCCATAATCTAAACTAGTCCCACTTGCCTTTGCCTAGCCCATATCTCTCCAAACCCTTCGGATTCCCACTTCTGAACACCTCTATAAAGTAATTTTCCAAATACCTTTATATATACACAAACCACACTGTGAAAAAAATTTGCCCCTCAAGTCTTTCTCCTCTCACCTTAAAGATATGCCCCCACCCTTGAAATCTCCCATCCTAGAGAAAAGATACCTGCCATTCACCTTATCTATGCCCCTCATGATTTTATAAACTTCTATAACCTCAACCTCCTACGCTCCAGTAGGATGCCATTGGCTGTGAAATGGCTGGCTTGCACCCAATGCACAAAGGCCACCAAGACAAAGAGGAGATTTACCTGTGGGCATAACCCTTCTCATGGATGGCTTTCAGTCCCCCGCAGATTCCATGGAAAACCTTCAATATGCATTCTTCAGGCATAGAACAATTGGTATCCCTGAGCTTCTCTAGCTCTGTCCACAACGAGCCGTTCTGTGAAGGGAAAATCAAAAACAATGTTACTCTTGTTTTTTAAATAATTCTACTTAATTCAGTGTGTAATCCAGAATGACTCTCTATTGCATTGCTGTTTTGTCAACACTGCTCAGTGGATAGCACACCCTCACCAACGCTGTACTGAGGGAATGCTACACCATTAAGAGATGCCTTCTTCAGATCAGAAGTTAAACCAAGATCCTATCTGGCCTCTAAAGGCCACATAAAAGATCCCATGTTACCATTCTGAAGAGCTGGGAGGTTTGTCAATATTTGTTCTCTAATCAACATCACAGAAGGAGGAATGTCACATTGCCGGTTTTTGAATCTTGATCACTTTCCACAACGATTACACTTCCCAAATACTTAATTGGTTGTCAGCACTTTGGGATGTGTGATGCATTTATATAACACATTTCATGATGAGTTATTTCTTTAGCCAGAGGGAGCTGTATTTCGGATGAGATATTAAATTACTGCCATCTGCCTATCTGTTCTGAAGAAAGGTCACTGGATCTGAAACATTAACTCTGCTTTCTATCCGCAGATATTGCCACTCCTGTGAATTTTTCTAGCAATTTCTGTTTTTGGGCCTGTCTGTCTATTCAGATAGTTATAGAAAATCCAATGGCATTACCGAAACCAGAGTACGATGCTCCCCCAGGAGTCTTTTAAGCCCTAACTAATCAGATGCTCATTAATTTTATTTTCTGCTTCTGGAATGTGTATGTGCAATTGATTACTGTGTGTCCACATACAAAGGCAAATCATTTTGGGATGAACCCGTGGACAGATCAGGCAAAGTAAAAATTACATATTACATAGAATTTACAAGATAAAGCTGCACATGCAGCATGTGCTGATGTCCACACTTGAAAACCTGTCTTCTTCCATTCTAACTTGTCAGTCTTGCAGCATATCTTACCAATCCTTTCTGTCTCATGTAGTAGTTTCCTTAATTATCATGCCAAGATCCCAAGTTATTTTCCCTCTAAACATCTCTCTTCTTTTACACTGAGAAAAGTTTAACTTTCTGATTAAGCTTTCAAATTACATCCTTAACTGTCTGTTCTCCCTTTATGCCACTGCATGTCAAATTGTACTTAATTATGAAAACGTGCATTCCCAATGCAGTGCCATTGAAGGTGACTGCTGGGTGCTCTGCATCTAAATCAGAATGTAGACACTCCACAGAAAGTCTGATCAGTAATTCAGAAAAGGATCATATGCAGAATCTTTTAACATATCGGTGGCAAATTACTCACTGAGTGAGCTCGTGCTTACACTGAAAATTGGTCATTTAATTTGTATAATTCCTTGTCACTATCCGCCATCCCCTCACCCCGTCAGTTGGGCCCCTGGCTAGCAATTACATTATGAAACACTAATTCTGCACAACCAGTTCTCCACTTAATGATGCATCAGCCTTCAGCACAAGTGTTTTATAACATGTGTTGTTATGATGTTGAAAGGCCATCTACACTTTTTATTGGTTTTAAACCAAAGCTATCTGCTTCTTTTTAAGTGTTTATTTTCAATCATTTATTTATTGTAAGTCCTGTTTATCTCTGCTTTGCTAATTTTAAAAGCATTCTATTGCAATATTGTACTGTAGCAGGTGGCAATGCGCAATAACTGCACAGCCCCACCAAGTGTTTGAAGTCAGTCACTTCAAAATTGATTGGAAGGGGAATATTCAAGAGAGAAACATGAAACTTGAAACAAAACTAAAATAAAAGCCTGCATATTTCTCAAGAAGAGACTCAGTTGATACCCACCTGAGATGTTAATCCATCTTTTCCCAGCTCCTAACTGAGGTGCTGCATAACTGCGTTGCTAAGATTGAGTTCACTATCATGGGCAGCAGGTGAACATGCCTTCTAAACATCACAGCAAGTCCATAAAAATAAAATAGCTTTAGGCAAAAATTTAAACCAAGATTATCCCTGGACGTGCTTCCTTATTTAATGGCCCCTTCATATTCAAAACGGGGCAGAATAATTGCAAGAACAGATGCCTTGTTAGGAGTGAAAAATATAAAAGGAAAGCTTGATTAGAGAGTGCAGAAATAGAATCAAAAGGAAGTTGGACAGGAATATGAAGGGAACTAACGTGCAGGACGTTAGAGACTGAGAGGGGGAGTAGAACTGACCTAATTCTTCTCCGAGGAGCCAGCATGGAACGATGGGCTGAATGACCCCTTTCTGTGATTATTAAGTACTGACGAAGTGTAGTAACTAGAAGCAAGATGACACCTACTTTCACACAGAACTAGAAAACAATGATCAGAATCTTTGTTATGTTCTCTCTTAGAGACCTGGCATGAATTCATCCAAGTGTGGTGATTTATCTACAGCCAAACATTTCAACATTTCCTACCTCATAATGTATGTTCCATCCAATATTTCAGAGCTCACCTCCTTAACTAGCAGCTCCTTCATTCTTTTGTTTTTTTGAAAACAGATGTGAAGCATTCAATATGAGCAATGACCATGTGACATGCCTCCACATGTCAGTAGCCTTTTGGTCTCTAATTGGTCCTATTCTTACTGTTAGTTACTATACCATTACATCGTCATGATGAATCTTTGCAAAAAATAAGATATATGAGCAGAATTAGGTATTCAGCTCATCAAGACTGCTCCACCATTCAGTCATGGCTGGTATGTTGCTCAATTTAATTCTTTTGCCTTCTTTGTCCCGTAACCCTTGACCTTTTATTTATTGCCAATTTTATTTTCCAATATTCTTTCATGCCCTCTGCCTGCTTTCCTAATTTCACCCTGTCTTAATTATACTTCTCCAGGCCTCTTGCAGCATTAACCTCCAAGCATCTGATATAAAGTTTAATTTTTTGCTATATCCTATTATGTATGTTCTCCTACACCCAGCAGCAGGTGGAGGTGCAGGCCAGGTGTGCCTAGGTATGAGAGTCCCTTCCTCTTTATGGGAACACATTTCTCCTGAACTCTCTCTCGATCTCATCAACTTCAAGTATATGTTTCCAGTCCACTTTTTCAAAATCACATCTCAGTTTGGTCAAATTAGCTTTCATCACCCCCACCTTCCAAATTTACAACTTCCCCCCGACTGATGATTTTTTGTTTTGGCCTTTATTAGAATGTAAACGGATTGTGTTCAAAACCACTACAATACTCATCTAGTGATACATCTTTCATATTCATTTCCTAAAATATCCAAAACTGCCTGTTTTTGTTATTGGGGTTGCTATTTGCCAAATAATGTTGGATGAGGGACACATATTGATCAAGATACCAAGAGTACTGCCTTACTGTGCTTCATGATGTTGTATGAGATCTTTACACCTGCTTGAAAAGGTAGATAGCAGCAATTTTAGAATCAGAGAAATGGTACATTACTGAAATGTCAGTGAGGATGTACGCAGATCATCAAATAACATAGAACAGTACAGTAACAGGCCCTACAGCCCATCATGTCTGCACCAATCACGATGCCATTCTAAACGAATCCCATCTGCCCTTAAATAGCCCATATCCCTCTATCACCTACTTATTCACATAGCTGTCTAAAGGCTTCTTAAAATGTTCGTATTGTGTCTACTTCGACCAGCTCCACTGGCAGCGTGCTCCAGGAACCACCACCCTCTGTGCAAAAAACCTGCCTGACATATCACCTTTAAACTTTCCCTCTTTTACCTTAAAACTAATATTTGTCATTTCCACTCTGGCAAAAAGACACTGACTATCCACCCTACCCATGCCTCTAATAATTTTACACACTTCCACGTAGGCTGCTCAAAGTAGGCTACTCAACACCCAATGCTCTTATAAAAGCAATCCAAGTTTGTCCAATCTCTCCTTATAGCTAATACACTCCATTCTAGGCACATACTGGTTAATACAACCTAAATCAGAGGCAAGAGATGTCAGCTAAGCAGGGTTTGGTATAAATAGGTTAAAGGTTCAATATGATGGAAACTCACGTTTGTAGGGATAAAAGTAGGCTGCAGAATTAAAATCTATGTATTGCAAAAACAGGCTGGACTTGTTTTCACTGGCGCATAGGAGGTTGACAGAAGTTTATACAATCATGAGGGGCTATAGGTAAAGTGAATAGCAAAAGTCCTTTCCCTAAGATGGGAAGCTTAAAGTAGGGGGCATATTTTTAAGGTGAGAGGACAAAGATTTTAAAAAACGGATATGAAGGGAAACTTTTTTTAAAAAACAAACCACAAAGCATGGTTGATGTGTGCAATAAATTGCCAGAGGAAGTGGTGGATGCGGGTACAGTTGTAATGCTTAAAAGACATTTGGATAAGACTGAACAGAAAAGGTTTCGAAGAATATGTGGCAAACGCAGGGAGTTTTGGAACATGGTCAGCACGGACTGGTTGGATGGAAAGGTCTGTTTCAATGCTGTATGGCTCTATGCTCTCCATTTGAACTTCTCGCAGGGGTGTAGAGTTAACTGACGTAGACGTGCATAGAATCCCTACAGTATGGAAACATACTATTTGGTCCAACAAGTCCACACGGAACCTCCGAAGAGTAACCTACCCAATTTATTCCCCTACCTGATTACACTATATTTACCCCTGAGTAATGCAGCCAACCTATACATCCATGAACACTATGGGCAATCTATCATGGCCAATTTACCTGACCCGCACATCTTTGGACTGTGGGAGGAAACCGGAGCACCCGGAGGAAACCCACGCAGACACAGGGAGAATGTGCAAACTCCACACAGACGGTCACCCGAAGCTGGAATCGAACCTGGGTCCCTGGCGCTATGAGGCAGCAATGCTAACCACTGAGCCACCATGCCACCCATATAAAGGGATTGTAAATGGAGAAGCTGCCAGACCCACCTTAATATAAGGCAGCAGCAGCCAGCCCTCACACTTTGGTCCTTTGTCCATGATGCAGTGAGCTTCTAAATGCAGGATGTTTGGGTGGTTGAACATCCGATGCATTTCCATCTCATTAAGCACATTTTTGCGATCTTCTTTGTCATGGCAGATGATACGCTTCAGGGCGTAGAACTTTCCATTCTGAACACTCTCCACCAGATCCACATAGCTGAACCCCCTGAAATAAAAAAAGGGAGAAGGGACTGTGAACAGAGAAGGGAGACATTATCTCCACGTTACTCATACCAACAACTGCCACATCTGCTGAGGACCAGGCAGGTGGGCTCACGAGACTTGTGCCAAACTCAAAGAGATAACCAAGGAACATCCCAGAATTAGAATATGGCATACAACTTCCATCCTCACATTCAAATCACTCAAAAGGTAACAAAAGCACTTCACAGAAGTGTAACCAGATAAATTTTTTTAAGAATCTTATACGAACAAGACAGGTGATGAGATGCTCTGTAACCAGCTCCAATCCCGCAACTCTCAGATTGCTGTACATCTCCAATTCTGGCTTCTTATACATTATTATGACCAACTGTTCATAAATGGTGTGCCTCCAGCAGCAGAAACCCCAAGAGCAGGTCAAAGACTAAGAACCCTGCAAGGAGCAACTCACCTCCTGACTACCTAAAGCCTATTCACCATCTACAAGGCATGAGTCAGGAGCTTAATGGAATGCTTCCCACTTGCCTGAAAGGGTGCAGTTCCAATAATACTCAAGAAGCTTGAAACCATCCAGGAACAAAGCAGCCCACTTGATTGGCACCATACCCGCAAATAACCACTCCCTTGATTACCAATGCTCAGTAGCTGCAGTGTGAGCCATCTACAAGATATACTGTAGAAATTCACCAAAGATCCTTAGACAGCACCTTCAAAACCCATGACCACTATCTAGCAGGATAACAGTAGCAGATGGGAACACCATCACCTGCAAGTTCCCTTCTCAGCCACTCACCATCCTGACATGGAAATATATTATCATTTCTTCACTGTCACTGGGTCAAAATCCTGGAATTCCCACCAGCCTCCACCTAACCAAGGGCATTGCGGGTCAAACTACTACATGGTCTGCAGCAGTTCAAGAAGTAGCACCTTTCCAAAAGCTGCTAGGGATGGGCAGCCACGTCCATACTCATGAGTGATTTAAAACAAAAAAAAATGCTGTGCACTCAAGTTTGGAATTCTCTTCCTGAACTTCTCCATTCTCAATTAAGATACTCCTTTAACCCACTCTCTTTAACCAAGCTTTTGCTCACGTGATGCACTAAATCCCTGTATGTCTCAGGGTCAAATTTTGTTTTGATAACTATTCCTGCAAAGTGGTTTTGGATGTTGAGCCAAATTAAAGTGGCAATTAAATGCAAAACTGCTTTCACCAAAAACTTAGAGGGTTTTACACTTCATAATCAGCAGCAAAACACATAGATAGTCTAACTTATTGTACAATTACACTGTATGATATCTCATGCAAAGGCTTCTACAGGTCTAGAAACTTCTTTCAGTGTTTGTGTTGAAGATCTGGAGATGGGATATGATATAACTGAAACTGAATCTGCCCTGATCAAATACCGTTCAGCAGGCATCACAGGATAGTAAGCAGGAACTGAAACCATGTCATACATAACATCCTGAATGCTTATCTGTGTGATTCATTGCTGAGCTGGGATTCAACCTTCAGAACAACTGGTCTGCATGACTGATATTTCCAATAGAATTAGCGATGTAGAGGAGAGACGCAATTTGAAAATCTTTTTACGAGAACATACATAGGAACCCAGAGCAGGAATACCTGACCTCATCTTGATCACAACTCCACTTCCCTGCCAATTATCCATAAGTTTTAACTAATTAAAGATCTGTCTGTCTTCTAAAATATATTCAGTGTACTGACAACCACTGATCTTTGCAGTAGTGAACTCCACAGATTCACAACCCTTTGAAGGAAGCAATTCCTCCTCATTTCTGCTTAAATCTGACACCCTTTAAGGATATATAATTTAAAAAACAAAATCATGCTAATCTTTCACAAATCACTTGTGAGACCTCAAGTTGGGAGTACTGCGTTTATTTCTGAGAGGCATACTATAGGATGGTTCGTAGGCCTTGGAGAGAGGAAGACGGGCTTATCAGGATATATAGAGATAGGTCTAATCAGTGTATCGAAAATTAAGAGGGGATTTCATACGGCAAGTAGAAACAAAATATTTATACTTGTCATAGATTTTAAAATAAGTAACTGTTACAAGAGTTAGAAGGGAATGGAGGAGAAATCTCTTCATGCAAGAGACTGTTAAGATCTGGGCCACCACATAGAAATGTGATTGAATTTGACCCCACTGGAACTCTGAGAAGCTAAATTAGACGTGTTCTCAACTGGGACTCATTTGAGAGCTAACAGGCAAGAAAACTGTCAGTGCAACTAAACTAAAGGCTGCATGGTCTTTACAGATTCCTCCAGTGGTGAACAAGGCAATTCGCTGATTCTCATCATTTACAGAGAATGAGACATAATCCATATGTAAGGAAACAAGACATAAAAGTAGCTTCAGTCACATACCCTTCGTCCAGCTTCTGGATAAAGAAATATCGCTTATTATCAATGGTGATTGTCCCACGAGAGCAGATGCAAACGGTCTGGCCCATGATCCAAGAGGCATCCTTCAGATTGCTAAAGAAATGTAAGAAGAATCAATTTCAAAGTATACTATAATCCAAAAATTACAGATTAAATTTCCTGACTGATCTTAGCCAAGGATTCTGAACCATCTGAATGAACTCAGTGTTGCAGGCAAATTGATAAACATGGATGAAAATGGATTAGTGTAGGATAGATGGGCCTCAAATTCGTTCCACAGGTCAGTGCAACATCAAGGGCAGAAGGGCCTCTAATGTTCTATAAATTGCTGACTGGCAATTAGATGAAGGAGTTTGCGTGGGGGGGTAATCTTGGTAATAGGGGGTGAGCTTCTTGCATTGGTCAAGTGTAACATGAAACAAGGAGGATGTTGGATAATCTTGTGGCAACTTTCTAAACACAAGATTGTCCAACCTGTCCTCCTAACTCAGCCTTGCCTTCAGTATCATGAGTCAGTTGCTTCCAAGGTCCTTGCTTTCACCAACTGTACAGTTCAAATTCAGCTGCTACAGATTTACAAACACTGCAAGTTGCTGACACAAAAATATTTTAATGTACATTTTAGGATTTATCCACTAGACATTAAAAACACCCTTTTCCAAAGCCTAGGCTTCACATAATTCAATGAAGAACACTCAAGCAAATAAGGAGTGGCATGAAATTATTTAAGACCATTATTTTAAAATCTATCTATAAAGAGGACTTCATGCTTCAGATGGTAAACTGAGCTTTAAAACATTCTGAAGTGAGATAAAACACGAACATAAACAATATCTTATCTGGTAGCAAGTTTATGATTTGAACTGTGGTGTAGTACATAATTCCTCAGAATGGTTTGTGTGGGGAATGAATTTCCAGAAGTCGTGACTGTGGGGACAGTTACAACATTTAAAAGACATTTTGATAAGTACATGAATCAGAAATGTTTGGGCAGATATGGGCCAAGGGCAGACAGTTGGGACTAGTTTAGTTTGGGACGATGGTTGTCATAGACTGGTTGGACCGAAGGGTCTGCTTTCATGCTGTATGACTATGACTCTTAAGAAAGTTCATTCTAAGGCCCTCTGACCTCGCAGTGGACAAATCAGTTTGACAGTAGAACTGGCATGAAAACCAGGGATGGCATTTTGTCTGCTCTGTAGAAAGCTACGTAGATCTCGAAAGAGGGTTGCCAGCCACATCAGAAACAGTCAGTCAGTCACTTTCAATAATGAAGGGAAACCAGCAACACGTTTTTTGAATATTCAAGACAGGTTAGTGGTTATGTTTAAAATAGACTTAAAAACAGAAAATGCTGGAGAGACTCAGCAGGTCTAGTGTTTGTGGAGAGGGAAACAGAGTTAATGTTCTGAGCGCAAAGTAGAATATTTACAAGTTCAGAATCATCATATTGGACTTTGACCATGGGACATCGGAGCAGAAATTAGATCATGACTGATAAGTTTTTCCAACCCCGTTCTCCCACTTCCTCCTGTAACTCTTGAAAATCAAGAATCTCTTATTCCTAAATATGCTCAATAACCTGGCCTCCACAGCCTTCTGTGGCAATGAATTCCATTGATTTACCATGCTCTGACAGAAGTTTCTCCTTATCTCCGTTCTAAAGGGTCTTCCATTTTACTCTAATGCTATGCCCTTGGGTCCTAATCTCTCCCATCAATGGTAACATCTTCCCAACACCTACTCTATCCAGACCATTCAGTATTCTGTAAGTTTCAATTAGATCCCCCCTCATCCTTCTAAACTCTATCGAGTATAGAACCAGAGTTCTCAAATGTTCCTCACATGTTAAGGTTTTCATTCCTGGGACTATTCTGAACATGCTCCAAGGCCAGTACATCCTTCCTGAGATATGGGGCCCAAAACTGCACACGATACTCCAAATGTGGTCTGACCAGAGCATTATAGAGCCTCAGAAATACATCCTGCTTTTATATTCATGTCTTCAAAACAAATGTCAACATTGTATCTGCCTACCTAACTACTGAGTGCGGCGGTGGAAAAACACAGCTGATCAGGCAGCATCCGAGGAGCAGGACAGTTGACATTTCGAACATAAGCTTTTCATCAGGAATTCCTGATCCTCCTGCTCTTCGGATGCTGCCTGATCAGCTGTGTTTTTCCAGCGCCACACTTTTTGACTCTCATCTCCAGTCCTCACTTTCGCCTCCTTCCTAACTACTGATTCAATGCGCAAAATTACCTTGACAGAATCCTGGACTAGAACTCCCAAGTCACTTTGCATTTCAGACTTCTGAATTTTCTCCCCATTTCGAAAATAGTCCATGCCCATGCCTTTATTCTTCCTAACAAAGTGCATGACCACACACTTTCCTACATCGTACTCAATCTGCCACTGTTTTGTCCACTCTCTTAACCTGTCCAAATCCTCAGTATTACCTGTCCCTCTACCTATCTTTGTATCATCTGCAACCTTAGCCAGAATGTCCTCAGTTCCTTCATCTAACCTGTTAATGTATAAAGTGAAAAGTTGGGATTTCAACAGTGTTGCAAAACACGACTTGAAACATTAACTGAGTTCTCTTTCCTCTGATGCTGCCAGTCCTATATCCTCCAGCAGTTTTTGTTAATTTTAGATTTTCAACATCTACTGTATTTTGCTTTTATTTTAAAAAATAAGTTAACTTGATGTAAATGTCAGAATAAAGACATTTTAAGTGCCCCACATGAACTGTCGGGTTCAAGACAGCAGCTCACCATCCATTTCTCAAGGGCAATTAGGAATGGATGATGAATGCTAGCGTAGTCAGCAATGTCCATGTTTTGGCAAAGAACTTTAAATAAGAAAACTGTTCTGTCATTTGGGGGCTTATTAGCTGAGCTGGCTAGACAGCTGGTTTGTGACACCAACAACTTGGGTTCAATTCCCACAATGGCTAAGGTTACTAGGAAGGACTCTCCATCTCAGCATCCTCTCTCACCCGAGGGGTGGTGACCTACAAGTCTCTCGCTCCCTCTCTTATGGGCGAGCAGTCCCATGGTCTGTTAAGACATTGTGACGTTAACTTTAAGTTTTGAAAATGGACACCAATACAGGACACTTAACAAATGAACTTAAATGCGACTGATGGAAAATAATCTGATGGAAAGCTATTTAATCAGTTAAACTAATAACTCTGAAAAACACATGGAAGCATCAGAAAATCTAGTAAAACCATGTTAATGGTTATGTTGTCCTAGCATACACTGTAATAATCAGGATCAGCTAGAAGTAGACGTTAATTTCCAACTGTTCCACATTTATTCTATCTTGAAGCAGAGGCCTTGCTCCTCCTTGCAGTAGCATTTCCATTCAGATGACTATAATGGGATATGATTAAAGTTTAATTTGTGCCCTAGTTTTCTGCAGTGTCCTGAAATCAAATGGTTCTGTGATGAGTACTATATAACATGGTATCTGTTACAATGTGGTTTTGTAAATTTGCCTCCAAAAAAAAAAATCTTTTCAAGGATTTCCCATAGTAAGATTGTTAAACGCATTAAACAAAGTTCTGCCCTGTTTGTATTAAAGAATTTCAATTTTGATCTTCCCAATCATATTATTTAATAATAATATTGCAAAAGAGTGTGGATTCAGATCAACCTTTATTCATTAATAAAACATCTTTTCATCACAAATAGTGAACTATAGAAATTGTGTTTATACAGCAGCTTTCATTACCAAGATGCCCCGAAGTGTTAGGAATACTTTTGATTAGATTAGATTACTTACAGTGTGGAAACAGGCCCTTCGGCCCAACAAGTCCACACTGCCCCGCCGAAGCGTAACCCACCCATACCCCTACATCTACCCTTTTACCTAACACTACGGGCAATTTAGCATGGCCAATTCACCTGGCCTGCATATCTTTTGTGACTGTGGGAGGAAACCGGAGCACCTGGAGGAAACCCACATAGACACGGGGAGAAAGTGCAAACTCCACACAGTCAGTCGCCTGAGGCGGGAATTGAACCCGGGTCTCTGGCGCTGTGAGGCAGCAGTGCTAACCACTGTGCCACCGTGCCGCCCACTTTTGAATTACAGTAACTGTCGTGACATTAGAAATAATAATACTCACCCAACCAGGTTAAGAGTGCTTTGGAGTGACAAGCCAGACGAGGTAAAGACAGATTTCCCTTCTTGAAAGGGCACTCACAGAGCAGCTTTTGTGGCAACTAGCTATGGTTTTATGGTTTCTCATAGGCTACCCTTTAGGGCAGCACTGTGGCTCAGTGATTTGCACTACTGCCTCACAGCACATGGGACCCAGGTTTGATTCCAGCCTTTGGTGACTGTGTGGATTTCCTCCCACAGGCTAAAGATGTGCAGGTTAGGTGAATTGGCCATGCTACATTGCTCATAGTGTTCAGGGATGTGTAGATTAGGTGCACTAGTCAGGGGTAAACAGAATGGTGAGTAAATGGGTGGGATGCTCTCTGGAGAGTCGGTGTGAACTCGCAGGGCCGAACGGCCTGTTTCCACACTGTAGGGATTCTATGATTCTATGCAAATATGACAGTTAACTTGTGCACAGCAAACTCAATAAGCAATTCATACCGAAGAGATAAACAGTTTCAATGAGGTTGATGGAAGGATAAATAGCAGCTCAAGCCACAGGGATAACTCCCTGCTCTTCAAAACAGTGCCAGAGCATCAGAGAGGATACTGAGGTCTCATGTCATTAGTGTCCCATCTCAATGTAGCACTCAAGCAAAGACAAAAGGAGAGAGTGCATCCAACAGATGGATACTTTCAAACATAGTCAACATTGGGGAAAATAGGCATTAGAGAAATTGTCCTCATAAGTCAATACATTTTCTATTCTGTTAACCTCTGAGAAGCAGTAAAGTACAAATAAATGAGATTAATAAAATGCAACAAGTCCACACACATATATACAGGTCATTCTGTTATAATGCGTGTTTCATCACCGTGAATTCACTGTAACACGATTGATGAAATGGGAACACTTTCTACAGAGCGAACTTTTAAATTTGTGTTGGCTGTAACACAATTGTATCACCAACACTGTAAGCACTGTTTTGAAGCCTGATTTTTCTATAATGTGGGGTTGCACAAGAACACAACCATCACGTTATCAAAGAACTGACTCTACTCACAACTCTGGAATATGAAATTATTCAAATTCATGGCAAAGAAGGAGACTGCTTATCATATAGCTAAAAGAGCCACACACCTTACACACTTTCAGCTCTGGGTCCATATCGCTGCAAAAGGTTAACGCAAACAGTGAGTTCCTCTCTCATGGTCTTCTGTGCAGTCGGGACATGTCAGCCTTTCAAAGGTTAGACCAGTTGGAAAGCTGAATAATCTACTCCTACCTATTGTGCAAAGTACTTTCAGGCAGTGAGTTCGAATTTCCCAAATCCCCATCTATTCTTACCAATTACTTTAAAACTCTGCAAGGGAAATTGGTCATTCCTTTCCACATAATCAAGGCCCTTCACATTTTAGTCACATCAATTAAATCTCCCCTCAACCTTGTCTGTTGCAAAGAAACACAAATCCAATTTGTCCTAAAATAAAATTCTTCAACCAGGGAACATTTTCAAATATCATCAGCACTCCCTTTATTAGGATCCATCCTATAATGCAGTGACCAGAACTATAAGCAGTACTCTAGATGAGGCCAAATATACAGCAGCTTTAATATAGAAAAGTGGGATTAAATATCATTTACATAATTTTAAGTAGAGAAAAACAGTACTGTGACAGATAAATTCTAGTGTGATGTTATCTATAGATCCAACAACTGGTGGATTATATTAAACAGCACAGCCCTTCAAATGTTTACAATTCACCCATTTGTAAATCTCAGAACACAGGGGCCAACATTAGACATGGTGCCTCGATATACAAAACTTTTCACCGTCAATCAATTTAAGATAATTAACTGGGCTAAGAGTATGGCTCATATATGTTTGATATAAACTATACATCGCTCTCTCTCTCACACACACAGACAGACATACACAAGACTCTGTCCTCTGCTGAAAAGATAGATGCGTCCAGGCACTACACTCGTTATAATGAAACAAAAACAAGGGAGATAAGCATCCCCAGGTTTATTTCTCCATTACAATACGTCGACCAGTCCGTAAACTTGGTGAAAAATGAGGACGGCTAACGCTGGAGCTTAAGAGTGGAGTGTACTGCTGGAAAAGCACAGCAGGTCAGGCAGCATTTGAGGAGCAGGAGAATCGACGCTTTCTCCTGCTCCTCGGATGCTGCCTGACCTGCTGTGCTTTTCCAGCAGTCAGTGAAGTCCCCAACCAAATTAGTTTGCTCGCTCTTGTATAAATTATTGTCCCCTTTGAAATGAGTGCAAAACAAAAATGAAAGATCCCAAGAGCCTGTCGCCTCTCATCAGGGAGAAAGTAAAGCCCAAGAGGTAGGAGCAGATTATTCAGCTTTCCAACTGGTCTAACCTTTGAAAGGTTGACGTGTCCTGACTGCACAGAAGACCATGAGAGAGACATGAACAGGAGTAGGCCATTCGGCACCACCAACCCACTCCACTATTCAACAGGATCCTTGCTTTATTTATCTTTGCTTTAAACCCTTGGATAACAATTTTTGAACAGAGGAGCGATGGGTGAACGAGGACGCTCACATCAAGTCATTGAGCATGCGTGAGCCAGCCGACGAGAGGCGAGCATGCTCAGAACGATGCTCCCGGGCAGTCGACAAAGACACGCGCATGCTCAGGACAACTCCCCCGTCAACACACAAAGCAGGTCGCAATGGTGCGCATGCGCCAAACCCCACCGCCCCATGGGTATTGTAGTTCCACACCCAGAGGCTCATGGGTATCACAGTTCTCTTCCCCGACCCAACCTATTTTAACCTGACGAAGCATCGCCAACCCCTCACGCGATAAGACCGCGTTTGCTGTCTCTTTTTTTATAACACACACAAAAACCATTACCTGTACCGATGATTTTCCTCATTATCGGTCAGTTTACGGAGAGGACAGCATCGCACAAACGCCTCCCCCGCTGCTGCCGGCGGCTCAAAGAGGTACCGCCGCCGCTCGCCACTGTCAGGTCTCGCGAGGTTTCCCTCACCCCGCCCCCTTCCGACTGGAGCTCTCGAGAGTTGGGGCCCGGGAGATGACACGCCACGTGCCTGGGCTTCACAGTTCTGCAACCTGAGCTGCTGCAAACAGGGAGCAAGACTCAAAAGTGTAACCCAAGGAGATGGGAATGCATTCACTTTTATTTTATTCTTGCCTCCACCAGATAAAGTTGCATTTAATCCAAATAATTCCCTACAGTGTGGAAGAAGGTAATTCACACCATCACTTCCCCCATTGCTACTAAAACAGAGTTAAAGATCACACAACACCAGATTTTAGTCCAACAGGTTTATTTGGAAGTAGAAGCTTTCGGAACAATGCTTCTTCATCAGGTAGCAATGCAAGTTGGTTTCTGTCTCCCTGATTTAGAGGAAACCGCATAGAGATCAATTCTATGTGTGAGAGGCGATTTCGGTTCAAACAATTAAGATGTGCATGACCCTGAAGACTAAGGGGAATAGAGCCATAGGGGTGGGGTAAAACATGCTTCTCTATAATAAAGGACAAGACATGCTTCTTTTGTAAGAACATTTTGTACACTCAAAAGTGGGATAATTTAAATTGTGCAAATGCTGACATTTTGTGAGCAGAGTAAAAAAAAACAAGTCCTTGATTGATGAGACCACTAACTCTGACAGAGAAGAATAAGTCCTTGACTGATAAGACTACAGGGTAGCAAAACAACTCGGGAGACATCTGCTGCAGACTTTGTGACATGGGTGCAGAATGGAAAAATACTGACGGTTTAGAATGTGAACCTCGTGACTCTTTAGAGCCAAAGAGGGGAGGGACTTGTGCTGTATATAATGAGAAACTTTGTAAGCCTCGGGGCGCCTTTTTCTCAGAAGGGTGCCCAACTCTGCAGACTTGCTAATAAAACTTTGTTTTCCTGAATTTGTCTAGAGCGATTATTAAGAAGCGATTTTCGTTTCTAACAACTTGGGGGCTCGTCCGATCGACACTCCGGCCGCAGGGGGGGGCTGAGGAAGGACATCGGAGAAGGTGCACCCTGCCAAATTCGGCAGTACCTGATTCCTTGCTTGTCGCCCCGCGCGGCTTGAGCGAGTGATATCCGGAAGGCTCAGGAAAACAAAGGAGGGGTGTGGCCGAGGCAGTGGGGACGGTTAACGATCGAGTAATTTCAGTGCACCGAACCCAGGTAAGAAAAAACTTGCGGGGACCGTGTTTCCGGAGGACTGGGGACCTGCAGAGTGCCTGTAGATTTTTCTACAGAGGCGTGGGACTCAGGAATCTAGAGACCGGGGCTCGTCTGTGAGAGATTTTGCAGAGACCGTGTTTGCGGAGGAACGTGGACCTACGGGGTGCCTGTGATCTGTTTCACAGAGACGTATGACACAGGAATCCAAAGACTGGGGGTGCCTGCAAAGGGATCTGGGCGATCACGGGACTGAAGGTCCGTGAATTGGCTAAATAGTGATAGATTATCACGGGATAATACACGAATCTCCGATTTTACAAAGTCCTCGGCAATGGGAAATAAGGGATCCAAGGCGAATAAGGGAAAGGTAGGCTTGAACGTAGACAATGAAAAATACCCTGGGGTACCTGATGATAGTCTGTTAGGAAGAATGTTAAATAATTGGGATCAGGGTAGGAGAAAAGGAAAATCTAGAAAAAAGATGGTGAAATACTGTCAAACGTGGTCCCAGAAACCTATTCAGGGAGACTCAGTGTGGTGGCCTAGATTCGGCACTGACAAAGACTGGGTCCGGCAAGCTCTAATTTTATATGTCAATTCCAAACCTAATGTTACTCGGGAGGAAAGTGATTATGCCCTTTGTTGGCTACCGGTCACAATATCTTGCAAAATGAAGGTAACTAATGAAGACTCGAAAGGGCAGAAAGAATGGGAACCTTTAGATCACTTACCGCCGCCCTACGTGACCCCGTCTGCCCCACAAAATATTCCTTCGGGTGGCGACGATTCGGGGGAAGGGGAAGAAGACGGGGAGGAACCACCAGGAGCCTCAGGAGTACAGGCTAGATCTCAAGCTGAAAAGAGTCACAGACAAAACTCTGCCCCGATTGCAAGAATGAATCCACTCCGGGAAGTGCCCATGGGAGGCGCGGAAGGAGGGACGGGATATGTGAACGTCCCCTTAACGAGTACTGAAGTACAGAATTACAAGAGGGAGATGAAGGGCCTACTGGAGGACCCCATGGGCCTGGCTGAACAATTAGATCAGTTCCTGGGGCCGAATACTTACACGTGGGATGAGATGTATTCCATCATGGGAACATTGTTCTCTAGCCAGGAGCGACAGATGATACGACCAGCTGCGCTGTTGGTCTGGGAGAGAGAGGGAAGAGCAGGAGGGGAGCAGAAATTTCCCCTCACCGACCCCGGGTGGGATAAGAACACGGAGGAAGGACGGCACAACATGAGGGACATGCGGGAATATTGGATAAAAGGAATAAGGCAGGCAGCCCCGAAGGGGCACAATTTTACCAAGGCCTTTGGTAATCATCAAAACCCGGAGGAAACCCCTACAAACTTCCTAGACAGGATTAGGAAGAACTTGCAGCAGTTCGCTGGGGTGGACCCTGAGACGGAAGTGGGACAACAACTCATACGGGTAGAGTTTGTATCAAAAGCCTGGCCGGACATACGAAAGAAGTTAGAGAAGATGGATGATTGGGATAGTAAACCTCTAAGTGAACTACTACGGGAGGCGCAAAAGGTGTTTGTGAGAAGGGACGATGAGAAGCAAAAGAAGGCGACAAAGATAATGATGCAGATGGTGCAACAAATGACAGCTGGAAGGAGGGAAAAGGGAGAGCCGTGGCAGGAACAGGAAAGGGGAGAGTCGTGGCAAGAGCAGAGGAAAAGAGGACCGTGGCCGGAACAAAGGAAGGGTGGAGGAACTCGAGGCCGCGACAGGGAAACGAGGAGGATACTCAGATGTTACTACTGTAATGAAGAGGGACATTTTAAGCGAGAGTGCCCCCGCTACAAGCGGGAGGTGCGGTCGTACGCCCTGATGGAGGAAGATTAGGGAGGTCGGGGGTTCCTACCCTTGGGGCAAAAGGACTATCAACAGGAACCCCTGGTAAACTTGAAAGTAGGGCCCCAAGGGTCGGAGATCACATTTATGGTAGACTCGGGAGCCGAAAGATCAAGTATAATCCAAATACCCCCCGGCGCCCGAGCAGGAGGAACAGTTATGGGGGTATCTGGCATTGGAGGAAAGACATTGCAAGTCCCAGTAGTGGAGGACGTGGAAATTGGGTATGAAAACAGAACTACTAAACGAGACCTCCTTCTACTGCCATCGGCGGGGTTTAATTTGTTAGGAAGAGACTTGCAGGTCAAACTAGGGATCGGAATGGTACCAAGTAACGGGGAAATGGTGGTAAGGTTGTTCGCCCTCACCGAAGAAGATGATCAACAAATAGACCCGGAAGTATGGTACCGAGAGGGGAACAGAGGGGGTCTAAACATCAAACCTCTCCAAATCACCATGTTACCAGGAAGAGGCCCGGTAAGAAGGAAACAGTACCCGATTGCTATGGAAGGACGGGAAGGGTTACAACCTGTGATAGAAAGATTAACCACAGATGGACTACTGGAGGAATGTATGTCTCCTTTCAATACTCCAATACTCCCTGTGAGGAAGCCAGATGGGACGTATAGGCTGGTGCAAGACTTGCGGGGGTTGAATGAAGTAGTCCAGGCTAGATACCCAGTGGTACCCAATCCCTACACGTTAATGAGTAAAATTCCCCCCGAACATGAATGGTTCAGCGTAATAGATCTGAAGGATGCCTTCTGGAGTTGCCCCCTTGACGAAGAAAGTCGGAACCTTTTTGCCTTTGAATGGGAGAATCCCTTCACAGGACGAAAGCGACAGTTAAGATGGACGGTCTTGCCGCAGGGATTCACGGAGTCACCCAACTTGTTTGGACAAATACTGGAGCAGGTCTTAGGAGGATTTCGGTGTAACGCGGAGAATCAATTGCTCCAATATGTGGATGATCTCTTACTCTCAGGACCAAGAGAAGAGGAGGTACGAGCAGACACCGTTGCCCTGCTGAACTTCCTGGGGAAACAGGGCCTACGTGTCTCCAGGACAAAACTCCAGTTTGTGGAGCAAGAAGTAAGATATCTGGGCCATCAAGTCAGTAAGGGGCATCGCCGTATCACGCCGGAACGAATATCAGGGATTACGGGTATGCCAATACCCAGGACGAAGAAGGAAATCAGACAATTCCTGGGGCTAGTAGGATATTGCCGGATATGGATTGAAAGTTACACCACTCTAGTAAAATTTTTGTATGACAAACTGGGACAAGAAGGACAACAGGTGAACTGGTCAGATGAGGAGGAGCAGCGATTTAATATTATTAAAAGTAAACTGATCCGAGCTCCGGTATTGGCTTTACCCACCCTGAAGGAACCGTTCCAGTTATATGTCAATAGCGCCGGCGGAATTGCCCAGGGTGTGCTTACCCAGCTGCGGGCAGGGAAACGTCAGCCGGTTGCATTTTTGTCAAAAATGTTAGACCCTGTGTCATGTGGATGGCCGACCTGTATACAGGCAGTGGCAGCTACGGCAATGTTAGTAGAAGAGGCCCGGAAACTTACCTTTGGAGGAAGAATCACAGTATACTCCCCACATTCGGTTAGTGCCATACTGGCTCAAAAGGCTCACCGCTGGTTAACAGACTCTCGCATCCTGAAGTATGAGACGATTTTGATGACCGGGGACGACCTCAATTTTGCAAAAGATCTCAGTTGCAACCCTGCCCAGTTTCTATACGGACGTCCTGCAGATGGGGAACAGGAGCATGATTGTGTGGAATTTGTAGACTTGCAGACCAAAAGCCGAGAGGACCTGCAAGAGGCCCCGCTGGGTGAAGGACAGGAACTGTACATCGACGGGTCCTCCCGGTGCATCAGTGGGGTACGGTACAGTGGCTATGCTGTCGTAGATGGTGCAACGAAACAGACGATCGAGTCCGGATGACTGCCCGGGAAGTGGTCAGCCCAATCCTGTGAGTTGTACGCCCTCCAGAGGGCCCTGAAGTTGTTGGAAGGGAAAGTGGGGACCATATATACTGACTGAAAGTATGCATACGGAATCATTCATACTTTCGGGAAAATCTGGAAAGAGCGAGGATTGATAACTTCCCGGGGAAGAGAATTAGCTCACGAACAAATGATCAGCCTAACGTTGGAAGCCCTGGCGTTACCTACGGAACTCGCAGTAGTCCATGTACCCGGTCACCAGAAGGGGTCGACACCGGAAGCGGTGGGAAACCGGCTGGCAGATGAGGAAGCCAAGCGGGCAGCGGTCGAAAAACCCGTCCAATTATTAACATTAATACCGTTGAGGGAAGGGCTCGTTAAACAACCCGTCTTCACCCAGGGGGAGATTGATAAAATGGATCAATTGGGTGCCCGGCTAGATACTAACGGGAAGTGGACGGTTCCTGATGGGAGACAAGTACTGAACAAACAGATCACCCGGGGTATTCTGCACCGATTACACCATCAGACCCACTGGGGGGTGCAAGCCATGTGTGACACGATCCTGAGAGACTATGTATGCAGGGGGATATACACGTTAGCCCAACAAGAAATAGTCGGATGCCCCACTTGCCAGCGTATTAACAAGAAAGCCATGCGTTCTGTGCCAGCTGGTGGTCAGCCCCTCGCAATTAGGCCATTCCAGAGGATCCAAGTCGACTTTACAGAATTACCCCCAGTACAGAGATGGAAGTATCTGCTAGTAATAGTAGACCATTTCACTCACTGGGTAGAGGCTTTCCCAACTGCCAAAGCCGATGCACCAACCGTGGCCCGACTGTTGTTAGAGAACATAATCCCGAGATGTGGCATAATGGAATCTCTCGACTCCGACTGCGGGACACATTTTGTTTCTAAGCTACACCATTTGATCTGTACTGCCCTGGGTATCCAATGGAAATTCCATGCACCCTGGCATCCCCAGAGCTTGGGTCGAGTTGAGAGGATGAATGGCACGCTCAAGACCCAATTGACTAAGCTGATGTTAGAAACTAAGTTACCATGGCCAAAGTGCCTTCCCATTGCCCTATTGAGGATACGTACAGCATCTCGCCGGGATATCGGGGTCTCCCCCTATAAGATGCTGTTCGGATTACCATATTGGAGTAAGGTGGATGGGTGTCCCACTCTACAAGGGGGAGATGTATTTGTCAGAGACTATTTACTGGCCTTATCCCGTTCTTTTGCAGAACTCCGGAGGAAGGGTCTCCTGGCTCAGACTCCGCCGCTCGACTTCCTCTTGCATAAGGTGGAGCCCGGAGATTGGGTACTTGTTAAGACCTGGAAGGCCGAAAAGCTCCAGCCGCGGTGGGAAGGACCGTTCCTGGTCCTGTTAACAACTGAAGCCGCTGTTCGGACGAAAGAAAAAGGGTGGGTCCACGCATCAAGGATAAAGGGGCCTGTTCCGCCTGAAGGAGAAAGCACTTGGACATGCGAGCAAGGGGACAAGCGGTTGGTGGTAAAACTGAAAAGACAGCAATAATGAACTCTACCTGGACTGTATTGGTGGGAATATTGATCAGTTTACTCCTGTATGTGGGGGAGGGCGAGGGGAGATGTGACAAATGTCGGACTACGGTGAGGCTTGGGAGTCAGATCTACTCGGGATCATTTGTGTCTCACTCCCGTGTGAACGATCGGTGTTACGATGTGAATGCACGGCAAGAATGTTGGGAGGGTGGAAAACCCTATTATCAAGTGTATAATAAAGGGTACGGTGGAAAAGTCCGTGGATGCCCTAAAAATGACCGCTGGGTGTGTGTTAACAAAGCTGGGCAGTGGGGCCTACCCTCCGTGTTGCTCAGAGAGCAGGTTGACAGAGTCAAGGAGACCAGAGTACGGAACACTGATCGGGAGTTGGAGAAAGAGCAGGACCGTCAGAGAACGGTCGTTGTCTCTAAAGTGCCATCTATATACAAAGAGGTAGAAGAGAAGATTGAGCTCCCTGATGTAACACAAAACCTGTTTATTGATCTCACCTCTAGGATTGCCACTGTTTTAAATATTAGCAATTGCTGGGTTTGTGGGGGGCCGCATATGTCAGAACAATGGCCGTGGTCTGGTCAAAGCTTAGACATATGGGAATTGCTTCAATACAATTGGACACATGTCAACGAAAGGAAAAGCCAGGGGTGGAGACTGACAAATAGCCCTGAGGGCCAGTTATGTGTTGAAGGCAAGGGGACCGTGGAGGTAGGAATTAGTCCCTGTCAGAGTGTATTGAATGCGACCACACAAGTATGGTGGCCTGAGAATGTTACTTGGTACATTGCAAACCGAGATCATCAAAATTGCGTTCCATTACGTACTGATTCCTCCTCTGACGAGCTAAGTGCTGACTCTTCCGATGGCATGATGAGAGTCTGGAGCGGTGGTTGTCAGGGGAATCAATGCTGGGATAATCCTGTCCAGACTCTGCCACGGGGCCAAGAATCCAAATACTGGAATTGCAGTGGTCCTGGTCCTTATGAGGGCGTCCCTGTGGTAAAGGAGCTGTGGGATGACGTTGTGAGGCAGGGAGGGCCTGCTCCAGATGGCCTATTTTGGATATGCGGTAATCAGGCATACTCCAAACTCCCCATGGGATGGGCTGGAGTATGCTTCCTGGGTCTAATACGACCTGAATTCTTCCTATTACCCCGGGAGGAAGGCGATGATTTGGGAGTTAAACTCTTTGACTCCCTCCGTAGGTCGCCAAGGGATATCCAAGTCGGTGATTGGGGGGATGAGTGGCCACCGGCCCGGATTATTGAATACTACGGGCCGGCTACGTGGGCACAGGATGGATCATGGGGATACCGTACTCCTATCTATATGTTAAATCGAATTATCAGGCTCCAAGCAGTCGTAGAGGTCATTACTAACCGGACTGCCCTGGCCCTGGAGTTGCTGGCTAAGCAGCAGAATCAGATGAGGGCTGCTATATATCAAAACCGACTTGCCTTGGATTATCTGTTGGCCTTGGAGGGGGGCGTGTGCGGGAAGTTTAACCTGACTAACTGCTGTCTGAAAATTGACGATAATGGTAAAGCGGTTTTGAAGATTTCCGATAAAATTCGGAAATTGGCCCATGTGCCGGTACAATCCTGGCGTCCACTTGGTGACATCGGATGGTGGGATGGTCTCCTAGGTGGTAGTTGGTGGCACACGGCGTTGCTGGTGGTTGGGGGGGGGGGCGTAATGCTTCTACTCATATTACCCTGCCTGACCCCCTGTGTTCAGTCTTTAATTCAGAAAAGTATTTCCCAACTCCAGGCAGTGGCGGTACCCCAACATGGAACGCAGGAACTTAAGGTGCTGTTGCTGCGAAAGACCAAGGATTTCCCGGGCCCTTGAGGAGGGGAGGCTTATCTTTGTCATGCACATCTTAAAAAGAAAAAGGGTGGAATTGTGAGAGGCGATTTCGGTTCAAACAATTAAGATGTGCATGACCCTAAAGACTAAGGGGAATAGAGCCATAGGGGTGGGGTAAAACAGGCTTCTCTATAATAAAGGACAAGACATGCTTCTTTTGTAAGAACATTTTGTACACTCAAAAGTGGGATAATTTAAATTGTGCAAATGCTGACATTTTGTGAGCAGAGTAAAAAAACAAATCCTTGATTGATGAGACCACTAACTCTGACAGAGAAGAATAAGTCCTTGACTGATAAGACTACAGGGTAGCAAAACAACTTGGGAGACATCTGCTGCAGACTTTGTGACATGGGTGCAGAATGGAAAAATACTAACGGTTTAGAATGTGAACCTCGTGACTCTTTAGAGCCAAAGAGGGGAGGGACTTGTGCTGTATATAATGAGAAACTTTGTAAGCCTCGGGGCGCCTTTTTCTCAGAAGGGTGCCCAACTCTGCAGACTTGCTAATAAAACTTTGTTTTCCTGAATTTGTCTAGAGCGATTATTAAGAGGCGATTTTCGTTTCTAACAGTTTCTGTCTCCCTGATTTAGAGGAAACCGCATAGAGATCAACTCTATGACAAATGCAAGGTAAAAACAATGACTGCAGATGCTGAAAATCAAATACTGGATTAGTGGTGCTGGAAGAGCACAGCAGTTCAGGCAGTTCAGTTCAGCCCACCGCCCTGTGGCCAACCACTTAGTTACACCTCCCATTCTCCCAAAGACATGCAAGGCCTAGGCCTCATCCACTACCAAATCCAAGCCACCTGACGACTGGAGGAAGAACACCTCATCTCCCACCTTGGAACCCTACCACCATGCAGCATCAACATCGATTTCACTAGTTTCCAAATCTCTCCTCTCCCTACCTAACTCCAGATCCAATCCTCCAACTCAGCATTATCCTGTTGACCTGTCCTACCTGTCCCATCTTCCTTCCTACCCACCCGCTCTGCTCCCCTCCCCATCAACCTATCGCAATAACCCACCCACCCGCATCCACTTAATCTCTTCCCAGCTTACACCCTCCCTCAGCCTTACTCCCATCCTGCTATTTACCTCTCAGCACCACACCTGGCGCTGCCCACCTGCCATGCCCCCACCCATTCCCAACATTCCTGATGAAGGGCTTATGCCAGAAATGTCAACTGTCCTGCTCCTCAGATACTGCCAGACCTGCTGTGCTTTTCCAGTGCTCCAGCTTTTGACTCTTGACTCTCCAGCATTTGCAGTCCTCACTTTCTCTCAGTTACACCAGAGACTCTGGTAATGTTCTGGATTCCTAGGTTTGGATCCTGCCCCAGCAGATTGTGAAATGTGGAATGTGAAATTGAAATGAACACTGTGACGATGCTGTGGCTTTCAATATGTTATTTCATTCTGTTCTTTTCGAACGAGTGTTTGTAAGGCAGAGGTTTCGAGCTGCTACCGAAGACCACTCGAGTAAACAGCTTCTGAGGCCTTGGGTTTTTTTTTAAGTTAGAACAGTTTGGACGTGGCCATCTTTCACAAACCAGGCTTGCTAGTGTTTTTTTTTGGTTTTTAGGTTTAGCTCAAAGCAGAAGCTAATGGGGTCTCAAAAGAATAGGAAGCTTCAGTCAATGTGTCCTAGCTGCTGCTCTCTCTGAATTTTCTCTTGATGTTTTCCTCCTGAATTGGAGAGCTGCATGTGAGAATCTGTATCTGAATTTGTCTTTTTTGGCCAAGGGGTGTGTTTATGGGATGTTTCTATATTGGAACAGTTAATTAATAATAGGCACTATGTTAACTTGTTAAGTTTTTCCAACAGAGTTGTTATTCCAAATTCCTCTTTCTTCGATTGTATTTTAAACATAGTATTTTGTTATGGAGGTGTGGAGGCAATGTACCTTTAAGAGAGTTGAAATGCTGGCAAAATTGCCTGACACAGCACAAAGTGTTCTGAGCAAGGTAAAAATGTAACATGTGGTCGACACAAATAGAGTGAATGGGTTGCCATGAGACAAAAACAAATTCAAATTCAGCAAATCAGTTTAAATTATGCCCCAAGATACCAAACTCAGATCAAGCTTGAATTTTGTATCTGTGCCGTAGAACATCAAAACTGACCTGGAGAGAGAATCTACATCAGCAAAGCTGACTAGTTTTTAAATGTGATTTTTTTTTTGTAAATTGTAATCATGATTTGTTATCGGACTAGTATTGTAGAGTGTAAAAGATAGATTTAAGAAAAAGGAGTTGTAAATAGATGTTAGTTGATATTCTCAGTTAGACTTAAATAATAAAGTTTTTACTTTAAATAGTGACTTTGAGATAGTTCTTTGCCTCGTGAATTTTAACAGATTACAGCATGGGTTGAATCTTTTCTGCGTTGCTGGTTTAAGTTAGCAGAGGACCAAAGGGTCTGTTTCCATGCTGTACATCTTTATGAATCTGTGGTTCCTTATCAGACTTTTGAACAAAGAACAAAGAAAATTACAGCACAGGAACAGGCCCTTCGGCCCTCCAAGCCTGTGTCGATCTAGATTCTCAATCTAAATCTGGTTCCTATTTTCCAATGATCTGTATCCCTCTGCTTCCTGCTCATTCATGTATCTGTCTAGATATATCTTAAATGATGCTATGGTGCCCGCCTCTATCATCTCCTCTGCCAACGCGTTCCAGGCGCCCACCACCCTCTGTATAAAGAACCTTCCACGCAAATCTCCCCTAAACCGTTCCCCTCTCACTTTGAACTTGTGACCCATAGTAATTGAGTCCCCACTCTGGGGAAAAAGCTTCTTGCTATCCACCCTGTCTGTACCTATCCTGATTTTGTAGACCTCATTCTGGTCCCCCCTCAACCTCCATCTTTCTAATGAAAATAATCCTAATCTACTCAACCTCTCTTCATAGCTAGTGCCCTCCATATCAGACAACATCTTGGTGAACCTCCTCTGCACCCTCTACAAAGCATCCACATCCTTCTGGTAATGTGGCGACCAGAACTGTACACAGTATTTCAAATGGCTGAACCAACGTCTGATACAACTGTAACATGATCTGCCAACTCTTGTACTCAATACCCTGTCCGATGAGGGAAAGCATGCCATATGCTTTCTTGATCACTCTACTCACCTGCATTTATACCATAAGAGTACAATAGATCTGAACACCCTGATCTCTCTGTACATCAGTTTTTTTCAGGGCTTTCCCATTTACTGTATAGTTCACTCTTGAATTTGATCTTCCAAAGTGTATCACCTTGCATTTGCCTGGATTGAACTCCATCTGCCATTTCTCCACCCAACTCTCCAATCTATCTATATACTGCTGTATTCTCGGACAGTCCCCTTCACTATCTGCGGCTCCACCAATCTTAATGTCATCTGCAAATGTGCTAATCAGACCATCTATACCTCCCTCCAGATCATTTATGTATATCACAAACAACAGTGGTCCCAGCATGGATTACTGTGAAACACCACTGGTCACCTTTCTCCATTTTGAGAAACTCCCTTCCACTACTACTCTCTGTCTCCTGTTGACCAGCAGTTCTTTATCCATCCAGCTAGTACACCCTGGACCCCATGCGACTTCACTTTCTTCATCATTATTTCATCATGGGGAACCTTATCAAACACCTTACTGAAGTCCATGTATATGACAACTACAGCCCTTTCCGCATCAATCAACTTTGTCACTTCCTCAAAGAATTCTATTAAGTTGGTAAGACATGACCTTCCTGGCACAAAACCATGTTGCCTATCACTGATAAGCCCATTTTTATCCAAATGGGAATAGATACTATCCCTCAGGATCTTTTCCAGCAGCTTCCCTACCAATGATGTCTGTAATTACCTGGATTATCCCTGCTATCCTTCTTAAACAAGGGGACAACATTAGCAATTCTCCAGTCCTCTGGGACCTCACCCGTGTTCAAAGATGCTGCAAAGATATCTGTTAAGGCCCCAGCTATTTCCTCTCTTGCTTCCCTCAGTAACCTGGGAAAGATCCCATCTGGACCTGGGGACTTGTCCACCTTAATGCCTTTTAGAATACCCAACGCTTCTTCCCTCCTTATGCCGACCTGACCTTGAGTAATCAAACATTTATCCCTAACCTCAACATCCATCATATCCCTCTCCTCGGTGAATATTGATGCAAAGTACTCATTAAGAACCTCACCCAATTTCTTTGACTCCACACATAACTTTCCTCCTTTGTCCTTGAGTGGACCAACCCTTTCTCTAGTTACCCTCTTTCTCCTTATATATAAATAAAAGGGTTTGGGATTTTCCTTAACCCTGTTTGCTACAGATATTTCATGACCCCTTTTAGCTCTCTTAATTCCTCATTTCAGATTGGTCCTACATTCCCGATATTCTTCCAAAGCTTCGTCTATCTTCAGTCGCCTAGATCTTATGTATGCTTCCTTTTTCCTGTCAGCTAGTCTCACAATTTCACCTGTCATCCATGGTTCCCTAATTTTGCCATTTCTATCCCTCATTTCCATAGGAACATGTCTCTCCTGCACTCTCTTTAAAAACCCCCCACATAACAAATATGGGATTTGCCTTCAAACAGCTGTCCCCAATCTACATTTCCCAGCTCCTGCCGAATTTTTGTATAGTTGGCCTTCCTCCACTTTAGCACTGTTCCTTTAGGACCATTCTTGTCTTTGTCCATGAGGATTCTAAACATACGGAATTATGATCATTATTCCCAAAGTAATCCCCTACTGAAACTTCGACCACTTGGCCGCGCTCATTCCCCAACACCAGGTCCAGTTTAGCCCCTTCCCGAATTGAACTATTTACATAATGATAAATAAATAATTAGAAAAGTGAATAATTAACTCTAGACACCCATTTTCTATCTCAAACAAAAGACTGGACTATTTATTAAACACACAATAACTTTTATAGAGGAAACATTAAGCAACAACATAAGGTGATTAATTAGATTAGATTCCCTACAGTGCGGAAACAGGCCCTTCAGCCCAATAAGTCCACACAGACCCTCCAAAGAGTAACCCACCCACATGCATTACCCTCTGACTAATGCACCCAACACTCTGGGCAATTTAACATGGCCAATTCACCTGACCTGCACATCCTTGGACTGTGGGAGGAAACCAGAGCACCCGGAGGAAACCCACGCAGACACGGGGAGAATGTGCAAACTCCACACAGACAGTTGCCTGAGGCTGGAACCGAACCTGGGACCAGCAAATTACCGCTCCTACTGATAAATAAAATGTCAAAACTGGCCAGATCACTTAATTGCCTTTCATGACGCATTGCTTCATAGGCAAAAATGTGGACTTCTTCGTCACTTTTCTGAAATGGTTATCAGGGTCACTTCCTCAGTTCACTCAGGCAACCCAATGTTTGCAGCCAAACATTTAACTCAACTTTCTACTCTTTGGGCTTTGGGAAGTTGATGTAGCAGATCAGGCAGTGAGCTTCCAAATCTTCCTGCTGTCTCAGCAGCAACTCAGAACCATCTTCTGGAAAATAAAAAAAATGCTTTAACTCTGGTTCCGCTCCACTAGACATATCGACTCTTCTCGCAGCTTCAGTTATCATTCTACAACTGCATTCTGCGTGAACCTTGAGTCTTCAGACTTGATGGAACTAATTCCCAGGTACTGACCTTGATAATAGCCAACTCTGCTATCTGTTGAAATGCCATGCTCTTCTGTGGGATTCCCTGTGTCTGTTGGAAGCTTTTTAAGTAAAGAATCAGCCCACAATTATAGCCTACAGGCCTGGCCGCATGAAAAAACTAAACTTGTTTGACCTGCTATTTTCCTTTTACCTCAAGTTGTTCCAAAGTTCACATGTCAAACTTAATGAAAAATATAAATAATGAATGTGCCTTCACTCTGAAAACTTGAAATACTATTTAAACCAAAAATGCATTTCATGACGAGAATAATTTAAGTGAAGGTTTCAACAATTGTGGAGTTTTGCTCACCTTACTCTTCATGTGGATGCACTGGTTACAAAGGCCCAACAACGTCTCTTCTTCCTCAGGCAGCTGGGGAAATTTGGCATGACGGTGAATACCCTTGCCAACTTTTCTAGGTGCGCCATCAAGAGTCATAGAGATGTACAGCATGGAAACAGATCCTTTGGTCCAACCCGTCCATGCCGACCAGATATCCCAACCCAATCTAGTCCCACCTGCCAGCACCCGGCCCATATCCCTCTAAAACCTTCCTATTCATGTACCCATCCAGATGCCTCTTAAGTGTTGCAACTGTACCAGCCTCCACCACATTCTCTGGCAGCTCATTCCATACACGTACCACCCTCTGCGTGAAAAAGTTGCCCCTCAGGTCTCTTTTATATCTTTCCCCGCTCACCCTAAACCTATGCCCTCTAGTTCTGGACTCCCCGACTCCAGGGAAAAGACTTTGTCTATTTATCCTATCCATGCCCCTCTTAATTTTGTAAACCTCTATAAGGTCACCCCTCAACCTCCGAGGCTCCAGGGAAAACAGCCCCAGCCTGTTCAGCCTCTCCCTGTAGCTCAGATCCTCCAACCCTGGCAACATCCTTGTAAATCTTTTCTGAACCGTTTCAAGTTTCACAACATCTTTCCGATAGGAAGGAGACCAGAATTGCATACAATATTCCAACAGTGGCCTAACCAGTGTCCTGTATAGCTGCAACATGACCTCCCAACTCCTGTACTCAATACTCTGACCAATAAAGGAAAGCATACCAAATGCCTTCTTCACTATCCTATCTACCTGCGACTCCACTTTCAAGGAGCTATGAATGTGCACTCCAAGGTCTCTTTGTTCTGCAACACTCCCTAGGACCTTACCATTAAGTGTCTAAGTCCTGCTAAGATTTGCTTTCCCAAAATTCAGCACCTCGAATTTATCTGAATTAAACTCCATCTGCCACTTCTCAGCCCATTGGCCCATCTGGTCCAGATCCTGTTGTAATCTGAGGTAACCCTCTTCGCTGTCCACTACACCTCCAATTTTGGTGTCATCTGCAAACTTACTAACTGTACCTTTTATGCTCGCATCCAAATCATTTATGTAAATGACAAAAAGTAGAGGGCCCAGTACCGATCCTTGTGGCACTCCACTGGTCACAGGCCTCCAATCTGAAAAACAACCCTCCATCACCACCCTCTGTCTTCTACCTTTGAGCCAGTTCTGTATCTAAATGGCTAGTTCTCCCTGTATTCCATGAGATCTCACCTTGCTAATCAGTCTCCCATGGGGAACCTTGTCGAACGCCTTACTGAAGTCCATATAGATCACATCTACTGCTCTGCCCTTATCAATCTTATTTGTTACTTCTTCAAAAAACTCAATTAAGTTTGTGAGTCATGATTTCCCACATACAAAGCCATGTTGACTATCCTGAATCAGTCCTTGCCTTTCCAAATACATGTACATCCTGCCCCTCAGGATTCCCTCCAACAACTTGCCCACCACCGTGGTTAGGCTCACCGGTGTATAGTTCCCTGGCTTGTCTTTACCACCCTTCTTAAACAGTGGCACCACGTTTGCCAACCTCCAGTCTTCCGGCACCTCACCTGTGACAATCGATGATACAAATATCTCAGCAAGAGGCCCACCAATCACTTCTCTAGCTTCCCACAGACAGCACTCTGTCTGGATGTATCACTACCTGGTATGGCAATTGTACCATTCAAGATTGGAGATGGTTACAGAGAGTGGTGAACTCAGCCTGGACAATCACAAAGGCCAACCTCCCATCTATAGAATCCATCTACCAGGCCCACTGTCAAGGTAAGGCCGCCAGCATTCTCAAAGATACATCCCACCTTGGCAATGTTTTTCTACAATCTCTACCATCGGGGAGAAGGTACAGAAGCCTGAACACACACACCAGCCGGTTTTGCAATAGTTTCTCCCATACTGTAGTTAGAATACTGAATGGACTCACAAACTCTCCACATTCGCCTGTACCTGTGTTTTTGTTTTTGCCGATGTTTGCCTATTATTTACTTTAGTTAACTCTGTGATCTGCCTGTATTGCTCGCAAGACAAAGCTTTTCACTGTGCCTTGGTACATGTGAAAATCTATTCAATTCAATTGGTATAAAGGGAATGAAACAGCGATTCACCTGATTAATTCCTAGGATGGCAGGATTCTCTTATAAAGGAGATTAAGGAGAACGTGCATGGATTCTCTCAAGTTTTAAAGAATGAGGAGTGATCTGATTGAAACTGACGAAGTTCTGATATCCAGCCTACCACAGTCACGTTGCTCGCAAACTTGGTGGAGTTTGGACGTGATTTGGCCACACAGTTATGAGTGTGCAGGGAGTACAGTAAAGGGCAGAGTACACAGTCTTGCGGGGCAGTGTTGAGGATTGTTGTGGAGGACGTGTTATTGCCTCTCCTCACTGATTGTGGTCTGTGGATCAGGAAGTCGAGGATCCAGTTGCAGGGGGTGGAATAGAGAGTTCGGTTTTTTTTTATTCGATTTGATTCCCCACAGTGTGGAAACAGGCCCTTTGTCCCAACAAGTCCACACCGACCTTCCGAAGAATAACCCACCCAGACCCATTTGGAGTTTGGAGATTTGTTTAGCTGGGATTAGCATTGAAGGCAGAGCTGTAGTTAATAAGTAGAAGCCTGACATAGATATCCTTATTATTTAGATGTTTCAGGGATGAGGGTAGGACTAGGGAGATGGTATCTGCTGTGGACTTGCTGCGCCGATAGGCAAATTGCAAAGGGATCAAGGGAGGCCAGGAGGCTAGAGTTGATACAAACCATGTCTAACATCACAAATGTTATGACACAGAGGTAAACACTTCTGCTAATTAAAACAAACACACAGAAAAGCTCACCTCACCTCATAATCTATTCGAGTATGAGTGACAGAGAACTACCCAAATTTTATTCTTTAATTCCAAAAGTGAACATTAAGCAACAACTATTTGCAACTCTAAGCCTCCTTTGTCTTAAAGATTTGTTGTCTACCTCCCACTGTATAACAATATACCATTCCGATAAAGCCCCTATTAATTTGCAGCAACTCGATTTTCAAAACCAGACAGCGGTTGTCGTCTTCCTCTGTTTGTAGATCTCCCTGGGTCATCTTCAGTCTTCTATTGCAAAGGTGTTTCATATGAAAAAGGTACCTTTTAGAGAGAGAGTTTTCGAGCAGTCTGGCTGACAATGGCAGATAGTGCTCTTTCTATCGTACTTGTTCAAAATGCCTGCTTTTTATACCCCAAAACATTGGTTCAATGCCGTCAAAACAGTAAAATTCAAATTCAATTGGGTTTTAGTATCATGGGGTATAATTGGTTAAATTCAAACTGCTGTGAAGCCAACTCATATATCTAGGTTACACCAATATGTTACATCTTTCAATTTTCCAGCACACTCTATGACTGCGAGTCAGTCACATGACAGTTGCCTTCAAACTCCGACTGCTAGTACAGCATTTACTTTCTCTAAAAGGTACAGTGCACGCCTTCAACTTCATAACACAAAAAACTTCATAGTTATGGAGGTCAGAGCAACCAGGCAGTAGTCATTGAAGCTCATTGCATGTGTTAAACATCCCAGCCTTGACAACTCTCTGTGGTGAAGATTTCCTCACATTTGCTCCATTCTGAGAGAAGAAATTCCTCATCCTTGTGTTAAATGTGTGACACCTATAATGCCCTCTGGTCCTTGACTCTCCCATAAGAGGAAACAACCTTTCAGCGTCTCTGTCAAGTCCCCAAAGAATCTTGTATGCTCTCATGCTTCTAAACTCCAAAGAGTACAGACCCAACCTACTCAAACTGTCCTCATAAGACGGCCCCTCCATACCTGGGAACAATTTAATGACCATTCTCTGGACTGCCTCCAAAGTCAGTGTAGATAGGCAGGAGGCTGGAGGAACGCAGCAGGCCAGGCAACATCAGGAAGTGGAGAAGTCGATGTTTCGGATGTAAACCTTCTTCAATGACAGTTCCTCCTCTTTCCTTAGATAAGGGATCCAAAACTGTTCACAATATTCCAGCTGTGGTCTGCCTCGAGACTTGTACAGATTTTGTAAAATCTCATTGAACAGCAGAGCAGATTTGATGGGCTGAATGACTTACACTTCCCCAATGTCTTTTGGTCTTGATCTGGTTTGAATTTCCTTTCCCTCAAAATTGCAATCAAGCGCTGCTCTGCTGAGATGGACCACATGATGGCAGTGTTGTACTGCCTTCTGACAGCCTTGTACATTGTTTAGTGAAAAAAACGAAAGAACTGTATATGCTGGAATTCTACAACAAAAACTGAAATTGCTGGGAAAACTCCGCAGGTCTGGCAGCAACTGTGGAGAAAAAGCAGGGTTAACATTTCGGGTCCAGCGATCCTTCTTCAGAACTGATGAAGCAGTTTTTAGCAGAGAATTTGTGAAGTTAACAACAAATTTCAGGATTGAGGGTCTAATGAATAATCACTGGTCAATTGTCAGGAAGAAGCCATCTAGTTCATCATGGCCCTTTCAGGGAGAAAACTGTGGGTCTGGCCTACACGTGACTCCAGACCCACAGTAATGTGGGTGACTCATAACTCCCCTCTGGGCAATTAGGGGTGGGCAGTAAATGCTGGCTTAGCCAGTGATGAGATGAAAAATCAGGATGGTGAGAACTTAGAGGGGAAGCTGCAGGGGGGTGGTGCTCCCAAGTACCTGCTGCCCTTGTCCTTCTAGATGGAAGTGGTTTTCAGTTTGGAAGGTGCTGTCTGAGGATTTTTGGTGAATTTCTGCAGTGCATCTTGTAGACGGTACACACTGCTGTTACTGAACGTCGATGGTGGAGGGAGTGTGGATGTGGTGTCAATCAAGGGGGCTGCTTTGTCCTGGATGGTGTCAAGCTTCTTGAGTGTTGTTGGAGCAGCACCCATCGAGACAAGTGAGGAGAATTCCATCGTACCTTGTCTTGTGCCTTGTAGATGGCTTTGGGGAGTCAGGAGGTGAGTTAATTGCTGTGGGATTCCCAGTCTCTGATCTGTTCTTGTAGCTGCTGAGTTAATACAGTGAGCTTCTTTACAATGATCTTACCAGGATTCAGTGACGGTAAAGGGGCGAAGGTTCGATTCTCTTTTATTGGAGGTGGTCATTGCTGGCATTTGTGTGAGGTGAATGTTAATCGCCACTTGTCAGCCCAAGCCTGGATTTAATAGAGCATAGAGATCCACACCACAGCAAACGGCCCATCAGCCCATCCTGTCAAAAACAACCACTTAAGTATTCTAATCCCATTTGCCAGCATTTGCCCCATAGCCATGTATGCCTTGACTTCACCAGTACACATGTAAGTACTTTGCAAATGTTTCTATCTGCACAGGCAAGTATTATCTTGTTACATTTGGATATCAGGTCATAAGAAGTAGGAGCAGGAGGAGGCCATTTAACCCCTCGAGCTAGTTCCGACATTTAATAATGATCTCATCTCATCCTCAACTCCACCTTCCTGTCCCCACTCCCCAGACCCCTTCAACCCATTACTCGTTAAAAATCTGCCCTTTCCTCCTTAAATGTACTCATTGTCCCAGCATGTTGGATGGTGAATTCCACACAAATAAGTAATTCCTTCTTACCTCTGTTTTAAATCTGTTACCCTTTATCCTAAAGTTATGACCACTTGTTCTAGATTTCCCCAGTCGGGGAAACATCCTCTCTACATCCACTTTGTCAATCCCCTTTAGCGTCTTATTGCCCTCAATTAGATCTTCTCTCATTCTTCTAAACTCCAGAGAGTATCAGCCTAAACTGCTCAATCTCTCTTTCCAAGACAAACCCCTCATCTTTGGTGGACTGCCTCAGTTTCTGGGGAGTCACGAATATTACAATCATCAGCAAACATCTGCACTCCTGACCTGAGTATTGAACTCATCATTCCAGTTGAGCCAGGAACAGTGTTTGTGATGTAAATGTTGTGTAATTCACAGAGTAAGGAGTGGTCAAATTTACTCACTCGCAAATGAACCATGTGGGCATTACAACTGAGCTACAGTCACAAACCATTGGCTGGTTTCTTTACCCCAGTGCATGGTGAATCCAATTCAATCTCACCCACCACCTCCCACACACACACACAAACACACACACACAGTCTCACACAAACACACACACACAGTCACACACAACCACACACACACACACACACACACACACACACACACACACACACACACAGTCTCACACACGTTCTCTCACAGGCACACATACTCTCACACACACACAGTCTCACACACACACACACACACATACACAGTCACACACAACCACACACACACACAAACACAATCTCACACACACACACAAACACACACACACAGTCTCACACACGTTCTTTCACAGGCACACATGCTCTCACACACACACACTCTCTAACACACAGACAGACATACAAACACACAATCTCAGACCCACATCCACACACATATACTCTCTGTCACACACACACACACACACATACACACACATGGACAAAGTGGACTCCAATAACTTGCTGAGATTTTAATGAATCTCATCAGTAATTAAAGAGAGTGCTTTCTCACTTCTTCTGTCGCGGTAACAGATGAATTAAACAGCTACCAGGTGTCCTATAAACATTTTTCAATAATTGGATAGCAGCTTCACACTGTTTAAAAGAGCTTAGTTGGATTTAAAAATCGCTTTCACACAATCAGGCTGGTTCTGTTTCCCTTGGAGAAATCTAACAACTTCTCTCTAGCAAGGACAGGACACATGATAGGATCTGCCCAAATGGTCAGTTTCCCATCTTCTGTCCTTTGCAAACTGGGGCCATTCTAAACTCTCCTGGCCCATGTTCTGAGGTGGATCAAATTCTGTTCACCTGTCTCCCCCTGTGCTGTGGACCTGCTCTCACTCCCAGTCCCAACGTTTAACATGTAGTCTCTTCCTTCTCTGTAATCTCCAGTCGCATAACATGCTGGGAGCCCACCACTCCTTCCCCAATTTTAATCGCTCCATGATTAGAGACCGGGGCTTCCCTGAATCCCTTCGTCTCTCTCTCTCTCTCTCTCTCTCTCTCTCCTGTCTTCACCTGTCCTAACCCTGTCCTGTCTTAACCATGTCCTCGTCTAAGCCTGTCCTGTCCTAACCCTGTCTTTCCATCTTCAAGGCGCCATTTAGAATGCTAGGTTAAAAACAATGACTGCAGATGCTGGAAACCAGATTCTGGATTAGTGGTGCTGGAAGAGCACAGCAGTTCAGGCAGCATCCGAGGAGCAGTAAAATCGATGTTGCGGGGAAAATCCCTTCCTGATGAAGGGCTTTTGCCCGAAACGTCGATTTTACTGCTCCTCGAATGCTGTCTGAACTGCTGTGCTTTTCCAGCACCTCTAATCTAGAGCCATTTAGAATGCTGCAATTGTCCCAGCCTCCACCACTTCCTTCAGCAGCTCATTCCATACACGCACCACCCTCTGTGTGAAAAAGCTACCCCTTAGGTCCCTTTTAAATCTTTCCCCTCTCACCTTAAACTTATGCCTTCTATTTGGAAAGAGCAATAAGAAGATTTACGAGGTTGTTGCCAGGACTCGTAGGCCTGAGTTATAGGGCGAGGTTGGCCAGGATAGGACTTTAATCATTAGAACATAGAAGAATAAGGGGGGGGGGGGCTTATTGCGTTGTATAAAATAATGAGGGACATAGAAAGGATGAACACATGCAGTCTTTTTCCCAGGGATGGGAATTGAAAACTAGAGGGCTTAGGTTTAAGGTGAGAGAGGAAAGATTTAAGAAGTGCCTGAGGGGCAACTTCTTCACACAGAGAGTGGTGAGAACATGGAATGGGCTGCCAGAGAAAGTGGTTAAGGCAGGTACAAAAGCAGCATTTAAAAAACATTTGGATATGAACATGGATGGGAAGGGTTCAGAAGGATATGGACTAAACGCTGGGAGTTGGAACTAGCTGAGTGTACACAAGGGTCAGTATGAACCAGTTTGGGCCGAAGGGCCTGTATCATCCTGCAGCATGACCTCCCAATTCCTACTCTCAATGTACTTACCAATAAAGGAAAACATACCAAACACCTTTTTCACTATCTTCCCTACCTGTGATTCCACTGGGTCTCTTTGTTCAGCAACATTCCCCATGACCTTATCATTAAATGTGTAAATGTCCTGTCCTGATTTGCCTTTCCTCACATTTATCTAAATTAAGCTCCATTTGCCGCTTCACGACCCATTGGCCCATCTGATCATGGTTCCATTGTACCTGTGAGGTAACCTTCTTCGCTGTCCACCACACCTCCAATTTTAGTGTCATCTGCAAACTTACTAACCATACCTCCTATGCTCACATCCAAATCATTTATATACATGTTGAAAAGCAGTGCACCCAGCACCGATCCTTGTGGCACACCACTGGCCACAGGCCTCCAATCTGAAAAGCAACTCTCCACCACCACCCTCTGTCTTCTACCTTCAAGCTAGAGCTGTATCCAAATGGCTATTTCTCCCTTTATTCCGTGAGATCTAACCTTGCTAATCAGTCTCTCATGGAGAACCTTGTGGAACGCCTTACTGAAGTCCATATAGATCACATCTACCACTCTGCCCTCATGAATCCTCTTTGTTACTTCTTCAAAAAACTCAATGAAGTTTGTGAGACTTCATTTCGCACGCACGAAGTCAGATTGACTATCCCTAATCAGTCCTTGCCTTTCCAAAAACATGTAAATCCTGTCCCTCAGGATTCCCTCCAACAATTTGCCCACCACCGAGGTCAGGCTCACCGGTCTATAGTTCCCTGGCTTGTCCTTACCACCCTTCTTAAAAAGGGGCACCACATTTGCCAACCTCCAGTCTTCCGGCACCTCACCTGTGACTATCGATGATACAAATATCTCAGCAATAGGCCCAGCAATCACTTCCCTAGCTCCCCACAGAGTTCTAGGATACACCTGATGCATTTTAAGACATCCAGCACTTCCTCCTCTGTATTGTGGACATTTTTCAAGATGTCACCATCTATTTCCCTACATTCTAATCTTCCATGTCCTTTTCCACATTAAACACTGATGCAACATATTCGTTTAGTATCTCCCCCATCTCCTGTGGCTCCACACAAAGGCTGCCTTGCTAATCTTTGAGGGGCCCTATTCTCTCCCTAGTCACCCTTTTGTCCTTAACGTATTTGTAAAAACCCTTTGGATTCTCCTTAACCCTATTTGCCAAAGCTATCTCATGTCCCCATTTTGCCCTCCTGATTTCCCTCTTACGTATACTCCCACTGCCTTTATACTCTTCTCAGGATTCACTCCATCTCTGCCAATGTTTACTTCCTTTTCTTTTCACCAAACCCTCAAATTTCTTTAGTCATCCAGCTTTCCCTTCAACTACCAGCCTTGCCTTTCGCCCTAACAGGAATATACTGTCTCTGGACTATAATTATTTCATTTTTGAAGGCTTCCCATTTTCCATTTGTCCCTTTACCTGCAAACATCTGCCCCCAACCAACGTTTGAAAGTTCTTGCCTAATACCGTCAAAATTAGCCTTCCTCCAATTTAGAACTTCAACTTTTAGACCTGGTCTATTCTTTTCCGTCACTGTTTAAAACTAACAGAATTATGGTCGCTGGCCCCAAAGTGCTCCCCCACCGACATCTCAGTCACCCGCCCTGCCTTATTTCCCAAGAGTAGGTCAAGCTTTGCACCTTCTCTTGTAGGTACATCCATATACTGAATCAGGAAATTTTCTTGTACACACTTAACCCATCAATGCCCCTAACCCTATGTCAGTCACAGTCTATGTTTGGAAAGTTAAAATGCCCCACCATAGCCACCCTATTATGCTCACAGGTAACTTAAATCTCCTTACAAATTTGTTTCTCAATTTCCCACAGACTATTGGGGGAGGAGGAGGGGGTTCTATAGTATAATCCCAATCAGGTGATTGCCTTTTCTTATTTCTCAGTTCCAACCAAATAACTTCCCTGGGTGTATTCCCAGGAAAACATCTTGCATTATCTGGTCTGACCTGTACGTGTGGTTGGCCCACAGCAATATGTGAGGTGCTTTGGGGAAAGCAAATCTTAGCAGGATGTATACACTTAATGGTAATGTCCTGGGGAGTGTTGCTGAACAAAGTGCAGGTTCATAGCTCCTTGAAAGTGGAGTCGCAGGTAGATAGGATAGTGAAGAAGGCGTTTGGTATGCTTTCCTTTATTGGTCAGAGGATTGAGTACAGGAGTTGGGAGGTCATATTGCGGCTGTACAGGACATTGATTAGGCCACTATTGAAATATTGCATGCAATTCTGGTCTCCTTCCTATCGGAAATATGTTGTGAAACTTGAAACGGTTCAGAAAAGATTTACAAGGATGTTGCCAGGGTTGGAGGATTTGAGCTAGAGGGAGAGGTTGAACAGGCTGGGGCTGTTTTCCCTGGAGTGTCGGAGTCTGAGGGGTGACCTTATAGAGGTTTACAAAATTATGAGGGTCATGGATAGGGTAAATAGGCAAAGTCTTTTCCCTGGGGTCGGCGAGTCCAGAATTAGAGGGCATATGTTTAGGGTGAGAGGGGAAAGATATAAAAGAGACTTACGGGGCAACTTTTTCACACAGAGGGTGGTACGTGTATGGAATGAGCTGCCAGAGGAAGTGGTGGAGGCTGGTACAATTGCAACATTTAAGAGGCATTTGGATGGTTGTATGAATAGGAAGGGTTTGGAGGGATATGGGCTGGGTGCTGGCAGGTGGGACTAGATTGGGTTGGGATATCTGGTCAGCGTGGACGGGTTGGACCGAAGGGTCTGTTTCCGTGCTGTACATCTCTGTGACCCTATGACTCTTACCTACCCTCTGGACACTTAGGGACAGGCATTAAATTGGTGCTCACCAGTAACACTCAAATCCCGTTAAAAAACACAGAAGCACCTTGACTTGGTGGGCATTGAGGGAAATCCTGTCTCTACCGAAATAATTTGTTGTGATGTACCTTCATGGCCTCTCATAACTGTCTGAGTGAACAAAGCGGGGGTGGGGGGGGGGGGGGGGGTGACTCGTAGACATTACACTGGAACACCCTCCTCACTCCCTGAGGATGGAAAACGTTCTCGAGGTTGCACTGGAGGAAGGATCAATGGAGGCTTTCGAAAGGGAATTGGATAGGAAATTCCAAAGGGAAACATTTTAATGGTTACAGGAGGAAATGACAGCAAATTGGACCAGCTGCTTTGTTTTTGCAGAGAGCCAACATGACCTGGGTGGGGGTGGGGGTGGGCAGCACGGTGACTCAGTGGTTAGCTCTGCTGCCTCACAGCATCAGGGACCTGGTTTCGATTCTACCCTCGGGCGACTGTCGGTGTGGAGTTTGTACGTTCTCCTCGTGTCTGCATGCGTTCCCTCTGGATGCTCCGGTTTCCTCCCACTGTCCAAAGATATGCAGGTTCGGCCATGGGAAACGGGGGATAGGGTAGAGGGGTGTGTTTGTGTGGGATGCTCTTCAGAGGGCTGGTGCAGATCCGGTGGGCCGAATGGCCTCTCTCTGCACTATCGGGATTTTATGATCACTTAACTTGCACACACCTGCAAGGAGGCTGTAACCATTCCATGAGTCCAGGGGTGTTCCGGTTCGGCAGGTTAGCCATGAGGAATGCAGGGTTACAGGGATTAGGTGGGATGCTCTTCAGAGGTTGGTGTGGACTCAATGGGCTGAATGGTCTGATTCCACACTATTGGAATTCGCTTCTATGATTTGGCTATTTGTGCCTTTCCAGCATTCAGCAGCTAAAAACCATAGAAGCTTTCCATCATCCGCTGCTCCCTGTCCACCGGGTAACCATTGCACCAAGTTCATTGGAATGATTTAAAACCATTCCTTATTTCAGTACAGTGTTTTTCTGTAATGGTCCTTTTGTCCTCTGATGTCAGTGAGTTGCCAGCCTACTGCGCGGGCTGCTCTGGAGCGAGCCGTGACGCAGTTCAGTGTGTTTAATAACACATCCTGCCTTTTGCTGGGATCGACATCTCCGGATTAATTCAATCTGGGGACATTTGTTGTTAATTGAAACCTGTTTGGGGAGTGACTAGGTATAAATTATCCCAGCCTCTCACCTCGCCAGTCAGAATGAAGAATTAGTTTCAATTTCTGAGCTCGGTTTAATTTGCGAAGAGTCTCCCGGCTAATTTGGGTACCCTGGAGACTGGGAGCAGCAATAACCCTTGTATTAAACCTGACATAACTTCACTCCTTATAAATTTCACTTTAATTAACAGTTTACAAATCAAACCTGCCAGTGATTAAACTATGGAAATCAGTGAATCCCTTTCTCTACCTCCTGGTTACATTGAGGCTGAAACATATATAAACTTTCAGAAACCTATGCCCTCTTTACAACAACCCATTGTTGTAACTTACACCAAACCCCATCAGTCTCACACAGATCTACACCGGCTTCTAGTCTGACATTGATTTGAGTGGTACTGCAAAAGCACAGCAGGTCAGGCAGCATCCGAGGAGCAGGAAAATCGACGTTTCTGGCAAAAGCGCTAAGGGTTTTCCTGCTTCTTGGATGCTGCCTGACCTGCTGTGCTTTTCCAGCATGACTCTAATCTTGACACCAACTTCCAGCATCTGCAGGACTCACTTCCGCCTCATTGATCTTAACCGGACTGCGATTTTTTTTGTTAGATTAGATTCCCTACAGTGTGGAAACAGGCCATTCAGCCCAACCATTCCATACCGACCCTCCAAAGAGCAACCCACCAGACCCATCTCCCTCTGACTAATGCACCTATCACTATGGACAATTTAGTATGGCCAATTCACCTGACTTGCACATCTTTGGATTATGGGAGGAAACCGGAGCACCCGGAGGAAACCCACACAGACACGGGGAGAATGTGTAAACTCCATACAGACCAAGGCTGGAATCGAACCTGGGACCCTGGTGCTGTGAGGCAGCAGTGCTAACCACTGAGCCACCATGCCGAGTCTCTCGCTCTCTTTCTCTCTCTCACTGCAGAGTTCGTCTCCTCTGTCCTGAACCTATTCAGCCACGTCCTGAAGCAGACTCGCTACCACAGCCACATCTCCTTCCTCAAAAGAAAAGTCATTCCTTACGAAGGGCTTTTGCCCAAAACATCAATCTTCCTGCTCGTTGGATGCTGCCTGACCTGCTGTGCTTTTCCAGCACCACTCTAATCTTAACTCTGATCTCCAGCATCTGCAGCCCTCACTTTCGTCTAGGCTGACATTGCCATGAGTTTACGTTTTCACTGCTGGAAGGATGCTCCCTATGACCAGGGGAGTCCAGAACCAGGGGTCACAGTCTAAAGACAAGGGGTAGGCCATTTCAGACTGAGATGAGGAGAAATGTCTTCACCCAGAGAGTGGGGAGCCTGGGGAATTCTCTGTCACAGAGAGCAGTTGAGGCCAAAACATTGGACATTTTCAAGAAGGAGTTAGATCTAGTTCATAGAGTCATGGAGATGTACAGCACGGAAACAGACCCTTTCGCCCAATTTGTCCATGCTGACCAGATATCCTAACCTAATCTAACCCTATTTGCCATCACCTGGCCCATATCCCTCTAAACCCTTCCTATTCATATACCCATCCAGATGCCTTTTAAATGTTTCAATTGTACCAGCCTCCACCACTTCCTCTGGCAGCTCATTCCATACTCACACTCCACCCTCTGTGTGAAAAGTTGCCCCTTAGGTTCCTTTTAAACCTTTCCCCACTCACCCTAAACCTATGCCCTCTAGTTCTGGACTCCCCCACCCCAGGGAAAAGACTTTGTCTATTTACCCTATCCATGACCATCACTATTTTATAAACCTCTATAAGGTCACCCCTCAGCCTTAGAGCTAAAGGGATCAAAGAGAATGGGGAGACAGTGGGAACAGGGGACTGTGTGGGATAATCAGCCAGGATCATATTGAATGGTGGAGCATGCTTGAAGGGCCAAATGGTCTCCTTTAGCTCCTATTTTCTTTTTCTATAAAATCTCCCATGACTTCAGCCCTCTAAAACCTTGTAAGATCTCTACGCCTCTCCTATTGCGACCTCTTGGGCATTGTCCAAATTCCAACTCTCCAACATTGATGGTCGTGCCTTCAGTTGACAGACAGAATCATCGAAGCATGGAATCCCTAAAATCTGGAATTCTGTCCTTAGACTTTGCTGCCTCTCTGTCCCACTTTGAGCACCCCTTGGATCGACATCTTTGAGCTTTTTGTCACCTTGTCTAATTTGGCTTGGTGTTTAATTTCTCGTCTTGTGGACATTTCACAACATTAAAAGTGCTCCAAAAATGCAAGTTATTGTTGCACAATATTAAGCTAGTTCTGGATGTAGGTTTGCTTGCTGAGCTGGAAGGATCATTTCCAGATGTTTCGTCACCCTACTAGGTAACATCTTCAGTGGGCCTCCAGGTGTGTTTGTTGATGTGTTGATGTGTTCATGTGTTTGTTGATAGAGTTCCGGTTGGAACTAACTACAAACACATTGCGTTAGATCCCATTTACACCCCCTGAGAAAAAGAACAGGAAATGACATTACCACAGGAAATGACATCACCAACCCAAAGAAACCCAAACACATAAATAGAAAGCAGGAATTATCAACAGTGCTTTGGCTGGAGGCCCACTGAATATGTTTCCTAGGAGGGTGACGAAACATCTGGAAATGAACCTTCCAACTCAGCAAGCAAACCTACATCCAAAACCTCAACCTGAGCTACAAATCTTCTCAAAACTTGCCAAGCTAGTTCTTTCACTTCACACACAGAAAAACTCCAGTCATCAATTCACCATGACCACATTGAAAGATGAAACAGGCTCAAAGGGCCAAATGGCCTTATTTTCTATGTTTCATTCCTGAATAGGATAGGATCGAATCCTGACAGTGTGTAAATAGGCCGTTCGACCCAGAAGTCCACATCGACCCTCTGGGCAGCCAACCCACCCAGACTCATCCTACCGACCCTATATTTCCCATGGCCAATTTACTTCACCTGCACACCTTTGGACTGTGAAAGGAAACGAGAGCACCCGATGAAAACCCACACAGACACAGAGAGAATGTGCAAACTCCACACAGACAGTCACCTGAGGCTGGAATCGAACCTGGGACCCTGGCGCTGTGAGGCAGCAGTGCTAACCACTGAGCCACCATGCTGCTGGAGGCGTTTCAGATTCCTCCGGAGGTATCGCTATGCAATGACCGCAACCGCCCCCCCCACAACCTTCCCTGAGACCTCCCTCCGACACTATTTGACAGGTTTTTCTGCTGCACTGTGTGTGTGTGAGTGAGAGAGAGAGACCTCGGATGCTGTTCTTTGACGGTGAGGACCACTGAACAAGAAGACCTTGGTTTGATGGGAACCATCAGCTTGCGAATCAGGCTGATTTCCACTAAGGGGCACATTCTCCTGGGAAAATCCAGACCAGGGAAGAGGGAGGGGAGGCCGTTTTTTTTTCAGGCACTGCCAATTGTTGCTAGACCATTGCAGGGAAGCTGCATCAATCACAGCCCAGTGTGAAACATTCATTCCCCAGAAAAAAGATTGTAGCTCTCCAGGCCTGGTGCTGAGGGAGTGCTGCACTGGCAAAAATGCCACCGTTTGGATGAGATACTATCTACTGCCTCACTGTGCCAGAGACCCAGTTTCGATTCCACCCCCGATTGACTGTCTGTGTGGAGTTTGTACAGTCTCCCCATGTCTGCGTGGGTTTCCTCCAGGTGCTCTGGTTTCCTCTCACAGTTCAAAATATGTGCAGGGTGGATTGGCCATGGGGAATTGCCCATAGTGTTCAGAGATGTGCAGACTAGATGGGTTAGCCCTGGAAAATGCAGGGTTACGGGACAGAGTAGGTGGGTAGGTCTGGGGGTGGATGCTTTTCAGAGGGTTGGTGTGGACTTGCTGGGTTTAATGGCCTGTTTCCACACTGTAGAGATTCTATGAATGTAGGAGCCGTTATGGGCCTAGCAGTATTATCGCTAGACTACTAATCCAGAAGACCAGAACACTGGATACAAAATCAAAAATTGCTGGATAAGCTCAGCAGGTCTGGCAGCATCTCAGAGCCATACAGATGTACAGCACAGAAACAGACCCTTCGGTCCAACTCATCCATGCTGACCAGATATCCTAAATAAATCTTGTGCCATTTGCCAGCACCCGGCCCATTTCCCTCGAAATCCTTCCTATTCATATAGCTAACCAGATGCCTTTTAAATGTTGTAATTGTACCAGTTTTCACCACGTCCTCTGCCAGCTCATTCCGTACATGCGCCACCCTCTGTGTGAAAACGTTGCCTCGAGGTTCCTTTTAAATCTTTTCCCTCTCACCCTAAATCTATGCCCTCTAGTTCTGGACTCCCCCACTTCAGGGAAAAAGACCTTGTCTATTTACCCTATCCATGCCCCTCATGATTTTATAAACCTCTATAAGGTCACCCCTCAGCCTCCGACGCTCCAGGGAAAACAGCCCCAGCCTGTTCAGCCTCTCCCTATAGATCAAACCCTCCAACCCTGGCAACATCCTTGTAAACCTTTTCTGAACTCTTTCAAATTTAACAACATCCTTCTGATAGCAGGGAGATCAGAATTGCACGCAATGTCTCAAAGTGGCCTAACCAATGCCCTGTACAGCTGCAACATGACCTCCCAACTCTTATACTCAATGCACCGGCCAAGAAAGGAAAGCATACCAAATGCCTTCTTCACTATCCTATCTACCTGCAACTCCACTTTCAAGAATCAATGAATTTGCACTTCAAGGTCTCTTTGTTATAGAGTCATAGAGTCATAGAGATGTACAGCACGGAAACAGACCCTTCGGTCCAACCCATCCATGCCGACCAGATATCCCAACCCAATCTAGTCCCACCTGCCAGCACCCAACCCATATCCCTCCAAACCCTTCCTATTCATATACCCATCCAAATGCCTCTTAAATGTTGCAATTGTACCAGCCTCCACCACATCCTCTGGCAGCTCATTCCATACACGTACCACCCTCTGTGTGAAAAAGTTGCCCGTTAGGTCTGTTTTATATCTTTCCCCTCTCACCCTAAACCTATGCCCTCTAGTTCTGGACTCCCCCACCCCAGGGAAAAGACTTTGCCTATTTATCCTATCCATGCCCCTTCATAATTTTGTAAACCTCTATAAGGTCACCCCTCAGCCTCTGACCCTCCAGGGAAAACAGCCCCAGCCTGTTCAGCCTCTCCCTGTAGCTCAGATCCTCCAACCCTGGCAACATCCTTGTAAATCTTTTCTGAACCATTTCAAGTTTCACAACATCTTTCCGACAGGAAGGAGACCAGAATTGCACTCAATATTTCAACAGTGGCCTAACCAATGTCCTGTACAGCCACAACATGACCTCCCAACTCCTGTACTCAATACTCTGACCAATAAAGGAAAGCATACCAAATGCCTTCTTCACTATCCTATCTACCTGCGACTCCACTTTCAAGGAGCTATGAATGTGCACTCCAAGGTCTCTTTGTTCAGCAACACTCCTTAGGACCTTACCATTAAGTGTATAAGTCCTGCTAAGATTTGCTTTCCCAAAATGCAGCACCTCGCATTTATCTGAATTAAACTCCATCTGCCACTTCTCAGCCCATTGGTCCACCTGGTCAAGATTCTGTTGTAATCTGAGGTAACCCACTTCGCTGTCCACTACACCTCCAATTTTGGTGTCATCTGCAAACTTACTAACTGTACCTCTTATGCTGTCATCCAAATCATTTATGTAAATGACAAAAAGTAGAGGATCCAGCACCGATCTTTGTGACACTCCACTGGTCACAGACCTCCAGTCTGAAAAACAACCCTCCACCACCAGCCTCTGTCTTCTACCTTTGAGTCAGTTCTGTATCAAAATGGCTAGTTCTCCCTGTATTCCATGTGGTCTAACCTTGCTAATCAGTCTCCTTCCCCAGGATCTTGCCATTAAGTGTATAAGTCCTGCCCTGATTTGGCTTTCCACAAAGCAGCCCCTCATATTTATCTAAAATAAACTCCATCTGCCACTCCTCGGTCCATTGGCCTATATGATCAAGATCCCATTGTACTCTGAGGTGACCTTCTTCACTGTCCACTGCATCCCCAATTTTGGTGTCATCTGCAAACTTATTAACCATACCTCTTATATCCACTGAGGAGAGAAATCAGACTTAACACTTTGGGTGCTGCCAAACCTGCTGAGCTTTCCTCGCAACTTACGTTTTTGCTTCTGTTTTACATCATCTGGAGTTCTTGCAGTTTATGTTTTATATTCTGGGGACTTTGGTTTATATTTTGCTCAGGGCAGGTGGTGGAACTTGAATTCAGTTTAAAAATCTGGATTGAAGTATCTAATGATGATCATGAAACTGTGGACATTGTCGTTTGGTTGTGAAGCAGTAAGAGATATTTAGGAGCTAGCGGCTTTCTCTTTTGACCGGTTTCTCTTCCTTTTTGATAGTACCTTGGGGCTCAGTTGCCTGGAAGGCTAGCTCACAATGCAGAGTGGGTCCTGACTTCCACTCTGACTCAGTTCACCATGAAGGTCCAGTCTCCTCTGTCTCACCCCTTGCCTGAGCTAGCAACTAGTAGACCTTTTAGAACTGAATTGAGATGAAGAGGAATTTCTTCAGCCCGAGGGTGGCGAATCTGTGGAACCCATTGCCGTAGAGGAGCCTAAGACATTGTGAGTATGTAGGACAGTGATAGATGGGTTGTTGATTGGTAAGGGGATCGACGGTTTTGGGGGGTGGGCAGGAGAATGGGGTTGAGAAACATTTCAGCCCTGATTTTTAAGAGGCATATGGATGGATATATGAATAGGAAAGGTTTAGAGGGCTATGGGCCACATGCTGGCACATGGGATCTGGTCAGATTAGCACATCTGGTAGGCATAGATGAGTTGGACCAAAGGGTGTGAGCTTAGCACGGTGGCTCAGTGGTTAGCACTGCTGCCTCACAGCACCAGGGACCCAGGTTCGATTCCACCATTGGGTGACTGTCTGTGTGGAATTTGCACATTCCCGCCTCCCCTCCCCACCCCCGCCGCCCCACCCCCCCCCCTCCCCAATATCTGTGTGGGTCCCCCCCCAGGTTCTCCAGTTTCCTCCTACAGTCCAAAGATGTGCAGGTTAGGGTGGATTGGCTATGGGAAATTACCCCCATTGTCCATGGACGTGTAGACAAGTTGGGTTGGTCATGGGAAATGCTCTACCCTTGTAATCGTGTAACTTGTCCAACACTGACACCTCCAGATCATGGGAGATGCAGGGTGATAGGGTAGGCAGGTATGGGTCTGAGAGGGATCCTCTTTAGAGGATATAGCTTTAAATTGAGGGGTGGTAGATATAGGATAGATGTCAGAGGTAGTTTCTTCATTCAGAGAATAGTAGGGGCTCGGGTTAGGGGAATTGGCTAGGCTAAATTGCCCATAGTGATAGGTGCATTAGTCAGAGGGAAATGGTTCTGGGTGGGTTACTCTTTGGAGGGCCGGTGTGGACCTGTTGGGCCGAAGGGCCTGTTTCCACACTGTAGGGAATCTAATCTAAAACGGCCTTCCTGCAACAGAAGTAGACTTGCCAACTTTAAGGGCATTTAAATGGATAAACATGTGGGTGATAATGGTATAGTGTAGGTTAGATGGGCTTCAGATTAACTTCACAGGTTGGCGCAACATTGAGGGCCAAAGGGCCTGTACTGCACTTTAATGTTCTATGAGGGTCAATATGGTCTCAACGGGCCATCCACACTGTAAGGATTCTGTGTGATTGAATGGTGGAGCAGACTGGATGGGCTGAATGGCCTAATTCTGCTCCTGTGTGTTATGGTCTTAGTGGTTATTCCTTTCCCTGTCTATCTCTCGGCAGCCTGCGGTTCTCTGGGATTGTGGTGCTTTTCACTTTGAAGTATTTTGTAGGGTCGGTGGATGATAACAGTGAGGACTGGAAATAGGAGAACGGGTAATTGAGGAGGAGGAGGAGGAGGAGAAGGAGGGACAGAGATCTTGATTGGAAGGCGGACTTTAATTGAAGAGGTGACCTAACGCTGTGCAAAGTTTCAATCTCTGATAACTCAAAGTGGGCTTCGGTAAAGTGTGATTTATGGCTCGATATTTCTATCAGCCACCCCCATCAAATTCTCCAGTGCTGCTTTTCCTCATTACGCTGGGGTGGGTTAACAGGTTTCAACAATGAAGTGAGAATGTTATTGGTTTTCCCTCTGGGGTATGACCCCAGGGAACAGGGAGATCTGACTGATTCCTCCACCCCACCCCCCATTTTATTTACACAGCCAGGTGGCACTAATCCAAACGACCTCGTAAACCCAGACATGAATGTGCCGACGGCAGTAAAAGATAAACACACGTTGTACATTGCAGAGATAAAGTGGGTCTGAAGATTGTCCTCAGCAACAGAACTGAGGCTCTCTGGGCGGTGGATGTGGGGAGGGGAGGGGGGTGAGATTGGAGCTTTCGCACCCTGACTGACATATCACTGACTGTTCACCGGGTAACCTTTGCACATTGCACTTGCATCTTCCTTCTGTGTAATGCGTACCTGCCCACAGTAGTATCCCCTCGGCACATGATTCACATCTTACCCTCTTTTCATTCAAGGGATTTGTGCATCTTGGGCAAGACCAAAATTTTACTGACCATCACTTAATGCTGTGGAGGAGATGATGGTGAGCTACTTACTCAACGCACCCAGAGATTGTCTTACTCCCTCTATCCACAAGAGACCTTTCAACACCCTGAAATTGTCTCTTTGCTCTTAAGACGCATTTAAAACCTATCTTGGAGCTTTTGGGCACTTGTCCTGGTAACCCACCCCCTCCACCCCGCCTGTGACTCAGATTTTGTTTGAAGAGTTGGGACCGTCATGTTGAGGTTGTACGGGTCATTGGTGAGGCCTCTTAGAGTCATAGAGATGTACAGCACAGAAACAGACCCTTCGGTCCAACCCGTCCATGCCGACCAGCTATCCTAAATTAATCTAGCCCCACCTGCCAGCACCTGGCCCATACCCCTCCAAACCCTTCCCATTCATATAACCATCCTGGTGCCTTTTAAATGTTGCAATTGTACCAGCCTCCCCCACTTTCTCTGGCAGCTCATTCCATACACGTACCACCCTCTGTGTGAAAAAGTTGCCCCTTAGGTCCCTTTTAAATCTTTCCCCTCTCACCCTAAACCTATGCCCTCTAGTTCTGGACTCCCCAACCCAGTCTGTTTACCCTGTCCATGTCCCTCATGATTTTATAAACCTCTATAAGGTCACCTCTCAGCCTTCTGGAGTTCTTTTCTCCTTGTCATAGGAAGGACATTATTAAACTGGAGAGGGTTCAGAAAACATTTTCCAAAAGGTTGCCGAGAATGGGAGGGTTTTGAGTTATAAGGAGAGTCTGGATAGGCTGGGACTTCTCTCACTGGAGTGTAGAAGGTTGTGGGATGACTTTATAGAGGTTTATAAAATCATGAGGAGCATGGATAAGGTGAATGACAATGGTCTTTTCTTTAGTGCAGGGGAATCCAAAACTCAGGGACATATTTTTAAGATGAGAGGAGAAAGATTTAAAAAGGACATGAAGGGCAACTTTTTTACACAGAGAGTGGGTTGTGTGAAGAATGAACTTCCAGAGGAAGTGGTGGGTGCGGGTATGGTTACAATGTTAAAAGACATTTGGATAAGTTCATAAATAGGAAAGGTTTGGAGGGATATGGGAAAATGCAGGCAGGTGGAACTGGTTTAGATTGATGACATGGTCAACATGGGCTAGTTGGACCAAATGATCTGTCGCCATTCTATGAATCTATGGCTTGAAATGTGTGCTGTGTTAATGGTGCTATTTAAATGTAGGTCGTTGTTACTGTTTCCATCTTCAGACTGGTTAAGGGGGCAGCATTGGGACACTGGATTATTGCTGTCTACTTGCCAGTTCATGGAATCTTGCTGTGCTGAGATTAGTTAAAACCTCTGGCTGCTTTGACACAATGTCTGGACTTTGAAATACATTAAAATACCTAAGAAAGTCCTAAGCTAGAGAAAGTGACAAATTTTATATTAAAGCGCTGTACAAATGCAGTTGTTGTTGCGTTTGGACCTTTTGTATTGTTCTGAAGTTAGTGAATAATGGGTCACACAGAAGGAGTGCTGCACTGTCAGAGGCACTGACCTTCATTAGACAGGATGAACTGAGACCCCTGGTTATACTGAAATGTCACTGTACGTGTGATTGATTGGCATAACAAGTAATTTTTAACAAATATAAGTAGGTGATTTGCTCACCCATTGCTGTTTGTGGGATGATGCTGTGCACACATTGGCCATCATGGTTCCTGCACAGTGTTAGTGACTACACATAGATATTTCATTGGCCACAAAGCACTTTGGTCTGTTCAGAGGTCGGGCAGGATCTTTAATACAATTACAACGCTGTCCTTTCCACATCTTAGTCGATTGCATTGTATATAATTTATCTGCAGCTTTCCAAGATACAGTGATAGCTGCTGGAATAATACTCCTTTCCCCCTCTGTAAAGAGGCTCTGCTTCAGAAAAGCTTTGATCAGATTGATCTTTTCGAGGTTAGTTGGTGGAGGCCGTGCTAATGAGAGCACTCAGAAACCTTGTTTGCTAAATTAGACTTATTTTTATTTTGCGGTGATGTTAATGGGATAGAGCAAGACATGACAGGTCCCAGATGCCTCCCTGACTCTCTCCCAGGGATCACAAACTTGACAGATGCAATGGACCTGGGAACATCAGTCCAGCCCAGCTCTAAATGAACACAATGTGACAATCTGACAGGCAGTAAAGATGCAGTCAGTCATTGAGAGAAGCTGACACCCTGAGTAAAAGCAACCCTGAATTTTACACTCTTCTGACAACTAAAATAAAATCAATTTTCTTCCTTTTACTCAAATTTGCCTTGCTTTGCAATTTAAAAAAAAAGTATTCATTCGTGGGATGTGGGTGTCACTTGCTAGACCAACGTTTATAGCCCAGAGGGCAATTAAGAGTCAACCACATTGCTGTGGGTCTGGAGTCACATGTAGGCCAAACCCAGGTAAGGATGGCAGTTTCCTTCCCTAAAGGGCATTAGTAAACCAAGTGAGTATTTATGATAATTGAAAATGGTTTTTCATTATTAGACTCCTAATCTAGATTTAAAAAAAAATTGAACTCAAATTCTACCATCTGCCGTGGCAGAATTCAAACCTGAATCTCCCCAACGTCAGCTAGGTCCCCTCTACATCGGGGAGACAGGATGCCAATTTGCGGGACGTTCCAGAGAACATTTCTGGGACACCCACATCAACTAACCCCACATCTCCGTGGCTGAATGCTTCAATTCCCCCTCCCACTCCACCGAGGACATGCAAGTTCTGGGCCTCCTCCATCCCTAACTACCCAACGCCTGAAGGAAGAATGCCTCATCTTCCTCTTCGGGACCTCCAACCACACGGAATTAATGTGGACTTCTCCAGTTTCCTCATTTCCCCTCCTCTCATCTTATCCCAGATCCAACCGTCCAACTCAGCACCGCCCTCTTGAACTGTCCTACCTGTCTATCTTCCTTCCCATCTATCCACTCCAACCTCCTCTCCGACCTATCACCTTCACTCCCATCTTCAGCTACCGATTGCATTCCCAGCGACCTTCCCCCCGGCCCCACCCCACCTCACATTTATCTCTCAGCCCCTTGGCCCACAAACTTCATTCCTGATGAAGGGCTTATCCTTGAAACATCAATTGTCCCGCTCCTCAGATGCTGCCTAACTGGCTGTGCTTTTCCAGCACCACACTGGATTAATAGTCTGGCGATAATACCACTAAGCCATTGCTTCCTTCACAAATCAAATTCCAGGGATGAGGAATTTCAGTTATTGGAGGGGGTTGGAGCTATCGTTCTCAGGGAGGAGAATACTAAGAGGGGATTTGAAGGAGGTTCTCAAAACTATGAATGGGTCAGATAGAATAGCCAGGGACAAACTATTCCTGTTCGTAAAAGGATTGTGAACAAGAGAACACACATTTTGAGTAAAAAGTGAAAGAACTGCAGATGCTGAAAATCAGAAACAAAAACAGAAATTGCTGGAAAAGCTCAACAGGTCTGGCAGCATCTGTGCAGAGAAATCAGATTACCACGAACCCCCCTTCCACTGAACAGATGCTGCCAGGCCTGCTGAGCTTTTCCAGCAGTTTCTGTTTCTGCTACACATTTAGAGTAATTTTCTAAGAAGTTAAAGGTGAGGTGGGTAAAAATGTTTTCACTGGCTGTTTAGTTAGGTTCTGGAATGAACTCCCTGGAAATCTGGTGGAAGCCGGTTCAACTGAGGCATTCGGGGGTGCGGGGGGTGGGGGGGAGGAGGGGGGCAGGGGGTGGGGGGGGGGGCATGGGATGGTTGTGTGGATAGAAATGGTGAGCAGGGACACGGGGTAGTTAGGGAATTGGCACTAGGTACTGACATTCACTTGGACAATATGCAGGCAGGATGGGCTGAACGGCCTCATTCTGCATTGTAACAATTCGATTATTAGATTAGATTAGCTTCCCTACAGTGTGGGAATAGGCCCTTCAGCCCAACCAGTCCATACCGACCCTCCAAAGAGTAACCTACCCAGACCCATTTCCCTCTGACTAATGCACTTAACACTATGGGCAATTTAGCGTGGCCAATTCACCTGACCTACACATCTTTGTGACTGTGGGAGGAAACCGGGGCAAACACACAGGGAGAATGTGCAAACTCCATACAGACAGTTGCCCAAGGCTGAAATCGAATCTAGGACCCTGATGCTGTGAGGCAGCAGTGCTAACCACTAAGCCACCATGCCTTGCAGTCTGAAAGAACTGACAAGTTAGTCCCATTCCTGTGTTTTTCGTCCAAAATCTTGCAAATATTTATTTTGCGATAATGTATCTAGTTCACTTTTCGCATTTAAGATCCAACCCACTGCCACCTCCCCTTAAGATCAGTGTTATACAAAGATCAGTTGCTCCCCTTCATGTTCTGTCCATGACCTTACATCCATGTCCTCTGGCTACCAGCACTTTCTCCTCCTAGTCCTTTGAACTCCCCTTCCTGGTTTTGAGCACCTATATTTAATCTCCCCCTTTGCCATTATCTGTAGCTCCCCCTTCCCCCACATCTTGTCCTGAAGAAAGGTTAATACCTGAAACATTGAATTCTCTACCTCCCGATGCTGTCTGTCTTTCTTCTAGCCTCCTGCTTGTCTACTTTGGATTCCAAAATCAGCGTTTTTTTTTGTCTCTTCCTCTTCATTTTCTCTGTTCTAAGGACCCCTGCTTCTACGCTCTCCCTGTTTCCCATTTATTTAAAATCGGCTTTTGGAACGCAATAATCACTGTCAAGTCAGTACCCTGGATTCACTGCTCGTCTCTAGTTAATGAGGACACATTCAAAAAAATTATTTCTCCCCACAGAATGAAGTGTGTTTGTGTTGTTGATGACAAATCAACATTTTAGAGCCTCAAATATGATCAGAACCCAACCTCAAATGATTCTCTTCTGGAGGAGCAATGAGATTGGGGGAACACACTGGATATTTAATAATGTAATTATTCTGAAAACCAAGGGGCTGCAGATGCTGGACATCAGAAACAACATCAGAAATCACTGGAAAAACTCAACAGGTCTGGCAGTTTCTGTGGAGAGAGAAGCAGAGTTAACATTTCAGATCCAGTAAACCCACTTCAGGACTGGTCAGCAGGGTAACAGGACCCAAAATGTTTCTCTCCACGGGTGTTGCTAGACCTGCTGAGTTTTTCCAGCAATTTCTGATTTTGTTTCTGATTTTCAGCATCCACAGTTCGTTCCATTTTAATATTGATTCTCCATTGTTTACTGTGTGCAGCTCTGGTCTCCACACTATCACAAGGGTATGATTGCACTGGAGGGCATTACATAGGAGATTCATTAGGACATTGCCTGGGCTGGAGCAATCCAGGTCTGTGATTGGACAGGTTGGGGTTGTTTTCTTTGTAGACTGAGGGAGGAGGGGGACCTGATTGAGGTCTCTGAAGCTTTAAGGGGCGTAGTTGAATAGATAGTAATAAACTTTTCCCCTTGCCCACTTTGGGTAGCATGGTGGCTCAGTGCTGCCTTACAGTGCTAGAGACTTGGATTCAATTCACAGCCTTGGGTGGAATGACCCTCAGAGGGTTGTTGTGGAGCTGATGGGCTGAATGGCCTCTTTCTGCACCACAGGGATTCTATGTTTCTTAGTAGAAGGGGCACAGGTTTAGGGTTAAGGAGCAGGAGGATTTTAGGAAAGGTTTTTCTTTCCCACCCAGTGGGTTCTTTCTATCTGGAATTCACTGTCAAAAGGCATGGTAGAGGCAGGAGAGTTCAAGACATGTCAGAATTATTTGGATGGGCACTTGAAATGCTCTAGCAAACAAAGGTATGAGAGAGCAGTAGAAGATGGAATTGGAACAGATGGATATTTGATAACCATGGCAGACACATTGGGCTGAAGGCCCTATCGATGTGATGTATAACTCTATGACTCTTTTTCTTTTATTTAATGTGTTTCTCTTGTCTTTGTTTTGCTGCAGCTCTCTGTAACACCATTAAACCACTTGTATACCACAAAACTGGACATTTATTTTTCATCTTCGCTTCAATTTGCTCTTAAATATCCTTTAATAAACAGAGCTGCCTCTTTGACAGTTCAGTCCACCTGTACTCCTGCAATAAAAAAAAACCCACCAAGCTGTAAAGTGGACATAATGAATCAATTAGTTAATTGATTAAATGAACGAATAGCTGTACAGTTTGATGGATGGGCCAGTTCCTGGGTGGCTGTTGTTAGCTTCTTGCATTCGGCATTTTACACAGAAGAAATTTTCATCAATTTGTTCAAATTTGCATCTCAATAGATCCGAACAAAAGGAACATCTGTACTGACATGACTAGTCCCCTTCGACACAGGCCTCCCCCCACAACCGCCCCTTACTCCTTCAACCCCCAATGTCTCCTCCTTTCCGACTTCTCTCATGGTTCACATCTGCAGCTCGATCTGGGAACCTTTGTCACTGCCCCAATTCATTGGACCCACTGCTGTCTCCTTCCACATAAGGAAATGCAGGACAAAGAAAAAGACAAGGATTCACCTTCCCATTCCCAAACCAGCTTACAAACAGGCAGCATTGGATGAGGCCATTCAGCCCGTAGTGGCAGTGCTGGAACTTTGAGAGAGCTTCCCAGTCCAGTGACCCTGCTTTGTACCAATATTTCATTTAGAGTCATAGAGTCATAGAGATGTACAGCACGGAAACTGACCCTTTGGTCCAACCCGTCCACGCCGACCATATATCCCAACCCAATCTAGTCCCACCTGCCAGCACCCGGCCCATATCCCTCCAAACCCTTCCTATTCATATATCCATGCAAATGCCTCTTAAATGTTGCAATTGTACCAGCCTCCACCACATCCTCTGGCAGCTCATTCTATACATGTACCATCCTCTGCGTGGAAAAGTTGCCCGTTAGGTCTCTTTTATATCTTTCCCCTCTCACCCTAAACCTATGCCCTCTAGTTCTGGACTCTCTGACCCTGGGGAAAAGACTTTGTGTATTTATCCTATTCATGCCCCTTCATAATTTTGTAAACCTCTATAAGGTCACCCCTCAGCCTCCGACGCTCCAGGGAAAACAGCCCCAGCCTGTTCAGCCTCTCTCTGTAGCTCAGATCCTCCAACCCTGGCAACATCCTTGTAAATCTTTTCTGAACCCTTTCAAGTTTCGCAACATCTTTCCGATAGGAAGGAGACCAGAATTGCACGCAATATTCCAACAGTGGTCTAACCAATGTCCTGTACAGCCGCAACATGACCTCCCAACTCCTGTACTCAATACTCTGACCAATAAAGGAAAGCATACCAAATGCCTTTTTCACTATCCTATGTACCTATGATTTATTTAATTGTAAATAAAATAGCATTTTGTTAAGATTTTCACAGTGTATGGATGCTGCTGGCAATTCAACCTCGAAAATGAGTGGCTGAGTCTCTGTCTTGAACCACTGCAGTCCTTGGGGAGTGGGTACACTTACAGTGCTGTTCGGGAGGCAGTTCCTTCACCCAGTGGCAATGAAGGGTTGGTGATGTTTCCAAGTCAGGATGGTGTGTGAGCTGGAAGTTGGTGGTGTGGTTTACTTATTCGCTCTTAGGCAGTGGGTATCGTGGGCTGGCCAGCATTTATTGCCCATCCATAGTTGCCCTTGAGAAGGTGGGGGGTGAGCTGCCTTCTGGAATCGCTGCAGTTCGCATGCTGTAGGTAGACCCACAATGATGTAAGGGAGGGAATTCCAGGACTTTGATCCGGCAACAGTGAGGAAACTATGATACATTTTCAAGTCAGGATGATGAGTGGCTGGGAGGGGAACTTGCAGGGGGTGGTGTTCTCATATATCTGCTGCCCTTGTCCTTCTAGATGGAAGTGGTTGTGGGTTTGGAAGGTGCTGTCTGAGGATCTTTGGTGAATTTCTGCAGTGCATCTTTTGGATGGTACACACTGCTGCTACTGAGCGTCGGTTGTGACACTTGATCAAATATGGCCTTGATGTCAAGGGCTGTCACTCTCCCCTCCCCTCTGGGATTCTGCTCTTTTGTCCATGTTTGACCCAAGGCTGTAATGAGGTCAGGAGCTGAGTGGCCCGGGGGGAATCCAAACTGACCATCACTGAGCAGGTTATTGCTGAGCAGGTGCTGCTTGATAGCACTGTTACTGACCCCTTCCATCACTTTACTGATGATCAAGAGAAGTCTGATGGAGCAGTCATTGGCTGGGTTGGATTTGTCCTGCTTTTTATGTACAGGGCATACCTGGGCAATTTTTCACATTGTCGGGTAGATGCCAGTGTTGTAGCTGTACTGCAACAGCTTGGCTAGGGGAGCGGCAAGGTTTGGAGGACAGGTCTTTAGTACTGTTGTCAGAATGTTGTCAGGGCCCATAGCTTTTGCATTATTCTTTCTCTGGTTATGTGGTCTCACTTTCTCCTTTTTAAAGTGTCTTTGCCAGGGATGGAGGTTTTGATTACAGGGAGAGGCTGAATAAGCTGGGGGCTGTATTCCCTGGAGGGGTGACTTTATAAAATCATGAGGGGCATGGATAGGATAAATAGGCAAGGTCTTTTCCCTGGAGTGGAGGAGTCCAGAACTAGAGGGCAGAGGTTTAGGGTGAAAGGGGAAAGATTTAAAAGGGACATAAGGGACAACTTTTTCACGCAGAGGACGGTGCATATATGGAATAAGCTGTCAGAGGAAGTGGTGGAGGCTGGTACAATGACAAAACTTAAAAGGCATTTGAATGGGTATAAGAATAGGAAGGGTTTAGAGGGATATGGACCAAGTGTTGGCAAATGGGATTGGATTAGATTAGGATAAACTACTTCACCCAGAGAGTGGTGGCTGTGTGGAATGCTCTGCCCCAGAGGGCAGTGGAGGCCCAGTCTCTGGATTCATTTAAGAAAGAATTGGATAGAGCTCTTAAAGATAGTGGAGTCAAGGGTTATGGAGATAAGGCTGGAACAGGATACTGATTGGGAATGATCAGCCATGATCATATTGAATGGCGGTGCAGGCTCGAAGGGCTGAATGGCCTACTCCTGCATCTATTGTCTATTGTCTATGATAACTGGTTGGCATGGACGACCCTGGGACCAAATGGTCTGTTTCTGTGCTGTACACCTCTGTGACTGTATTCAGTGCCTCCAACCTCTTCTCAATATTGCTTGGAGTGAATGAAATTGGCTGAAGACTGGTATCCATGATGCTGGGGACCTCTGGAGGAGGCTGTGATGGATCATCCACTTGGCTGAAGATTGTGGTGAATGTTTTTATTCCTTATCTTTTGCACTGACGTGCTGGCCTCTTCCATCATTGAGAATGGAGCTATTTGTGGAGCCTCTTCCTCCTCCAGTGAGTGGTTTAAATATCCACCACCCACAGATGGCAGGACTGTCCAATGAGAAGAGATCGCTTCAGCTGGGTCTGCATTGATTACAGTTTGGAAGGATGAGGGGGATATGATTGAAATGTTCAAAATTCTAACAGGCCTCAACAGACTAAAAGCAGGAGGTTTGTTTTCCCTGGGGTGTATAACCCCAGGGGACACAGTCGAAGGATACAAGGTGGGCCTTTTGGTCCAGAGATCAGCAATGATTTTTTTCCATCAAAAGGTGGAATTCTCTGCTACAGAAGGAAATGAAATAACTGAATATATTCAAGAAAGAGATAGATATATTTTTAGATTTTAAAGGTATCAAGAGGCATGGGGAGGAAATGGAAATAAAGTATTAAGCTAGAGGATCAACCATGATCCCATTGAATGGTGTAACAGGCTCGAAGGGACTTTGTGGATGGCCCCTGCTCCTAAATGCTGCGTTTAAATTGGTGTCAATGCTTCACTCAGTTTCTCTCTTAACATCTTCCCCACTTTCTAACCATTAGTGGACTTAAAGCCTGATTTCTTTCCAATTATGAAACTCTACAAACTGCAGTATAATCACTGGCAAGGCTGGAGCTCAATTCTCTCAAAGCAAGAGAAGACTGAGGAATGACCTGATAGAAGTCCCAAAGATTACAAAAGGGTTTGATAGGGTAGATTCACAGATTCCAACCCACCCCCTCCACTCCCCCCCACCCCCAACCCCCGCGCTCCCCTCAGATTCCAAAACAAGGAGCAGAATTTAATCTTGGTGAGGGAGGTCTAGCCCATTGGCTGGAGAAGTGACAGAGCCTTTTGCATCTTATACACCCCACTTTGATCTACACTCACACTTCTAAACTCAAGTGAGTATAGTCCTAAACTGTTCAATCTCTTTTCTTAAGACAAGCCTTTCATCTCCAAAAAGACTTTGTTGTTTTTCTGATAATTATTGTCTTTTTGGGGTTCCCTACCTGGTGACATGACTCCATTTAAAGTAAGAGGTAAAAACAATGACTGCAGATGCTGGAAACCAGATTCTGGATTAGTGGTGCTGGAAGAGCACAGCAGTTCAGGCAGCATCCAAGTAGCTTCGAAATCGACGTTTCGGGCAAAAGACCTTCATCAGGCTTTTGCCTGAAACGTCGATTTCGAAGCTACTTGGATGCTGCTTGAACTGCTCTGCTCTTCCAGCACCACTAATCCAGAATCCATTTAAAGTAGAATTTTGAACACTGTGTTATTATCAACTGTGAGTGGCCAGTGATGTCTTCTCTTTCTGGACGGTGTCCACTATTTGCTGTTGATCTGGGTTATTTTTTAAAGATAATGCACATGATGTTCAGCTCGAGGCCAGACATCTTTTTCTCTTCCCTTAACATATAGAGTGAGCAAGTCTGTATTTGTGCGTGCATTTCTATGAGTGTGTCTGGGTCTGGGTGAGTCTGTCTGTTCAACTCTGTATATGTGTGAGTTGATGAGTTTGCATATGCACGTGTGTGGATGTGTGTGTGTGTGAGAGAGAGAGTGTGGGTTTGTTGCATGTGTCTGTATATGTATGCGTGAGAATGAGATGCTTGAGTGTGTGTGTGTGTGTGCATTTGTGTGTGTGTGTGAATGGGATTTGTGTTCATTTGTGTGTGTATGTGTGTGTGGTGTGTGTGTGTTTGAGAGTGTGGGTTTGTGTGTGCGTATCTGCACATGTATGCGTGAGAGTGTGATGTTTGAGTTTGTGTGTGTGTCTGTGTGTGCGAATTTGTATGTGCATCTGTCCGTAGATATGTGTGTGTCTATATGTGTTTACATGAGACTGTGTGTCTGAGTCTGCATATGTGTGTGTGTGGTGTGTGTGTTTGAGAGTGTGGGTTTGTGTGTGCATATCTGTATATGTTGCGTGAGAATGTGATGTTTCAGTTTGTGTGCGTTTGTGTGCGTTTGTGTGTGTGTGTGTGTCTCTGTGATGAGTTTGCTTGTGCATCTGTCTGTAGGTGCCTATGAGTGAGTTTGTATATGTGTGTGTCTCTATGTGTACACATGAGACTGGGTGTTTGAGTCTGTATGTGTGTGTGAAAGAGACAGTCTGTGCGTGTGTATGTGTGCGTGTGTGTGAGAGAGAGTCTATGTGTGTGTCTGTGTGAGGGAGAGACAGAGAGAGTGTTTGTGTGTTTGTGTGTGTTTATCTGTATATGTATGCTTGAGAATGTGATGTTTGAGTTTGCGTGCGTCTGTGTGTGTGTATGCGTGTGTGTCTGTGTGTGAATTTGCATGTGCATCTGTCTTTATGTGCCTGTGAGTGCGTTTGTATATATGTGTGTTTATATGTGTATACATGAGACTGTGAGTTTGAGTCTGTATGTGTGTGTGAGAGTCTGTGTGTGTGTGCATGAGCGTGTATGAGTGGGTGTGTGTATGTTTGTGTATGTGAGTACATGTGTTTGAGTCTATGTGTGCATTCACATAAAGACAAATACAATTCAGGTAAAAGGTTTAGTCATACAGGGATTGGAAGGGGAGGAGTGGGCTGCAAGAGGAAGGGAAGGAATTATATGACCACCTCCAGAAACAATTAACTATGAAATCTCAGCAAAAATGCTGAGGTATGTGCTGGTAAGTACAAAAGTGGCAGATATCATGAAGGAGTTTGGTCACAACCTTCCTCATTCTGCAAGTTTGAGCTTAATCAAACCTCAGCTACTCACATAGTAACTCAGCAATTTCACCCATGACCTCACCTCTCTCAACCCTGTAACCTTCTCAAGTCCAAACCAACCCCCACCCGTCAAGAGCCTTGTTCTCCTCCATTTATGGCCGCTTACACATCCCCAACTCCCATTACACATTTCATTGGCAATCAGACCTTTGGGTCCCTGACTCTGAAATTCCCTCTCTGAATCTCACCAACACCTTCCCTAAGATATTCCTTAAATTTGATCTTTTTGGCCAAATATTTGATCTCTAGTATGTGCCTCAATGCTGAATTTTGTTTGCATATGCCTCTGTGAAGTACTTTGTGATATTTAATTAAGTTAAAGGTGCAATGTAAACGCTCATTGTTGTTAATCGGGAGATTTGTAAAACAGGAACACTTGTGCAAATGTCGCAAATCTGCTCTGAATTTCCTCTGTGGGTTACTTTGCCCCACAGATACGAAGACAGTCCTCTGGCTGTTAATATATTTTCCATCCTCAAATTGTAGCAGCAAGGGTCATCTCCATCCATTAACCAGGCAATAATTGTGATTGGGAAGATCCTTAAATATTTGTACGAGTTAATTTGCAGTGTAAATCATTTTGTCACTAATAGAGTGACTGAATGAAAGGGTTTTATCTCCAGCAGGCTAATTACTCTCTCCATTGTGTGCAAGCATCAATGTTGGATCAGGTGCAGTTTAAGGGAGTGTGTGTGTGTGTTTGAGCATATGTGTATGTGTGTGAGTGTGTGTGTGAGAGAGAGAGCATGTGTGTGTTTGTGTCTGTGCGTGTGTGTGGTGCGTGCATCTTATGCAATGCTTGCCTTTATCAGTTGAGACATAGATTGTAAGAGCAGGGGGTTATGTTGGGGCTGTACAGAACTTTGGTTAGGCCACAGCTGAAGTACTGTGTGCAGTTCTGGTCACCATACTATATGAAGGATGTGATTGCACTGGAGGGGGTGCAGAGGAGATTTACCAAGATGTTGTCTGGAACAGAATAATCCAGCTATGAAGAGAGGTTGGATAAGCTCAGATAGTTTTCTTTGGAGCATATGATTATAAGAGGCATGGGCGGCTGAATAGAAAGCAGCTATTCCCCTTAGTCTAAGGGTCAATAACAAGAAGGCATTATTTTAAAGTGAAAGGCTGGACGTTTCGAGGGTATTTGAGTAAACCTTTTTCACCCAGAGGGTGGTAGGAGTCTGTATTGTACTGCCTGGGAGGGTAGCTGAGGCAGGAAATCTCAAAAACTTTAAAAAGTACTTGGATGAACATTTAAGTGTCATCTTTAAAATCACACAACACCAGGTTATAGTCCAACAGGTTTAATTGGAAGCATTAGCTTTCAGGTGGTTTAAGTGTCATAACATTCAAGACTTTAGCTGTAGTGTGGGAAAGTGTGACTAGTGTAGGTGGTAGTGTACGTTTGGCAGGACAGACTTGATGGGCCGAAGGCCCTCTTCTGTACTGGGTGTTTGGATGATTCTATGGTTGTGAGATTCTCGGTGAAGACCTTCTGAACCCTGACCAGCCCCAAATGGATGACTGACTGTACCCAAACCCTTGGACTGAGATTGGAGACTGCCCTTAGCTCATTGTGTCAGAAGGCCTGTCTGAAAGCTGCCTTCCTGAACTTGACCGAGGACAACTCCCGTAGCACGTGGCTGCTCGCTTCAATCACCTGCTGTGTACATGGCTGGAACCTGGTGCAGGTATATCATAGACATAGCATGATGTTGTTCAGCAATGTGTCCACTGACCGCGGACTGGTGACAATCATGGCCAGCTGCCTGTCTTAAAAGGCAAGTTAGGGGAGAAGCCTTTAAGTTCTGGCTGAAGGAGAAAAGTGACAAAAGGCAAGGCAAGGGACATCAGTGTAAGCCCAAAGTGAGTGAGTCCTAAGAGAGCAAGTAAAGATCCCTTAGATTCTCCCTAGTCCAATCCACAAGCTGCTGTTTGCAATGAGAGGTGCTGGAGTACTACAGAGTATGGTATTGAATAAAAAAAGAGCACAGACAGGAACAGGCCGTTCGGCCCACCAGGACTGTACTCACACATGACACTTCTCTAAACTAAACATCTTTTGCCTCTATGGTGGGCGTATCCCTCTGTTCTCCATCTGTTTGTAGATCTGCATTGAAGTGCAGATGCATTCTGTAAGTGGATCAGGGTAATGCCATGATGATGCAGTGAGGTTGGTATACATCGGGAACCAATGTCTGTGGATGTGGAGTTTGAGTGGCGGCTGCCAGGCAGTGTGAGCTGTGAATTTGATGTCAGGGGTCCAAGTTGGAAGTCCAGATTGAGAGTCACCAGGTACCATGTTAGGATTGTGGGCATCCAGTTTCTGTGTGCAATTGGGAGAATAGGCGACTTCCTTTTTTATTGATTTATGAGACATATTATTATCCATTCTACATTTATTATCCATCCAGACCTACCCTTGCCCTGTGTATCACTAAGGTGATAATGTGCAACAAATAGACCCTCACTGTTCGTTGGAGAGGTAGTGACCTAATGGTATTATCCCTTAACTTTTAATCTAGCGACTCAGGTAACGGTAGAGGGATCTGGGTTCAAATCTTGCCATGGCAGATGGTGGCAGTTGAATTCAATACAAATCTGAAGTTTGAGATCTAATATGACTGTGACATTATTGTTTAAAAAAAGCCCACCTAGTTCACTAGTGCCCTTTAGGGAAGGAAACTGCCACCCTTACCTGGTCTGGCCTACATGTGACTCCAGACCCATAGCCAATATGGTTGACTTTGGGCAATTAGGGTAAATACTGGCCTAGCCAGCAGTGCCCTCATCCTGTGAATGAATGAAAAAAAAACCCACTGAGAATCTAATCTCTCCACCCAACACTTGATTGGAAAATGGTAACTTTTGATCTCAACATTGGGAAGGTCCTCATCAGGCATTAGTTTGCCCAAATTTCTCCCCGTGGCCCACATTGTTTGGGGGCTGGGAAGATTCCAACCTTGACTCTAGTTTTTCAGGGATCCTTTATTAGGAAACCATAATACCTATCGTGTGGAAAGGAAGCAAGGGGGCCACTGTCCCATTAACACAGCTTGTATGAATCAAATGCACATCAACTTGGAGCTCTTTTCCTCAGGAGGTCCTGTTCTCTCTCACACACCTTCAGAAAGTTTCCTCAGAACTTATCTATTTTATAGAATCCCTACAGTGCAGAAAGTGGCTATGAAGCCCATTGAGTTTGCAGCAACCCTTCAAAGAGTATCCCATTCTATCCCCGTAACCCCACATTTCCCATGGCTAATCCACCTAGCATGCACTTCCCTGAACACTATGGGTATAATTTATCATGGCCAATCCACATAACCTGCACATCTTTGGACTGTGGGAGGAAACTGGAGCACCCGGAGAATGTACAAACTCCACACAGACAGTCACCCACGACTAGAATCGAACCTGGGACCCTGGAGCTGTGAGCTGGCATTGTTAACAACTGTGCCAACATGCCACCCTATCTTCATACCCTTTACAGCCAGCGCCCTGCCCTCCCTAATCCTTCCTCCCATACAGAATCCCATCCTGCTGCAGTACCTTGGGCAGTTAGAGTCACAGAGTGATAGAGATGTACATCACAGAAACAGACCTTTCAGTTCAACTTGTCCATGCTGACCAGATATCCTAAATTAATCAAATAGGGATTAGAGGGATATTTGTCAGCACTTGGCCCATATTTGTCAGCACTAAACCCTTCCTATACTCATCCAGATGCCTTTTAAATGTTGTAATTGTACCAGCCTCCACCATTTCCTCTGGTAGCTCATTCCATACACGCACCACCCTTGCATGACAAAAATGCCCTTTAGGTCCCTTTTAAATCTTTCTCCTCTCAAACCTATGCCTTCTAGATCTGGACTCCCCCAATCCAAGGAAAATACCATGCCTATTTGCCCTATTAGATTAGATTAGATTACTTACAGTGTGGAAACAGGCCCTTCAGCCCAACAAGTCCACACCGACCCATCGAAGCGCAACCCACCCATACCCCTACATTTACCCCTTCACCTAACACTACGGGCAATTTAGCATGGCCAATTCACCTGAGCTGCACATCTTTGGACTATGGGAGAAAACCAGAGCACCCGGAGAAAACCCACGCAGACATAGGGAGAATGTGCAAACTCCAAACAGTTAGTCGCCTGAGGTGGGAATTGAACCCGGGTCTCTGGCGCTGTGAGGCAGCAGTGCTAACCACTGTGTCACTGTGCTGCCCCCCTCATGCTTTTATAAACCTATATAAGTGTCTCTGACACTCCAGGGAAAACAGCCCCAGCCTATTCAGCCTCTGCCTACAGCTCAAACCTTCCAACCCTGGCAACATCTTTGGAAACCTTTTCTGAACCCTTTCAAGTTTTACAGCATCCTTCCTAAAGCAGGGAGACCAGAATTGCACACAATATTCCATGAGTTGCCTAATTAAAGTTGTTCTAAGTTAAATATGTACAATAGACACCAATTGTTGGTGTTGGGTTCAATTTTCAGATCCTTTAGTTTTCTCTTCCAATTTGTCATCAGAATTTGCCAAAAGAATCTGCATTTACTGACTGTTCCTAATTCCCCCTTAAGAAGGTGGGTGGCACAGTGGTTAGCACTGATGCCTCACAGCATCAGAGACCTGGGTTCAGTTCCCGCCTCAGGCGACTGTCTGTGTGGAGTTTGCACACTCTCCCTGTGTCTGCGTGGGTTTGCTCCGGGTGCTCTGGCTTTCTCTCACAGTCCAAAAACATGCAGGTCAGGTGAATTGGCCATGCTAAATTGCACCTAGTGTTAGGTGAAGGGGTAAATGTAGGGGAATGGGTCTGGGTGGGTTGCGGGTCGGTGTGGACTTGTTGGGCCGAAGTAAGTAATCTAAGATGGGGGTGAGCTGCCTTTATGAGTTGCATCACTCAATGTAGGGGACATCCACAGTGCGATTGGGGAAGGAGAGTTGCTGAAGGAACACCAACTCAGGGTGATGAGTGGGATGGAGGGGAAACTGTAAGGCATATCTATTTCCCCTGTGACTGTGTCTCCTCATCAACTTTGGTAGCAGAGGTTGGTTCTCATGGTAATGTCCTTACCTCTGGGCCAGGATGCCAGATTACAAGTCCCACCACTTCCAGAAGTGTGCAACAACATCTCTGAACAGGTTGACTAGAGGATATCAAGGGACCAGAGGTCACAGACTCGGGCATATCTCTTGAAAGAGATGCTGCTGGGTATCTCTTTGATAGTATACACTGCTGCCGCTGAGTGTTAGTGGTGGAGGGAGAGAATGTTTAAAGTGTTGAATTGTGGGAGGGGAGCAGTGATAAACAATGCCCTCTGATATTCTGTCGATTCTTGGAAGATTTTATTCATTTGATTAACTCTGCATTAATTATAATAGTTTAAATGTTATTGGCATTTCTGATGACAAGTATGACAAATGTGGTTTAATGGAATCCATGTTTCTGATGATGGAGTCATTTATTATGAGGCATTAAGGTTTGGATATTCTGAGCCAGAGGAATTTGCTCATTGCTGTTATCATTTGGCATTTTGTAATTCAGCTAATTGCAGCCCACAAGGTGTGGTGTACAATGACAATCAATATTGCAGCATTGCAAACATACTCTGTGTTATTAGTTTAATGCGTGTGGGCTTCCAAATTCAGCTACATCGCAACCCATCAGAGTTCAGTCGAATTTGGATTCTGTTGACCTTGCAACTGATTGGAGGGCAAGTTTATTCACAGAAATCAGATCGTCATTGCAGTTGTAGTGCAGATAATGGCTGTCTGACCCCACTCTCTGCAATAGATGACAACTTCACATCAGTGCTGACTATTCCCATTTGAATATGCCCTTCCACGTCTTTTTGTCAGGTGTAATTGATTCAGCATCAATGACTTGTGTGATCTGTTCCAAAATGCTAGTTTGGAAATAAATTGTTCTAACCACTACCCTGCCATAGGCAGGAGCAGACTGAGACTGTACTCATTGGAATTTAGAAGAATGAGGGGGGATCTTATAGAAACATATAAAATTATGAAGGGAACAGATCAGATAGAAGCAGGAGGTTGTTTCCACTGGGGGCATAGTTTCAAAATTAGGGGGAGCAGGTTTAGGACTGAGTTGAGGAGGAGCTTCTGCACCCAAAGAGTTGTGATTCTGTGCAATTCCCTGCCCAGTGATTTTTAAGGCAATGATAGATAGATTTTTGAACAGTAAAGGAATTAAGGGTAAGTGCGGGCAGGTAAGTGGAGCAGAGTCCATGAAAAGACCAGCCATGATCTTATTGAATGGCGGAGCAGACTCGAAGGGCCAGATGGCCTACTCCTGCTCCTAGTTCTTTTATTTTTATGTTAAAATGTGTAAAGTATATTCCTTGTCCGCAAAGTGGTCTCTTACCCACTGCGGGAGACCAGAGACTGAGCTCCTGGTTGCCTGCTGTTTTAAATCTCCGCCACCCCATTCTCTGGCTCTGACACTCTTCCAAGGAAGCTCAGGAGAAGTTTCAGAGAATACATGTCATTTTCCAAATTGCCTTCTGACAGCCTTTCTGACTCGGATAAGGTGAGGACTGCAGATGCTGGAGAGACAGAGTCGAAAAGTGTGGCGCTGGAAAAGCACAGCAGGTCCGGAGTATCCGAGGAGCAGGAGAATCGACATTTTGTGCATAGGCTCTTCATTGGGAATGTTGGGGGATAAAGAGGGTGAGAGAGAAAAAAAGGGGGTGAGGCTGGGGCTGGGGGGAAGGTAGCTGGGAATACAATAGATAGACACAGGTGGGAGGGGTGATAGATTGGAGAGGAGGGTGGAGCAGATAGGTGAGAAGGAAAATGGACAGGTAGGACAGTTCAAGATGGCGATGCTGAGTTGTAGGGTTGGATCTGGGATGAGGTGCGCTGAGGTGAGATGAGGAAACTAGTGAAGTTGATGTTGATGTCATGTGGTTGGGAGGTCCCAAGGTGGAGGTAAAGGAATTAAGGGTTATGGTGTGTGGGTGGGTAAGTGGAACAGAGTCCATGAAAAGGCCAGCCCTGGTGTTCTACCTCCAAGAGTTGGGTGGATAGGATTTGGCGGTGTAGGATGCCCAGGACTTGCATGTCTTTGGCAGAGTGGGAGGGGGAGTTGAAGTGGTCAGCTACAGGGTGGTGGGGTTGTTTGGTGCACGTATCCCAGAGATGTTCTCTGAAACATTCCACGCATTGGCATCCTGTCTCCCCAATGTAGAGGAGACCACATTGAGAGCAACAGATACAGTAGATGAAGTGTTTGGATGTGCAGGAAAATCCCTACCGATGTGGAATAATTCTTTGGAGGCTTGGATGGAGGTGAGGGGGGAGATGAGGCCGCAGGTTTTACACCTCTTGTGGCAGTAAGAGAAGGTGCTGGGAATGGAGGGTAGGGCCGGTGGACCTAACAAAGGAGTCATGAAGGGAAAGGTCTCTGCGGAATGCTGATGGGGTGGAGAGGGAAATATATCTCTGGTGGTGGAGTCTGACAGAAATAGTGGAGGATGATGCATTGTATGCAGATGTTGGTGGGGTGGAAAGCGAGGACTGGGTGGGTTCCATCCTTGTTCCGGCTGGAAGGGTGGAGGTGTTCAAGGGCGGAGGTGAGGGAAGTGGAGGAGATGTGCTGGAGGGCATTGTTGACCACATGAGAGGGGAAATTGCGGTCCTTGAAATAGGAAGCCATCTGGGGTGTCTAGAAGTGGAAGCTCCTCCTGGGAGCAGGCAGATGTGGATGAATTGGGAGTAAAGGATAGCGTTTTCACTGGTGGGTTGGGGGGTGGGGGGGGGGGGGGGAGGTTGGTGTGATGGTGGTGGGAGGAGGTGTAGTACAGGTTTGAAGTAGATGTCCGTGTTGAGTTGCTAGAAATGGAGATGAAGAAGTCCAGGAAGGGGAGGGAGGTGTCCGAGATGGTCCAGCCTTTCTGACTCACCAATTCCAAGGTGTAGCCCATCCCATCATGCTCTCTAGACAGTAACTATTGGCAATAATTCTGCTATTGCCATTTGCATCTCCTCTTTGTTGTTGTTTCTTTGTTGTTTCCATTACCATTCTTGTACCACCATCCCTTTTACCATTTAATCTCTCCTTCCTTTGAAGCTATATAGATTTTCCCATCTGTTCTTTTTCCTTTACCCTTTCCCAGTGCATTTGTTCTCAATCTGTTATATATCTGATCTTTGTTAGCTCTGACAAGTCACCAACCTGAAGTGTTAACTCTGTTTCTTTCTCTACAGGCGTTGTCAAATTTACGGGATTTTTTTATATAGTCGCACGAATAAGCATGAACATCTCAAGCCTGCTCTGCTATTCAAGGTAATCTTGGCTGGTTTGTTTTTCCCTTTCATGGATTGTAGGCTCATTGTTACCCATCCCTAATTCCCCTTGAACTGATTGGCTTGGGATCCATTTCAGAGGGCCATTAAGAGTCAGCCACATTGCAGTGGGTCTGGAGTCACAGGTAGGCCAGACCAGGTAAGGATGGCAGATTTGTTTCTCTGAAGGACATCAGCGACCCAGATGGGTTTCTGCAGTAATTGATGTTTTCATTTCTCGAGCCTCTTTCAATTCCAGATTTTTATTAATGGAGAGCTGCCACAATGGGTTTTGAGGACATGTCCCTCGATCATTAACCTGAGCCTCTGGATTACTAGTCCAGTATTATTACCACTAAACCACCATCTCCCTCTGATTGTGGCTATGACTCCATCTTTTTTTTCTGACCCCCCCATAACTCTTGATTCCATTGTAGATGAAAAATCTGTCTGTGTTGACTCTATCAAATGATGTAGCCTCCGCTTCTCTCTGGGACAGAGAATTCCAATGATTAACAAATTTCTGAGAAAAGAAATCTCTCGTAATTAGGGATCCCATATTTTGAAACCCCTCAATTCTAGATGCCTCTTTTGGAGGGAAACATCCCCTCAGCATCCACCCTCATTTCCATCACATGTGTCATCAATGGCCTTTCAATCTTCTATACTGCAGTACAGGCCCAATCTGCTCAACATTTCCTCACAAGGCAATGCCGATAGTCGGCTGAATTAACATTCACTCAACCGTTGATTTCAGATTTCCAACCTCTGCAGTAATTTATCTTTTTGGAATATTTATGAACCAGTATAGTCTTATTTCCAAGATTTGCTTCCTCAAATCTAACTTTCTCTGCTCCATTGAACCACTCTTTGGATTCCTTTACAACTCTCAGCATAGGTCCTGTTGTGTCCCAGCAGTAGGTATGAGTAGGGAGCAGAGGAACTCAAATATCAAGAGTTCTTGTGGTGCAAATCCAATGGCTGTAACTGCAATCTGGTCAATATCATAGTCCTATTTGCATGAGGTCCTTTATTAGAATGCCATGTGAAAGGGTGATTTAACCCTTTAATCTCTCTTTAGCCAGATAAGATTTCCTTTGTTTACAAGTTTCTTTCATGCATGCATGGGCGATGTACTTATCAAAGATGGTGCACAGCTCAAAGTCTACTGTAATACACTATGGATTTTATTATTTTTACCGAGAACAAGGTATCAATCAACTATTTCTAAAGATAACGGTTTCCACCTCAGAACACTTCAACTCCATGGCATCAATGTGGACTTCACCAGTTTCCTCATTTCCCCTCCCCCCACCTCACCCCAGCTCCAACCTTCCAGCTCAGCACTGTCCTCATGACCTGTCCTACCTGCCTATCTTCCTTTCCACCTATCCACTCCACCCTCCTCTCTGACCTATCATATTCGTCCCCTCCCCCATTCACCTATTGTACTCAATGCTACTTTATCCCCGCCCCCACCCTCCTCTCATTTATCTCTCCACCCTTCAGGCTCTCTGCTTGTATTCCTGATGAAGGGCTTTTGCCCGAAATGTCAATTTTCCTGCTCCTTGGATGCTGTCTGAACTGCTGTGCTTTTTTAGCACCACTCTAATCTAGAATCTGGTTTCCAGCATCTGCAGTCATTGTTTTTACCTAACCAAAAGGTTACTCATACTCACCCACATCTCTATCCAACAGAGTTCACACAGTTTACATTCCAGGTTCAAACATAGAGACGTACATCACGGAAACAGACCCTTTCAGTCCAATCCGTCCATGCCGCCAGATATCCTAAATTAAGCTAATCCCATTTGCCAGCACTTGGCCCATATCCCTCTAAACTCTTCCGATTCATATACCCATCCAGATGCCTTTTAAATGTTGTAATTGTACCAGCCTCCACCACTTCCTCTGGCAGCTCATTCCATACACGTACCATTCCTCTGTGTGAAAATGTTGTCCTTTAGGTCCCTTTGAAATCTTGCCCCTGTTCCCTTAAACCCATGCCCTCTAGTTTTGGACTCCCACATCCCAGGGAAAAGACCTTGCCTATTCACCCTATCCGTGCCCCTCATGATTTTATAAACTTCTATATTGTCACCTCTCAGTCACCAATGCCTCAAGGAAACTAGCCCCAGCCGACTCTGCATCTCTCTATATAGCTCAAACCGTTTATCCCCAACAACATCCTTGCAAATCTCTTCTGAACATTTTCAAGTTTCACAACATCCTTCTTATAGCAGAAAGATCAGAATTGTATGCAGTATTCCAAAAGTGACCTAACCAATGTCCTGTACAGCCACAAGATGACATCCCAACTCCTATACTCACTTATGTCTATATTACCCAATCATATTCAAACTAATACACATCACATATTATTCAATCATATATGGGTGGCACGTTGACTCAGTGGTTAGCACTGCTGCCTCACAGCACCACGGTCCCAGGTTTGATTTCAGCCTTGGGTGACTGTCTGTGTGGAGTTTGCACGTTCTCCCTGTGTCTGCGTGGGTTTCCTTCGGGTTCTCCGGTTTCCTCCCACAGTCCAAGGATGTGCAGGTTAGGGTGGATTGGCCATGATAGATTGCTCATAGTGTTAGGTGCATTAGTCAGAGGGAAGTCTAGGTGGGTTACTCTTCAGAGGGTTGGTGTGGACTTGTTGGGCCGAAGGGATTGTTTCCACACTGTAGGGAATCTAAAATCTTGACATGCTCACATCTTCTAATTGTAGGTTCATCTAAATGTAGGTATGTACTTGTGATTGCCCGAGAACTTATACTGTCCCTTTTCCCCCTTTCACCATGTTTCCCACGATGCTATCATGGTATATTGTTGAAACTGTAGCCCTTGCTATAACCTGGAGGGCATGGGTTCAAATTCCACTACTGGACAAGACAAAGATTTTGAACTCAATTTCCATAATAGATTAGATTTCCTACAGTGATGGAAACAGGCTCTTCGGCCCAACCAGTCCATACTGATCTCTGAAGAGCAATCCACCCAGACTCATTTCCCTCTGACTAATGCACCTAACACTAGGGGCAATTTAGCATGGCCAATTCACCTGACCTGCACATCTTTGGACTGTGGGAGGAAACCAAAACATCTGGAGAAAACCCACACAGACACAGGGAGAATGTGCAAATTCCACACAGACAGTCACCCAAGGCTGGAATCAAACCTGGGACCCTGGTGCTGTGAGGCAGCTGCGTTAACCACTGTGCCACCCTCAAAGCCTACTGCACCTGATATTCCCAGGTGGTCTCCCATCCAAGTACTAACCAGGCCTGAGTCTGCTTAGCTTCCAAGATCAGACAAGGTTGGGCGTTTGCAGACTACTATGGTAGTATCTGTTAATCGTGTTTGAAGAAGGTGGAGAATTAGTCATAGAGTCATACAGCACAGAAACAGATCATTCACACCAACCAGTCCATGCTGAACATAATCCCAAATTACCAGCCCCACCTGCCTACTCCTGGCTCATATCCCTCCAAACATTTCCTATTCATATACTTCTCTCAGTGCCTTTTAAACATTGTAATTGTACCCATAATCACTACTTCCTCAGGAAGTTCATTCCACACACGAACCACCCTCTGTGTAAAATATTTGCCCCTTATGTCTTTTTTAAATCTCTCTCCTCTCACCTTAAAAATGTGCCCTCTAGCCTTAAAATCCACTATCCTAGGGAAATGACATCTACCATTAACCCTATCTGTACCTCTCATGATTTTATAAATTTCTACAGGGTCACCTCTCAACCTTCCAACATTCCAGTGAAAAAAATCTCAGCCTGCCAAGCCTTTTTTTATAACTCAAACCTTCCATACCTGGCAACGTCCTGGTAAATCTCTTCAGAATTCTCTCCAGCTTAATGATATCCTTCCTATAACTGAGCCATCACAACTACACACAGTACTCCAGAAAAGACTTCATCAATGACCTGTACAACATCAACATGACATTCCAACTCCCATAATCAAAGGACTGACCAATATTGGAGGCTACAGCTGAAAGCCACCTCTGACCTATATAAAGCTCCCTGCCAGAGTTTATTCAAAATGAATAGTGCCTTTTCATTCCATCAAAACATACCCTTGTACTCCACTGGATATTTGTTTATCATTGATTATTTACTTGTTCACTAAAATCCTTACCTGGTCTGGCCTACATGTAACTCCTGACCCACAACAATGTGGTTGACTCTTAATTCCCCCCTGGACAATTAGGGATGAGCAATAAATGTACCATGAAAGAAGAAAAAAAACATGAGAATAGAATCAAAAGTACTTCACTGGCTACAATCCACTTTGAGGTCACAAAGATGCGAACTGAGTTTGAGTTCTTTCCTTATATAATTTATCAGATTTACAATACTCTTTCTTCTTCCAACTCTCTTGTGATAGTTTAAAAGCTGGTTGCTATTCTAAAAGCCATAAAATTATCAACCCCTATGCAAGACTTTCCGATAAGTTTATGGAACTAATTACCATCGAGAGGATATTTGTTTCGACTTATTGGGCTTTCCTTCTCTGGTTAAAATGCTCAGGAATATAATCATCTATCATCTTCATTATAGTCTAATCTTCATTATACACTACGGTTGGAAAGGTAATGAACACCAGCAATTAAAAGCAAACAAGCTGATAAGGTCTCTAAATTACACCATAAGCTTCTATAGAACTGTAATTACTTGACAATCTGGTGATACTGTAGGTTGTCAAAGCAAGTTGTATAAACATAGCAACCACAGGGCAAAAGTCCAGTCGAATGTGGGGGTATGTTTCAATGCGAAGAAAAGGCGCTATTCATTTTGATTGAATTTCTTATCAGTTCTGGCAGAGAGTTTGATATAGCCTGGAGGTGGCTTTCATCTGTAGCCTCCAATATTTTGTTCTCTCCATCACAGTTTGTCTTTCATACAGGACTGCAATTGTTCCTCTGGACTTTTATCTATCTTGAACTCTCTTATTATTTATTCACAGGATGTGGTCCTTGCCAGCAAAGACCAGGATTTGTTGCCCATATCTAAATACCCTTGCTCTAAGCCACTTTCTTGGCCATTTCCGAGAAGGACTAAGAGTCAACCTCTTTACTGTGGGTCTAGAATCACACGTAGGCCAGACCAGGTAAGGATGGCAGATTTCCTTGTCTAAGGGATGTTAAATTGATTTTGATGACAATTGATTATAGTCGTTAATCAGTCACAGGATGTGGGCATCACTGGCGAGACTGATATTTATTTCCCATTCTTAAATGTCCATGAGAATGTGAGTGAGAGCTGCCTTCTTGAATCACTGCTGTGCATGAGGTTTACATACACCCACAGTGACATTGGGAAAGGGTTTCTAGGATTTTGATCCAACGACACTGAAGAAATATATTTCCAAGTCAGAACGATGTAAGTGTTGGAGGAGAAGTGCAGGTTGTGGTATTCACATGTATCTGCAGCCCTTGTCCTTCTTGATGGTAGAGTTTATGGCATTGGAAGGTGCTATCTAAGGAGTCTTGGTGAGTTGCTACCCTGCATCCTGTAGATAGTACACATTGCTGCCACTGTGTATAGATGGTGGAAGGAATGAGTTTAGGTGTTAGATGGAAATCAATGGATTTCTGGAAAATAAAAGTATCAAAGTGTCTGGGAAGACAGCAAGAATATAGCACTGATAGAGGATCAACTAAGGTCATGTCGAATGGCTTAGTAAGGTCAATGGGTCAAATGATCCACTGCTTCTTCTATTTTCTGTGGGACCTAAGGGGTCCCAAATTAAGCCTTACCCTGGATGGTGTCAAGCTTCTTGAGTGTTGTTGGAGCTGCATACATCCAAGTAAGTGGGGAATATTCCATCACACTTCTGACTTGTACCTTGCAAATAGTGGACAGGCGCTGGGGAGTCAGGAGGTGAGTTACTCACCACAGTATTCCTCACCTCTGACCAGCTTTTGTAGCCACTGTGTTTATATGACTGGTCCAGTTCAGTTTCTGGTCAATGGTATCCCCTAAGATGTTGATAGTGGGGGAATTAGTGATAGTAATGCCATTGAATGTCAAGGGGCAATGGTTAGGCTGCCTCTTATTGGAGATGGTCATTGCTTGGCACTTGCGTATATAAACTTTACTTGCCACTTATCAGCCCAAACTTGGATATTGTCCAGATCTTGTTGCATTTGGTCATGGACTGCTTCTGTATTTGAGGAGTTGCAAATGGTGCTAAACATTGTGCAATCATCAATGTTCATCCGCATGTCTGACCTTGGGATGGAGGGAAGGTCATTGATGAAGCAGCTGAAAATGGTTGGGCCTAGGACACTACCCTGAGGTTCCCCTGCAGAGATGTCCCAGAGCTGAGATAACTGACCTCCAACAACCACAACCACCTTCCTATGTGCCAGATGCAACTCCAACCAGTGGAGACCTTTCCCCTGATTCCCATTGACTCTAGATTTGCTCGGGCTCCTTGATGTCAAGGGCAGTCAATCTTATCAGTTCAGGTCTTTTCTCAGCTTCTGAACCAAGGGTCCCGATAAGATTTACAGCAGCATTGCTGGCACCTGCTTTCAATTCCAGGTCTTTTCAAATAATTGAACTGAAATTCCATTTCCTGCCCTGGTGGGATTTGAACCCATTTAGGTCCAGAGCTAAAGTCTGGATTACTAAACTAGTGACATTCCCACCACACCTATTCACACTTGTTTCTAATCAACTTGTTCAGAGGTATTATGACATATTTCTGGAGTAGATGGGACTTGAATCTGGGCCTCCTGGCCTCAAGGTAGGGACACTGGGCACTATGCCATAATATAAAAACAATGACTGCAGATGCTGAAAACCAAATACTGGATTAGTGGTGCTGGAAGAGCACAGCAGTTCAGGCAGCATCCAACGAGCAGCGAAATCGACATTTCGGGCAAAAGCCCTTCATCAAAGAGCCCGCCTACATCTAGATATACATTTTCCCATACAATTCTATCAATGTTGATTACACTGTTGCCTGAGTTGGAAAGTTGCACGTTCAGCGGTCATCTGATGAAGGAACAGCGCTCTGAAAACTTTGATTTCAAATAAACCTGTTGGACCATAACTTGGTGTCGTATGACTTCTGACTTTATCCACCTCAGACCAACAACCTCCACATCATGGCTAACCTTCATATTGGAGAGGCTTGGCAGGCTATTTCAGAGTCATCCACAGTGCCATCAGCCAATTGTGCTGTAAGGGCAATAGATCTTCTCCTCAAAAGGATATTAATGAATTCACATGGGCTTTAGCAATTATTTTATGGTTGCCATTAGTAACATCAGCCTTTAATTATTTTTTTATGAATTAAACATAACTTCCACCATGCTATGCTAATATTCAACTCTCACGCTGCCCCCTTCCACTCCAGAGCCGAGTCTCAGAATTATGGGCACTGTATATAAGTCCACTGCCTACCCTTGATATTCCAGTTTCACTGTAAATCATCAACGTTAATTTATTTAAGGTGATTGACCAGTTGACAGGTCATTGACAAGGGTCCCATATGTTGCTACTTGCAATTCCAAAATGTTATGGCGTAAGTCATTCTCAAGCTGAAGACTGAAGGAAGAAGCAAACAGATGAGGCACATTACAACACTGGAGTTTAGAGAGAGAAGAGATATTAATGAAATTTCTTAGATTCTTCGGGGATTTCATGCTAAAAGGTTGTCTCCTTTTGTGGGGGAGTCTAAGACCAGAGGATGTCATCTCACAATATAGGACTTGGGGGGTTATGCTGCAGATATACAGGACACTAGTTAGGCCACTTTTGGAATACTGTGCCCAACTCTGGCCTCCCTCCTACAGGAAAGACGTGAAACTTGAAATGGTTCAAAAAAGATTTAAAAGGATGTTGCCAGGGTTGGAGGGTTTGAGCTGTAGGGGGAGGCTGAATAGGCTGGGGCTGTTTTCCATGAAGCGTTGGAGGCTCTATAAACCTTATAGAGGTTTATAAAATCATGAGGGGCATGGATAGGATAAAGAGACATGGTCTTTTCCCTGGGTTGGAGGAGTCCAGAACTAGAGGGTACAGGTTTAGGGTGAGAGGGGAAAGATTTAAAAAGGTACATCTCTATGACTCTATGACAACATTTTCACACAGAGGGTGGTACGTATATGGAATGAGCTGCCAGAGGAAGTGGTGGAGGCTGGTACAATTACAACACTTAAAAGATATCTGGATGGGTATATGAATAGGAAGGGTTTAGAGAGATATGGGCAAAGTATTGACAAATGGGACTAGATTAATTTATGGTTGGCATGGACGAGTTGGATCATAGGGTCTGTTTCCACACTGTACATCTCTATGACTCTATGAGGTTACACACTAACGACAAAGAACAAAGAACAAAGAAAATTTACAGCCCAGGAACAGGCCCTTCAGCCCTCCAAGCCTGAGCTGATTTAAATCCACTGTATAAAACATATTGTCCAATTCCTAAGGATCTGTATCCCTCTGCTCCCCACCTACTCATGCATCTGTCCAGACACACCTTACATGAATCTACCGTGCCTGCCTCTACTACCTCTGCTGGCAACGCGTTCCAGGTACCTACCACCCTGACAGAAATGGGGAAGAATTTTTCTGCTGGGAATGGTGAATGTGTGGAATTCTTTATCACAGAGGGCTGTCGAGGCTGAGTCATTAAAGATATTCAAGAGATAGATTTTTTACCAGTAAGAACATAAGAATGAGAACCAGGAGCAGGAGTAGGCCATCTGGCCCATCGAGCCTGCTCCTCCATTCAATAAGAACATAGCTGATCTTGTGGACTCAACTCCACTTACCCACCCACTCCTCATAACCCTTAATAGCTTTACTGTTCAAAAATCTGTCTTTACCTTAAAAACATTCAATGAGGTAGCCTCAACTGCTTCACTGGGCAGGGAATTAAGGATTATGGGGAAAAGGCAGGAAAGTGGAGTTGAGGATTATCAGATCAGCCATGATGTCTTTGAATGGTGGAGTAGACTTGATGGGCCAAATGGCTTCCTTCGCCCCTACATCTCCTGGTCTAATGCCACACTTTGGCAAGTTCGAGTGCTGTTCCTTCTAATCCTCCAGATGATGTTACTGACCTCTGTAGAAATGTCAGAAAGTGGTTACAAATGATTCACAGTGGAGTTTGGTCAGCCCTCACCACGAGGAGAAGGAATTTTCGCTTGTGAGTCACGCAGAAAAGGTAGAAATCAGTAAATAGTAAATAAACTTTGAGTATTTCAGATCTATTCTTAATGGAGCTACCAGTATAACACAGAAATTACGCATGTACAAATGGTGCTGTAATCTCTGTCCGCCCACAGTGTAAATACTGGATGTGTCCTGTATCACGTTTGATATCGTAGATATGACGATACCAGAACGGCTTCTACTGATTGCTACTGAAATCATCAAACGTGGCAGGAACTGGGTGTGAGGTCTTGTGGTATCTGCTCCATATCCCGCTGTGTTTTCCATTTGGCTTTTCTCATTTAGAACACTGGGGATTTGGGAATCCTCGGGCATGAATCACAAAAAACTAGCGTCCAAGCTCAGCACTTAATAGGGAAGGCATTTGGAACATTGGCCTTTGTTTTAAATGGAGTATAAAAGTGGGGATGTTTAGCTAAAACTACGCCAGGTACAAATCAGACCACAGCTGAGATACTGTGAATGGTTTGGGGCATTTAGGGAATGATGGCCTCCTGGTTTTATCGCTAGACTATTAATCAAGAAACTCAGCTGGTTCCATTCAGCAAAGGAAGGTAGCCCTGGTTGTTGGAGGTCAGTTACCTCAGCTCCAGGACATCTCTGCAAGAGTTCCTCAGGGTAGTGTCCTAGGCCCAACCATTTTCAGCTGCTTCATCAATGACCTTCCCTCCATCAAAAGGTCAGATGTTCGCTGATGATTGCACAATGTCCAGAACATCTGCAACTCCTCAGATACTGAAGCAGTCCATGTTCAAATGCAACAAGATCTGGACAATATCCAGGCTTGGGCTGACAAGTGACAAGTAAAATTCATGCCACATAAATGCCAGGAAATGACTATCTCCAATGTGGGACAATCTAACCACCGCCCCATGACATTCAATGATGTTACCATCACTTAATCCCCCACTATCAACTCCAGAAACTCCAGTGGATTTGCTAGGTAAATACTAGAGGCTGGGAACACTGCAGCAAGTAACTCATCTTCTGACTCCCTAAAACCTGTCCACCAGCTACAAGGCACAGGTCAGGAGTGTGATGGAATACTCCTCAAACACTCAAAATACTTCTCATCATCCACGAGAAAGCAGCTGAGAAAAGCACAGCAGGTCAGGCAGCATCTGAGGAGCAGAAGAATCGGTGTTTCAGGCATAAGCCCTTCATCAGGAATGTTGATGAAGGGCTTATGCCCGAAATGTCCATTCTTCTGCTCCTCGGATGCTGCCTGACCTGCTGCGCTTTTCCAGCGACGCACCCTCGACCCTGATCTCCAGCATCTGCAGTTCTCACTTTCTCCTTTGATAATGCAGCCCACTTGATTGGAACCACATCCACAAACATCCACACTCTCCACCACCGATGCTCAGTAGCAGCAGTGTGGACCGTCTACAAGATGCACTGCAGAAATTCATCAAAGATCCTCAGACAGCTCCTTCCAAACCCATGACCACTTCCATTAGAAGGACAAGGGCAGCAGATACATGGAAACACCACCCCCCTGCACGTTCCTATCCAAGCCACAAACCACCCGAATTTAGAAATCTATTGCCATTCCTTCAGCATTGCTGGGTCAAAATCCTGGAACTCCCTCCCTAACAGCATTGTGGATCTCGAATCCATTTGCTGCACATGAACTGCAGCAGAGTCATAGAGTCATAGAGATGTACAGCACAGAAACAGACCCTTCGGTTCAGCTTGTCCATGCCGACCAGATATTCCAACCCAATCTAGTCCCACCTGCCAGCACCCGGCCCACATCCCTCCAAACCCTTCCTATTCATATACCCATCCAGATGCATTTTAATGTTGCAATTGTACCAGCCTCCACCACTTCCTCTGGCAGCTCATTCCATACACGTACCATCCTCTGTGTGAAAAAGTTGCCTATTTGGTCTCTTTTATATCTTTCCCCCTCACCCTTAACCTATGCCCTCTAGTTCTGGACTCCCCGACCCCAGGGAAAAGACTTTGTCTATTTACCCTATCCATGCCCCTCATGATTTTATAAACTCTATAAAGTCACCCCTCAGCCTCCGATGCTGCAGGGAAAACAGCCCAGTCTACTTAGCCTTTCCCGATATATCAAACCCTCCTACCCGGCAAAATCCTTATAAATCTTTTCTGAACCCTTTCGAGCTTCACAGCGTACTTCCTATACCTGTGAGACCAGAATTCAACAAAGTACTTCAGAAGTGGCCTAACCAATATCCTGTACGGCTGCAACATGACCTCGCATCTCCTATACTCAGTGCTCTGACCAATAAAGGAAGGCATACAAAACGCCTTCTTCAGTATCGTATCTACCTGAGACTCCACTTTCAAGGAATTATGACCCTGCACTCCAAGGTCTCTTTGTTCAAGAACGCTCCCCAGGTCCTTACCATTAAGTGTATAAGTCCTGCCCTGATTTGCCTTTCCAAAATGCAGCACCTCACATTTATCTGATCAAGGTCCCATTGTACTCTGAGGTAACCTTCTTCACTGTCCATCACCCCTCCAACTTTGGTGTAATCTGCAAATTTACTAACCAGAGCTCTTATGTTCACATCCAAATTATTTTTTCTAAGACAGATATGAGGAAGAATTTCTTCTCACAGAGAATGTGGAATCTGTGGAAGTTTTTTACCTCAGAGGGCTGCGAGGTTGTGCTGTTAGTATATTGAAGGCTAAGGGAGGCAGATTTTTAATCAGGAAGGGAGCAAGGGCTATGGGGAAAAGGCAGGACGGTGGAGTTGAGGAAGATCAGATCAGTCATGTTCTCATTGAATGATGGAGTAGCTGTAATGGGCTGAATGGCCTATTTCTGGTCTTCTGTCTGTCACAAAGCTAGTCCCTTTTTTTTACTAAAAGCTGTTCCTTGGCTCAAGGAGATTCTGTCCTTGATTTTGTTCAGAGGGGTAATAAACCAGGCCGGGCTCTGATTAGTCTGGTTTGGTACAGAGATGGAAAGGATTTTGAGAGGCCTTTTGTTTAAATGTAAGCAGATGAGACTTCAGGCCAAAGTGGTCATGGTTTAGAAGTGACCTGTAGAATGAAAGGGGAGTGGTCAATTCTCATGCTGAGCAGTTTAGTTCAGTCTCGAACTGGTAAGGAGTTCAACAGGGAGCTGTGTGGAAACTCTCTTTCTCTCTTTCTGCCCTTCAACTTAGACCTGTAAGCTTGTGTTCCATTTATACTGGGTTTTCAAGGGAGTTTGCTTATTGGGACTGTTGTGTATATTCGAAACAGCATAATTAAGTCTAGTTTGGATAGACTGAGTTCTGTTGGAGTTCTTTATTCTGTTTCTTGTGTTTCATTGTGTAATTTTGTGACTAAATTTTTGTCTGTTTTAAAATCTGATAGTCAACCTAGCTATCTTACTCCAGGTAATTTTCACTGTACACTTACTGAAACAAATTGCAATGTTATGGTCTGGGGCTGCCTGCTTAAGAATGTTTTGAGTGGTCTGGCATGGTCATAGAGTCATAGAGTCATAGAGATGTACAGCATGGAAACAGACCCTTCGGTCCAACCCGTCTATGCTGACCAGATATCCCAACCCAATTTCGTCCCACCTGCCAGCACCCGGCCCATATCCCTCCAAACCCTTCCTATTCATATACCTATCCAGATGCCTCTTAAATGTTGCAGTTGTACCAGCCTCCACCACTTCCTCTGGCAGCTCATTCCATACACATACTACTCTCTGTGTGAAAAAATTGCCCCGTAGGTCTCTTTTATATATTTCCCCTCTCACCCTAAACCTATGCCCTCAAGTTCTGGACTCCCCGACCCCAGGGAAAAAACTTTGCCTATTTACCCTATCCATGCCCCTCATAATTTTGTAAACCTCTATAAGGTCACCCCTCAGCCTCCGATGCTCCAGGGAAAACAGCCCCAGCCTGTTTAGCTTCTCCCTATAGCTCAAACCCTCCAACCCTGCCAACATCCTTGTATATCTTTTCTGAGCCCTTTCAAGTTTCAAAACATCTTTCTGATAGGAAGGAGACCAGAATTCCATGCAATATTCCAACAGTGGCCTAACCAATGTCTTGTACAGCCGCAACATGACCTCCCAACTCCTGTACTCAATACTCTGACCAATAAAGGAAAGCATACCAAATACCTTCTTCACTATCCTATCTCGCTGCGACTCCTCTTTCAAGGATCTATGAACCTGCACTCCAAGGTCTCTTTGTTCAGCAACACTCCTGAGGACCTTACCATTAAGTGTATAAGTCCTGCTAAGATTTGCTTTCCCAAAATGCAGCACCTCGCATTTATCTGGATTAAACTCCATCTGCCAATTCTTAGCCCATTGGCCCATTTGGTCAAGATCCTGTTGTAATCTGAGGTAACCCTCTTTGCTGTCCACTACACCTCCAATTTTGGTGTCATCTGCAAACTTACTAACTGTACCTCTTATGCTCACATCCAAATCATTTATATAAATGACAAAAAGTGGAGGACCCAGCACCGATCCTTGTGGCACTCCACTGGTCACGGGCCTCCAGTCTGAAAAACAACCCTCCACCACCAGCCTCTGTCTTCCATAACATGTCTCATTAATCTCTTATGTTTCTTATGTCTCTTATTCATTCGTCTTTCACAGAAGATGTTAACCAAAGGCTCTATCTACTCTCTGAGCCAAGTTTCCACAGTCATTATTTCAGCTCAGAGCTGGCGAGGTTTTCTCAGTGTCCTGGCTAATACTTATTCTTCAAACCAGTTCAGAGAAACAGATTGGCCGTCCATTATCACATTGCTGTTTGTGGCAGCTTGCTGTGTGCATCTCGATGCCACATTTCCCACATTGCAACAGTTACTACATTTCCAAAATGATTTGGAGATGCCGGTGTTGGACTGAGGGTGTACAAAGTCCAACAGGTTTAATTGGAAGCAAACTAGCTTTCGGAGCAGTATTCTGAAAGCTAGTGCTTCCAATTAAACCTGTTGGACTATAACCTGGTGTTGTGTGATTTTTAACTTTGTACATTTCCAAAAGGTATTCATGAGGCTGGGAAAATTCAGGAACTATGCAAAACCCAATGGAAATTCAAGCTTCCTTTAACCTGCAGTTTATTAAGCTTGTCCTAGAGACAATTGCTTTCTCTTTCATTGTTGTCTTGCTTTTCATTTTATTCCCTGGTTATTGGGCTGGCCATTGTTAAAGTAGAAAGCGGAAATGATGTCAGTCATCACAGAGGGTTTAGTTATGGCTTTGTTGGATTGTAACAGACTGCAGAGTTATCATAATGGTAACATCACTGAACCAGTAACCCAGCGACCTAGGCTAGGGGGCATGGGTGCGATTCCGATAGCAATATTTCCAACAACATAGGATGCCTGGGCGAGAGGAGTCACTTTACCTCCAGTGCCTCCACTTTACAATCTTCTGTAGATGAAGCAAGGGTGATATGAGAGGAAAGAAATTCACTCAGAGAGGAGTTAGAGTTTGGAATGCAGTGCCTGAAGGAGGTAGGTTTCATTGAGATATTCAGGAGAACACTGAATGATTGTTTGGATATGGTATACAGGGATATGGGAAAAAGATAGGAGATTGGCACTGGGTCATAGAACTGGTGTAGGCATGATCTTTAGGGCAAAATGGCCTTCTACACCACAACAATCGTGCGATTACCATCATGGTGTGTAGTGATGTTTGAAATCAATTATATCTGCAGTTAAAAAACTGGGATTTTCATAAGGACACATCTGATTCACACTTTAAGGAAGAAAGTCTGGCATCTTTACCTGTCTGACCAACATCCAACCTTAGACCCACTGCCACCTGAAATGGTTCAACAAACCATTCAGTTCATGGGGCAACTAGGGATGGGCAACAAAGCCAATGACATCCACATTCCACAAAAATAGTGTCAGGGTCAGAATCAGATCAGCCATGTATCTTTTGAATGGCAGGGTAGACTTGATGGGCTGAATGGTCTACTCCTCCCTTATCCCTCATGTTCTTACCTTCTGCTGGCTACTGCCCATTGTGAAAACTTCAGAAAGGATCCTGGTGGGTTTCTGAATTGAGAAATGGAGCAAAATGTTACTCTAATTATAAAAATTAACTCGGAGCAATGGTTAAACCAATGGATGGGAAGAATGGACTAGCCACATAATCTGGTAGTTTATAGTTAATGTTCTTTTGATGTTGGAGGCATAATATGTTTATAATAAATAAGTGAATTAATAAAATACTCAAATTAACAGTTTACCGCTAGTAGTAAACTAATATTGCTGTCATAAAAAAGTGAATTAATCTTTGCAGTCTCAGCTTGCTAATGGATCCAGAATCTGCCTTTATCATTCGATTAAATCAAGGATCAAGCAGGTGACCTGGCAGAATGCTCTCAAAAGGCAAATGTTCAGAGTTCCTTGATAGTTCCACCCCTGTCTTTACTGACTTAACCGATTCCATTTTGAATGCTGGTTGCATGCAATCAATGGGGCTTCAAAACCAAAAAAAATAGGAACCAAGGAAAAATTTCTTTCTTGTGCAAAGTCTTTGACAATGTCAGGATGGCTCAAAGTACCCTGGAGACAAACAGGAAGCTGAAGGAACCCAGCAGGAGGTGGAGAAATCAACGTTTTGGGTGTCACCCATCTTCAGGACACTTCTCCACCTCCTGATGCTGTCTGTATTGCTGTGTTCTTCCAGCCTCCTGCCTGTCTATGCAGGATTCCAGCATCTGCAGTGTTTTATCTCTATCAAAGTACCTTGTAGTCAATGAAAAACCTTTGAAAATACGGTCACTGTCCTCCTTTTCTCATGAGTGTAGTGGTTTGTATCTTTGCCTGCCAGGCAAGAGACTGGAATTTGATCCCCTGAGGGGGAGTTTACCTGTGGAGAGGAATTTCTCCCCCCAGGGGGCCCAAAATCTGGTGGCCCAGTGAGCGGGAAGTGTATCCCCTGCTGCTACTGGCCAACACACACCTTGGATCTGGTTTTGTTGGTGAATTCACTGTGAAGCATCTGATGCTGAGTATGCTGTGGCTAGCAAGTACTGTGAGGTGGTTACACTGCAGAGGAGAACTAAGCAGTGTAGGGTTTGTGGTGGTACAGTGGTTAATACAGTGCCAGGGATCTGGGTTCGATCTCACCCTCAGGGAACTGTGAAGTTTTCACATTCTTCCCGTGTCTGTGTGGGTTTCCTCCAGGGACTCTGGTTTCCTCCCAAGGTCCAAAGATGTATCGATTCGATGGATTGGCCATGCTAAATTGCCCATTGTGTCCAGGAATGTGCAGGTTAGATGGGATTGGCCATGCTAAATTACCCATAGTGTCCAGGAATGTGTAGGTTAGGTGGATTAACCATGGGGAAATGCAAGGTTACAGGGATTGGGTAGGGGCATGGGTCTGAGTGGAATGCTCTTTGGAAAGTCAGTCTGGAGCCGATGGGCCAAATAGCCTGCTTCCACACTGTAGGGATTCAATGATAAACAGATGGAGAAAGCATTGGTGACCACCAGACAGATGGTGCAGGAGTCTCCCGTGGTCCCTCCAATCTCTAACAATTATTGTCTTTATTCATTCACAGGATGTGGACATCACTGGCTAAGTCAGCAGTTATTGCCCATCCCTAACTTTCCCAGAGGGCAGTTGAGAATCAACTACATCGCTGTGTGTCTGGAATCACATGTAGTCCTGACCAGATAAGGGTGGCAGATTTCCTTCCCTAAAGGATGTAAAGCAGATGGGGTTTTCCCAACAATTAACAATGGTCATCATTATGCTCTTAATTCCAGATGTTTAGTGAATTGCTCTGTCAGGACTTAAGCCTGAGTCTCTGGAAGGTTATCTGGACATCTGGATTAATAGTCTAGATACTGTTGGAGGAGATGTGCAGGGAAAGCCGTGGGAGCCAACTTCATAGCACCATGGGTGGGTTTGCTGCTCAAGATGGGAGGAATGAGATCAGCGGGGCTACAGTGGCAGGGGATTCATTTGTAAACACACAGGCACTTCTACAGTTTCAGTAGAGGTGTGTTGCCTCCCCGGTGCCATGGTCAGGGGTATTTTTCAGACCACTTTTGGAATACTGCATTCAATTCTGGTCTCCCTGCTATAAGAAAATGTTGTTAAATTTGAAAGAGTGCAGAAAAAATTTACAAGGATGTTGCCAGTGGTGGAGGGTTTGAGCTATAGGGAGAGGCTGCATAGGCTGGCACTGTTTTCCCTGGAGCATCAGAGACTGTGAGGTGACTTTCTGGCGGGTTATAAAATCATGAGGGGCATGGATAGAGTAAACAGACAAGATCTTTTTCACCGGGTTGGGGAATCCAAAACTGGAGGGCATAGATTTGAGGTGAGACGGGAAAGTTATTAAAAGGGATTTAAGGGGCAACGTTTTCACTCAGAGGGTAGTGCGTGTATGGAATGAGTTGCCAGAGGAAGTGGTAGTGGTTGGTACAATCACAATGTTTAAAAGGCATCTGGATGGGTACATGAATGGGAAGGGTTTAGAGGGATATGGACCAAATGTTGGCAGATAGCACTAGGTTGGTTTGGGATGTCTGGTCAGCATGGACAATTTGGACCAAAGGTTCTGTTTTTGTGCTGTATAACTCTGTGACTCTATCTCACAGAAAGTCTGCAGGGCAATCTGAAGGGAGACAACAAACAAACAGATATTGTGATGCATATTGGTTCCAACGACATAGGAAAAGGGATAGAATTGTTGAGTCATAGCGTCACAGAGCATGGAAACAGACCCTTCAGCCCAGCTTGTCTATACAGATCAGGTTTCCTAACTAGGCCCATTTGCCTGCATTTGGTCCATATCCCTCTAAACCTTTCCTATCCATGTATCTGTCCATATGTCTTTTAAATATTGTAACTGTACCTCCATCTACCACTTCCTCTGGCAGTTCATTCTACGCACCTTCTGTGTGAAAAAGTTGACCCTTAAGTCCCTTTTAAATCTTGCCCCCTCACCTTTAAGTTATGTCCTCCAGTTTTGAGCTCCTCTATCTTGGGGAAATGACCTTTGCTATTCACCTGATCTATGCTCCTCATGATTTTATAAACCTGTATAAAGTCACCCATCAACTTGGTACGTTTCCAGGGGCAAAAAAAATCCAGCCAATCCAACCTCTCAACTCAAACCTCCAGCCCTGGTACCATTCCCATAGATCTTTTCTGCAACCTCTCCAATTTAATAATACTCTTCCGACAGCATGGTGACAGAACTGTAAACCATAGGGTGTTGGGAAGCAGATTAAAGCACAGGACCCAATAGGAATAAACACTGGATTAATTTTGGTGCCAAGGTTCAAGTGAGTATAGAAATGGGAGGCAGTCCAGGTGAATGTGTGGCTGGAGACTTGGTGCAAGGGAGAAGGCTTTAGGTTTCTGGGCCTGAAATAGAGTCATTGATATGTACAGCACAGAAATAGACCCTTCTGTCCAACTTGCCTGTGTTGACCAGCTTACCCAATCCGATCTAGTCCCGCCTGCCAGCACCTGGCCTATATCCCTCCAAACCCTTCATATTCATATACCCATCCAGATGCCTTTTAAATGTTGCAACTGTACCAGCCTCCAACACTTCCTCTGGCAGCTCATTCTGTACACATACCACCCTCTGTATGAAAAAGTTGCCCCTTAGGTCTCTTTTATACCTTTCCCCTCTCACCCTAAACCTATGCCCTCTAGTTCTGGACTTCCCTACCCCAGAGAAAAGACCTTGTCTATTTATCTTATCCATGCCCCTCATGATTTTATAAACTTTTATAAGATCGCCCCTCAGCCTCTGATGCTCCAGGGAAAACAGCCTCAGCCTATTCCCAGACGTACTCAGATGTCCAGCAATGCATGAATTCAACAGCAAAGGCAGTAACTACACAGGTTCACTGCTCTGTCAGTGAACAATGTGAGTTTCTTTCTCTCTCTCTCTCTCTCCTGCACTGACCTCATCATGTGCTTCCTTAGTCTATTCCTCTCCCTTTTAAAAGTGCTCTTGTTTTTTCTCCAAAGTTCCAAAGAAATGCAACAGCATATTAAACAGTAATTGCTGCCCCTGGAATTCGAGGAAACCACCTCCAACACCCAAAATACCTCAAAAAAGTATCAGCTGTTACAGCCAGAAATTATCCCCTTCCTCCATCTTGGATTACCCAGAATCCTTCATAACTGAAATGAAATGAAATCCATTGGAACTGAATTTGGGGGCGGTGGGACCTGTGCAGGCAGACTGGAATGGTACCAATATCCTTGAGGGAAAGTGTGCAGGGAAGGCTTTAAACTTTAAAATAGTGGGGTAGAAGATACTGGAAGTGAGTCAGAAAGGCATAACCGTTATAGGGACAAGGGAGTTTGGCATGATTGGATAGTATTTGGTTTAATATATGGAGTCTGACAAACAAGGCAGATGATTTGAGGCCCTGGATTAAGATATGGAGGTATGAAGATATTGGTATGGACCAGGCCAGATCCCCTCAAAATATTTCAAGAAGGTAACCTAGACTCTAACTATTTCTTATTTTAAAGGCAGATGTGAAGTGGATATTCCAGGTGTGATGCAGCTGGTCAAACCACTTGACTTTGAGCAGATGGAGTTTATTCAAACACTACAGTTGAAACACGAACAAAAGAAAACGGAATTTAGAATATCTTAATCTTATACAGCAACTTAACTCAGGAACTGTTCCAATCCAATAACATCCCATAACACACCCCTTAGCAAAAAGATAAGTTGAAACATGGATTCTTACAGGCAGGAGGGAGCAACATCCAAAGAGGTTTCAGCGAGAAAGTCAGTCAGGAACCCTTTACTGAAGCTTGCAACCTTCCTGGACTCCAGTGTCTTGTGATTGCCACAGTTAAACCAAACTAGAAAAAAATCTGAACTGGGAGAACTGGCCAGTCCCCTGCCATTGTTAAACTAGGCTCTTTCTAGATACCTCGTCACCCCTACTTTATGATCTCCATTAGAAAAAAAACCAAGGACAAAATAACCTTGTTAAAATGACAGTATTGCAAACCCACTGGAACATGGTTGAGAGAGGGGCTGGTTTTGGGCAGGTCAATGTTCCTGGAAGCAGTATCTTCAGGCGAGAATTGGAAAGGAGGTAAAATAGGAAGGGCTGTCGCAGTTTTTGATCAGGGAATCAATTACATCTTAGAAGGTTCTTCCCATGTGAGTAGGACTTAAAAACCAAAGAGGAGCAATCACATTGCTGTGAGTGTTCAAAAGGTCTCCTAGCTGAATGGGAGGAATAGAAGTGTAGATTTGTAGGTTAAATTCAGAAAATGTAAGTAAAAGTAATAAAAGAGTGTCAGGAGAGGATTTCAACTTCTACAACATTAGCTGAGTCTGTGATTGTAATGGGGTCAGCCAGGTGGCTCTCATAGAATATGAGTTCCTTGATTGGGGCTGTTAAGCTGGTCTAATCAGGGAGCCCTGGCTGACAGATATAAGCAGGAGTGTTAGAGGTTCTGTTCACTCTGAGAGTTGCCTCTGAGCAATGCAGACCAGTGTCAAGGATTATGCATGTGCAAATAAAGGGTGACTTGGTATTGGGATAGTGGCCTTTATGGAGTTAATTCAGAGTTCTCACAGGTTTAGAGGGGGTGGAATTTTTAAAGTGCACCCAGGAGAACTTTATAAGCTAGCATATCAAATGCCAGCAAAACGCACTAAAAGTCACTATAGAAATGCAGGTCGTTCTTAGTTTTTCCCCGTTCAATCATGGAATGTACTGGAGCAAAGGATTGAGATCTGTTTTCTCTGTTGAGCACACCTTTCAGTCTATGGCGATCAGACAACTGCAAACATTTGCGGCTCCTGGACCCTGGCTTTGTGGTTGTAAGACATTGCTCGGAAATGAGAAATGTGCATTATAGGGCAGGAGAAACAGGAATAGAGCAGATGGAAACTGATTTTTATCAGCTCTGTCAACAAGTGGATGATCTCTGATAATCTCGATGGACTCTGCTCACGGTATTTTATGGGGCTGCCATTTTACAGTTTATTGCTGAACTAGCTGCACCAGTCACGGTGTAATTTAACCATGGAGCTGGATTCTTCACCACATCGCTGGAAGCAATCGGAGTGAGATTTTCAATTCCTTTGTGACCAGGCACCTGCAGAACAGGAGCCTATGACAGGAACTAACTCAGTTTCGTCTTCCTCTGAACTCAGTTGGGAGGCTCAGTCATCCCTGATTCAGGACAGAGTCAGTTCAGATCCTATTCCAGAGATTTGAACTCAAAATGGGCTTTTTAAAAAAATTCATTCACATGCTCTGGACAGTTAAGAGTCAACCATGTTGGTGTGCCATTGGAGCTCAAGAAAGCCATTCAGCCCATCAAGTCCACTCCACCATTCAATCTGATCTGATCAACTTCACTTTCCTGTCTTATTTCAATAACACTTGATTCTTTGCTGATTAAAAACCTGTCCACTTCAGCCTTGAATATACTGAATGACCCAGCCTCAACAGCCAGGAATTCCAGAGAGTCTGTGGCAGGGGATGGGATACCAAGTGGAGATATAGTAGGGGACACAGCACAGTTAGATATTAGACTCCCGAGAGTGTGGAAACAGGCCCTTCAAACCAGCCAGTCCACACCGACCCTCCGAAGAGTATCCCACCCAGACCCATTTCCCTCTGAATGATGAACTTAACACTATGGGCAATTTAGCTTGGCCAATTCATCTAACCTGCACAGCTTTGGACTGTGGGAGGAAACCCACCCAGACACAGGGAGAACGTGCAAACTCCACACAGACAGTCGCCCAAGACTGGAATTGAACTCGGGTCCCTGGTGCTGTGAGGTAGCAGTGCTAACCATTGAGCCACCATGCTGCTCCTATATAGAGCAAAAGAATAAGTCAGGCTGGAAGGCAGGGTGTATAAAGTCAAATTAAGGAAGAAAGGAGCATAGTAAGGTGAGATGGTATTTGCTTTAATAAGACAATAGATATAGGAGTAGAACTAAGCTACCTGGTCTATTGACTCTGCTCCAGCATTTGTCATCACTAATATGTTGCTCAACCCCATTGTCCTGCCTTCTCCCCATAACCCTTGATCCCCCTAATCAAGAACCTATCAGTTTCTATCTTCAATACACTCAGACCCATTTCCCTCTGACTAATGCACCTAACACTATGGGCAATTTAGCATGGCCAATTCATCTGACCTGCACGTCTTTGGACTGTGGGAGGAAACCAGAGCCCACCTACGCAGAGAATGTGCAAACTCCACACAGACAGTCACCCAAGGCTGGAATTGAACCTAGGACCCTGGTACTGTGAGGCAGCAGTGCTAACCACTGAGCCGCCATGCTGCCCTAAGAGGGGATCTTACAGGAACACATAAAATTATGAAGAGAATAGATAAGATAGAAGTGGGGGGGGGGGGGGGGGTTGTTTCTACTGGCGGGTGAAACTAGAACTAGGGGGCACAGCCTCAAAATAGGGGGGAGCAGGTTTAGAACTAATTCGAGGAGGAACGTCTTTACCTAAAGGGTTGTGAATCTATGGAATTCCCTGCCCAGTGAAGCAGTTGAGGTTACCTCACTGAATGTTTTTAAGGTAAATATAGATTTTTGAATGGCAAAGGAATTAAAGGTTATGATGGGCGGGCAGGTAATTGGAGCTGAGGCCATGAAAAGCTCAAGGGGCCAGATGGCCTACTCCTGCTCCTCGTTCTTATGATCTTATGTAAGTATTAGGAAATAGGATTGAGGTAGTTAGGTAGTTGTTTAATTTCGCTTTTTAAAAAAATGTTTCTTTTATTATACTAAAATGGAAGGACTGTTATTCTGAACTTTTTATTTCTTTATTTTTCTAAATTATTATTATGATTTTGTACTTTTGTCATGATGGATATTTTATTTCTTTATTTTTCTTTTTTAACCTAACAATTTGTACTCAAGAATGTGTACCATAGTATTTAGGATGGCACTGTAAGTGGCGACTTGCAAAGTACTCAGGTGAGTATTTGTGACAATAAAGCTGATTCAAATTCATTATGACCAGTACGGATGTGATGGGCTGAAGGATCTTTTCTCTGCCTTAGATCTCTATTACTCTGTGAATTTAACGTCAGTTAAATGTTTTGACAGCGAGAGAAAGTATTGCATGCGCAAGCAGATTTGAAATCACTCATCCTCCAGTCAGGGAACCGAATTGTAAGAGACAATTCATGCGATACAGAATTGCTTCACGATTACATAAAAAACCCAGATAACAACAAGTGATTGCATTTCTTTACTCTTTAGATCCATTTGCAGATCATGGTTTAAAACTGTGAAAGGACAATAAGATACAATAGCTTAGGAGCATTTGACAATTATCTTACATCAAGCACAATGGAGAATGGAGAGTTTTAGAGTCATAGGTATACAGCATGGAAACAGACCCTTCGGTCCGACTCATCTAGATATCCAAAATTAACCTTGTCCCATTTGCCTGCACTTGGCCAATATCACTCCAAACCCCACCTATTCAAACACCAGTCAGATGCCTTTTAAATGTTGTAATTGTACCAGCCTCCACCACTTCATCTAGTGGCTCATTCCATACATACACTGCTGCTTGTGTGAAAAATTTGCCCCTTAGGGCAACTTTTATATTTTTCCCCTTTCACGCTAAACCTATGCCCTCTAGTTTTGGACTCCCCTCGCCTGGGGAAAATACCTTGTCTATTCACCCTATCCATGCCCCTCACAGTTTTGTAAACCTCTATAAGGTCACCCCTCAGCCTCCGACGCTCCGGGGAAAGCAGCCCCAGTCTGTTCAGCCTCTCCCTATAGCTCAAACCCTCCAACCCTGGCAACATCCTTGTAAATCTTTTCTGAACCCGTTCAAGTTTCACAACATCTTTCCTATAGCAGGGAGACCAGAAATGAACACAGTGTTCCAAAACTGGCCGAACCAATGTCCTACTCAGCCACATCATGACCTCCCAACTGCTTTATTCAATGCACTGATCAATAAAGGCAAGCATACCAAATACCGTCTTCATTTCCTTGTCTACCTATGACTATGAGCCTGCACTCCAAGGTCTCATTGTTTTAAAACCTTTTGGAGACAGGAGGCTTTAAGGAAACATCCAACCTTTTGGAGATTCTATTGACAACCTTATGAATGATCTTTACAGGTTGTTCAGAATTTTGTGATTATGCTGAATTACAAAAGAATTAATTTGAGACAGAATTGTCGTCAGACTTCCTGATTCATCTCTTTCGGGTATGTCACACTCAAAAGAAGATCTCCCATTGGGAAGAAAACAGCAGAAGAGAATGATAGGAGCAGAAGATTAATCTAACTGAAAAAGCTCATCAGAGTCGAGAGTATGGTGCTGCAGTAGCACAGCAGGTCAGGCAGCATCCGAGGAGCAGGAGAATCGACGTTTCGGGCATAAGCCTTTCATTTTTGATGGAAGTTGGAGCCTATATTGTGCTGAGAAATTTGTGTGGGCTTCCTACTCTGCATCTTGTTAGTAACTGAGACCAATACAAAGTCAGAAAGATTGGTGACAGTGCATCTACTCAAGGCAGTGCAGCTGATTCATGTGGACATGACAACACAGGATCCACCTGATCACAGAATCCCGACAGTGTGGAAGCAGGCCATTCAGCCCATCGAGTCCACACTGATGCTCTAAAGAACACCCCAGCCGGACGCCCGCCCCCCACCCCCCACCACCCACCACCCCACTGCCTTCCCTGCATTTCCCATGGCTAATCCACTTTGCCTACACGCTGTTGAACTGTGGGAGGAAACCCACACAAACACAGAGAGAATGTGCAAACTCTGCAAGGACAGTCACCCAACGGTGGAATCGGAGCCCGGTCCCTGGCGCTGTGGGGCAGTGGTGCTAACCGCTGAGCCACCATGCCAACCCATGGTAAGTATCTCACAGGACTGTTGCAAAGAAGAGAACACGTGTTTGTTTAGCTTAGGCAAGGAGACAATGGTGCAGTGATAATGTCAGTGAAATAATAATCTAGAGGCCCAGACTAATGCTGTAGGGACTTCCAGTTTGAATCCCACTACAGCAGCTGTTGGAACTAAATTTCGCTGCATTGATAAATCCATAATATAAAGCGCTTAGTTAGCATGCTTGTTATTGTCCCTTGTAGTTGAGAAGAACCTATCTGTTTCAACAACGTTCATTCAGGAAGAAATCTGTTGCCCTCACTTGACCTGGCCTACATGTGACTCCAAACTCACAGTTTAGGAAGGTATAGGTGTCTGATTGGAAGGTCTAGGTGGTCTGATTAGCAAGTTTGCAGATGACACTAAGATTGGTGGAGCCGCAGATAGTGAAGGGGACTATCCGAGAATGCAGCAGAACATAGATAGATAGATTGGAGAATTGGGTGGAGAAGTGGCAGATGGAGTTCAATCCAGGCAAATGTGAAGTGATGTATTTTGGAAGATCCAATTCAAGAGCGAACTGTATGGGAAATGGGAAAGCCCTGGGGAAAATTGATGTACAGAAAGATCTGGGTGTTCAGGTCCATTGTACCCTGAAGGTGGCAACGCAGGTCAGTAGAGTGGTCAAGAAGGCACACAGCATGCTTTCCTTCATCGGATGGGTATTGAGTACAAGAATTAGCAGGTCATTTTACAGTTGGATAAGACTTTGGTTTGGCCACATTTGGGATACTACATACAGTTCTGGTCACCACATTACCAAAAGGATGTGGATGCTTTGGAAAGGGTACAGAGGAGGTTCACTCGGATGTTGCCTGGTATGGAGGGCGCTAGTTATGAAGAGAGGTTGAGTAGATTAGGATTATTTTCATTAGAAAGGTGGAAGTTGAGGGGGAGCCTGATTGCAGTCTACAAAATCATGAGGGGTATAAACAGGGTGGATAGCAAGAAGCTTTTTCCCAGAGTGGGGGACTCAGTTACTAGGGGTCATGAGTTCAAAGTAAAAGGGGAAAAGTTTAAGGGCCATATGCGTGGAAAGGTCTTTACACAGAGGGTGGTGGGTGCTCCACTGGAACATGTTGCCAGTGGAGGTGGTAGAGGTGGGCACGTTAGCATCATTTAAGATGTATCTTGACAGATACATGAATGAGCAGGGAGCAGAGGGATACAGATCCTTAGAAAATAGGAGACAGGTTTAGATATAGGATCCGGATCAGCGCAGGCTTGGAGGGCTGAAGGGCCTGTTTCTGTGCTGTAATTTTCTTTGTTCTTTGTTCTTTAACTAGCCTCTGAAACAGCCTAACAAGCCACGCAGTTCAAGGGGAAGTTAGAGATGGATGGGCAATCAATCCTCGACTTGCCAACATGAAAGAATAAATGACGTCCAGCAATACTTACTCTTAGCCAGGGGTCATTAAATCCAGGTATCAGACTGCTGTTTGTAAGAGCTTCCTGTTTCCATATTTTGCTTCACAAATTTTAAAAGTATTTGATTAGCTGGAAAGTGCTGAGGTTGTGAAAGGAGCTATATAAATGCAAACCTGCCTTTTTAACAATGTAAGCCCATAATATATCAGAGTAGAATTAGGCCAATTGACCCATTGAGTGTGTTTCTCCATTCAGTCATTCTCTCTGTAACAATTCATGCCCTTCCTACTCAGCAATCTAACTGTGTCTTAAATACACTCAGTGACTTGGTATCCGCAATCTGTACAGCACGGAAACAGATGCTTCAGTCTAACTCGTTCATACTGAACAGATATCTTAAATTAATCAAGTCCCACTTGCCAGCACTTGGCCCATATCTCTTTAAACCCTTCCTATTCATATACCCATCCAGATGCCTTTTAAATGTTGCAATTGTACCAGCCTCCACCACTTCGTCTGGCAGCTCATTCCATACACGTACCACCCTCTGCATGAAAAATGTGCCCCTTAGATCCAAAGAACAAAGAAAATTTACAGCCAGGAACAGGCCCTTCAGCCCTCCAAGCCTGAACTGATCCAAATGTACTGTCTAAACCTGTCGGTCAATTCCTAAGCATCTGTATCCCTCTGCTTCCCATCTACTCATGCAACTGTCCAGAAGCATCTTAAATGAATCTACCGTGCCTGCCTCTACCATCTTTGCTGGCAACGCGTTCCAGACGCCCACCATCCTCTGTGTGATGTACTTGCAACGTGTATCCCCTTAAACTTTCCACCTCTCACCTTGAAAGCATGACCTCTCGTTATTGAATCCTTCACCCTGGGAAAAAGCTTGTCTCTATCCACCCTGTCTATACCCTTCATGATTTTGTAAACCTCAATCAGGTCCCCCCTCAATCTCCTTTTTTCTAATGAAAACAAATCTAACCTACTTAACCTCTCTTCATAGCTTCCACACCAGGCAACATCCCCGTAAACCTTCTCTGCACCCTCTCCAAAGCGTCCACATCTTTTTGGTAATGTGGCAACCAGAACTGTACACAGTATTCTAAATGCGGCCGAACCAATGTCTTGTACAATTTTAACATGACTTGCCAACTCTTATACTCAATACCAGTCCAATAAAGGCAAGGATACTATATGCCTTCTTGACCACTCTATCCACCTGTGCAGCAACCTTCAGGGTACAATGGACCTGCACTCCCAGATCTCTCTGCCCATCAACTTTTCCCAAGGCTCTTCCATTCATTGTATAATTTGCCCTAGAATTAGGCTTGTCTAAATGCATCACCTCACATTTGTCTGGATTGAAAGCCATGTGCCACTTTTTTGCCCAACTCTCCAGTCTATCTATATCCTCCTGTAATCTCTGACAGTCCCTTATGCTTTCTGCTACTCCACCAATCTTTGTGTCATCTGCAAACTTGCTGATCATACTAACAGTGCCCTCTTCCAGATCATTTGTGTATATTACAAACAACAGTGGCCCCAACACTGACCCCTGTGGAACACCACTGGTCACCTTTCTCCATTTTGAGAAAGTCCCTTCAACTACTACTCTCTATCTCCTGTTGCTCAACCAGTTCTTTATCCACCTATCTAGAATATCCTGCACACCATGTGACTTCACCATCTCCATTAGTCTACTAATGGGAACCTTATCAAACGCCTTACTAAAGTCCATGTATATGACATCAACAGCCCTTCCTTCATCTATCAACTTGGTCACTTCCTCAAAGAACTCCATTAAGTTGGTAAGGCATGACCTCCCCCACACAAAACCATGTTGCCCATCACTGATAAGCCCATTCTTTTCTAAATATAAATAGATCCTATCCCTCAGTACCCTCTCCAGCAACCTTCCCACCACTGACGTCAGGCTCACTGGTCTGTAGTTACCCGGAATATCCCCACTACCCTTCTTGTACAGGGGGACAACATGAGCAAACTTCCAGTCCTCTGACATCTCACCTGTATTTAAAGATGCCACAAAGAATCTGTCAGGGCCCCAGCTATTTCCTCTCTTGCCTCTCTCAGCAACCTGCAATAGGTCCCATCCAGTTCTGGGGATTTGTCCACCTTAATAGCCTCTAGACTACCCAACACATCTTCCCTACTTATGGCAAGATTCATCATGTTCCTCTCCTCAGTGAACACTGATGCAAAGAAATCATTCAGAATCTCACCCACTCTCTCAGGTTCACCACACAGCCTTCCTTCATTACTTTAGTGGACCAATCCTTTCTCTAGTTATCCACTTGCTTCTTATATAAGAATAAAAGGCTTTGGGATTCTGATTAATTCTGCTTGCTAAAGCTACTTTATGATCCCTTTTAGCCCACTTGATTCCTTATTGAAGACTGGTCCTACTCTTCTGATATTCCTCCTGGGCCTGTTCTGTTCTGAGCTGCCCAGACCTTATGTATGCTTTCCTTTTCCTCTTGGCTAGTCATACAACTTCTCCTGTCATCCACGGCTTACGAATCTTGCCCTTCCTATCCTTTGCTTTCAATGGAACATGCCTATCCTGCACTATCTTTAACCTATCTTTGAAAGCCTCCCACATCCCAAATGTGGATTTCCCTTCAAGTAGCTGTGTCCGATCCATATTTCCCAGCTCCTGCCTAATTTTGATATAGTTGGCCTTGGCCCAATTTAGTACTCTTCCCTTTGGACCACTCTCATCTTTATCTATGAGTATTCTAAAACTTACAGAATTGTGGTCACTGTTCCCAAAGAAATCCCCCACCGTAACTTTTACCACCTGTCCTGGCTCGTTACCCAACACCAGGTCCAATATGGCCCCTTTCCTCGTCGGACTATTGACATACTGCTCTTGAAAACTCTCCTGGATGCTTCTTTTAGACCTCATTTAGACCTCTGATGCTAAGTGTATCCCAGTCAATGTTGGGAAAATTAAAATCTCCCGTCACCACTACCCTATTGCCTCTGCATCTTTCCATAATGTTTACCTATTTGTTCTTCTACCTCATACTCATTGTTGGGATGTCTGTAATACAGCCCCAACAGTGTGACTACACCCTTCTTATTTCTCAGCTCCACCCATAATGCCTCACTACTCAAGACCTCAAGTCCTCCTTTAGCACAGTCGTGATATCATCCCTGACCAGCAATGCAACTCCACCCCCTCCCCCTCCTTTTTACTTCCCTCCCTGTCGTGTCCGAAGTGTCTATATCCTGGAACATTTAATTGCCAATCTTCATGCCCTTCCTTCACCAAGTCTCTGTGATTGCGATAACATCATACTCCCAGGCACCAATCCAAGCCCTAAGTTCATCTGCCTTACACACTATACTCTTTGCTTTAAAGTAGATGCATTTCAGGCCACCAGTTCTTTTGCACTCATCTGCTCTCTGCCTACTCTTCCCTTTATTAATGCTATCTTCATAATTCTAACAGTCTCCAGTCTCCACCTCACTGCCTACTTGTTTTCTCTTCTGGTTCCCAGCCCCCTGCCACATTAGTTTAAAACCTCCCCAGTAGCAGTAGCAAAAACTCCCCCAAGGACTTGTAGACCGCCCATTTTGTAATAATCCCACCTTCCCCAGAACCGGTCCCAATATCCAACAAATCTGAACCCCTCCCTCCTACACCATCTCTCAAGCCATGTGTTCATCCTGCCTATTTTTAAAATTTCTACACTGGCTAGCACATGGCACTGGTAGTAATACCAAGATCACTACCTTTGAGGTCCTCTTCTTTAACTTCTCTCCGAGCTCCCTGAATTCTTCTTTCAGGACCTCATCTCATTTTCTACTTATATCATTGGTGCCTATATGTACCAAGACAACTGGCTGTTCACCCTCCCCTTGTAGAATGCTCTGCAACCAATCAGTGACATCCCTGACCCGAGCACCTGGGAGGCAACATACCATCCGGGAGTCCTGTTTTCGGCCACAGAACCACCTATCTACTCCCCTCACAATAGAATCCCCTCTGACTATCCCCTTTGAATCGTTCCCCTTTCACATTAAACCTATGCCCTCTAGTTTTGGACTCCCCTACCCTGTGTAAAAACCTTGTCTATTTACCCTATCCATGCCCCTCAGGATTTTATAAACCTCTATAAGGTCACTCCTCAGCCTCCAATCCTCCAGGGAAAACAGCCCCAGCCTGTTCAGCCTCTCCCTTTCGCTCAAACCCTTTAACCCTGGCAACATCCTTGTAAATCTTTTCTGAACCCTTTCAAGTTTAACAGTATGTTTCTTAAAGCAAGGAGACCAGAATTGCACGCAGTATTCTAAAAGTGGCCTAATCAATGTTCCGAACAGCCGCACCATGATCTCCCAAATCATACAGATCAGATTACTTACAGTGTGGAAACAGGCCCTTCGGCCCAACAAGTCCACACTGACCCTCCGAAAAGCAACCCACCCAGACCCATTCCCCTACATTTACCCCTTCACTAAACACTATAGGAAATTTAGCATGGCTAATTCACCTAACCTGCACATTTTTGGACTGCGGGAGGAAACTGGAGCACCTGGAGGAAACTCACGCAGACACAGGGAGAATGTGCAAACTCCACACAGGTAGTTGCCTGAGGCAGGAATTGAACCCAGGTCTCTGGCACTGTGAGGCAGCAGTGCTAACCACTGTGCCACCGTGTCGCCCATGATCTGACTAACAAAGGCAATCATACCAAACACATTCTTCACTATCCTATCTATGAACCTGTTCAGCAACACTCCCCAGGACCTTACCATTAAGTGACCTGCCCTGATTTGCCTTTCCAAAATGCAGCACCTCACAATTATCTAAATTAAATTCCATCTGCCAAGCCTCGTCCCATTGGCCCAGCTGATCAAGATCACGTTGTACCCTGAGGTAGCCTTGTTCGCTGTCCCCACACCTCCAATTTTGGTGTCATGTGCAAACTTAGTAACTAAACCTCCTATATTCTCTTCCAAATCATTTAAATAAATGACAAAATTAGTGGATCCACACTGATCCATGTGGCATACCATTGGTCATGGTCATCCAGTCCAAAAAAAACCACCCTCCACCATGCCTTTTGTCTCTTACTTTTAAGTCAATTTTGTATCCAATTGGCAAGCTTCCCCTGATTCCATATGCATTAACCTTGCTAACCAGTCTGCCATGCAGAACCTTGTCAAACGCCTTACTGAAGTCCATATGGACAATGTCCACTGCTGTGCCTTCTTCAATCTTCAAAACACAATCAAGTTGATGAGACACGATTTCCCACGCACAAAGCCATGTTGACTATTCCTAATCAGTCCTTGCCTTTCCAAATACATGTAAATCCTGTCCCTCAGGATTCCCTCCAACAACTTACCCACCACCGATGTCAGGCTCAGTTCTCCGGTTTTTCCTTAGTGCCTTTCTTAAACAGTGGCACCACGTTAGCCAACCTTCCATCTTCCGGCACCTCACCTGTGACTATCGATGTTACAAGTATCTCAGCAAGGGACCAGCAATCACTTCCCTAGCTTCCCACAGAGTTCTAGGCTACATCTGATCAGGTCCCAGGGATTTATCCACCCATGTGTGTTTTAATGATCAGGTCCCAGTTCCACAGATTTCCCCCTACTCTGACTGAAGAAATTCCTCATCGCACTTCTAAAGGTTCACTCCTTCACTCTGAGGCTGTTTCCTCAGGTCCTAGTCTGACCTACTGGTGGAAACATCTTCTCCACACCCACTCTATCAGTATCCTGTGAGTTTCAATTCAGATCCCCCCCTCATCCTTCTAAACTCCATCAAGTACAAACCCAGAGTCCTCAATTGCTCCTCATATGACGAGCCCTTCATTGTGGTATCATCCTTGTAAACCTCCTCGGAACCCTCTCCAACACCATTTGATACAGGCCCAAAACTGCTCATAAATTCCAAAAAACAGCTTGGCCAGAGCCTTACACTGCCTCAGCAATATATCTTGTATTCCAGCCCTCTTGAAATGAATGCCAACATTGCATTTGCCTTCTTAACCGCGAACTGAATCTACATGTTAACCTTAAGAGAATCCAAGTCCCTTTGTATTTCTAATTTCTGAAGCCTTTCTCCATTCCACCTCAAGCATTGAGGAAGGTGATGTCCAAGTGGTATTATCACAGGATTGTTAATCCAGAGATGGAAAGGGTGGTGCTGGAAAAGCACAGCAGGTCAGGCTGAAAGATATAAGCCCAAAATGTTGACTCTCCTGCTCCTCAGATGCTGCCTGACCTGCTATGTTTTTCCAGCACCGCACTTTTCAACTCTGATCTTCACCATCTGTAGTCCTCACTTTTTATTAATCCAGGGATCCAGGTAAAGTTCTGGAGAGCTAGGTTCGAATCCTGTCATGGTAGAATTTGAATTGCACAAAAATCTCTCGAATGAAGAGTCGAATGATAACCATGAACCAACTGTTGTAAAAACCCATCTGGTTCACTAATGTCCTTCAGGGAAGGAAAAACTCCATCCTTCCCTGGTCTGGCCTACATGTGACTCCAGACCCACTGCAATGTGGTTGACTCTTAACTGCCCTCTGGGCAATAATGCTGGCCCAGCCAATGATGCCCTTATCCTGTGAATGAATTAAAAAAACAAAATTTAGAACAGTGTCTATGCCTGCCTTGTTTTTGGATGCTCATTTTGTTTCCTCTGGAGCGTGCTTCCACACGTACGCTGCCTCATGTAAAGTTGTGACAGAAGAAGAGCTGGTACAGGAGTTTTTGATTCATCGTACTAAAGGTGCTGGAGGAGTAACATGGACAATATTGTATTGGCACTTGCTAAATTAAACTGTGTAACAATTAGATGGTGTTTGCTTTTGAACTGTAAATTCTGTTGATGCTATGTTCATATCCTTTTCACTGTATACCTTTCTTTTATTAGTTTTACCTGTTCTCTTGCTGATACATTATCTAAGTAAACAGCTTTAAAAGAACAAATAAATGGCATCAGACGAGTTATCGGTAATTAGCAGAGCTGTAAACCCCACCTCCACACCACCCCCCACCCCCCCCCACCCCCCCACACCCGCCCACCAGATTGAAGGTAGTTTCCCCTACCCTGGGAAAAAAATTCTTAGCCATTCACCTTATCCATGCATGTCATGATTTTAGAAACCTTTATAAGGTCACCCCTCAACCTCTTCTACTCCAGGGACAAAAGTCCCAGTCTATCTGGCCTCTCCTCATAACTCATATTGTAATGAAATATAGAGACTGCGCCACATTATATGTGTCAGACATTGTATGTGTCCCTATAGTACATGGACCACAATGATTCAGGAAGGCAGCTCACCACCACTTTCTCCAGAGCAATTACGGACAATCGACAAATCCAGGCCTAACCAGCAATTCTCACGTCCAACAAACAAATTTTAAAAAGGTGTAAAGGACCCTACTAGAAAGCAAGGAACCAGGGATGAATTAAGGAATGAGAGGGTAGAGATAAGGCAAGGAACCAGAGCAGAGAACTGATGAGATCATAGAATCCCTACAGTGTGGAAGCAGGCCATTCAGCCCATTGAATCCACACTGACCTCCAAAGAGCAGCCCATCCATTCCTTGTAAGCCTGCATTTCCCAAGGCTAACCCACCTAGCCTGTATACCCCTGAACACAAAGGACAATTTAGCATGGTCAATCCACCATAACCTACACATCCTTGGACTGTGAGAGGAAACAGGAACACCAGGAGAAAACCGATGCAAACACGGGGAGAATGTGCAAACTCCAGGCAGACAGTTGCCTGAGGGTGGAGTCGAACCCGAGTCCTTGGCACAGTGAGGCAGCAGTGCTAACCACTGAGCCACTGTGCCACCCCGTGTTGGTAATGATTCTCATCTGTGTTTACCCCAGACATATAGAATGACAATAGAAACAGCAGCAGATCCAAGGAGACCATGTGTGAAATACAGACTCATTGCTGAAACCTGGTGGGATTATGAGTGGTTACAGAGGCAAGACTCTATAGATCGGCAAACACAGTCTGGAGCCACTGTGTTCAAGCTCAACTCAGAGAACGTTACATTCCTAAATGAGCCTTGATCTGTGAAAACAAAGCACAGGGTCCCAGGTTCGATTCCAGCCTCAAGCAACTGTCTGTGTGGAGTTTGCACATTCTCCCCGTGTCTGCGTGGGTTTCCTCCAAGTGCTCTGGTTTCCTCCCACAATCCAAAGATGTGCAGGCCAGGTGAATTGGCCGTGCTAAATTGCCTGTGGTGTTAGGTGCATTAGTCAGAGGGAAATGGGACTGGGTGGGTTACTCTTCGGAGGGTCAGTGTGGACTTGTTGGGCCAAAGGGCCTGTTTCCACACTGTAGGAAATCTAATCTAATCTAATCTAAGAAATTGGTGCATTTCAAAGCTATCACCGGGAATGCTTGTCCAGGCCTTAATGGCATCAAAGGCTCGATTGTGCTCCAGCTCATGTACAACATCAATGCAAACATACTCAAATAAACAGTGGGAATAGTATAGGATGAACACACCAATGTACATAAAGAAACTGTTGTTAGCCAACGGGTCAACTCCCTTTACTGTTGGATAAGAAAATCATTAGCAACAATATTTATTTGATTGTGTTTTCATTGCCTTTATAGATTGCCCTGTTAAAGTTTGGATTGTTCAACAGGTTTGAAATGACAGCCCTCATCCAATCACGAGAAAGAACAAACTGCACAAACCTCTCTTTTTGCTTTTGAGTCAAACCTTAAGACCTTCCTCTTTCTTGTTCAGTTATGTCCTTGCGGCGATCAGGGTGAATGCTTGTTTGATATCGCACTTGCAAAGTGTCTAAAGGCAAGTTACTGCATAAATGGTGCAGTGAGATGACAGTTCTGGTCACCACATTATAGGAAGGACGTGGAGACTGTGGAGAGGGTGCAAGAGAGGTTTACCAGGACATTGCCTGGACTAGAGGGCATGAGCTATCAGCAGAGCCTGGACAAACTTGGGCTGTTTTCTCTGGAGTGGTGGAAGCTGAAGGGTGACCTGATCGAAGTTTATAAGATTATGAGAGGCATGGATAGGGTTGACGGTCAGAATCTTTTTTTCAGAGTCGAAATGTCTAAACCTAGGGCATGCACTTAAGATGAGAGGACAGAAATTCAAAGACGATGCGTGAGGTAAGTTTTATTACACAGAGAGTGGGAGCAGTGTGGAACACGTTGCCAGGGGTGGTGGTGGAGGCAGAGATGATTGGGGCATTTAAGGGACTTTCCGATAAGCACATGAATATGCAAGGAATGAACAGATATGGACTAAGGACAGGTGGAAGGGATTGTCGGCACATGTTCGGCACAACATGGTGGGCTGAAGGGCCTGTTCCTGTGCTCTGCTGTTCTATGTTCTATGGTTGCTGTTGTGTTTATCACATGCTAGTCTCTGAAATACTCAGTGGTGGTTCATATCTAATGTATGTACTGTACTCCTATTAATTCAAAGTTTCTTAGTTAAGACGTTAAGAATTTATTCCAAAAAAGAGGCCATTCATATCATCAGGTTATCACGATCCTATCATAAATAAGTTGTTATTTACTGCATGATTGGAATCAGATTCAAGTTACATTGATGCAATAGATTAGATCTTAGTCTGTAATTCACTCCCAGGTATGCATCATTCTGTTGTGGTTCTGTTCGCCGAGCTCGGAATTTGTGTTGCAGACGTCTCGTCCCCTGTCTAGGTGACATCCTCAGTGCTTGGGAGCCTCCTGTGAAGCGCTTCTGTGATCTTTCCTCCGGCATTTATAGTGGCCTGTCTCTGCCGCTTCCGGTTGTCCTTGCATCATTCTGTTTAAAATCCACCTGAACCCTTTGATTACATTCCAGTCTGTAACTCACTCCCAGGTACAACATGGGCTGAGTGATAGGGAACAGATTAATGGTCAATGGATGTTATTTGGGCTGGAGGAAGACTTGTTGTGGAGCTCACCAGGGATCGATATTGGGAGCCTTGCTTTTCCTGAGATATATCAAGATCTGGATCTTGGTGTGCGGGGCACAGTTTCAAAGATGACACTAAACTTGGAAGAAGTAAACTGTGGGAACAGTGTGGAACTCCAAAAGGACAAGTGGATGGGGTGGATAGGGATGGATGAATTTCAATGCAGAGAAGTGTGAAGTCAGAAGAGCATTAAAAATTAATATAAAGTCGGGGGTACATTCTAAAGGGGGTGCAGAAGCAGAGCTGGGGATTTATGTGCACAGATCATTGAAGGTGGCAGGACAGGGGGAGAGTACACACAGTGTTCTTGGCTTTACTAGTAGGGGCAATGAGTACAACAACAAGGAGGAGATGTTGAACTTGTACAAGACCCTTGTTAGACTCAGCTTGGAGTATTGTGTACAGTTGTGGGCACCACATTTTAGGAAAGACGTGAACACATTGGAGAGAGTGCAGAAGCGATTTACAAGAATGTTTGCAGAAATGGGAAACTTCAGAAATGAAGATAGATTGAAGAAGTTGATTTTATTGCCACGTGTATTTTACAGTAAGAATGCAGTAAAATAGAATGAAAAGCCTTTATTTGTCACCGCCATTCTACACCATTTTGAATAATTTAAGAATAAGGAAAAATAGAAAGATGTAGCTTAAAGAGAGTCTATCGGTGCTGAGGCAGGTCATCATCAATGACGCCCTGCGTCATCATCCCTTGCTCCCCTTCCTGCCTCGCTGCTATCTACACCAGACCCAACCAACGGTGAAGTCACCGAACCTCAGGTGCTATCTTTTGCTGCTGGGCCAATTTTCGTCCATCACAGCCTCGCTGCCATCTGTATTGGACCCACCAAGATCAGAGTTGTGTCACTCACTGCTGGGCCCACTTCAATATCACCACAATGCCCTTCCACCACCACATTGCCACTGCCAATCACGGATCTAACCAATGACAAAGTCACTGATCCTCAGGTGCTATCTCTTGCTGGACCCATCTCACCGACATCACCTCCACCGCCAATGTAGCAGCCACTGATTCCAACGCCAGGTTCTGTGCTCACCCCAGAAACTAAGTAGGGGCTCGCTCAAGGTCTGCACTGGGTCCATTCTGTCTGCGCTGGGCCCACTCTCCTCCACGCTGGGCCTATTCTCCTCTACGCTGGGCCCATTCTCCTTTGCGCTAGGCCCACTCTCCTCCACGCTGAGGCCATTCTCTCTGCACTGGGCCCACTCTCCTCCACACTGGCCCACTCTCCTCCACACTGGCCCACTCTCCTCCATGCTGGGCCCATTCTCCTTTGCGCTAGGCCCACTCTCCTCCACACTGAGGCCATTCTCTCTGCGCTGGGTGCACTCTCCTCTGCACTGGGCCCATTCTCCTCCACACTGGGCCCATTCTTCTACAGGCTGGGCCCAATCTCCTCCATGGAGGAGAAAGTGAGGAGTGCAGATGCTGGAGATCAGAGTCAAAAGGTATGGTGCTGGAAAAGCACAGCTGGTCAGGCAGCATCCGAGGAGCAGGACAGTCGAGGTTTTGAGCATAAGCTCTTCATCAGGTTGATTCTCCTGCTCCTTGGACGCTGCCTGACCGGCTGTGCTTTTCCCACACTACACATTTTGACTCCACTCTCCTCCATGCTGGGCCCACTCTCCTCCACGCTGGGGTCACTCTCCTCCGCACTGAGCTCACTTTCCTCCATGCTGGGCCCACTCTCCTCCATGCTGGGCCCACTCTCCTCCACGCTGGGGCCACTGTCCTCCGCACTGAGCTCACTTTCCTCTACGCTGGGACCACCCGAGGTCATTGCTGGGCCCATTCAAAAGCAAGTTGTTGCTGTTATTACCTTACACAATCTGGCTCTCTGCTCTCCCTCTCTCTCTCTCTGACATTGTCTTTCTCTCTCTCTCTCCCTCTCTCATTCTTTCTCTCCCTCTCTCTCTCTCCCTCTCTCTCCTCCTCCCCACCGACCCCCCCCTCCCCTCCCCCCCCCTCCCCCTCCCTCACTCTCTGGCTCTCTGCTCTCTCTCTCTCTCTCCCCCTCCCTCCCCCACCTCTCTCTGACTGTCGGCTCCCTCTCTGACATTGTCCATCTCCCTTCCCCCCACACCCTCTCTCTGGCTCTCTGTGGTCCAGCTCTCTCTCTCTCTCTCTCTCTCTGGTTCTCTGTGATCCATCTCTCTCTGGATCTCTCTCTCTCAGGCTCTCTGTCATCCATCTCTCTCTGGATCTCTCTCTCTCAGGCTCTCTGTCATCCATCTCTCTCTCTTTCTCTCTCTCTCTTTCTGGCTCTCTGTGATCCATCTCTCTCTCTCTCTGGCTCTCTGTGATCCATCTCTCTCTCTCTCTCTCTGGCTCTCTGTGATCCATCTCTCTCTCTCTCTGGCTCTCTGTGATCCATCTCTCTCTCTCTCTCTCTGGCTCTCTGAGATCCATCTCTCTCTCTCTCTGGCTCTCTGAGATCCACTCTCTCTCTCTCTCTCTCCGGCTCTTTGTGATCCATCTCTCTCTCTCTCTCTCTCTCTCTCTCTCCGGCTCTTTGTGATCCAGCTCTCTCTCTCTCTCTGGTTCTCTGTGATCCATCTCTCTCTCTCTCTCTCTCTCTCTGGTTCTCTGTGATCCATCTCTCTCTCTCTCTCTCTCTCTCTCTCTCTGGTTCTCTGTGATCCATCTCTCTCTGGATCTCTCTCTCTCAGGCTCTCTGTCATCCATCTCTCTCTGGATCTCTCTCTCTCAGGCTCTCTGTCATCCATCTCTCTCTCTTTCTCTCTCTCTCTTTCTGGCTCTCTGTGATCCATCTCTCTCTCTGGCTCTCTGTGATCCATCTCTCTCTCTCTCTGGCTCTCTGTGATCCATCTCTCTCTCTCTCTCTCTGGCTCTCTGAGATCCATCTCTCTCTCTCTCTCTCTGGCTCTCTGAGATCCACTCTCTCTCTCTCTCTCTCCGGCTCTTTGTGATCCATCTCTCTCTCTCTCTCTCTCTCTCTCTCTCTCTCCCCGGCTCTTTGTGATCCAGCTCTCTCTCTCTCTCTCTCTCTCTGGTTCTCTGTGATCCATCTCTCTCTCTCTCTCTCTCTCTCTGGTTCTCTGTCATCCATCTCTCTCTCTCACTCTCTCTCTGGCTCTCTGTGATCTATCTCTATCTGGATCTCTCTCTCTGGCTCTCTGTCATCCATCTCTCTCTCTCACTCTCTCTCTGGCTCTCTGTGATCTATCTCTATCTGGATCTCTCTCTCTGGCTCTCTGTCATCCATCTCTCTCTCTTTCTCTCACTCTCTCTGGCTCTCTGTGATCCAGCTCTCTCTCTCTCTCTCTCTCTCTCTGGCTCGTTGTGATCCATCTCTCTCAGGGTCTCTCTCTCTGGCTCTCTGTCATCCATCTCTCTCTCTTTCTCTCTCTCTCTCTCTGGTCCTCTGTGATCTAGCAGTCTCTCTCTCTCTCTCTCTGGCTCTCTGTGATCCATTTCTCTCTCACTCTCTCTGTCTCTGTCTCACTGTGATCCATCTCTCTCCCTCTCTGGTCCTCTGTGATCTAGCAGTCTCTCTCTCTCTCTGTGGCTCTTTGTGATCCATCTCTCTCTCACTATCTCTCTCTGGCTCTCTGTGATCTGGCTCTCTCTCTCTCTCTGGTTCTTTGTGATCCATCTCTCTCTCTCTTTCTGGCTCTCTGTGATCCATCTCTCTCCCTCTCTCTTTCTGGCTCTCTGTGATCCATCTCCCTCTCTCTTTCTGGCTCTCTGTGATCCATCTCTCTGTCTGTCTCTCTGGCTCTCTGGGATCCCGCTCTCTCCCACTCTTTGACTCTCTGCCTGCTTTCTGCTGTCTGTGGCTGTGAAATATCTGCCAGAGCTTTTTTTTATAATGATCCTCCCAGTCCTTGTATTTTAGATTACTTACAGTGTGGAAACAGGCCCTTCGGCCCAACAAGTCCACACCGCCCCGCCGAAGCGCAACCCACCCAGACCCCTACATCTACCCCTTACCTAACACTATGGACAATTTAACATGGCCAATTCACCTGACCTGCACATCTTTGGACTGTGGGAGGAAACCGGAGCACCCGGAGAAAACCCACGCAGACACGGGGAGAATGTGCAAACTCCACACAGTCAGTCGCCTGAGGCGGGAACTGAACCCGGGTCTCTGGCGCTGTGAGGCAGCAGTGCTAACCACTGTGCCACCGTGCCGCCCACAATTTTAATTGTTATCTGTCTGGCTGCTTGCAGTTTGTCTTGACGACATCGATCAGAAGATTTGAGTGGTCCCTTGAGCTCAAGGTGGGGGAAGCTAACAGTCCCACAGCGAGTGGTGCCAACAGGGAACGCTCTCAGGGGCTTGTCGTTCGGCAAAGAGTGAAGCTTTCTACAAAATGATGTGTCTCCATCACGGGGGGCTCTGTTCAGTATGGCAAGCTGACGTTTCCAACTCCAGCCCTGATCTTCAACATGACCTCTCTCCTTGTTAGCTTGTCGATTCAGTGTCAATCTGAACTGAATTATAGGCAGCTTTGTCTGTCATCTCCTACCAGGGCTGATTTGAAATGCTGCCAGCTCGCTTCATGTTGAAGCATTCAGCAAGAAGGGAGAAGCAGATCCTTTATTAATCTGGGATGCTCTTCAAACTCAGGCCGGAAATGACAGGGCACTGAACCAACCCATCAGCTCAGTGTCAGTCAGTCACAGACGAAATACATTTCTGAAACAGGCATCTCATTCCTAATGTTGAAACTGAGAGAGAAGAGGAAGAAGGAGTTTTTAGCTGTTATTTATCATGGGATATGGGTGTCACTGGCTAAGCCAACATACATTGTCCATCCCTAACTATCCATCAGAAGGGCTTTCATTTCTAGAGTCGTAGAGTCCTACAGCACAGAGACAGGCCCTTTGGCCCAAACTGGTCCATGCTGACCAAAAAATGGAGGAAGTGAGGACTGCAGATGTTGGAGATCAGAGTCGAGAGTGTGGCGCTGGAAAAGCACAGCAGGTCAGGCAGGATCCAAGGAGCAGGAGAATCGACATTACAGGCTTAAGCCCTTCATCAGTAATGATGAAGAGTTTATGCTTGAACTGTCAATTCTGCTGCTCCTCAGATGACTCCTGACCTGTTTTGCTTTTCCAGCACCCCACTCTCGACTCTGCATGCTGATCGAAATGTCCATCCACACTAACTCCATTTCCCTGCACTTAGGCCCATGTCCTTCTAATCCTTTCCTATCCATGTGTTTGTCCAAATCCCTTTTAAATGTTATTAATGTTCCTACCTCAACCACTTCCGCTGGCAGTTCATTCTATATGTGTGTCACCCAAAAGTTGCCCCTCAGGTTCCCTTTTATTCTTTCTCCTCTAACCCTATACTGATGCCCTCTAACCCTCCAGGCCTATAATTTATATAATGTTTTGCATGACTTTGGAAAGCCCCTAGCACTTTGGAAATAGTGAAGTGTTTTCAAGTAAAAACAGAAAGTGCTGCTTGAGTAGTTTTTTTTTACCTGTTCATGGGATGTGGACATCACTATGGGATCAACTTGTTCCCAATTTCCCCAGACCTTCCCTCCATCATGAGGTCAGAAGTGGGGATGTTCGCTGATGGTTGCCCAATGTTCAGCCCCATTCGCGACTCCTCAGATACTGAAGCAGTCCATGTTCAAACGTGACAAGATCTGGACAATATCCAGATTTGGGCTGACAAGTTGGGACTGTTTCTAGATTAAAATCCCAGAAATCCCTCCCTAATGACATGGACTGCAGTAGTTCAAAAAGATAGCTCGCTATGTCCTCCTTCAGGGTAACTAGAGATGGGCAATAAATGTTGGCCAAGCCAGCGATGCCCATGACTCATGAGTGCATTAAGAAAACGGCTTGTGAGCTACTGGTAGACAGAGTGTTAGCATTTCAGTGTTAGATTAATGTTCTTTCATCAGTTCCAGTTCAATGTTGAGTCTAACAATTTCAGATCACTGCTGCTGCTCCCATTTTTCAATAGTGATTCTTGGTAATAATCCTGTTCTCACCGTTCACATCTCCTCCAGACACACCTTCACTTGTCACATTCCATTCTCCTTTAACTGCCTTGCACCATCAACTCTTTGGTAATTTAATTTGTCTAGTTTTGAGTTCCAGTGCAGAGCTTCACTCACATCGTATCTTAGAAAAGGCGGGATTAGGCCATTCAGCCCTTCGAGCCTGCACCGCCATTCAATATGATCAATAGGGTCAACAAAACTACAGATGCTTGATGATCAGCTGATCATCCAACTCAGTCCCCTGTTCCCACTTTCTCCGCCAAGCCTTTGATCCCTAAGAACTATATTTAACTCCTTCTTGAAAGGATTCAATGTTTTGGCATCACCTGTTTTCTGTGGTACAGCCTTCCAGGGGCTCCCCACTCTCTGGCTGAAGACATTTCTCCTCATCTCCATCCAAAATGCATTGACCAATAAAGGCAAGTGTACTACACACCTTCTCCACAACCAGTCAAGAATTCTCAGTCCTGGCACATCTTGATTTCAATTTTATTAAAAAGGTAAACTCTGGGTCTATACTCAATGGGGTTCAGAAGGATGAGGTGGGGATCTAATTGAAACATACAGAATAGTGAATGGCCTGGACAGTGTAGATGTTGGGATTGGTAGGAGAGACCAGGACCTGAAGGCATAGCCTTCAAGTAAAGGGAAGACCTTCTAGAATGGAGATAAGGAGAAACTTCTTCAGCCAGAATGTGGGGAATCTATGGAATTCATTGCCACAGAAGGCTGTGGAGGCCAGATCATTAAGAATATTTAAGACAGAGATAGATAGGTTCTTGAGTATCAAGGGGATCAAGGATATTTTTTAGATTAGATTCCCTATAGTTTGGAAACAGGTCTTTTGGCCCAACAAGTCCACAACGACCCTCTAAAGAGTCACCCATACATTTATCCCTGATGAATGCATCTAACACTATGGGGCAATTTAGCATGGCCAATTCACCTACCCTGCACATCTTTGGATTGTGGGAGGAAACTGGAGCACCCGGAGGAAACCCACGCAGACACGGGCAGAATGTACAAACTCCACACAGAAAGTTGAGTTACAGGGAGATAGTGGAAGATTGGGGTTGAGAAACGCATCAGCCATGACTGAATGGCGGAGCAGACTCGATGGGCTGAATGGCTTAATTTCTGCTCTTTTGTCTGATGGTGTTATGGAAGGGGTTAAACTGCAGAAGCTAAGGAGCTCCTTTGAACAGGAGTTTTACAGGGTTAAGGAATCTGAATACTTAATAAAGCATTCCATGGAATAAAGATTTGGACCCCTTGTTTCCCTACACACCCAGGAAGATTAATAGAACAAGTTGAGAAATAACTTGTAGAAAACAATGGTCATCAACTCCCTTATCAAGGAACTAACTGATTGGTGTCGGGCTATGGTTACTGTACCAAGTGTAAAGGTGTCATCTGAATCTGTGTTGATCTGGTGGTGAGACAAATCTAACCTGTGTCTACAATCAGCAAGAGGCTAGGCAAACTGCTCAAACTAGACTTTTTATAAAGCCTGATGCAGATAGTTGTGGATCCTGGCAGGAGGGTTTGGATGAGCAAACGATATCGCTTGCAACATTTGTATCTCTGTTTCAGCGGTTCTTTTGTTCAAATGATTACCATTTGGGATCATCTCAGTCCCAGAGTTTTTTTCAGTGTATTTTGCAAGATTTTCACAGAGCCATGTGCCACGTGGATGGCATCCTGATACACAGCAAAACAGATGAAGAGTTTGATCAGAGGCTGTGCGCATCCTACAAAGCTTTTCCAAGCAGAAGGGCTTACCTGCAACGACAAGGTGTAAATTGTTCAAGGAATCAATTTGTTTCTTGGGAGTCATTGTCCAATTGAAGATATAATGGGGATATTTAAGAGACTGCTGGACATGCATATGGTCACAGAAATGTGAGGGTTCGTATATTAGGTTTACCTTACATGAGGATCAATGGTCGGCACAACATCGTGGGCTGAAGGGCCTGTTCTATGCTGTACTGTTCTATGTTCTATGTTCTATTACAGAGTTCCCCTGACGTTGGTACAGAGTCTACAAGATAGGTCAGGATGGTAAACCAGTTGTTGACACTTTGACCTCACTTGGCAGCTATTATAGAGCACCTTGAGAAGATGCAAGGATGGCACTGAAACCCATATTAAAAAACAATGCCTTTCAGAGAATCAAGGGTACATTGACTTCCTCAGGTATTTTACTGTGCTGTAATCTAACATTGCAGGTAATGCTGCGGACACAAACTTAGGAGCAGTGATCTGCAGGAGCAACTGGATGAGATTTTCTTTCATTTACCTATGGGATGCAGATGTCTAAGCCAGCATCTATTGCCCATCCCTAGTTGCCCCTTGAGTAGATGGAGGTGAGCTGCCTTCTTGAACCACTGCCGTCCATGTGCTGTAGGCAGAACCACAATGCCCTTAGGGGTGGGATTCCAGGATTTTGACCCAGTAACAGTGAAGGAACAGCGATATATTTCCAAGTCTGGATTTGAGTGACTTGGAGGGGAACTTGCAGGAGGTCATAGAGTCATAGAGATGTACAGCATGGAAACAAACCCTTCAGTCCAACCCGTCCATGCTGATGTGATGGTCCCATGTATCAGTTTCCCATGTCCTTCTAGATGGAAGTGGTTGTGTGTTTGGAAGATGCTGTCTAAGGAGTCTTGGCGAATTTCAGCAGTGCATCTTGTAAATAGTACATGCTGCTGTTACTGATCATCAGTGGTGGAGGGAGTGGATATTTGTGGATGTGGTGCCAATCAAGCGGCTGCTTTGTCCTGAATAGTGTCAAGCTTCTTGAGTGTTGTTGGAGCTGTACCCATCCAGGCAAGTGGGGAGTATTCCATCATACCCCTGTCTTGTGCCTTGTAGATGGTGGACAGGCTCTGGGGAGTCAGGCGCTGTCATAAACCATAAACTATTGTGTAACGTGAGCATTATTAGATGCAGAAAGCATGATGTGCTGTGTTTATGAAGGGGCCTATGAGAGATTTCTAGAATGAACTCTGAGCAGATGGTGGACATAGAAATGGATTACAAAGCTTTAGTTTTGCTAGTGGATAATAAGGAATCAGTGAGGATGCTGCTCTGAAAGCAAAGACTTTGACTTTATCTCATGAAGTTCACCTTTGAAACAGTAGACAGGGGAAGCTGCAGACATTGGCAGATGCTGCCTCAGAGTGATCATTGGCAGAATTCTCAGGCATGACTGTGGGTGCTTAGTCATAAAGTCAAGTCATACGCTTAGGGCTGAGGGAACAAGGACACCTCAATCTCCATTAGTATTGTTCTGAATGTTGGCCGGATCAAAGGCGCAACATTTGGTTGGCCATGAAAACATCTTCCTGAGCATCAATATCATTTTACAATTGTGTTGACTGTCTGGTGTATGAGGAAGGACTGACCATTCCATCTTCACTCTGAGGAGCTATCCTCAGGAAGAGACAGTTATGGATCACCAAGTGCAGAATCAGATCTTGCTCAGTGGTGCCGTGACGTGGCTTCTCCAAGCCTATTGAGGATCTCATTGCTGATTGTGAGACCTGTGCCCTCCTAGACCAGAGAAACAAGGGTGATTGTTACTCACAACATGCTCCACTAGGTGACTGACTGACTTGTGTCTGATGGAAGGTCTGAAGTGATTGTCATAGATTATTTCCCCTCATGGACAGCACTTAAGGAGTTGCATACTATGACCATGGGCATAGTTATTTGAGTCTTACATGAGATATTTGCAAGCCATGGTGTCCCTAATGTGGTCATTTCAGACAATGGGATATATTTTGCAAATGAATGCTTCAACCATCTTACAGCCAATTTTGGATTTGAGCATGTTACAAACTCACCAAGATCCCTGGAATTGGAGGAGGAAGCCAAGCATTAGGTTGGGACAGTTAACTCACTCTTGGAGACAAATTATTACTTCATTCGCACCACTCCAGTGTTTTTTAGAACCACAAGAGTTTCTGATGAGCAGAATACTGAAGCCCCACTAACCATTTACCAAACAGGTTCAAGCCAAATTGATACCTGGAGGACAAAGTATATAATAAGAAGCAATTGATTGTGTACATTGGATCACTCACTACAATAAGTCTTCACATGTGAGATTGTCACATTGAACATGGTAGTAACATGGTGATAATAAGATATAGGAGCAGAGTTAGCCCATTTGGCTCATCAAATCTGCTCTGCCATTCAATATGTTTCTCAACCCCATTCTCCTGACTTCTCCCTGTAACTTTTGATTCCTTTACTAATCATGAACCTATATCTCACACTTATATACACACAGTGACTTGGGCTGCACAATCCTTTGCTACTGGATTGGTCATCCTGCATATCAGTTTATGAGTTCAAATCCCACCATGGCAGGTGGTGGAATTTGTATTCAATAAAAATCTAGAATTAAAAGCTGACCATACTTTATGGTAACTGTTGTTGATTGTTGTAATTTAGAGAATGGCATCTCCTGTCATTATCCAGTTTGGCCAGCATGTGACTCCAGATCAAAAGCAATGGTTGACTCTTATCTGTCTCTGAGTTGACTTAGCAAGTCACTCAGTTCAAGGGGCAATTGGGGATGGCAATAAGTGCTGGTCTGGCAGTGATGCCCACCTCCTCTGAACGAATAGTTAAAAAAACACTTTTTCTTTCACCTCATGTCTTTATTTTTACTTAAAGCAGAGAATCTGAAGGGCAGATTCAACAGTGACACTCAAAATAATTGAGGGTCTTTACAAAGTAAATCCAGATAAACTGACTCTCGTGGCCAGAGGTCAGGGAATAGATTGAAAATAATTACCAAACAAAGCTTATTTGGTGAGTGTAATGAGGTCAGTCAGATGGACCTCAGAGTATATGAGTTCTCTGATTGGGACTGTTAATCTGGTCCAATCAGGGAGCCGTTGTTGATATAAAACATTGGGGTGGCACAGTAGCTCAGTGGTTAGCATTACTGCCTCACAGCATCTGTGGGGAGATTGCACATTCTCCCCATGTCTGTGAAGGTTTCCTCCGGGTGCTCTGGTTTCCTCCCACAGTCCAAAAATGTGCAGATTATTTCAATTGGCCTTGCTAAATTGCCCCTATTGTTCAGGGATGTGGAGATTAGGTAGATTGGCCATGTGAAATTACTCCACATGGTCCAGGGATGTGTAGGTCAGGTGGATTGGCAATGGTAAACTATCCTGTAGTGTCCAGGGATGTGCAAGCCGTGTGGATTAGCCATGCAGAGTCATAGGGATAAGGCATAGAAAGATGTAGGGGCGACAGGGTGGTGGTGACAGGAAATTTTAATTTTCCCAACATTGACTGGAATTCATTTAGTGTTACAGGTCTAGATGGAGCAGAATTTGTAACTACCATCCAGGAGGGTTTTCTAGAGCAGTATGCAAATAGTTCAACTCGGAAAAGGGCCATACTGGACCAAGTGTAGGGGAATGAGCGTGACTAGGTGGCTGCTGGTTCAGTAGGGGATGACTTTGAAAATAATGATCACAATTCCATACGTTTAGAATCCTCATGGACAAAGACAAGAGTGGTCCTAAAGGGACAGTGCTAAACTGGGGAAAGGTAAACTATACAAAAATTCAGCTGGATCTGGGGAATGTAGATTGGGAGCAGCTATTTGTAGGTAAATTTTGGAAGGCTTTTAAAGAGAGGTTGATTAGAGTGCAGGAGAGACGTGTTCCTCTGAAAATGAGGGATAGAAATGGCAAAATTAGGTAACTATGAATGACAGGTGAAATTGTGAAACTAGCTGAGAGGAAAAAGGAAGCATTCATAAGATCTAGGCGACTGAAGACAGACGAAGCTTTGGAAGATTATCGGGAATGTAGGACCAATCTGCAATGAGGAATTCAGAGAGCTAAAAGGGGTCATGAAATACCTTCAGCAAACAGGGTTAAGGAAAATCTCAAACCCTTTTATTTATATATAAGGAGCAAGAGGGTAACTAAAGAAAGGGTTGGTCCACTCAAGGACAAAGGAGGAAAGTTATGTGTGGAGTCAGAGAAAATGGATGAGATTCTTAATGAGTACTTTGCATCAATATTCACCGAGGAGAGGGACGTGATGGATGTTGAGGTTAGGGATAGATTTTTGATTACTCAAGGTCACGTTGGCATAAGGAGGGAGGAAGCATTGGGTATTCTAAAAGGCATTAAGGTGGACAAGTCCCCAGGTCCGGATGGGAACTATATCAGGTTACCGAATGGCCTGCTTCCACACTGTCAAGATACTAACACTCCGGTGCATCACTCTGTATGAGGAGTGCAATAGTCAGGGACTGTTCCTGTGTAAGTATAGGATGGCCTGGTGATGGGATACCTGCGTGGGTGATGTTATTTCAATGGGTCGTCATTGCAGAGGTGAGAAAGGGTTGAACCTTTTGGTGCAGTGAGCTGTTAGACTCTGAGCTGTGATGCCTCAAATTGTGACAGGAACAGATAAGGCAGTAACTTTCAAAGGGGAATTGAAAAAGAAGGAATTTACAGGGAGGTGGTCTGGGTGCTGAGACAGAACGTACAGCTGATTGGATTGTGGGATGGCACAGACATGATGGACCAAATGGCTTTCTGCTATGCTTTATGATTCTGCAGGGTAAATACGACACGGTACCCTGACAGAGCCCACTCAGCTGTTCTGAGGAATAGCTGACTCTCATTCTTTTTTAAAATTCAGTCAGGGAATGAGGGTATCACTGGCTAGCCGGCAGTTATTGCCAATCCCTAATTGCCCAGGGGGCAGTTAAGAATCAACTGCATTGCTGTGGATCTGGAGTCGTATGTAGGCCAGACCAGGTAAGGATGGCAGTTTCCTTCCCTAAAGGACATTAGTGAACCAGGTGGGTTTTCCCAAAAATCAACAATGGATTCACGGTCATCATTCGACTCTTAATTTCAGGCATTTTTTCATTGAATTCAAACTCTATCATTTGCTGTGGCAGGATTTGAACCTGGGTCCCTAGAACATTTCCTGGATCTCTGGATTAACAGTCTACAGATAATACCACGAGGCCATTGCCTCCCCATTGCCATTCCACAACTGATTGGCTGCTCGTAGATGGCTGGGAGCCTGTCCCAAAGGGGAGGTGGGACGCCCTTCAGAGAGCTCCTGACCATTCCAAAATCAGGCAGCTGCCCAGTATGGGATGGGGGGGAGGGGCAGGCTGGAGGAGAGCTGTGTGTCCCAAGTCAGAAATGGCCAATGTTTTGCAGCTCAGCTAGCAGGACTTGGTAATGGGGTTTTGGGGGCTCTGAACTTCGAGAGACCATATAGGGAGGAGGATCTGAGGTGGAGTGTCATCTAAAACCTTGTTGGGGGGAGTTGGCAGGAGCCTTTAAGTTTGTTGCGGAATCTGAAGGGCACCTTACAAATATAACATAATGCAAACTGGTCTGCATTACAGCAGTGACTACGGTGGGTGGCACGGTGGCTCACTGCACCATGGACCCGAGTTCAATTCTAGCCTCAGGCGACTGTCTGTGTGGAGTTTGCATATTCTCCTCGTGACTGTGTGGGTTTCCTTCCACAGTCCAAAGATATGCAGACTAGCTGTGCTAGGGATGTGCAGGCTAGTTGGATTAGGTATGGGAAATGCAGGGGTAGAGGGAAGGGGGTCAGGGTAGTGGGGGATGGTAGTGGATCTGAGAGGGATGGTCTTCAGAGGGTCAGTGTGGACTTGAAGGGCCAAGTGGCCTGCTTCAACGCTGCAGGGATTCTATACATTATAACCATGACTTCATTACAATAATCATCACATTACAATAATGAGGTCAGACTGCCCATTGAGGAGGTGACCACTCTACACATCACTGGGAAACCAGCTGGTCTTCCATATTCACTGCCTGTTATAGCCAGTTATGGCAGTGGAAGATTGTTGGCATTAATTGTACTCCGCAGTCACAGTTTGCTCACTGCCAGACCCAATGCCACCTGATACAATTGTGGTGGGGCTTGCAATGGACGGTGGGGTAAGTTTCTTATTGGATTTAACAAGCGCTTTGTACCAACCTTCAAACCCATTGGCGAAACCCGGAATCCAGCCCTGGGTTTTTTGATGTGAGCTAGGAGCAAAAGAAGATGGAATCGCAAACTGAAGTGAGCACACAACCACTACTCCTAACAATTCCCATTTGCCAACCGAAGAAAGGAGATTGTGGCGAAGAAATTTCATGCTTGAATCATGGTTTTTATTGGGATAGGTCTATGTATAAAAATAGCAGGTTTGCTAATCTTTTGTCTCTCACTCTGTGATCATTCAAGCAGCAAGTCCATCACACACAATTATAATCACAGGAAACACTTAACCAAGGCATCCATTCACACAGAAAGTGATTGGATTTCTAAAAGGTGTTGGTCTATCAAGGAGACGTTTGACAATGAGTGGACTGCTCTTTGTGTGTTCTGAGCAATATTCTCAGCTACTCGAGCAAAATGATACATCAAAATTAAAGTGTTGGATATTGGAGAAAAGACTGGCTTTTATATCATTGTGGCATTTCAAGGCACCTCACATTTAATATAATGCAGACTGCTGATCTATATTACAACACTGACTACATTGCAACCATCAATTCACTGCAACAGTGACGCATTACAACCAGGATCCATTGCGATGCTAGCCACATTACGACCAGAACTTCATTCCATAGTGACCATATTAAAATAGCCACCACATTACAACCTGGAATGAATTATAATAGTGATCTGTTACAACAGTGACAAAACCAGAAATTGCTGGAAAAGCTCAGCAGATCTGGCAGCATCTGTGGAGAGAAATCAGAGTTAACGTTGCAGGTCAAGTGACCCTGGGTTTACAATTCTGAGGAAGGGTCACTCAACCTGAAAACGTTAACTCTGACTTCTCTCCACAGATGCTGCCAGATCTGCTGAGCTTTTCCAGCAATTACTACTTTTGTCTTTGATTTACAGCATCTGCAGTCCTTTCAGTTGTTATAACAGTGACTACATTACAATACTGACCACATTATAATCAGGACTTCATTCCATAGTGATCACATCGCAACTGTGACTTAATTACGATAGTGACCACATTATAACAATGGTCACATTATAACAGTGGCTTTATTGCAATGATAACCACATTACATTAATGATCACATTATGACAGTGACTTTATTACAACCGTAACTAAGGCACAGTCATGGCTATATTGAAATAGTGTTTATATTACAACAGTGACCACATTACGACTATGGCTAAGCTACTACAGTGGTTACATTATAATAGTGACCATATTAAAACCATGAGAGCAGAAGACAGTATTGTGGTAATGTCATTGACTAATCATTCAGAACCTCAATTTGACCCTCAACACAGCAGATGTTGAAGTTGAACTTTTTTAAAGAACCAAAAATGAAACATTGGCCTAATGGTAACCACATAAATACTATCAGTTGTTGTAAAAACTCACCTGGTTCACTTCGGCCTTTTAGAAAAGGAAATCTGTCATCCTTACCTGGTTTGGCCTACATGTGATTCCAGATCCACAGCAATGTGGTTGACTCTAACTGTTTTCTAGGCAATTAGGGATGGGCAATAACTGCTGACTTAGCCAGATTTACCCATGTACCATGAAAAGAATCTTTAGAAATTATTGATGTTTGTGGGGGATGGTTGTGTTCAAAATGTCTGCATTTCGATAGTATAATGGAAAGGCATTCACCGACGTAAAACACTTGAAATTACTGAGATTTAAACCTTTCTTTCAGAGAGGCTGAATTTGACCCTATGATTTGTGTCAGAAACATTAATGATAGGAGGAACCATTCAGTCCCTTTAGTTCGTTCCACCTTCCATTGAGTTCAAGATCCTGTATCTCAAATTTCCTTACCTCCTGGTCCATTGATTCCTTTATCCAACAAAAATCCATCTTCTCAGACTTGAAATCTTTAAAAGTATTCACACAATTGTGGAGCAAAGAGCTCCCAATTTCCTTGGTCCATGTTGTTGAAGCTCAGCGATGACTGTAATGCCAAAGTCACTGGGTTAGTGATCTTTGTACTTGTGTTCTGAGCTCACTAACTTCAATCTCACCACAGCTTGCAAAATTTACTTTCAGTTTAGCATTGCTGCCTCACAGCGCCAGGATCTGGGTTTGATTCCTGTCTGTGTGGAGTTTGCTCATTCTCCCCTGTTTGTGTGGGCTACCTCCCACAGTCCAAAGATGTGCATGTTAAGGGGATTGACCTTGCTAAATTGCCCATTGTGTTCAGAGATATGTAGGTTAGATGCATTGGTCAGGGGTGAATATTGGATAATAGGGTAGGGGAATGGGTCTGGATGGGTTACTCTTCAGAGGGTTGGTGTGGATTTGTTGGGCCAAAAGGCCTGTTTTCACACTGTAGGGATTCTATACTTCTGTGATTCTATGAAAATCTTGGATATGAAGTTGGTCTAAGTAATGTCTCTGGGCGAGTACTCCCAAGACTTACAGCTCCAGAGTTTAGTCCCCACCATGAGTACTGGATGGAATTTATACAGCACCCCTTAAGGTAACCCTTAAGTTGTTTCAACATTTTTTTTGGAAATTTGCTTTTTGTCATTTATATAAATGATTTGGATGTGAATATAGGAAGCATGGTTAGCAAGTTTACAGATGACACCAAAATTGGAGGTGCAGTGGACAGCAAAGAAGGTTACAACAGGATCTTGATCAGATGGGCCAATGGGCCAAAGAAGTTTAGTTTAGATAAAACTGAGATGCTATATTTTGGTAAGATAAATCAGGGCAGGACTTATACACTTAATGGTAAGATCCTGGTGTGCATTGCTGAACAAAAGAGACCTTGAAGTGCAGGTTCATAGTTCATAGTGATGAAGGTGTTTGGTATGCCTTTACTGGTCACAGCGTTGAGTTGGGATGTCGTTTTGTGGCTGTTCGGGACATTGATAAGGCCACTTTTGAAATACTGTGTTCAGTTCTGGTTTCCTTGCTATAGGAAAGATGTTGTTAAACTTGAAAGTATGCAAAAAAGATTGTCAAGGATGTTGCCAGGGTTGGAGAGTTTGAATATAGGGACAGGCTGAATAGGTTGGAATATTTTCCCTGGAGGCTAAGGCGTGACATTAAAGAGGTTTATAAAATCATGAAGGACATGAATATGGTGAACATCCAAGGCCTTTTTCCCAGGGTAGGAGAGTCTAAAACTAGAGGACATAGGTTTAAAGTGAGAGGGGAAAGATTTCAAAGGGATCTAAGGGGCAACTTTTTCACACACAGGGTGATGCGTGAGTGGAATGAGCTGCCAGAGGAAATGGTGGATGCTGGTACAATTACAACATATAAGAAGCATCTGGATGGGTATATGAATAGGAAATGTTTACAGTGATATGGGCCAATTGCTGGTAAATGGGACAAGATTAATTTAGAATATCTGGTTGGCACAGATGAGTTGGAACGAAGGGTCTGTTTCCGTGCTGTAAAACACTCTAAGTTTCTCATACCAAACAATCCTGACCTGATCTCTTGAAGTCCTGAGTGAGTCATCCTTGTTCACTGAGCAGGGTCTAGCCAACAGCAGGTGAATTGGTCCCAAAAGACTAAAACACCCACTGGGACGTTGCATTCATGCTCTTTAGGGAAGGAAAACTGCCACTCTGTAAGAAAGCAGGAAGAGTCTAAGTCAGAGTGGTGCTGGAAAAACACAGCAAGTCAGGCAGCATCCAAGGAGCAGGGAAATCAACGTTTCGGCCAAAAGCCCTTCATCAGGAATAGAAGCAGGAAGCCTCCAGAGTGGAGAGATTTTTTTTGCCTGAAACGTCGATTTTCCTGCTCCTCGGATGCTGTGCTTTTCCAGCACCACTGTAATCTAGACTCTGGTTCCCAGCATCTGCAGTCCTCACTTTTGCCAAGAAAGCAGGAAGAGGCTACTGAGCCATACAAACATTCACCTGTGCTGACATTTATCTAAATCATGGCTGATCTTATGATTCTGAACAAACAGCGATATGGTTGACTCTTAACCATCCACTGAAGTGGCCTAATAAGCCACTCAGTAATTAGGGAGGGTAGCAAATGCCGGAATTGCTTCATCCCCATGAAAGGCTAATGACAAAGTAATCCTCCCTGACTTCCCCACTGAATGGACCAATTCCACGTTTAAGATCGTGACCCCCTCAATCTTCATTCTCCCACCAGTGGAAGTGGTTTCTGTCTGTCCACCTTGTGTAACCCAGCTGGCTGCTACCAGTGAGTAATTGGCCATGATCCTTTGCCCTCTTCGCTCTTGCCTCATGCCCGTGTACAACTGGTGAAGATTTGTATTCTATTTAATGTCTGCATTGTGAGTTTCAGGGCTACGACTGGGTGAAAATTCACCGACAAAACTGGGTTCTCAGTGATAAGTATCCCATACGGTCAAGAACTCAACAAAACAGAATGAATGAGCTGGTGACTAGTCCAGTTAAGTGCGCATCGCTGACAAGTTAATAATAAAATTGTGTTGTGTGGGTTATTTTTTCAAGTGGAATTGACTGCACTCATTGGTTAAGGTCATTTCAGGGAAAGGCACTCTCTATCAGCAATCTGACTGTGCCCTGCCAATTTTGCCTTGTAAATATCACTATGCATTGCTTCTAAGGCTAAGGGTGATATTCATCATGGGGTGCAATTATAACAGTATTATAGAGTCTACTTTATCCATCGACCCCTGCTGCACAGCTCCTGTTTAACACGTCCAATTAATGAACTGTCTTATTCATTATTGTAGATTAGTAGTCCTTGCCTCTTTACCACTCTCGGTGTTAAGTGCAGTAGATGGATGAAGTGTATGTGTGTGTACATGTGTCTTTGTGGGGCATTGTGATGGTATAGATGAATGAGCTCGTGTGTGTATTATATATGCAAGTGATCACGCCTGTATGCTCAAGTGCATATGGTGTGTATTCCTGTGTGCACATGTACATGAGCATTTGCAGGTTACACGCCTATGTGCTGAAAGTGTATGTGTGTATATTCCTACACATGTACAGGTACTAGCACACCTTACTGGTGAAAATCAAGCCATTAGAGTTGTCATTGAAGTAAAAAAAATCATCCAAGTACCAAAATCCCCAATTTGCAAATCAGCTGGACTCAGGCTGATGGGAAACATGGCCCAAGATACACTTAAACAAATGTTTAGTAGATTCTAACCACAGAGAAACAGCTGTGAACTGTTGACATTTCACTCTACCAGTTAAAACTTTCCCTTCTAAAACGATCCTACTCACACAAATATACAGACAAAATATATTGGTGCAATAGATGGAGCAAAGGAAGATCTGGGGAAGTAGTTCATGACCCTGGTCTGCAGGGTTTGCTGAGATAATTCTTTGCCTGCCTGGTTCTTTCTGTTCTTCAATCTCTCTTCTCCAAGTTCTTTTTGGTCTTCACTCTCTCTTCTCCAGATTCTTTCTACTTCTTCACAGGAGGCACCGGTGGTCAATACGCAAACTGTGAGATCTCCTAGTTACTGGTTAAGGGCCAAGGTTTACAGCAACTAGTCAGGCAAAAATAAACTGGCATTCCTTCAGGCTTTAGGTATTTTACTGGACAGGGTGACATATCATCTGCACTTTGCAGCAGTCCAAAGGCTTCTGCCAATATTGTTCACACCATAAGCTGTCTAGGTACCCAGGAGCCAATCAGAGAATTGTTGTCAAGCTGATGGGCTTTGGCATCCACAACTAGTCGCAACTCCACAAACCAATCAGTAACCTAGTGCTGGCTGAGTCTCACTTTGTGTATGCCTGCCTGGTGCTGGCCCATCTATAGGCAAAAGTGAGGACTACAGATGCTGGAGATCAGAGTCTGGATTAAAATGGTGCTGGAAAAGCACAGCAGGTCAGGCAGCATCTGAGGAGTAGAAAATGGATGCTGCCTGACCCGCTGTGCTTTTCCAGCACCACTCTAATCTAGACGCTGACCCATCTACAGACAGACCCATCCACTGCCTGAACAAAGCAGCACCGTAAACACAACTTACGATGAGTTTCTGTTATTTGCTCTTACAAAGTGCAGCAACTTCTTCCACAATCCTCGGCTTTTCAAACAGTTCTTTCCTCATTTCAGTTCACAATCAAAAATGCAAAAGAAAATGTTGACTTTACAGTGTGTGTGAAACCAACTCCAGGCCATTCATCTCTCCACTGGGCAGTAATTACAGGGCAAGTTTGAAAAGACCTTTGGGCTATACTACATTGATTTTTCTCACTTACTTGACAGCACACACACTGAAAACTCCTTTCCTCAAATTCCAAGTTTAAAATTGGACCAATTTTAAAAAATCAGTCATTTGACTGCAATGTTATAAATTAATATTATTTTAAATATCAGTTCCAGCAATGTCCGAATTTGAAATTTTGAAACGTCCTGAGGCCCTGTAAAAATGAAAGTATATTCTTTCTTTCAATGGGTGATGTGCTAATAGTGGATCAGCTGTAGATGAAGGCCAATTGGTGGCATCATTGCTGTCAGGATTCGGGGCTGAGGCAGTCAATCGACCACAGTTCAATGGGAAGCCCACTTACCTCCGAGTCTGTGTCCCACATGGGAGTTACAATATTGAGGCTGGTATTCTCCAAGTGGTACTGTTGGAAATGGACCCAAAACTAAACCGTCACAAGGCACTATTTTAGAAGACAGATTGGACCACCTTCACCATATTTTCTAATCAACCTGTTCAGAGATATCATTACACACCTGTGGAGCAGGTGGGACTTGCACCAGAGCTTCCTGGCCAAGAGGAAGAGACACTATCACTGCTCCTCCAGAGCCTTCAATAGAACACAAATATCAGGCAATGATCTCCAATAACAGACAATCTAATTACCATCCCCCCATCCCATCCACTGAATCCCCACTATCAACATCCTGAGGGTTACCATTGACCAAACACCCAACTGGACTTGTCACATAAACACAGTGCCTACAAAGGCAAGTCAGATGCTAGGAATACTGTTGTGAGGAACTCACCTCCTGACTCCCTAAAACCTGTCCACCATCTACAAGGCACAAGTCAAGAGTACAATGGAATTCTCCCCACTTGTCTCGATGGGTGTAGCCCTAACAACACTCAAGAAGCTTGACACCATCCAGGACAAAGCAGGCCGCTCAATTGGCACCACATCCACAAACATCCACTTCCTCCACCACCGATGCTCAGTAGCAGTAGCGTATACTGTCTGCATGTTGCAGCACAGCGATTCAGTGGATAACCATGTCACCTCACAGCACCAGGGACTCGGGTTCAATTCCACCTTCGGGTGATTGTCTGTGAGGAGTTTGCACGTTTTCCCCGTGTCTATCTGGGTTTCCTCCCACAGTTCAAAGATGTGCAGGTTAAATGGATTGGTCATGCTAAATTGTGCCGGTTAGGTGGATTAGCCATGGGAAATGCAGGGTTATAGGCATAGTGTAGGGGGTAGAGTTTGGGTTGGGTGCTCTTCAGTGGGTTGTTGCAAACTTGGTGGGCCAAATGGCCTGCATCCATACTGAAGGGATTCTATGGTGCACTGCAGAAATTTGCCAACAATCTTCATACATCACCTTCCAAAACCACAATGACGTTCATCTAGAAGTACAAGGGCAGCAGATACATGGGAACACCACCCCCTTCAATTTCCCCTTCAAGCACTCACCATCCTGACATGGTAATATATTGCTGTTTCTTCAGTGTCGCTGGGTCAAAACTCTGGGATTCCCTCCCTAAGGGCATTGTGGGTCTACTTAAAGCACATGGACTGCAGCGGTTCAAGAAGGCAGCTTACCCCCACCTTGACTGAAAGTAAATGTTGGTCCAGCCAGTGACTTCCAGGTCTCATGAGTGAATAAAAAAAAGCTACATTGACAAAAGTGTTATTTGTGACAGTGGCTCTTAGTGAGATCATGATGCTGATGGAGTCCAGATATTTAATATTTCCATTCTCATGTTTAAATCTCTGTCTTGTCCCTTCTAACCTTGACATCCAAAATCTGTTCCCAGGTCAATTCCTTCCCTAAGTCTCCTCACCTCTCTCTTCTCCTTAAAGCCCATCTTTTTGACCGAACAATTGAGCAGCCATTTTGTGTCTGCTCCTGTGATGATTCTGTCTTATTTTTTGCTTATGCTCCTATGAAACACTCTGAGCAGTTTTTCTCAGCAGTTTGCCTCCAGCAGGTGATTAAGCGGTTTTCTGGGTCATTTTGGAGGTCAGTTAAGAGTCAGAAACATTGCTATGAGATTGGAGTCATGTGTAGGCCAGACCAGGAAAAGATGGGCATTAGTGAACCAGATGGGGTTTTAAATGCAGCTGATGTGAGGTGGCATTGTGGCTCAGTGGTTATCACTGCTACCTCATACCACCAGGGACCCAGGTTCAATTCCAGCCTGAGGTATTCACTGGTGTGGAGTTTGCACTTTCTCCCTGTATCTGGGTGCGTTTCCTCCCATAGTCCAACGATGTTGAATTGATGCAGGATTGAGTTAGCTAGATTTTCATTTAGCAAATGGGTCATGGAGTGGGGGGGGGTGTCAGACAGGAAACTAGGGTTAACAGCACCATCATTTCAGCCAGTCTCTTTTTGAATGTTGAAGCAGATTCAAAGATTATCTTCACATCCAATTTATTTATATAGTTTCCCCTGTCTGTATAGTTAGTAAGTTTGGAGATGACTCCAAAATTGGAGGTGTAGTGGACAGTGAAGAGGGTTACCTCAGATTACAGCAGGATCTTGGTCAGATGGGCCAATGGGCTGAGGAGTGGCAGATGGAGTTTAATGCAGATAAATGTGAGGTGCTGCATTTTGGGAAGGAAAACCAGAGCAGGATTTATACACGTAATGGTAAGGTCCTGGGGAGTGTTGCTGAACAAAGAGAACTTGGAGTGCAGGTTCATAGTTCGTTGAAAGTGGAGTTGCAGGTAGATAAAATAGTGAAGAAGGCGTTTGGTATGCTTTCCTTTATTGGTCAGAGCCCTGAGCACAGGAGTTGGGAGGTCACGTTGCAGCTGTACAGGACATTGATTAGGCCATTTTTGGAATATTGTGTGCAATTCTGGTCTCCTCCCTATCTGAAGAATACTGTTAAACTTGAAAGGGTTCAGAAAAGATTTAAAGGGATGTTGCCAGGGTTGGAGGATTTGAGCTATAGGGAGAGGTTGGATAGGCTAGGGCTGTTTTCCCTGGAGTGTTGGAGGCTGAGGGGTGACCTTATAGAGGTTAATAAGATCATGAGGGGCATGGATAGGATAAATAGACAAAGTCTTTTCCCTGAGGTGGGGGAGTCCAAAACTAGAGGGCATAGGTTTAGGGGAAAAATTTAAAAGGGACCAAAGGGGCAGCTTTTTCATACAGAGGGTGGTGTGTGAATGGAATGAGCTGCCAGCGGACATAGTGGGGGCTGGTACAATTACAACATTTAAAAGGCATCTGGATGAGTACATGAATAAGAAAGGTTTAGAGGGAAATTGGCCAAGTGCTGGCAAATGGGACTAGATTAGGTTAGGATACCTGGTCGGCATGGACGAGTTGGACCGAAGGGTGTGTTTCTGTGCTGTACATCTCTATGACTCTATGATTCTATGACTGATTGGCTTAAACCTTATCCTGAGATCTAAAATGCTATGTCTGCTAGATAACTCTTGTGAAAGTACTGAAGAAGAATCATGAAACAAATCAGAAATTGCTGGGGAAATGCAGCAGGTTTGGCAGCATCTGTGGAGAGAAATCAGAGTTTAAGGGCAGCACATTGGTTAGCACTGCTACCTCACAGCGTCAGGAACCTGGGTTCAATTTCATCCTTGGATGACTGTATTGAAGTTTGCACATTCTCCCCATGTCTGCGTGCGTTCCCTCCAGGTGCTCCGGTTTCCTCCCATAGTCCAAAGATGTGCAGGTTAGGTAGACTGGCCATGGGAGTTACAGGGAAAGGGTAGGGGCTGGGGTCTGGTTGGGTTGCTCTTCAGAGGGTCAGTGTGGACTCAATGGGCCAAATCTCCTGCCTATATACTGTAGGGATTCTATGAATCTTCAGGATTGAAAAAGAATCACTTTGGACTTGGAATGTTAGTGTGGAAGATAGGAGTAGGCCCTTCCAGCCTGCTCCACCATTCAACATGATCATGTCTGATTATCCAACTCAGTCTCCTGTACCTGCTTTCTCCCTATACTATACCCTTTAGCCTTAAGAACTTTTTGAAAGCATTCAATGTTTCGGCCTCAACTGCTTTCTGTGGCAGAGAATTAACCTGTTTTCTCTCTCCACAGGTGCTGCCAGACCTGCCGAGTTTCTCCAGCACTTTCTGCTGTCATTTCCGATTTGCAGCACCAGCAGCACTACTTAGTTTTTATGTCGAAGTAGGTATTGCCACAGCAGCTTGAGTGAGCTCAGTCGGTGTTAGCAGTGCTGGGGTGCGGGGTAGGGAAAAGGGGGTTCAATGTTTGGGTAGGTTCAAGATGGAGGGTATAGTCCAGAGCTGCCTCAGACAGAGAGCTTAACAAGAAGGTAGCAGTTTGTAAATGGACATCAGGCCTGCCCATCGTAAAGGCAAATGAGCAACTCCAACAAACAGGTTATTTATGAGAGAGAAAGAGGCATTGCTTAGAATGTAGCGACTAAGTGATAAGAGTTATTCTTGGTGAATGTGTTTTAACTTCAATTTGAATCCTGACACCACCGTGAGCAGTGGGGTGGTGGGGGGGGGGTTGGATTAAATGCGTGGAGCTAAAATGCCTGGTGGTCTCAGGAACTCAACACTGTCGAGGTGTGGCTGACAGGAGCTTAGTGAATGATTAGAAATGGTTTAATTTGCCTCTTTGTCAGTAGGAGCTGATAAGCCCTAAGTGGCTCTGTCAGAGAAACCTATTTGTCTTCTGATCAGGGTCTTACACAGAAATTCATTCCCTAATTAGAAACTTCCTTGTGGGGAGGGGGGGTGGGGGGGATGGAGAAGCAAAAAACATTATCTAAATAAATACTTCCATTAGGGACATTGTGGCCACAGACAGCTTGAACCAGTGAGTTATTAATGGAGGACGTCCAGCCAATGATTAAGATGGATGATTTATTAACAAATGGACCTGATTGGATCATTCCTGTGAGCCAGTGTCTTTTCGAAGGTCACCCTGATACTTATTCACCACCCCGTTGCATGCCCCATCCCCCCACAACCTCCCCACCGATCCCCACCCACATCCACCAGAGCAAGCACCACCCCATTAAAACAGAGGGAGCCACCCTGGTTCTCAGTCCATTTGGTTTTACCAAGCATATCCCCCATTGGGCTCTCCTGTCAGTGACACCTCTTTTCATAGAATCATTAGTGTGGAAACAGGCCATTCGGCCCAACAAGTCCACACTGACTCTCCAAAGAGCATCCCACCCTATCCCTGTAACCCTGTATTTCCCAAGGCTAATCCACATAATTTACACATCCCTGAACACTATGAGTAATTTAGCATAGCCAAAATCCACCCAACCTTCACATCTTTGGACTGTGGGAGGAAACGAGAGCACACACACACACGTAGACACAGGGAGGACATGCAAACTCCACACAATCATTCGCCCAAGGGTGGGATTGAACCCAAGTCCATGGCGCTGTGAGGCAGCAGTGCTAAGCACTGAGCCACCGTGCCTCTGTTTTGGAATTCTCACTTTTGCTTTCAAATGCCTTCATGGTCCCCGCCCTTTCCCTGTCTCTATAACCTCCTCTGGCTCCCAAACCCACCATCACCGACCCCGCTCCAACCCCCCAGCCGCCTTCCCCGCATTCCGGCCTCTTCAAGCATTCTGGATTTTCTTCACCGTGCCTTTGGACGCCTGAACCGCAGCCCCCCCCCCCCCCCCCCCCCCCCACCCAATCTCTGCAATTATGAACAGAGGCTAGTATCTTTCTGGTGCCTGAGCAAAGTGGACAAAGGTGAGAAAAGTAGCAGAATCAGGCGAGATGTCCAGCAAGGCCTATTCCAGGTCCAGCAAAGCCCATCTCGATCCCCTGTGAAGTCTACTTCACACCTGGCAGAGTTTATCTAACGCCCAGGGAAGCCTGTCTTGTTCATTGAGTCGTAGAGTCCTACAGCACAGAGACAGGCCCTTTGGCCCAAAACTGGTCCATGCTGACCAAAAATGTCCATCCACACAAACCCCACTTCCCTGCATTTGGCCCATATCCTTCTAAACCTTTTAAACCTTTCCTATCCATCAGTATGTGGCCCACAAGGACATATACCTCCCCGCACTGCAAAAACACCATGCGCATGTTCAACCACATGGCCATATCGGGAAGTGAATGGGGGTAAGTCTTCAGTTAGTCAAGAGATTGTGGGGGGGAGATGGTCACTATTGGTCAGAGAGTCCTGGGACAGTCAGTCATGGGTCCAGTCCACACACAGTCAAGCGCCTGGCCATAGACTGTCACCCCTTAAACTGGTCCCAGTCTGGGGACATGTCCAAGTACAGTTCCGGGGACTGGGCAGTGATCAGTTCTGTGAGGCCAGCAGCAACAGTCAAGGGATCAGCTGGGAGCTCCAAGGACAGCGGTCAGGGGTCTGGTCAGTCACATCTCGGGCTGCTTATTGAGGTCGGTCAGAGGTCAGGGTTGGATACTGTCCTGGGCGACAGGGGTTTGGGGGCGGGGGGGGGGGGGCGGGTCTGGGCATTGACCATTGAGGAGGGTGTAGGTGATTGGGGGGATTCAGGAGGGTAGAGAGCTCAAGGAGGGTGTGCAGTCAAAGTGAGGGATTCTGGAAAATGCAGAGCCAAATGTCGAGGTGAGACAGCAGCAGACAATCTCCAGGTTTCCAAACCAATCATTGAGAAAGAAATCCAACACACCTTCCTTCATGGAGAGAGTTTATTGACTACTCTCAGCCTATCTTTCTCTAGCTTCATGACATTTCAAAATCAGGCAACTCTATTTGCTCATAGGATGAGGGCATTGCTGGCGAGGCCAAAGGGCAGTTAAGAGTCAACCACATTGCTGTGGGTCTAGAGTCACATGTAGGCCAAACCAAGTAATGATGGCAGATTCCTTCCCTAAAGTACATCCGTGAACCAGATGGGTTTTTCTGACAATTAACAATGGATTCATGGTCATCACCAGACTCCTAATTCCAGGATTTTTATTGAATTCAAATTCCACCATCTGCCATGGCAGGATTCAAACCCAGATCCCCAGAACATTGCCTGGGTCTCTGGACTAATAGTCCAGCAATAATACTGCTAGGCCATCATCTCCCTAACTGCCACGTTACCAGTTTGTGGGAACATACTGCGTACAAATTGGCAACTGCATTTGCTATGTTACAATGATGGCCACACTTCAGTACTTCGGCTGTACAAGTGAGTTGGGACATGTTGATGTGATAGGGTTCAAGCCTGAGCCACTATTCTTCCGAAGTCAGAAATGAGACATCCAATGTCCACTGAGTAGGATCTGTCCAACAGCAGGAGAACTGTTGCCAAAAGACTAGAAGACATGCAAGAAGGACACATCCATCAGGAGGTGGATGTAAGCATAAAAGGTACAGTTAGTAAGTTTGCAGATGACACCAAAATTGGAGGTGTAGTGGACAGCGAAGAAGGTTACCTCAGATTACATTGGATCTTGATCAGATGGGCCAATGGGCTGAGAAGTGGCAGATAGAGTTTAATTTAGATAAATGTGAGGTGCTGCATTTTGAGAAAGCAAATCTTAGCAGGAGTTATATACTTAATGGTAAGGTCCTAGGGAGTGTTGCTGAACAAAGAGACCTTGGTGTGCAGATTCATAGCTCTTTGAAAGTGGAGTCACAGGTAGATAGGATAATGAAAAAAGACGTTTATTGGTCAGAATATTGAGTATAGGAGTTGGGAGGTCATGTTGCGGCTGTACAGGACATTGGTTAGGCCACTATGGAATACTGTGTGCAATTCTGGTCTCCTTCCTATCAGAAAGATGTTGTGAAACTTGAAAGGGTTCAGAAAAGATTGACAAGGATGTTGTCAGGGTTGGAGGGTTTGAGCTACAGGGAGGGTTTGAGCTACAGGGAGAGGTTGAATAGGCTGGGGCTGTTTTCCCTGGAGCATTGGAGGCTGAGGGGTGACCTTATAGAGGTTTATAAAATCATGAGGGGCATGGATAGGATATGATTTGGAGATGCCGGTGTTGGACTGGGGTGTACAAAGTTAAAAATCACATAACACCAGGTTATAGTCCAACAGGTTTAATTGGAAGCACTAGCTTTCAGAGTGCTGCTCCTCCATCAAATGCTTGTGGAGTCTTTCAAGTTTCACAACATCTTTCCAATAGGCAGGAGACCAAAATTGCACGCAATCTTCCAATAGTGGCCTAACCAATGTCCTGTACAGCTGCAACATGACCTCCTAATTCATGTACTCAATACTCTGACCAATAAAGGAAAGCATACCAAATGAGTCCACAACCACCTGATGAAGGAGCAGCGCTCCAAAAGCCTGTGCTACCAATTAAACCTGTTCGACGATAACCTGGCATTGTGTGATTTTTAACTACGCATAGGATAAATAGACAAAGTCTTTTCCCTGGGTAGGGGAGTCCAGAACTAGAGGGCATAGGTTTGGGGTGAGAGGGGAAAGATATAAAAGAGACCTAAGGGGCAACTTTTTCACACAGAGGGTGGTGCCTGTATGGAATGAGCTGCCAGAGGAAGTGGTGGAGGCTGGTACAATTAAAACACTTAAAAGGCATCTGGATGGATATATGAATAGGGAGGGTTTGGAGGGATATGGGCCGGGTGCTGGCAGGTGGGACTAGATTGGGTTGGGATATCTGGTCGGCATGGACGGGTTGGACCAAAGTGTCTGTTTCTGTGCTGCGCATCTCTATGACTCTATGACTCTATAAGTCAACGTTTCAGGTGTAACCTGTCTTCAGGACTAGACTTTAGGACGAAAGACTAGGTGAGTCACTGAGATTTTAGAGCATGGAAAGAGACCCTTTGCTCCCTCATACCCATGCTGGTCATCAATCATCCATCTATTCTAAACTTAATTCCGGTTTTTAGCCCATTACCTTGGATACAATGAGGCTTCAAGTGCTCACCTAAATGGTTGTTAAATGTCTTGAGGGTTCCTGCACTTGTAGACAGTGAGTTTCAGATACTCACAACTGTTTTGGGTATAAAATATGTTCCTCAAATCTGCTCCATCCTGTTATGGTAAAACTGTGACCTTTGTGGTTTCTCTTAGTGAAGACAAAGGTTTCTCCCTATCTATCCTGTCAATCTATCCTTTGTACACCTCTGATAGTTCAGAATAAGTGATGGGAATGTGAGATTGGCAGAACAATGGTGTGTCTCCTGTCAGACTTGACAGGACGGTAACCGAGATGGGTTGGAGAGGAGGACATGATGACAAGCTAAAAGAAAGTTAAAAATCACACAACACCAGATTATAGTCCAACTGGTTTATTTGAAAGTACAAGTTTTTGGAGCACTGCCCCTTTGTCAGGTAGCTAGTTACTGAGTGAAGGAACAGCGCTCCAAAAGCTTGTACTTCTAAATAAACCTGTTGGACTATAACCTGGTGTTGTGTGATTTTTAACTTTGTCCACCCCAGTCCAATACCAGCATCTCCACATCAAAGCTAAAAGAAAGAGAAGAAACTGTTCACTATTGATGGTGTTGAAGTCAGTATTAAGCTCTAGAAGGCTGTAAAATGCCTCGTCTGAAGATGTGATGCTGTTCCTCTGGTTTGCGCTGGGATTCACTGGAACACTGCAGCATGCCGAGGACAGACACATAGGACATGTGAGCAGGGCACTGTGTTAACATGACCTGCTATGGGAAGGTAGGGGTCCCTTCCTTTCCTTGACCTCTCTGTCTCCATTTCGGGGAATAACCTGCCATCCACTGCCATCCATTACAAAGCCACAGACTCCCATAGCTACCCTCACTACAGCTCGTCACACCCCACATATTTCAAGGATCCCATTCCATTCTCCCAGTTCCTTCACCTACATCGTATCTGTTCAGATGATACCACCTTCCAAACCAGTGCTTCCGACATGGCTTGTTTCTTCCATGGTCGTGGTTTCCCACCAACTGTGATTAGGTGAAAGTGAGGACTGCAGAGGCTGGAGATCAGAGTCGAGAGTGTGGTGCTGGAAAAGCACAGCAGGTCTGGCAGCATCCGAGGAGCAGGAAAATCGACGCTTTGGGCATAAACCTTTCATCAGGAATCACAGCTCAAACTGGAGGAACAACATCACATCTTCAGACTGGGCACTTTACAGCCTCTGGAGCTTAATATTGAGCTCAACATCTTCAGATTGTGAACATTTCTTACCTCTCTTTTAGCTTGTTATCATGTCCTCTCTCCCCTCCCCCCATCCCAGTTACTGTCCTTCCCAGTCTGGCAGGAGACACACCAATGTTCTGCCGTTCTCACATTCCCATCACTTAATCTGAACTATCAGCATCTTTTCTTCACCAGCACCTACACCCACTAACACCACACCCTCCCACCCCAAACTATAGTATTAATGCTGTCCCCTCCACACTTCACTTCAGGTCTGATGAAGAGTCATCTAGACTTGAAACATTAGCTTACTCTCTCTCCGTGGATGCTGTCTGATACGCTGTGATCTCCTGCATTTGTTGTTTTCAGTACATCCTAGTGAATCTCCTCTGCACCCCCTCTAGTGCAATCACATCCTTCCGATAGTGCAGTGATCAGAACTGCACACTACTCCAGCTGTGGCCGAACTAACGTTATATTCAGCTCCATCATAACCTCTCTTCTCTTGTATTCAGTGTCATGATTAATAAAGGCACATATCCCACATGTCTTCTTAACCACCTCGTCTACTTGCCCTGCTGCTTCAAGGACCTACGAACATGCACACCAAGGTCCCTCTGATCCCCTGTACTTCGTAGGGTCCTGCCACTCAACATGTCCTCCCTTACCTGGTTGGTCCAACCAAACTGCATCACCTCACACTTTGCAGGATCAAATTCCACTTTCAACTATCTGATCAGGTCCTCTATATTTTCCTTTAAGTCATACGCATGGAAATAGATCATTTGGTCCAACTGTCCAATGCTGACCACATTTCTCAAACTAATCTCTTCCCATTTGCCTCTGTTTGGTCCATATCCCTCTAAACTTTTCTGATACATGTATCTGTCCAAATGTCTTTTACATATTCTAACTGTACCTGCATACACCACTTCCTCTCATAAAAGTACTCTCTTTTTAATCACAAAGATAAAGAAAGAGCATTTATGACCTTGGGATATTTAATAACGAATGAAGTATGTCGTCAAGTGTGGTTGCAAAGTTTAGTTTGAGAACTATTGCAGGATATTGACTAGGAATGGAGATTTAAACAGAGAATGACTGCAGAATTCTGCAATGTAGAGAGATCCAGGTGCCCTAGTGAATGTGTCACAATCATTAGTATGCAGGTAGAGCATGTAATCAGGAATCTAATGGGATGCTATCCTTTATTATGGGAGGAATTGAACATAAACATAAGGATGTTATGCTTCTGATTGAAACCAACAAGATCTTGAGATGGATGTGGAATGGATATTTCCTCTTAACAGAGAATCGAGAACTAATGTACCATTGTTTATTTGATTTGATTTGATTAATTATTGTCACATATACCAAGATACAGTGAAAAATATTGTTTTGCATGCTGTCCAGACAAATCGTACCTTAGATAAGTACAACAGGGTAATAGAACAGAATATAGCATATAGTGTCATATAGCTACAGAGAAGGGGTAGAGAAAGATCAACTCTAATATATGAGAGATCCATTCATAAGTCTGATAACAGCCAGGAATTTCACATCCATTGTCTAAACCAATCAATCACGGCTGCACAGTCTAGAATATAGTTGACTCTGAAATGGCCTCACAAGGCACTGAGTTCAAGGTCAGTTAGGGATATTAACATAAGAACTAGGAGCAGGGGTATTTGGGGTGGCATGGTGGCTCAGTGATTAGCAATGTTGCCTCACAGCACCAGGGACCCAGGTTTGATTCCAGCCTCGGGCGACGGTCTGTGTGGAGTTTGCACATTCACCACGTGTCTGTGTGAGTTTGCTCTGGTTTCCTCCCATAGTCCAAAGATGTGCAGGGCAGGTGAATTGGCCAAGCTAAATTGCCCATAGCAGTAGGTACATTAGTCAGAGGGAAATGGGTCTGGGTGGGTTACTCTTCGGAAGGTAAGTGTGGACTTGTTGGGCCAAAGGGCCTGTTTCTACACTGTAGGGAATCTAATCTAGTCATAGAGATGTACAGCACAGAAACAGACCCTTCAATCGAATTCAGCCCCTCAGGCTTGCTCACCATTTGATACGATCTCATCTCAGCCTCGACTCCACTTTCCTGTCTGCTAAATAAAAATCTATCTCCTCCATCCATTTAGTCAAGGCCCCAGCATCTGGGGGAGTCAATTCCATAGATTTGCGATCCTTTGAGAGAAGTCATTGCTCCTTGTTTCTGTTTTAAATTGTCCATTCCTTATCCTAAACCATGCCCTCTTGTTCTAGATTACTCCACATTATCGGCTCTACACCTACTTTGCCAGTGTCTAAGAATCTTTTAGACCTCAATTAGATCTTCTTACATTCTTCTAAACTCTAGAGTGTATCGGCCTAAACTGTTCAACCTTTCTTCAGAAGACAAGCCCCTTATCTTCAAAATCAATCCAATGAGCCTCTTCTGAACTATCTGCAATGCAACCATTTCCTTTCAAGTAAGGGGGTTAAAATTGTACACAGTACTCCAGGTGCATTCTCACCTTGTATAGTTGCAGCAACACCTCCCTATGTTTATACTCTATTCTTTTAGTAGTAAATGTCAAAATTCCAATTTACCTCCTCTATTTCCTGCTGCAGAATAAAAACAGAAACTCCCTGAAAGAGGCCACACAAGTAAATCGGGTGGAAAAGAAGGCGTGTGGCATGTTTGCCTTTATTGGTTGGGGCATGGAATGCAAGAGGAGAAAGTGAGGTCTGCAGATGCTGGAGATCAGAGTGGAGAGTGTGTTGCTGGAAAAGCACAGCAGGTCAGGCAGCATCCGAGGAGCAGGAGAATCAACATTTTGGGCATAAGCCCTTCATCAGGAATACAAGAGTCAGGATGTCATGTTGCAGCTTTATAAAACTTTGCTTGAGGCGCACTTAGAGTATTGTATTCAATTCTGATCACTACATTACAGGAAGGATGTGGGGGCTTTGGAGAAGGTGCAGAAGAGTTTTACCAGGATGCTGCCTGGATTAGGGGGTACGAGCTATAAGGAGAGGTTGGACAAACTAAGGTTGTTTTCTCTGGAGTGATGGAGGCTGAGGAGAGACTTGATAAAAGTCTATAAAATTATGAGACGCATGGATAGGATTGACGGTCAGAATCTTTTTCCCAGGTTGAAATGTCTATTACTAGGGGGAGCATGCATTTAAGTTGAGACCGGGAAAGCTCAAAGGAGATGTGAGGGGCACGTGTTTTACACAGAGAGTGGGAGGAGTGTGGATCGCGCTGCCAGGGGTGGTGGTGGTGGAGGCAGATACAATAGGGACAAAACCAGAAGTTGCTGGAAAAGCTCAGCAGGTCTGGCAGCACCTGTGCAGAGGAATCAGAGTTAACGTTTTGGGGTCTGGTGACCCTTCCTCAGAATGATAGAGATGTTTAAGGGGCTTTTTGGTAAGCACATCAATAAACAAGGAGTGGAGGGCTATGGACCATGGGCAGGCAGAAGGGATTAGTTTAATTTGGCATCACAGTTGGCTCAACATCGTGGGCCGAAGGGCCTGTTCCTGTGCTGTACTGTTCTATGTTTATGTTCGGTAATATGCCTTGAAGCTCACAACTTGCGGAAAGACTGATGACTGTGCTCAAAGCTACTCCACCAGCCTCATCTAGCATTGAGTAAGTAACACAGCCTTAAGACTGCGTCTCTCACTGTCACAACACAACACTCCTTTTATAAGCAACAGGATATCAACTGCTCCAATGCCAGCTAACAGCCTCTGTTTATGCCCATTAGTTTATGTCCACTTATCCCAACCCAACAATTCTCTCCTTGTAATTTATAAATGAAGAGCCATCAATATAGATTCCTCTGCTGTTTTACCTGCTGATAACTCGTCCTCTGACTTTGCCCAGCCAGATTGGCTCTGGCTTGTAATCAATTCAATTCCCTAAGCAGCTTTTAAAATCGCCCGTCCTTCCACTCGATAATAAAGCAGTGAATTTGAAACTGTTTGTGGCTACACTTACAGAAATGATGGTCCACTTGTTGGGATATAGCTTGTGGTAAATGCAGATTTAATTTATTCTCACGGCTGCCTTGCAAAGCTAAATTATGAGAGCTAATTTACTCTTGTACTAAATTGAACAGAACAACTCCAATTTCCCGATACCTTAATTTTTACTTCACCTTATTGCTTTGGTTGAGACTGACTTGGATTAATTTCCAGCAACTCCCCAACTAATCCTGACAGGGACTTCCCTTCCATTGCTTATCTTCTCCTCTGTGTACTCCTCACCTTTCCCCTATTTACCCTGCTATTTGTCCACAACTCTGAGGTTGGAGCTGGGTCACACTGTACAACATATCATATTCTGGAAGTAACCTTCAAAAGCAACCCCCTGTATGCCATCTTGCATGGGTGTAAAATGTCTCAGGGCCACAAGTTGATAAAAAGTGGGGAAGTTCTATCCCTGGACAATGACTTGTCTTAAAAATCAATGACGCAAAAAGTTCAGTTCAGTTCCAAAGGAGAGTTGTTTCAGAAACGTTAATTCTTGTTTCACTCTTCACAGAGGCTACCAGTCCCGCTGAGGTTCTCCAGCACTTTAGATGTTTGCTTTTCCAACATCTGCAGTAGTTTGCTGTTCGTCAGGAACAAACTAAACTGATAATCTGGTCATTGTCAGACTTGCTGTCTATTGGAGCTTGCTGTATGTAATGTGGATGCAGCTGTTCCTGTATTGTAACTGTAAATTCTGTTGGAAACAGAAGCCAGGCTATTATGTTAAATGCTTCATTGGTTATAGTAAGCACATTGGAATGAGATGCTGAAAGTCAGCACAGAAATGTACACCCATGCTTCCTGGGGACTGGAGTATGTTTTATGTGAAGTCCTGTTGTCTACTACTGTCACCATCTTATTTTTCATATTATTCATTCACCCAATGAGGGCATCACTGGCTAGGCCAGCATTTATTGCCCATCCCTAATTGCCCAGAGGGCAGTTAAGAGTCACCCATATTGCTGTGGGTCTGGAGTCACATGTCAACCAGACCAGGTAAGAATGGCAGTTTCTTTCCCTCAAGGACATTAGTGAACCAGATGGATTTTTCCCAACAATTGACAATGGGTATTATTAGACCCTTAACTCCAGATTTTTATTGAATTCAAATTCCATCATCTGCTGTGGCTGGATTCGAACCGAGGTCCCAGTGTGTTACCTGAGTCTCTAGATTAGGAGTCCATATTACAGGATGCCTGATGAAGGGCTTTTGCCTGAAACATCAATTCTCCTGCCTTGGATGCTGCCTGACCTGCTGTGCTTTTTCATCATTACACTCTCAACTTTAATCTCCAGCATCTGCAGTCCTCACTTTTGCCATATATGTTCTGTCCTGTTTACCCAAGTCATGCAAGATAGCTAGGGTTGATTCACTGCCACCAAACTTTCTGCTGTAGTTTGTATTAGTATCAGCTACTGATACCAGTGGGAACCATGCCCACGCTAGGATTGTATCTAGGTTCCTTTTTACCTAAGATGGCGGTGTAAGTGGTGACTTTTTACTGTACCCAGCACTTGAATCCATGTGACAATAAAGCTAATTCAATTCAATTCAATTTTTAGTCTTTAGTGGAAATGAGCTTCAATCTTGGTAAACAGTAAAGGTTTATTACACAGTACTTAATAGCTAGTTAGTCTACATCTAAGAGACATGATGGTCTCTTGTCAGACTAGTCTCGCCAGACTACTAATTCAGAAACTCAGCTGATGTTCTGAGGGCCTGGGTACCAATTCTTGCCACTGCAGATAGTGGCATTTGAATTCAATAACTATCTGGAAACAAGAGATCACTGTGAATCCATTGCTAGTTATTGTAAAAACCCATGTGGTTTACTAATGTCTTTTAGGGAAGGAAATCTGCTATCCATCTTTGATCTGGCCTACGTGTGGCTCCAGACCCAAACTGATATAGCTGACTCTTAACTGCCCCCTGGAAAGGCCTAGCAAACCACTCAGTTGTATCCATTGCTACAGAATCTTAACAAAGAAATTTACCTGAATGGACAATTGGCATCCACCTGGGCACTAGAAGGAGGAAGGGACTTTGTTTTCACCACGATTCAGTGCTGAGCCGTGACTGAATATCATTTTCACTTTCAGGCAGATTCCACCTTGAGGTTATTTGAGGTGCTGGCTTTGTTTAATAATGTCTCCTGATAGTCTCCAAATAGCCTCGCGTTATTGCTTTGATTTTCATTAGGTTGCCGAGGGAGCTGTCCACCTCCCCCTTCAGCTTCACCCCACCCAAGGTCTCTGCTCCATCTGACACTTTATAACTTCCACGAAGCTAAAAACACGTCTTTCAACCTACCTTACGCTTTTAAATTCTGGAATGTGAAACTGCAGGGTACAAGGGACGGAGCTAGGGAGGGGAATAGCAATTGCCCTCTTCATCCTTTTGTGGGTGAATAAACCATTGATTAGATTAGATTACTTACAGTATGGAAACAGGCCCTTCGGCCCAACAAGTCCACACCGCCCCGCCGAAGCGTAACCCACCCATACCCCTACCCGTACCCCTACATCTACATCTACCCCTTACCTAACACTACGGGCAATTTTTTAGCAATGGCCAATTCACCTGACCTGCACATCTTTTGGACTGTGGGAGGAAACCGGAGCACCCGGAGGAAACCCACGCAGACACGGGGAGAACGTGCAAACTCCACACAGTCAGTCGCCTGAGGCGGGAATTGAACCCGGGTCTCAGGCGCTGTGAGGCAGCAGTGCTAACCACTGTGCCACCGTGCCACCCATTGGTTACTGTATCACAAAAATAATATGAAACTACAGCTCCCCCTCCCCCAAATCTTTCTTCTTTCTCTCCCTGTTTATAGAGTCACAACAGAGTCGTACAGCACGGAAACAAACCCTTCGGTTCAACTTGACCACCTGATCAGATTCTAGATTAGAGTGGTGCTGGAAAAGCACAGCAGTTCAGGCAGCATCCGAGGAGCAGGAAAATCGTCGTTTCGGGCAAAAGTCCTTCATCAGGAATAGAAGCAGGGTGCCTGCAGAGTGGAGCAATAACTGAGAGGAGGGTGGGGTGGGGAGAAAGTAGCATGAAGTACAATAGGTGAATGGGGGTGGGGGTGGAGGTGATAGGTTAGAGAGGAGGGTGGAGTGGATAGGTGGAAAGGAAGATAGGCAGGTAGGACAAGTCATGAGGGCGGTGCTGAGCTGAAAGGTTGGAGCTGGGGTGAGGTGGGAGGAAGGGAAATGAGGAAACTGGTGAAGTCCACATTGATGCCCTGGGTTGGAAGTGTTCCGAGGTGGAAGATGAGGCGTTCTTCTTCCAGGCATTGGGTGGTGAGGGAGCAGCGGTGGAGGAGGCCCAGGACCTGCATGTCCTCGGCAGAGTGGGAGGGGGAGTTGAAATGTTGAGCCACAGGGCGGTGGGGTTGATTGGTGCGGGTGTCCCGGAGATGTTCCCCTAACGCACTCTGTGAGGAGGCGTCCAGTCTCCCCAATGTAGAGGAGTCCGCATTGGGAGCAATGGATACAATAAATGACATTGGTGGATGTGCAGGTAAAACTTTTTAACCTTGTCCACCTGATCAGACATCTCAATCTGACCCAGTCCCATTTGCCAGCACTTGGCCCATATCTCTCCAAACCCTTCCTATTCATATACCCATTCAGATGCCTTTTAAATGCTGTAATTGTACCAGCCTCCACCACTTCCTCTGGCAGCTCATTCCATACAAGTTTCCCTTTAGGTCCTTTTTAAATCTTTCCCCTCTCACCTTAAATCTGTGTCCCTTAGTTTTAAAAGACCTCGTCTATTTACCCTAACCATGCCCGGCATGATTTTATAAATTTCTATAAAGTTCAGTCTCTGATGCATCAGGAGAGAAAGCCCTGGACTATTTAGTCTCTTCCTATAGCTCAAACCCTCCAGTCCCGCAACATCCTTGTAAATCTGTTAGTTAAACATTAATTTGTGTAAATTATTGCTTGTCAAGGGGATCCTGTGGCTTTTGTCTAAATATAAATGATGCTATTTCGATCCTTAATGAGCCCATCTGTACCCACTATAGGCTGCACGCTACAGGCTCCTGCAGGACATGACTCGAACTGAGCTAAAAACAGCAGACCCGGGGTCATACACTGCCCTTTCTTGGCCACTACCACCTGTTCTGTTGGGGTCCACCCATTAAAGTCATTGATTAATTAATCAAATAGGTGCTATGTTTAAGAGAGTACAGGACCTGCAAAAAGCAGTAGCCTCCCTGCACAGAGACCTTTCAGTGTCGTCTCCAATCCTGAGAGTGGAGATTGGCCAGCCTCTTGGGGTGGCACGGTGGCTCAGTGATTAGCAGTGCTGCTTCACAGCGTGAGGGACCCGTGTTCGATTCCAGCCTCGGGTGACTGTGTGGAATTTGCACATTCTCCCTGCGTCTGCGTGGGTTTCCTCTGGGTGCTTTAGTTTCCTCCCAAAGGTATGCAGGTTAGGTGGATTAGCCATGGGAAATTATACATAGTGTACAGGGATGGGTTAACCATGGGAAGTGCAGGGTTACAGGAATAAGGTAGGATAGAGGCGTGGCTCTGGGTGAGATACTCTTCAGATGGTTAGTGCAGACATGATGGGCCAAATGGCCTCTATCTGCACTGTAGGGATTCTATGATCTTTGAAGCCAATCAAAAGACAGGTGTTTAGAGCATAAGTAGTAGCCATTTGGCCCATTCGTTCAGTGCCAGCTCCTTGAAGAATCTATCCAATTACCCCCACTCCTCCTGCTCTTTCCCCATTGCCCTGAAAACAGTTCCTGTTTAGGTATCCATGGCAACCAATCTATCAATCAGTGTTCACTTGGCAAACAATTAGCACTCATATGTTATTCACTCTATAATGGTGTTCTTGCAAATTGTCCTGATGAAAAAAGGTTTCAGCAAAATACATCCTTTTTATCAGCAACATTCATTTGTCCAATTCTGTTTGAGAAAGTTACTGTCGAATCTGCTTCCATTGTCATTTAAGTGCATTCCAGATTGTAACTCTGTCTCTTAAAAATAAACTCTCATCTCCTGATTGTCTGAAAGCTGCATCTTCTGAATATTGAGTCTCCTGTCAGTGTCAATGACCCTTCTATCCTTTTTGAACTTAACCCTTTGTGTTGTCCAGTCCCTCAATTTCATTGACATTGAACAGAATCTTTGACAGAGGATTATTTCAAATGCAATAAATGTTTGCACTGTGTTGCTGCATGGGTTGATCAAGGGGGCTGGATGTCTGTTATGCAGATACCTGGGTGAGAATTATGAGCAGGAGTCTGACTGAGAGATTTGACAGATGGTTGAATATTAACATTAACTCCAGGACATCCAGAGTTCGTGAAACGTGTTGTATGAAGCAGGTTAGTAACTGAAAGGATTAAACGATACAAGGCTGTGTGTGTGTGTATGTGTGTGTGTGTGGTAGGGGGGGAGGTGGTGGGGGGTGTGACGTTGGTGAGGGTGAGCTATGAGAACAATGCAGAAATGTCGCAGTGTGATTTAAACAGGCTGACCGAGTGGGCAAATGAACGGCAGGTGCAATATAATTTGGAAAAATGTGAGGTTATCCACTTTGGTAGCAAAAATAGGAAGGTGATTTGAGAGAGAGGAATGTTCAAGGAGATCTGGATTGTCCTGGTGCACCAGACATCATGCTGCAACTACACAGGGCCTTAGTGAGACCACACCTAGAATACTGTGTGCAGTTCTGATCCCCTGGACAGAGGGAGTGCAGTAAAGGTTTACCAGATTGGTTTCTGGGATTGCAAGACCGATGTATGAGGAGTTTAGAAGAATGAGGGGGATCTCACAGAAACCTACTAAACTCTAACAGGAGTAGACAGATTAGATACAGGAGTGATATTCCCAATGATGGGGGGAGTCTAGAATCAAGGTAAACCTTTTAGGATTGAGAAGAGCAGCGGTTTCTTCACCCAAAGAGTGGTAAACCTGAGGAATTCACTGACATAGTAAATGGTTGAGGCCAAAACATAATGTGTTTTCAAGAAGGAGGTAGATATAGCTCGAGGGATCAAGAGATATGAGGGGAGGGGGAGGGGTAAAGAATACAGTATTGAGCTTGATGGATCAGCCATGAATCTTTCAGCACCATCCATCAGGACATAAAGGACTTTTTCTGGGAGAAGTTTAAGCTGATTCTGTGTTTCTTGCTGAGTCAGTGTCAGAGCATGATAGAGATGTACAGCACAGAAACAGATCCTTCAGTCCAACTCGTCCATGCCGGCCAGATATCCTACATTAATCTAGTCCCATTTGCCAGCACTTGGCCCATATCCCTCCAAGCCCTTCCTATTCATATACCCATCAAGATGCCTTTTAAATGTTCTAATTGTACCAGTTTCCACGATTTCCTCTGGCAGCTCATTCCATACACGCACCACCCTCTTCCTGAAAACCTTTTCCCCTAGGTCCCTTTTAAATCTTTCCCCTCTCACCCTAAATCTAGCTCTCTAGTTCTGGACTTCCCTACGCAGGGAAAAGAGTTTATCTATTTACCCTATCCATAGGGGTATAAGATCACCTGTCACCCTCCAATGCTCCAGAATAAGCAGCTCTAGCCTATTTGGCCTCTCCTTGTGGCTCAAACACTCCAACCCTGGCAATGGGCTGAGGAGTGGCAGGTGGAGTTTCATTTAGGTAAATGTGAGGTGCTGCATTTTGGGAAAGCAAATCTTGGCACAAATTATACATTTAATGGTAAGGTCCTGGGGAGTGTTGCTGAACAAAGAGACCTTGGAGTGCAGATTCATAGCTCCTTGAAAGTAGAGTTGAGGGTAGATAGGATAGTGAAGAAGCCATTTGGTATGCTTTCCTTTATTGGGTCAGAGCACTGAGTACAGGAGTTGGGAGGTCATGTTGCGGCTGTACAGGACATTGGTTAGGGCACTGTTGGAATATTATATGCAATTCTGGTTTCCTTCCTATCGAAAAGATGTTGTGAAACTTGAAAGGGTTCAGGCAAGATTTACAAAGATGTTGCCAGGGTTGGAGGATTTGAACTATAGGGAGAGGCTAAACAGGCTAGGGCTGTTTTCCCTGGAGCGTCGGAGGCTGAGGGGTGACCTTACAGAGGTTTATAAAATCATGAGGGCCATGGATAGGATAAATAGACAAGGTCTTTTCCCTGGGTAGAGGAGTCCAGAACTAGAGGACTTAGGTCAAGGGTGATAGAGGAAAGAATTAAAAGGGACCTAAGGGGCAATTTTTTTACGCAAAGGGTGGAGTGTGAGTATGGAATGAGTTGCCAGAGGAAGTGGGGGAGGCTGGTACAATTGCAACATTTAAAAGGCATCTGGATGGGTATATGAATAGGAAGGGTTTGGAGGGATATGGGCCGGGTGCTGGCAGGTGGGGCTAGATTGGGTTGGGATATCTGGTCGGCATGGATGGGTTGGACCATGCTGTACATCTTTATGACTGTATGACTAAATATTTTCTAAACCCTTTCAAGGTGTGAGAAATTTTAACAGCAGGAATGTGAATTCCCTCTAAAGTTAAGCCTGATGCTATACAAAGACAATCATGTTTACTGGATGGAATGTGTACTGTATTGCTATTAAGCACAATGTAATAAACCGATTTTATTGAAATTGAACGTCTTCTGCTGAAGTCTTTGGCTGAGAATCCATCCCACTTTGTACTAATAACATACTCTGAAGCAAACTAAAGTCACTATAGGGTTTCTGTATCATTAGAGAGAGAGAGAGATGATTGGTGGTTGTTTAACCTGACTTACATGAATGCTGATAAGAAGGATTGGTGACAATAGGCCAACCCAGAGCATCTCAGATGGTTGCGACATAAAACTCGAGGCACAAGTTATTTTCTTAACTCTGAATAGATCACAGACTAAAAGGAATTCCCGCATTTCCTGAACCATGCCTCCCCCTCACATCCGTTCAGCTTGTTCCTTGTTCAGCAAGTTTGGGTACATTTAGACCCCGGCCACTCAAAAGTTAAATTAGAGAGATGTACATTTCTATTTGAAATTATGTAACTGATGGTCCAAGCAAGAGGCCACATCAGTCTCGAGTTGAAATTGTAGTTAAAAGTCACCGTTGAATGGATAACTGTGGGACAAGATGTGACACAGAAACAATTTGTAAATATCATGAGCAAAAGAGCTGATGAACCATTGACTTGCGCAAAACATTACTGCTGTGTGAATTATGTTCCTCAAGGCTCACATTGTCTACAAGCTAAAGCACACAAGGCACTTGATTAGATTCCTGGTTTTTAATTACTCCCTGGTGTCTCCCCATATTAAAACACAAAAGCGTCTTCATTCAATGAACATCCTTGCTCAAAAATTAGGTCCCAAGTTATATCAATAGTCCTTCAAAAGAGAAATTATTAGAAAGAATTATTATTTTTGTAACAAGCATTAAAGAGCCACAATAAAATACCAGTTTTACAAGAGCTAGCTTTTTGTGATGCATTCCATTGCCACAATGGATAATGAGTCTCGTGAGTGTAAATCTGCATCTACTAGCACTCAGTGTGAACGTTTGCAATGTTTTGCTTTCATCTAAAGTTTAAAATTCTGGCCATCAATATATCAAACACAAATCAGAAGTGTTGAGGAATGTTACCCAGTCATTGTGAGCAACAGTTTGATTTCATTGGAGTGATCACTGACTGTTTATTCTGTAAACATGCCTCAGTTCATCTCACCAACCCTGACCACTACCATCAACACTTCACACCACTTTTCCACCAGCCTCAGTCTGTGACCAGCCAAAACTTCCACTCTCCATCCAGACCCACCCCACAGCATCCACACCCACCCCCACTCTCCATCCAGACCCACCCCACAGCATCCACACCCACCCCCACTCTCCATCCAGACCCCACCCACACACACCATCCACACCCACCCCCACTCTCCATCCAGACCCACCCCACAGCATCCACACCCACCTCCCCACTCTCCATCCAGACCCCACCTCCACACAATCCACACCCACCCCCAATCTCCATCCAACCCCAGCCCCACATCATCCACACCCACCCCCAATCTCCATCCAACCCCAGCCCCACATCATCCACACCCACCTCCACTCTCCATCCAGACCCCAACCCCACACCATCCACACCCACCCCCACTCTCCATCCAGACCCACCCCACAGCATCCACACCCACCCCCCCACTCTCCATCCAGACCCCACCTCCACACAATCCACACCCACCCCCAATCTCCATCCAACCCCAGCCCCACATCATCCACACCCACCTCCACTCTCCATCCAGACCCCAACCCCACACCATCCACACCCACCCCCATACCCACTCTCCATCCAGACCGCACCCCCACACCATCCACCCCAACCCCTACTCTCCATCCAGACCCCACCCTCACACACCATCCACACTCACCCCCACACCCTATCCACACTCACCCCCACTCCCCTTCCTAAACTCACACCAACCACATTCAGACACTACTCCAACCCACACCAATTCCCCACTCAAACCCCAAATCTACTGGCCGTCCAGAACACACTCCCATGCACCATCCTGACACTGCCCCCACATTCAACAAGTACCTCCACTCCAGAACCTTACTCATGAACCTGACCCTACTCTCCACTGACATCCAGACCCCACCTTACCATTCCAATTCACAATCCAGACCCCATCCAAAACCATCTAGGTAAAAACAAGGACTGCAGATGCTGGAAACCAGATTCTAAATTAGAGTGGTACTGGGAAAACACAGCAGTTCAGGCAGCATCCAAGGGGCAGGAAAATCAATGTTTCAGGCAATAGCCCTTTATCAGGAATAGAGGCAGAGTGCCTGCAGGGTGGAGAGATAAATGAGAGGAGGGTGGGGGTGGGGAGAAAGTAGCATAGAGTACAATAGGTGAGTGGAGGTGGGGATGGAGGTGATAGGTCAGAGAGGAGGATGGGAGAGGGTAGCAAAGCGTACAATGGGTGAATGGGGCTGGGGATGAAGGTGATAGGTCAGAGAGGAGGGTGGAGTGGATAGGTGGAAAGGAAGATAGGCAGGTAGGACAAGTCATGAGGACAGTGCTGAGCTGGAAGTTTGGAGCTGGGGTGAGGTGGGGGAAGGGGAAATGAAGAAACTGATGAAGTCCACATTGATGCCCTGGGGTTGAAGTGTTCCGAGGCAGAAGATGAGGCGTTCTTCCTCCAGACGAGGGGTAGTGAGGGAGCGGCGGTGAAGGAGGCCCAGGGCCTCCATGTCCTCGGCTGAGTGGGGGCGGGTGGGGGGGTGGGGGGGATGCGAGTTGAAATGTTGGGCCACGGGGCGGTGGGGTTGATTGGTGTGGGTGCCATCCCAATTCACAACCCAGATGCATCTCAGCTTGGTAAGGCAGTGGCTCTTCCCTACACCGCAGGGTATTACAGAGAGTTGTGAATACAGTCCATCATGCAAACACGCCTTTTATTCATTGACTCCAGTGTAAACTTCCCACTGTCTCTCCTGATAAAGGGTTATGTCTGAAATGCCAACTCTCTTGCTGCTCAGATGCTGCCTGACCCACTGGGCTTTTTCCAGCATCATACATTATCGCCACTACCTTGGGAAAGCAACCAACATAATCAAAGACGTCCCACCCCCGCCCACCCTCACCAATATTATACTCTCTTGGGCAGAGGATATAAACGTTTGAATGCATATATCAATATATTCAAGAATAGCTTCATTCGGGCTGTTATCAGACTTTTGAATGGACATGTTAAATATTAATGGTGATTTCTCTCTGCACCATCTCTGCAGCTGTAGCATTGTACCCTGCGGTCTGTTCTGCTACCCTGATGCACTTGTATAGTACGATTTGCCTGTATAGCATGCAAAACAAGACTTTTCACTGTACCCCGATATATGTGATAGTAATAAATCAAATCAAAGCACCATATTATGGTGTTGCTTCAGTGTCACTGGATTCAAATCCTAGAATCCCCTCCCGAAGGGCATTGTGGGTCATTTAGAGTCATAGAGTCATAGAGATGTACAGCACAGAAACAGATCCTTTGGTCCAACTCATCCATGCCGACCAGATATCCCAACCCAATCTAGTCCCACCTGCCAGCACCCAGCCCATATCCCTCCAAACCCTCCCTATTCATATACCCATCCATATGCCTTTTAAATGTTTCAATTGTACCAGCCTCCAACACTTCCTCTGGCAGCTCATTCCATATACGTACCACCGTCTGCATGAAAAGATTGCCCCTCAGGTCTCTTTTACATCTTTCCCTTCTCATCCTAAACCTATGCCCTCTAGTTCTGGACTCCTCCACCTATCCATATCCCTCTATAAGGTCACCCCTCATCCTCCGACGCTCCAGGATTCAACATGGCCAATCCACCTTGCCTGCACGTCTTTGGACTGTGGGAGATAACTGGAACACCTGGAGGAAAACCACGCAGACATAGGGAAAATGTGCAAACTGCACACAGGTATGGACTACAGTGGTTCAAGAAGGCAGCTCAGTACTACCTTCTCAAGGGCAATAAACACTGACCCCGTCAACAATGCCCACATCCCAAGAACAAATAGGAAGAAAAGGAGTCTTCTTTGGTTGCAGGGCTGGAGGCTTTGTCATGACGTAGCTAGGGAGGGGCTTTGAACATGACGATAAGAACTTTCATTATGAGGCTAATCAAGGAGGCAAACTTTCAAAATTTCTAAATGAAAAGAATAAAATTTTCCTTGCTTTATGAATGATGATGGTATGGAGGAAGGAGAGAGATTTAAAAACAGGATTGTTGTGGAAGTGGATTAGTAAATTTCCGCTCGTAGGAAGGGTCTGAAGATGAGCTATGACTTGTCCTGATCAAGCTCCTAAATTGAAAAGATTAATCAGTAAATTGGTTTCACAAGAAGCATCAGACCAAGCGTGTGAGAGACACGCACATCATTGGGGTATTAATGTAATGTAAGCTGCACGCTGTAATGTTTATTTAGAAGATATTGCACAGTAGCCTTCATCACCAGACAAGGTCATTGTTAATGTCCCATCCAGCCATCGGAAATTCAACATATCAGGCTGATGAATCTTTAATTGTAGCACAGGCTTAATTGTACACAGAGACAGCTCACTTGGGAAAATGAAAGCTTCCATTTCAGGAGCCAAGGTGTCAGACAATGTGTTTATTTACTTGGCCATTGAAGAAGTTGCTCTGAATGTGTTTTATACGTAATGGATAATAATGGCCACCAGGACAGTGTAAATCTGGCTGAATGGTAGATACCCAGAGTGAGTTACAGGCTGGAATCTCATCAAGGGGTTGGTAGAGATTATAACAAATACCCAGAAGTGAATTACAAACTGGAATCTCAATGAAGGGTTCAGGGTGGTTTACATAAGGAATAACAGATACCCTGGAGTGAGTTACAGGTTGACATCTAAATGAGGGGTTCAGGGGGGTTATATATAGATTTACGGGAGTGAGGTGCAGACCAGAATCTAATCTAAGGAATTGGAGGGTGGTTTATATGCAGTTTAGCAGGTACCCATGAGTGAGTGACAGACTGGAATCTAATCGAGAGGCCTATGGAATAACAGATACCCATGAGTGAACTACAGACTGGAATCTAATCAAAGGGTTTGTGGGAGTTTATATATCAAATAGCAGACACTTGGGAGTAAATTACAGACTAGAATCTAAGCAAGAATCTAAATATAGAATAATAGATTCTCCAGGAGTGAGTTACAGACCGGAATCTATTTTACGTATAGACTATATATATTGTTCACCTGAGAAAGCAAGCAGATGCTTTGCTTTACACAAGAATTCCATACAGAGGATACATGGCATAGGAACAGGCCATTCAGCCCAACTAATCAATGCTAGTGTTTATTGTCTACTGGAAATTCATCTTTCCACAACTGAATCTCTAGCGGAAAATTTCTCTTCCCCTATTTGCTTCGCTCGCCACGCCTCAAATTCATGTATACCACACTAAACCACTCACTGTGGCGATGAGTTCAACATTCTCTGAATCAGGATGCTCTTTCTGAATTCTCTATTGGATTTCTTGGAAACAGTTGCATGTTGATGGCCTCTAGTGAAATATTTTCACACAGATGAAAACATTCTCTCAATATCCACTGTGTCAAATCCTTTCACCACTTTAAAGACCTCTATGGAATCACCTCCTTTTCTATTCTGTCTGTCAAAATGAAACCTGGCTGACCATCTTTCCCTGGCATATATGCCCACAGTCATCCAGTACCATCCTTGCAAATCTTGGCACCTTTGGAAAAAGACCAATCCAGAGTGTGGACTTTCCCCGAATTTGGACACTTGTGTTGAAAGGATTGAGGATTGCTCACATTGACCCAGAGGTCAGGAATTAGATTGGGGGCCACTGTGTACAAGGTACTGAAACTGCCCACCAGCCTGGTACTCCATCGACAGTGAACCCAACGTCCCAACGATACGTCTGAATTTCATTTAAGTAAATGTTTTCTGTTAAGTTAATATTAAAAATAAAATATTTTCAAATCTGCCCAGTGTTTGGACAGTTCTGGGTAGTGGACACCTAGAATTTAGATATCCAGCCTTTATACTTTTTTTTCATAAAGCCTTCACCAGAATGGTTCAGAATGTCGTGTAACTAAGATTTGATATAGATTTGGTGTAACCAGTCTAATGTTTCAATGTTATCTCTCCAGGCTAATAAAGCTAAGTGCTTGGTTGCTTTTCTGACCTTGACCTTGGAACCTGAGCTGATCCATGATGTTCCATGATAGCTTTGTTCCTCAATCCCCCAATTAGACCTTCCAAGTGAAGTTACCTCCCTATTTTACTTACAAAAAAAAAACGTGGGGCTGGAAAAGCACAGCTGGTCAGGTAGCATCCGAGGAGTCGGAGATCCCGATGAAACATCGATTCTCCTGCTCCTCAGTTGCTGCCTGACCTGATGTGCTTTTCCAGCACCACACTCTTCGACTCTGATCTCCAACATCTGCAGTCTTCACTTTCCCCGCATTCTACTTAGCAGAATTCACTCCCTCACATCTCCCTGTGGTGAACTGCGTATGCCAATTATTTGCCCGGTCTTCTCCTGTAATTTTGTGCAGCTTTTGTCAGTATTAACTAATGCTGCTATTCCCCTGCACCACACCACCCCCCGTTCCCCCCCACACAAACCCCCCCCCACCCCACCCCGATGAAATGTGCTATCCACAATCTTTTAATTGTTATTTTGGTTCAAAACTCCAAATGTAAATTGTGAACACTGAACCTTGTGGAACTTCACTTCCCAATTTCTGCCACTCTGAATAACTATCCTTTGTTCCCACTCTCTGCTTTCTGTTGTATATGGACAGCACGGTAGCTCAGTGGTTAGCACTGCTACCTCAAAGCATCAGGGACCTGGGTTCGATCCCTACCTTGGGTAACTGTGTGGAGTTTGCACATTCTCCCTGTGTCTACGTGGGTGTGCTCTGGTTTCCTCCCACCATCCAAATCCCTGCATTTGGCAGGGATAAATGTAGTGGGATGGGTTACTCTTTGGAGGGTTTGTGTGGACTTGTTGGGCTGAAGGGCCTTTTTCCACACTATTGGGAATCAAATCTAATTCTATAGCCAGTGGACAAACAAATCACTTACTCCTCATTCTCTGACATTATTCATTAGTCTATTATGGAGCCCTTCATCAATGGTCTTTTGAAAATCCCCTAAAAATTACATCCAGTGCATTCCTTGTCTATGCTCTCTACTATCCCCTCAAAACTTTGAAAAGGTTAGTCAAGCAAGAATTTCCCTTTTGAAATCTATGCTGACCATTCATTACTATATTGTTTACTTCTAGTTGCACTCTTACTTTCTCATTTATGAAAGGCTCCATTACTTTTCTGAACAGCAATGTTAGGCTGACTGGTTTATAATTCCCTAGACATGTATTTAGGAACAAAGAAAATTACAGCACAGGAACAGACCCTTCGGCCCTCCAAGCTGCGCCGATCCAGATCCTCTATCAAAACCTGTTCCCTTTTTTCCAAGGATCTGTATCCTCCTGCCCCCTGCCCATTCATGTATCTGTCAAGATACGTCTTAAATGACACTATTGTGCCTGTCTCTACCACCTCCGCTGGCAATGCATTCCAGGCACCCACCACCCTCTGAGTAAAGATCTTTCCACACATATTTCCCTTAAACTTTTATCCTCTCACTTTGAACTCATGACCCCTAGTAATTGGGTTTCCCACGCTGGGAAAACGCTTCTTGCTATCCACCCTGTCTTCACCTCTCATAATTTTGTAGACCTCAATCAAGACCCCCCTCAACCTTCGACTTTCTAATGAAAATAATCCTAAACTACTCAACCTCTCTTCATAGCTAACACCCTCCATACCAGACAACATCCTGGTGAACCTCCTTCTCCAAAGCATCCACATCCTTCTGGTAATGTGGTGACCAGAATTGTACGTTGTATTCCAAGTGTGGTCGAACCAAAGTCTTATACAACCGTAACATGACCTGCCAAATTTAATTCCAACATGGCATTTGTTTCTGCTGATTTTCTTGATATGAGTAGTAATGTTTCTATTTTGGAATCCTTTGACAAGTTGATAGAAACTTACTACTGAAACTAAAAGAAAGAATATACAAAAACAAAAACAGAAATTGCTGGAAAAGCTCAGCAGAGTTAACATTTCAGGTCAAGTGACCCTTCCTCAGAACTGTCACTTGGGTCACTCAACCTGAAACATTAACTCTGATTTCTCTGCACGGATGCCCCAGACCTGCTGAGTTTTTCCAGCAATTTCTGTTTTTGTCTCTGATTTACAGCATCAGCAGCTCTTTTGGTTTTTAGAAAAAAGTATACATTTGGGGGCCACATCAGGAGGACAGAAGCAATTACTGTGTTATATATTTACTGTGCTATATATTTATAACACAAATAAGGTACAGACAATTTGTTTCCTTCAAGATCTCTGGTGGGATTATTCACAGCTAAACTAGTATAAATCACAGAGTAATCTCTGGACACTTCCTTTGTCTAGAGTGCTACAATGCAGAATGACTACGGCCTCTGACCATATGACGATATCCCATTTATTGATGCATCTACATGGCAAGGCTGTTAAAGGGAAATCGCTCTTAAAATAAAAACAAGAAGAGCTGTGGATACTGTAAATCAGAAACAAAAAAAACAGAAATTGCTGGAAAAGCTCAGCAGGTCTGACCGCATCTGCGGAGAGAAAACAGAGTTAATGTTCCAGGTTGAGTGACCTGAGTGACAGTTCTGAGGAAGGGTCACTGGACCCCACCCCCCCACCCCCGAAATGTTAACTCTGATTTCTCTCCACTGATGAAAATTCTGTTTTTGTTTCACTCTTAATTACTCATAATGAACATAAGAACAATGAGCAGGAGTATTCAGCCCCTGAACCTCCTCCACTATTTCATTCGTTCATGGCCAATCCCATCTCGGCCTCAGTTCCACTCTCCTGTCTGCTCTCCATAACTCTTCAACAAATTACTAATTAAAAATCTTTCTATCTCCACCTTAAAGTTACTCAATGTCCCAGCATCCACCACAATCATGACCTTTTGAGAGAAGCAATTTCTCCTTGTCTCTGTTTTAAATGTGTCCATCTCTTAACCTAAAACCGTGACTTCTCATTCTAGATTGCATCACAAGAGAAAACAGTTTGTCTACGTCTACTTTGCTAATCGCAGTTAGCATCTTCTATGTATGAATTAGATCTCCTCCCATTCTTCAAAACTCCAGTCAGTATTACCCAGAAACAAAGCAAATAGGAGCAAGAATAGGCCATTCACCCTCTTGAGCCATTCAATATAATCATAACTGATCATCGGGCTCAGCCTATGATCTAGCCTTACCTCACTTGCTCCCCCATCTTCCTTGATCCCTTTAGCTACAAGAACTATATCTACTTCCTTCACTTGTACCTGTGTTTTTGTTTTTGCTGCTGTTTACCTATTATTTACTTACCTATGCTACTTAACTCTGTGATCTGCCTGTATTGCTTGCAAGACAAGCACTGTGCCTTGGTACATGTGACAATAAATTCAATTCAATTCAATTTAAATCACATAATGTTTTTGCTTCAACCGCTTTCTGTGGTAGAGATTTCCGCAAACTCACTACTCTCTGGGTGAAGAAATTTCCCCACATCTCCATCCTAAACAGTTTATCCTTAAATCTCTGATTCTGAACTCCCCCATCATTGGAAACATCTAAGCTGCCTGGTCCTGCTAAATTTGATAGGTTTCTATGCGATAACCTCTCATTCTTTTAAACTCCAGTGAATACCATCCTAAGCGAACTAATCGCTCCACATACCTCAGACTGCCATCCCAGTCTAAACTGCTCAATCCACTGAGCCTCCTCTGAACTTCCTCCAATGCAACCCCATCTTTCCTCAAGGCAGGAGGACCGAAATTATATGTAACTCTAGCTGTAGTCTCACTGATTCCTTATACAGTTGCAGCAACACTTCCCAACTCTTAGACCCTATTCCTTTAGCAATAGATACCTGGAAATAAATGTCAGTAAATTAACAACTAGATGCAAACAGGAGAAAGTGAGGACTGCAGATGCTGGAGATCACAGCTGAAAAATGTGTTGCTGGAAAAGCGCAGCAGGTCAGGCAGCATCCAAGAAGCAAGAGAATCGACGTTTTTGGCAGAAGCCCTTCTTCCTGATGTGTTGCTGCGCTTTTCCAGCAACACATTTTTCAACTAGATGCAAATGCTTTACAAATGCTGAGGCGAACGTGTTGAGAAATGAAAAAGAGCAAGCACATGTGAACCTCAAAGGAAGTAGCTGAGATGAGAATGAGAGGGTTTGGTCACCTTTTGCAGGGAAAGTGGAAGGTGATGGTGGAGACAAAACTACCAGGCGAGAAGGAAGACCTAAGACTGGATGAAAAGACAGAGTGGTGAAAGCCTTAAAGATAGTATAAAGTTAAAAATCACACAACACCAGGTTATAATCCAATGGGTTTATTTGGAAGGACTAGTTTTCGGGGCACTGCTCCTTCATCAGGTGGTTGTCGCATTGCTCCGAATACTAGTGCTCCTAATTAAACCTGTTGGACTATAACCTGGTGCTGTGTGATTTCTAACTTTGTACACCCCAGTCCAACACCGGCATCCCCAAATCATAAAGACAGTACAATTGGAAGAAGAACAGGTGACCGACAGAGAAGATGGAGAAAAGTGATCAGTCAGTAATGTAGTGATGTAAGACAAATGGGTGGAGAAGAAAGAAAGCAGAGGCAGAAGAAGGAGAAAGAAAAGAAGATGGGGAAGAGAAATGCCTCTGTTACCTTCAACATCCTAGTAGGTAAACAGCACCCTCAACAGTGCAGCTCTCTCTCAGTGGTGCAATAGAAGCGTCTGCCTGGATTATGCAAAGCTTTAGAGTCAGACTTGAACTCATGACTTTATGAGACAAGATTATTACCCAATGAGCCATAGCCAATGACCAAATGTTAATGAGATTTTGTGTGGCCCAACACAATTCCCAGGGGGACTCCTTTGTCTGATGAGCAATCCAGGTCCAGCTCCTTTGTGTCTTTATTGGGTTCACCTCCTGACCTGTGTGACCATTTAGTTTTAATCCTCAGATGTATCTGTCCAGGTCAACCCTCAGTGTTGAAGGGGAGTTACAATCTGCACTCTATTTGCTGGTTTGGTTCTCATGGAGAACTCTTCCTTTCTTCTTCAAACCAGTGGCCCTGGGGGTCTTTTACACGCACCTGACAGGGGACAGGCGGGATGTTAAAACCATTGCATCTGAAAGATGGTATCTTTGACAGTATGGTCATAGAAACATAGAAAGTAGGAGCAGGAGTAGGCCATTCGGCCCTTCAAGCCTGCTCTGCCATTCAATGTGATTATGGCTGATCATCCAACTCAGCCCCCTGTTCCCACTGTCTCCCCATAACCCTTGATCCCTTCAGCCCTAAGAACTATATCTAATTCTTTGAAAACTAAGTGGTTGTAACAGGATAGATTTTGAGCTCAGTCCCTGGAACAGGTGACCACAGACAAGAATCATCCCCGGTGACCACCAGTCAATATCTCCTTTTAGTTTAGTTTTTCCTCCACACAGCAAGTTTGATATTCTTTACCCGAAAGAAATCTGACATTCAGTCTGATCGGGCACAGTCTTTTAGGCAAGCTGTGTGAGTGAGGGACTGTGGGGGCGAGAGACGCAGGATGCAGTGGGACGGGGCTGGAGGCTTGACAAGCCTGAACAGAAAGACATTGCCTGGTGACAGCTCGGCTATTGTGTCTCCTCAGGGGACATGAGGCCAGGCAGAGAATAGCGAGCAGGGTCTTGGACAGACATGAGGTCAATAAGGGCCTCCAATGAATTGCTTCTGGTGAATGAATTTGCTGAATCGAATGCTTCCTAACCAGTTAAGGGTGACGACATATGGAAGTGCCTGTTTAATTAAACTGATGAAAATGAAGGCAATTAGCACAAGGAGAGCAATCGGGGCCTTTGAAAGACTCCCATCTGAGCAGGTCAATAGGAGCATCAGTGTTAGATTAATGCTGGGGAGTGCTCTGTCATGTTTGGGACTGGTTTCTGCTCTCATTGTATCCAACAACTTTATTATACCAACACTCTCTGAACGACCCGTAGGAGCTGTTTGCTCCTCTTTACTCTTATTTGACAGCAATTCAAAACGACAAGAGCTCTTTGTCCTGAAACAACAGGGAGTAGGCCAGAAGAACCATCTGTGTGGTTTGGGGCAGGCCTCAAACATGAACCTGGTTTAGCCATCTCGTTCTATCTCTGGTTTCAGGCATTTTTGGAGAACTGTACAAAGGTGCGGCACTGGAGGAGACAACTCGTCCCATCGTGCCAATAACTGTTCTCTGAGAGAGTGCTCCAATGAAAGAAAGACTTGCCATTCTACTTCATAGCTCATGATGTTCCAAAATGCTTTACAGCTAATAAAGCATTTTTGAAGTGGGCTTGCCATATCGTTGGAACAGAAGCGCACCACATACAACAGCAACAACAGCAACGTGCCCACCACACAAGCACATACCTGCCTCATTGTGGATTGCAGTGATTCAAGAAGGCTCATTGCCACCTTTTCAAAGGCAACTAGGGATGGGCAATAAAAGCCACCCAAGCCACGTACATGTTGTTAACAAGTAAGAAAAAATTAGGGTCTGGCAATATTTATCTTCAACAACTGAAATTTAACCACCTCTTATAGAATCAGAGAATCCCTACAGTTGAGAAGTCGGCCTTTCAGCCCATCAAATTCACACCAACCCTCCAAAGAGCATCCCATCCAAACCCCCATTCCAAAGCCCTGCATTTCCAACTGCTAATCCACCTAGCCTGCACATTGAGTCATAGAGTCATAGAGATGTACAACATGGAAACAGATCCTTCAGTCCAACCTGTCCATGCCGACCAGATATCCCAACCCAATCTAGTCCCACCTGCCAGCATCCGGCCCATATCCCTCCAAACCCTTCCTATTCATATACCCATCCAAATGCCTCTTAAATGTTGCAATTCTACCAGCCTCCACCACTTCCTCTGGCAGCTCATTCCATACACATTTCCCAAAATGCAGCACCTTGCATTTATCTGAATTAAACTCCATCTGCCACTTCTCAGCCCATTGGCCCATCTGGTCCAGATCCTGTTGTAATCTGAGGTAACCCTTTTCGCTGTCCACTACACCTCCAATTTTGGTGTCATCTGCAAACTTACAAATTGTACCTCTTATGCTCACATCCAAATCATTTATGTAAATAACAAAAAGTAGAGGACCCAGCACCGATCCTTGTGGCATTCCACTGGTCACAGGCCTCCAGTCTGAAAAACAACCCTTCACCACCACTCTCTGTCTTCTACCTTTGAGCTAGTTCTGTATCCAAATGGCTAGTTCTCCCTGTATTCCGTGAGATCTAACCTTCCTAATCAGTCTCCCATGGGGAACCTTGTCGAACGCCTTACTGAAGTCCATATAGATCACATCTACTGCTCTGCCCTCATCAATCTTCTTTGTTACGTCAAAAAACTCAATCAAGTTTGTGAGACATGATTTCCCACACACAAAGCCATGTTGACTATCCCTAATCAGTCCTTCCCTTTCCAAATACATGTACATCCTGTCCCTCAGGATTCCCTCCAACAACTTGCCCACCACTGAGGTCAGGCTCGCTGGTCTATAGTTCCCTGGCTTGTCTTTATCGCTCTTCTTAAATATTGGCACCATGTTAGCCAACCTCCAGTTTTCCGGCACCTCACCTGTGACTATCGATGATACAAATCCCTGATGCTACGGGGCAATTTAGCATGGCCAATCCACCTAACCTGTACAGCTTGTGAAGGTCTGCGTCCTCTCAAGAGGGGCCTCTTGGTTTGAGATCAGTCAAAGGAATCAACAAATATGGTCTATTCAAAAAGCAAGGTTCATTAGTTTATTGAATTCAGGTACCTTGATGCAATTCTATCCAGCAACACAGAGATTGAAGCTTCTGTGTTTCGGGGAGAAGTTGCGCAATTCTATTTGAAATTTATATATCATTTATATGTTTTTTAAGAAATAGTACAGCCTTAATTACAAGAAAGACCAATCACATATAATAAGGTGACATAATTTACAGCAAGTTAATCCAATGATATTTTCTTTAATAAGGATATCTAATTTACATAAATTGTCATGCCATGTATTAGTTCAAGGTTAGTTCAAATGGTCAATTAATGTGTCAGTATTCATCTTATGAAAACTCTATTGTCCTCTTATCTTTGAACTGCAAGTTAATTCTGCAAATCAGCAGTATGTTCAGCAGTATGGTCCACAGGCCATTTTGTAGTATCCTTTTAAATCGAGAAGCCATTTTGTTGAAATAAAAATCTGCATATTTTGTTGCCTAAATTCCAATTTTAGGTCCTCACTTGGACTTTGGAAGGAAACAAGAGCACTCGGAGGAAGCCCATACAGATATGAGGGAAACATGCAAACTCCACACCCGAGGTTGGAACCAAACCTGGGTTCCTGGTGCTGTGAGGCAGCAGTGCTAACCACTGAGCCATCGACCATCTCTTCACTAACAACACTTAAGATGCACGACACCTTCCAGGAGAAGGCAGAGGGGTTTGGGGGAGGCCATGGTGAAGTGGTAGCAGTAGTAATCCAAAACTCCCAGGCTGACTTACTTGCTGAGGCAAGGTTCAAATCTCTCTCATGGCCAATGGTGAAATTGAAATTCAATTGAAAGAAAATCTGGAATAAAAAGCTGGATGAAAGGTATCCACTGTCAATTCTCATCTAGTTTACTGATGCCAAAATCACATGCTATTTAATCCTGGAAATATGTCATAGTTACTTCACTGTCGGTGGGTTAACATCCTAGAACTCCCTTCCTAACTGAGATTGGTGTCTCTCCATCAAATGAACTGCAATAGTTCAGGAAGCTTGCTCACCACCAGCTTCTGAAAGGAAATGAGGAATGGGAAATTAATGTTGGCCTTGACTATGATTCTCACATCCCACGAACGAAGGAAAAAAATGCACATACCAAGGTGCGACCAGGGCAGAGACATTATTCTGGCCTACCTCGCTTTAAATGGTTATTTGAATAGCAGAGACTTCAATTACCTCACATTCTTGGCCAAAATGAAAAGTGCGTACTTGGGCTACAATAGCACACTTGTTAAAAACATAAGCTTTTCTCTTGATAATGTATGGAGCATTATGAGGAACAATCCAGCTCCCTCAGCTACTGGCCCTTACACATCAGCAGATCGTTAGGTACAGGCAAGGATCCTCACTGATGTTGAGAATTTGGAAAACATAGGACACTATTCACCTCCTCCTTCAAGCCCTTTCCATCCCAACATTACACCTTTCAATCTATCCAGTGATTGAATGACTAATTTAAAGTAGAGGCAGACCTGGGCCAGTCTATACGATGATGTGGAGGAACCAGTGTTGGAGAAAGTTGAAAATCACACATCAGGTTATAGTCCAATAGGTTTAATTGGAAGCACTAGCATTCGGAGCGCTGCTCCTTCATCAGGTAACTAGTTGATGAAGGAGCAGTGCTCCGAAAGCTAGTACTTCCAAATAAATCTGCTGGACTATAACCTGATGTTGTGTGATTTTTAAGTCTGTAGGATGAGTGTGTATGATGGAAGGTGGTGAGGTTTGCTGGGTGGTCTGTGGAGTGTGTGTGTGTGTTGTGTGTGTGTCTGTTTGGAGGTCACTGTTAACATGGTGCAGTGAAGCAGATGTGGGACGTGAGGGGGCGGAGCAGGACACTGAACAACAAGCTGACAAGTGGCCCCGGGTCAGGGAAAGTCGGCTGAATACATCATTGCTACTCTGTAAAAGCAGACGTCTGTGAAAACTTGTGTTTCATCACAAAGGCGAAGCAGTTCCTGTCTAATTAGCACTGCATCTGCTTAAAGAGGCACACACTGAGCTGGCAAGCTCCAAGAACTAGTGAGATAGAATTGACTGATATGTCAGCTATCAACATGTGACACACTGGATATCTAGATGTGGCTATTAATTGCATCTTCTAATTGAAATGTCTAATACACACTGACGTGGAGCCTGTGATCGCAATACTGCATGCACATAGCCACTTATGTACATTTAAATCTTTCTGTGCACTTGTTGGTATAAAATTCTCAGCGGTTGCTCTGCAGAACAACAAAAGCAGCAATTTAGATTTCTGTACGTGATGAAATGCCCCATGGCATAAGCAACTTATGAATTAGGTGCAGAAATACACCACCCAGCCACTGTGCCAGCTCTGCCCTTTAATAGGATTATGGTTAACCTGTTTATGTTTAGATTTCCCCATTCCTACCTATTCCAACATCTCTTGATTGCCTTCCCGAACAAGAATCTATCTGCCTCCGCCTTAAATTGTTATTAAGACCTCCATTCTCTTCTAACAATATAAGGAGAGGCTGGATAGGCTGGGACCTTGTTCAGTGGAGTGTCGGAGGTTGAAGGGTGACCTTGCAGAGGTTTACAAAATCATGAAGGGCACCGACAAGATGAATAGCAAAAGGTCTTTCCCCTGGCGGAAGGGAGTTCAAAACTAGGGAGCATAATTTTAAGGAGGGAGAAGAGAGATTTAAAAGGGACCTGAGAGATAACGTTTTTATACAGACAGTAGTTTGTCTGTGGAATACACTGCCAGAGGAAGTGGTGAATGCAGGTAGAGTTGGGCCATTAAAAGGTATTTGGATAGTTATGTGAATAGGAAAGGTTTAGAGGGATAAGGGCCAAATACAGGCAAATGGGACTAGATTAGTTTGGGACGAGTTGGACTAAAGGGTCTCTTTCCATGCTGTATGACTCTATGACTCTGAGAGAAAACCAAAATTCTCCCAATCTTTATTTTGAAGGGATGATTCTTAATCTTTAAGCAGAGCCTCAATTCAAGAACAAGAGGAAACATCCTTTCCACATCCACCTTATCAAGATCAGGACCTCACACAATAAGGGGACGTTTGTTCCTGATCTGGAGTCACAAAGCAGAAATTGAAAATGGGGTCCATGCTTGGAATGAAACATCCAAGGGCATGAGGAAACAAAATTGGCAGATCTACCTGGAGCATAGTAGGTTGAGAGGTGACCTTAAAAAGGTTTATAAAATAATGAGGGGTATACTTAAGGAGAATGGTAAATGTCTTTTCCCTCGGGTTGGGGATTTCCAGACTAGGGGCATATTTTTAAGGTGAGAAGAGAAAGATTTTAAAAAGACATGAGAGGCTTTTTTTTTTACACAGAGTGCTTTGTGTGTGGAATGAAGTTCCATGGGAAGTGATGGTGTAGGTTCAAATTTGAAAGGATTTTTGGATAAGTACATGAATAAGAAATGTTTGGAGGGATATGGGCCATGTGCAGGCAGGTGGGACTAATTTAGTTTGGGATTATGGTTGGTACGGACTATTTGGACTGAAGGATCTGTTTCCGTGCTGTATAACTCTATAGCTCTCTATGACTCTAACAAATATTGCCCTAGCCTATAATGTTCACGTCACATGAACAAATTTTTAAATAAGCATTTCTTCTTATGCAGAGGAGCTCACAACAAATGAACTAAAGCTAAGCTCTTCAGGGATTAAGTCATCCCAAAGAGTAGTGGAAATGTGGAACACTCTCTTGTCTAAAAAAATGTTTTCAGTCTGAGAGTGGAAGTGATATATTGAATACTTCACAAGTGAGATTGATCGTTTTTTTCTCAGGTGAGGACATTATGGAACCGAGGCAAGTTGCTTTAATTATGATACAGACCAACAGGTGAATGATACTTCAAACACTCCAGGAATACGAAAGAATAGGACCCTACCCAATGGAGTTTAGAAGAATGTGAGGTGATCTCATTGAACATAACAGATTCTTTAGGGGCTTGACAGGGTCACACTGAGAGAATGCTTCCCTTAATGGAAGAGTCTAGGACCAGAGGGCATAGTCTCAGAACAAAAGGAGACCAATTTAACATTGAGATGAGGAGGAATTACTTCTCTCAGAGGGTTGAGAGTCTTTGGAACTCCTTACCACAGAGAACTGTGGAGACAGAGTCCTTGTGTGTATCTGAGACTGAGATAGTTAGATCCTTGGTCAGTCAGGGAATCAGGAGTTATGGGAAAGGGCAGGAAAGTGGGCGTGAGGAATGTTGCATCAGGCATGATCCTATTGAATGGGGGAGCAGACTCAAGGGGCAGAATGGCCTACTCCTGTTCCTATTTCTTATGATCTTGTGGCCTAATGGAATCTCACTGAATGGCGAAATGGACTCAAGGGGCTGACTGCCAATGTTCCATATTGCTGCATCCTGGTCACCTGAATGATCTGATCCCATCTACCATCTGGTTCATGTTCTGAAGGGATCAATTAAACAAGCAAAAGTGTTTATTTTTACAGCAGAACATCTTGGCAGTATTTCAGTCTGCATTCGGCTTCCTTATCACTTTGGCAGTGTGCTGCTTTGTCCTCAGCCAATTATAATTTGTCAGCGTACCCCCATCTTACAATGAGCTCTCTCTTTGGATCCCATTGGTGGAACAATGCTCACAGTGAAAACATAATCATCCACTTGGCTCCTCAGGTGGATCCTTTGCCTGTGTCAAGTACCATTGACTCCTGACATATCATAAAATAGTATGTTACTAATAGTTAAAAAACAGGAAAGATAACATGCCTGAATTAATAACACTAATACGTGCATATGACTCCTCATTCGTGATTAGTTCTGTAAATAGTAGCCAAGCGAGATGTGTGGAGTTAATTGACTTCCTTTTAACACTATGTCTTTCTGGCCACCTCAGGCCTAACCAAACAGACAAACAAATATGAGCAAACAAACAAGCCTCTTCCATCAGGCAGAAGATACAGAAGCCTGAACACATGCACTAGCAGGTTCAGGAACAGCTTCTTCCCAGCTGCTATTAGACTGATGAATGGATTCTGTCGTCTCAAATAATGCCGATCTTGCAAACGTTGTTCTTGCTTAGTGCACGCCCTGTGCAATGAAACCTGGATGCTTCTGTCTCGATCTTCTTGATCTGTACATCCTAGCTGATTATGATCTGCCTGTACTGCTCACAAACAAAGCTTTTTGCCATTCTGTGGAGAAGCCGGTGTTGAACTGCGATGGACAAAGTTAAAAATCACACAACACCAGGTCCAACAGGTTTAATTGGAAGCACTAGCTTTCAGAGTGCTGCTCCTTCATCAAGGAGAAAACCACCTGATGAAGGAGCAGTCCTCTGAAAGCTCGTGCTTCCTATTGGACTATAACCAGATAAACCTGTTGGACTATAACCTGATGTTCTGTGAGTTTTAATATTTTTCACCACACTGACAGTTCTTCCATAACACACTGGTTGTGTTCTTGAGCAGCCCTGTGTTACAGAAAAATCACACCTTAGAATCAGTGCTTAAAGTGTTGGTGATGGAATCACGTTACAGCCAACGCATGTTTTAAAAGTTTGCGCTTTAGAAACAGTGTCCCCAGTTCGTCAATCACATTATAAGAGTTCATCAATTTACATTGAGGAAACACGCGTTAGAGCAGAATAACCTGTACTTCGGTACACATGACAATAAATCAATCAATCAGTCAACAACCCTGCCTTCAGTTTTCTAACTCAGGGTAAAAGAGACCACTGTTAAGTGATAATCTGATGGAGAGTGAGCCACTTTGGGGATGCAAAGCAGCAACGATACTTTGTTTGTTCGATCAACTTTCCTCCTGGCAATTTGTCTGAACGGCAAACAGAAATTTTCTATTGCAGTATGTGGTGAAATCCCAATAGTTGGTGAATTTTCATTGATACTGTCACATCATCATGGGCTACCAGCCCTGACTACCAGCTTACCACTCCTTACTTTAGGCTCAGAGAAACCCTTCGGTCCAATTCACCGACCAGACGTCCTCAATTAATCTAGTCCCATTTGCCAGCATTTCGCTTGTCTGGTTCATTCTGTTATAACGCAACAGTTGCGTTCCTCTGAAACTCTGTGCTACAGAAAATCATGCTATGGAAAACTGCTATAGAAAATCACGCGATAGAAGATTGCCATACTATTCAGTGGAAACTTTGCGTTATCCAAACAGCAGCGACAATTCGTCAACTGCGTTGTAGCCAATTCGCATTGACAAAACTCGCATTATATCAGAATGAACTGTATCTCTCTAAACCCTTCCTATTCATATACCCATCCAGATGCCTTTTAAACGTTGTCATTGTACCAGCCTCCACCACTTCCTTTGGCAGCTCATGCTCCACCTGTGTATGAAAAAGTTGCCCCTTACGTCACTTTTAAATCTTTCCCCTCTCACCTCAAACCTATGCCCACTAGTTTTGGGCTCCCCTACCCTGGGGAAGAGACAACACCTTATTCACGCCCCTCATGATTTTATAAATTTCTGTGAAGTTAGCCTCATCCTCGGATGCTCCATGGAAAATAGCCACAGTCTATTCAGCGTCTCCCTATTTGTTCCTGTCCATTCATCCAAAACCCAGGGGAGGTGATTGCCTACCTTACCAGCCCAGGGGTAGGAAAAACTCCACATGCCACTCATCATACCCAATTCGCATCTTGTAATATCTTCACCTTGTGAACCAATGAGCAACTTTTCTCTCATTTGGTTTAAAGTGTTGCTCCCTTCGAATGATTTTTTAATTTATTCATTGAATGTGGACGTCACCGGCCAGGCCACCATTTACCCTCCATCCCTAGTTGCCCTTGAGAAGGTGATGATGAGCTGCTTTCTTGAATCACTGCAGTGCTATAAGTAGACCCATAAATTTGGCATTCTTGTGTGTGCCCCAATGAGTACAGGATGAAAAGAAACATAAACAGGATAAGTCCTTTTTCAGAAATTCTCAAGTTCTGTACTAAGCAATAACCAGAGAATGTTTGTTCAAATCCTTGTGTACAAATCACAGAACTTGAAATTTCTAAGCTAAGAAAAATACTGACAAGAGGAAAAGTGCCTTGGATTTGTTTTAAATCTCATGTGGGATCAATGATGTTCCTTTAGAGGAGATGGCTTGCTGTCCTCACATGACCTGGTCTGATATATGACTCTAGCTTCACACCATCAGAAATCAACTTAGTTACCTTCTTAGCAAGTTTTGAAAAGATTTGTAGCTCATGTTGAGGTTCTGGATGTGAGTTTGCTAGCTAAGCTGGAAGGTTTGGTTTCAGACGTTTCATCACCGTCTCTGGCACTGTGAGGCAGCAGTGCTAACCACTGTGTCACCAATCATGTTACCTTGCCATTTTCCTCAAAACCCATGTGGGTCACTAATGTCCTTCAGGGAAGGAAATCTACCATCCTTCAATCATCTGGCCTTCATGTGGTTTCAGACCCACAACAAAGTGGTCATCTCTTGACTTGATTTGATTTATTGTAGACACATTTTCCTAAGCGCAGTGAAAAGTTTTGTTCTGCAAGCCGTTAATGCAGATCATAGGGTTCTTAGACAGAGCGAGACACATATAGTTACAGTTGCACAGGAGGTGCACAAAGCAAAATTGACATTATTTGAAGTTCAGAGTCCATTCAGCAGTCTGATAATGACAGGGAAGAAGCTGTTTTGTGTGTGTGTGTGTGTGTGTTTTCAAATTACCAGGATATTGTTGATGTGGAGGGAAGGTCTTATGAGGAAAGGCTGAGAGACTTGGGTCTGTTCTCTTTGGAAAGAAGAATGCTAAGTGGGGATTTGATAGAGGCGTACAAGATGATCAGAGGATTAGATAGAGTACACAGTGAAAGTCTTTTTCCTAGGATGATGACTCCAGCTTGTTCAAGGGAAAAAGCTACAAATTGAGGGATGATAGATTTAAGACAAATGTCAGAGGCAGGTTTTTTATTCAGAGAGTGGTAAGGGCGTGGAATGTAGTTAACTCAACCACATTAGGGAGATTTAAACAATCCTTAGATAAGATCATGGATGATGATGGGATAGTGTAGGAGGATGGACTTAGATTAGTTCACAGGTCAGTGCAACATCGAGGGCCAAAGGGCCTGTTCTGTGCTGTGTTGTTCTATGTTCTATGTACTGTACCTTCTGCATGACAGAAGAGTTGGAGGATAATATTACTGAGGTGGAAGGGGTCTTTGATGTTGGCAGTGTTTCCATGGCAACAAAAAGTGTAGATGGAGTTCAAGGATGGGTCTTAACTGCCCCTGGGCAATTAGTGATGGACAGTAAATGCTGGCCTAGCCAGTAACATCCGTTATTTCCATTAAATTGATATTCTTGCAGAGTGTTCAGAGAAGTGCAAAGTGAAAAACTTTGACAAAGTGAATCTTTTTCCAATGATATTCAAGTTCCGTATCAACAAATGACTATCCGTCAATCTGTTAGAGTGATGTCTAAATGCAAGTTGGCGTTGTTGGAAATGCTGGAAGGAGTGTTAGGATAGACAATGGGTAATGTGTACCATTGTTGAGAGAGGGCCAGAACAATGGGGAATAAGCTTCAAATTAGAACTAGGCTGGACAGGAATGAATGTCAGGAAATATTACTTCATACAGAGGGTTGTGGAAATCTGTTGAGGCCCAACTTCAGTACTGAGATTGGTGGGTTTCCGGTTGGGTAAGAGCATTAAGGGTATTAATTACTCCAGTTGGATGATGTCACAGTGAATTAATACGGGAATTTGCATAGGCGATTCCCACATCAGAATTCAGACGTTTCTGAGATGATGTGGTTTCCTGGGATAGTATTGAGCTTTTCCTTGAAAACACTGGTGCTGCCATTTACCTGGTTTAGCAAGATGGCCGCCTTGTGCTCTTCAATCCCAAGCTACCAGGGTATATGGATTCATGGCAGGCAAATGGAGTTGAGGTCCAGAGCATCCACAATCTGATGAAATGGCTGAACATACTCAAGGAGCTGAACAGTCTCCTCCAGTGCCTATAGTGCTCATGGTTCTTCAGGAGTTATACCTGCTCACTTTAACAGAGCACAGGAAGGTTACTGCATTAATTTTACTGATAGGCACGAACCTGTCAGAGAGGCTCTCACAAAGAGGAGGAGGAATTCACTTGGAACTTAAACAGACATCTAGGTAAGTCAAAGGTATGAGGTGCAATTTTGTGTCCTGACAATTGCACACATTAGGGATTGATGGGTCTATGAGGCTCTCACTTAATCATAGCGAGACCATAAGACCATTTGGAATAGGAACAGGAGTAGGCCATTTGGCCTCTCTAGCCTGCTCCACCGTTGGCTGATTTGACATTCCTCATGTCCATTTTCCCCAAAGCCCTGATTCCCAAACTGATCAAGGATCTATCTATCGCAACCTTAAATATGCACAAGGACTTAGCCCCCACAGCTCTCTGTGGCAAGGAATTTCAAAGACTCAGAAACCCCAAGAGAAGTAATTCCTCATTATCTCAGTCTTAAATTGGCACCCCTTTATTCTGAGATTATGCCCTCTGGTCCTAGACTCTCACATGAGGGGAAACATCTCAGCATTCACCCTTGTCAAGCCCCTTAAGAATCCAATATATTTCAATGAGATCATCTGTCATTCTTCAAAACTCTGGTGAGTAGAGTCCCAAGCTGTTTAGCCTTTGGTCATAAGACAATCTCTTCACATTGGAATCATTGGACCTGAACTCAGCTGGCTCATGGTCAAGATTATGGTCACGTTTAGAGCCTTATCGAGTCTTTCAGAGGGAGAAGTTCCAGCCAACAGAACACAATGGTTGGAAGATCAGCTGTCAGTGGGTGACCAGGAATCCAGAACAGGAAGGGGATTATGACATCAACATACATAAGCCTGGATAAGCAAAACTTTTTAACATTTCTATGATGCACCAAGTATTATTTGTAAGTAAGTAATCAGAAAAGCTAATAAAATGTTACATTTTATTGTGAGGGGAATTTGAGTACAAGAGGACAGAACATATGCTTTGGCTATGCAGGGCATTGTTGAGACTATATCTGGAGTATTGAGTACAGAGCTGGTCAGTGGAAACAGTTCAGTAAAGTTTTACTATACTAATCCCTGGAATGAGTGGATTGCATTGTGAGGAAAGGCGAGACAGACTGGGCCTGTATCCTCTGGAGTTTAGAAGAATCAGACATGACTTATTTGGCATATAAGATCCTGAGGGTATTTGGCTGGGTGGGAATGTGGAAAGGAGGTTCCCTCTTGTGGGAGAATCTAGAATGGGGTCATAGAGTCATAGAGATGTACAGCACAGAAACAGACCCTTCGGTCCAACCCCCTCCATGCCGACCAGATATCCCAACCCAATCTAGTCCCACCTGCCAGCACCCGGCCCATATCCCTCCAAACCTTTCCTATTCATATACCCATATAAATGCCGTTTAAATGTTGCAATTGTACCAGCCTCCATCACTTCCTCTGGCAGCTCATTCCATACATGCATCACCCTCCGATGAAAAGGTTGGTGTTTAGGACTCTTTTATACCTTTCCCCTCTCACCCTAAACCTATGCCCTCTAGTTCCAGACTCCCAAAACCCAGGGAAAAGACTTTGCCTATTTACCCTATCCATGCCCCTCATAATATTGTAAACCTCTATAAAGTCACCCCTTAGTCTCCGACGTGCCAGGGAAAACAGCCCCAGCCTGTTCAGCCTCTCCCTATAGCTCAAATCCTCCAAACCTAGCAATATCCTTGTAAATCTTTTCTGAACCCTTTCAAGTTTCACAACATCTTTCCGATAGGTTAAAATCAGATCAGCCATGACCGAACTGAATGGTATAGCAGTCTGAAGGGTTGAGGGGCCTTCATTTGTTCATATGTGCTCCTTTTGTAACTCCAAATACAGTACATCGACAGGCTCCCCTTTATCTATAGCTTATATCATTCCTTCAAAGAATACCAATAAATTGGTTAAACATGATTTCCCTTTTCAAAGAACCATGCTGACTCTTACTGATTACTTTAAGCTTTTCTAAGTTCTTAGCAATAACCTCCATCATGATGGATTCTGACATCTTCCCCATGACAGACATCAAGCTAACTGGCCCATTATTTCTTATGTTCTGACTCCTTCCCTTCTTGAATAGAGGGGTTATAATTACCACTTTCCAGTCTGGTGGAACCTTTCTCAGAATCCAGTAGATTTTGGAAAGCTAACACTGACATCTTACTAACAATCTACTTATTAACTATCTCTTTTCAAACCTTAGAATTCATTGTGATTGTAATTGTACAATGAATCTGACCGGCACACAAGGGGGATCTGGAGGTAATGAGAAACATTCCTAATCTTTTTGACTTTGTAAAAATAACATGTGTGGAATGTGGTAAAAATGAGGACTGCAGATGCTGGAAATCCAAGTCTAGATTAGAGTGGTGCTGGAAAAGCACAGCAGTTCAGGCAGCATCCGAGGAGCAGGAAAATAGACATTTTGGGCAAAAGCCCTTCATCAGGAATAGAGGCAGGGTGCCTGCAGAGTGGAGAGATAAATGAGAGTGGGGTGGGGGTGGGGAGAAAGTAGCATGGAGTACAATAGGTGAGTGGGGGAGGGGATGGAGGTGATAGGTCAAGGATGAGGGTGGGGGAAGGTAGCAAAGAGTACAATAGGTGAGTGGGGGAGAGGATGGAGTTGATATGTCAGGGAGGAGGGTGGGGAAAGGTAGCAAAGAGTACAATGGGTGAATGGGTGGGTGAGGATGGGTGGAGTGGACAGGTGGAAAGGGAGATTGGGAGTTGGGACAGGTCATGAGGGTGATGCTGAGCTGGAAGGTTGGAGCTGAGGTAAGGTGGGGGGAGGGGAAATGAGGAAACTGGTGAAGTCCACACTGATGTCCTGGGGTTGAAGTGTTCCGAGGCAGAAGATGAGGTATTCTTCCTCCAGGCGTCGGGTGGTGAGGGAACGGTGGTGAAGGAGGCCCAGGACCTCCATGTCCTCGGCAGAGTGGGAGGGGGAGTTGAAATGTTGAGCCACAGGGCGTTGGAGTTGATTGGTGCGGGTGTCCCAGAGATGTTCCCTAAAGTGCTCTGTGAGGAGGCGGCCAGTCTCCCCAGTGTAGAGGAGACCGCATTGGGAGCAATGGACATAATAAATGACATTGGTGGATGTGCAGGTAAAACTTTGATGGATGTGGAAGGCCCCTTGAGAAGGTGGGGATGAGCTGCCTTCTTGAACCGCACCAGTCCATATGCTTTTGATAGGCCCACAATGCTGTTAGGGAGGGAATTCCAGGATTTTGACCCAGTGACAGTGAAGGAACAGCGACATATTTCCAAGTCAGGATGCTGAGTGGCTTGGAGGGGAACTTGATACATGTGGTGTCCCCATGTATCTGCTGCCCTTGTCCATCCAGATGGAAGTAGTCAAGTGTATTGGAAGGTGCTGTCTATGGAGAAGTTGGAATATCATATCCCTTTCCAAACAAGCTTCCTACTAGAATGAGAATGTTGGAAAATATGTTTAGCAATCATGAACGGCATCATTCCTGATCAAAGCAGAATATCTTAGGAATGACTTATTAGCTCTTGGTCATCTGAAGCACATCTGAATGATCTTATTAACAGAGGCACAGTGAATGAAATCTGCATTTGAACCTGCCCTACCCTCTCTCCCACCCCTATGGCATGCTTGCCTTCATTGGAAGTGGTGCTGAGTATAAGGATAGACAAGTTATGCTGTAGCTTTATAGAACTTTTGCTAGGCTACACTTGGAATATTGCGTACAGTTCTGGTCACCACACGACCAGAAGGATGTGGGTGCTTTGAAGAGGGTACAGAAAAGGTTTGTTTTCACTGGAATGCAGGAAGTTGAGGGGTGACCTAGAAGTTTGTAAGATTGTGAATGGCATGAATAGAGTGAAAAGTATGAGGCTTTTCCCAGGGTGGAGGGGTCAGTTACGCAGGGACACAGGTTCAAGGTGAAAGGGGGGGATGTTGAAAAGAGATGTGCGAGGCAAGTTCACACAAAGGGTGGTGAGTGTCTGGAACACGCTGCCAGAGGAGGGGGTGGAAACAGACACAGTAGCAGCATTCAAGGAACACCTGGGCGGATATAGGGATAGGAAGGGAATAGAGGGATACGGATCCTGAAAGGGAAGACAATTTTAGCATGGAAGGGCAAAATGTGTCGGCACAGGCTTGGCAGGCCGAAGGGCCTGCTCCTGAGCTGTATTGTTCTTTGCTCTTTGTTTGTTTTTTGTTTATGCTTTGGAAATGTCATGGGTTTCAGCTATTTCTCTGAGCTCTCCAACAACAGTAAAGCCTCATTGTCCTCACCTTCAATAAGTGTCACCACACTAACTCGTTAAACTTTGGGCAAAACTGCTTCTGAAAGAGATGGGTTTGGCCAGGTTCTGCAACCCAGTTTAAAATTCATCGGAACATGGGGATTAGGAATGGGAGAAGGCAATTCAGCTCTTCAAACCTGCTCCACCATTTAACATGATCATGGCTGATCTTATCTTGGTCTCAACTCCACACTCTTGCCTTTTATCCTGCTTTTCATCAGAAACGTATCTATTTTTTTCTTGAATCTGTGGATTGATTCTATCTCCACTCTGGGACAGTGCGCTCCACAGATTCACAACCCTTTGGGAGAAATAGTTTCTCCGCATCTTCAGTTTTGGGCCTACCTCCTCTCAGTCTGTATTTCTGACCCCTTGTTTGAGATTGTCCCACAAGGAGGAAGGTCTGTTCAACGTCCACGCTGAGAATGTTATAAACAATCAAACTCTCCCCTCACTCTTCTGAACTCTAGCGAGTACAAGCCTAATCTATTCAGCTGCTCCACGTACAACAGCTAGACAGTCATAGAGATGTACAGCACGGGAACAGACCCTTCGGTCCAACTCAACCATGCAGACTAGATATCCTAACTTAATCTAGTCCCACTTGCCAGCACCCAGCCCATATCCCTCCAAACCCTTCCTATTCATAAACCCATCCAGATGCCTTTTAAATGTTGTAATTGTACCAGCCTCCACCACTTCCTCTGGCAGCTCATTCCATGCACGTACCACCCTCTGTGTGAAAACGTTGGTGTTTATGTCACTTTTATATCTTTATATCTTTATATCTTTCCCCTCTCACCCAAAATCTAAAATCTCTAGTTCTGGACTCCCCCATTCCAGGGAAAAGACCTTGTCTATTTATCCTATCCATGCACCTCATGATTTTATAAACCTCTAAGACCTCAGCCTCCGATGCTCCAGGGAAAACAGCATTAGTCCATTCAACCTCTCCCCATAGCTCAAATCCTCCAACCCTGGCAACATCCTTGTAAATCTTTTCTGAACCCTTTCAAGTTTCACAACATCTTTCCGATAAGAAGGAGACGAGAATTGCACGCAATATTCCAACAGTGGCCTAACCAATGTCCTGTACAGCTGCAACATGACCTCCCAACTCCTGTACTCAATACTCTGACCAATAAAGGAAGGCATACCAAACGCCTTCTTCACTATCCTATCTACCTGCTACTCCACTTTCAAGGAGCTATGAACCTGCACTCCAAGTGAGTTCAGCAACACTCCTCAGGACCTTACCATTAAGTGTATAATTCCTGCTAAGATTTGTTTTCTCAAAATGCAGCACCTCACATTTATCTAAATTAAAGTCCTTGAGTGAGACCCCTTAAATTAAACTCCGAAATTAAGTCCTTGAATGAAGAGTTTTGATTGAGCAAATTGTTTGAAACTGTTCTCAGTGACAAGATGGTCAATAACTACCAGAGCACGGGATTACGATAATTGGAAAGAAGTGTTTGGGGAGAGGAGAAGAAATAGTTAGAATGCAGTGAGTTATCATGGTCTGGACTATGCTACCTAAAGAGGTGATGTACAGTCATGGAATGCTTACTATGCTGAAGGAAGCCATTCAGTCCCATGTGTCCAGGCCAACTCTTTGTGGGAGTAACTCACCAAGCCCTCATGGCTCTAACCAGATTCAATAATGACTCTCCAAATGGGAACCTGGGTAAACACTGTGGGAGGTAGTGGCCTAGTGGCATTATTGCTGTTCCATCAATCTGGAGGCCCAGAAATCTCTGGGGACATGGGTTCAAGCCCCACCATGGCAGGTGGTGGAGTTTAAACTCAGTAAGTAATGATGACCATGAATCCATTTTCAATTGTTGGGGAAATGCCCATCTGGTTCACTGATGTCCTTTTGGGAAGGAAACTGCCATCCTGGTCTGACCTACATGTGACTCCAGACCGACAGCAATGTAATTGACTCTTAACTACCCTCTGGGTAATTAGTACCAGTGATGCCCTCACTCTGTGAATGAACTTTAAAAAAATACTGAGAAGGCAAAATTGCAGTGCTGGGGTTGGGGGGGTTGGGAAGGGAGTGATAATTCTTCCACAGAACCAGTTCAGGCACAAAAGCCTCATTCAATTTTAAGTGTGCAAACACTTGGAAAGTGCAGGTGGTGTCTACATTTCCTGACCCAACGGCCCACCTTTTCACACAATTGTTTCTTTCTCATTAACTTCCTCGGGGCCGATCCTTAATTATACTAATTCACGTGCATTTAGGGCAGGGACATAAATCAACCTGTTGCAGAGTGACCTTGCCGTGCTAATTAATGTCACCTCATTAATGTGATAATAGTAACTTATTGTCCCTGTCCTTCTCCCCTACCAAAAATATCACCCCACACTGCCTCTCCACTGTCAGATTACAGACTGATGGTGTAATATTTAAACCCAAGATGACAAGGTATGGCCTTCACTTAGTCACGAGTGTGGGGGTTGGGGGGAGGACTTGGGAAGGAGGGTCAGGAGCATTGACGTCAAGTATACACGCAGACTTCATAACCATTTCTTAAAGCTATAGGGTTTACACGGTGGCTCAGTGTTTATCACTGCTACCTCACAGCATCAGGAACCTGGGTTTGATTCCACCCTCAGGTGACTGTCTGTCTCGAGTTTGCACATTCTCACTGTGTTTGCGTGGGTTTCCTCCATGTGCCACAGCTTCCTCCCACAGTGTAAAAATGTGCAATTGGTCATGCTAAGTCACCCATAGTTTCCAGGAATGCGCAGACTAGATAGATTAGCCATGGGAAATGCAGGGTTACAGGGATAGGATAATGTAGGTGGGGTGGATCTGGGTGGGATGTTCTTTAGGGGGTTTGTGTGAGCTCAATGGGCTGAATGGCCTCTTTCCACAATCATCGGGGATTCTATGATTACAGCCCAGCTCAGGAAGCCATTAACAGTTCCCTCTGCCAAATCTCTACGAACTCACACTGCTCTCCAACTCCTCCCCACGCAGGTTGTGTTTAATATAATTGGTCCTATCTACCTCCTGATTCAATTTCAGTCATTACCTTAGCAGGACTTAGACAGTTAATGGTAAGGTCCTGGGGAGTGTTGCTGAACTCAGAGACCTTGGAGTGCAGGTTCCTTGAACGTGGAGTCGCAGGTAGATAGGATAGTGAAGAAGACATTTGGTATGCTTTCCTTTATTGGTCAGAGTATTGAGTACAGGAGTTGGAAGGTCATGTTGTGGCTGTACAGGACAATGGTTAGGCCACTGTTGGAATACCGCGTGCAGTTCTGGTCTCCTTCCTATCGGAAAGATGTTGTGAAACTTGAAAGGACTCAGAAAAGATTTACAAGGATGTTGCCAGGGTTGGAGGATTTGACCTTTAGGGAGAGGTTGAATAGGCTAAGGCTGTTTTCCCTGGAGTGTTGGAGGCTGAGGGGTGACCTTATAGAGGTTTATAAAATCATGAGGGGCATGGATAGGGTAAATAGACAAAGTCTTTTCCCTGGGGTCGGGGAGTCTTGAACTAGGGGGCATAGGTTTAGGGTGAGAGGGAAAAGATATAAAAGATATAAGGGGCAACATTTTCACGCAGAGGGTGGTACATGGATGGAATGAGCTGCCAGAGGAAGTGGTGGAGGCTGGTACAATTGCAACATTAAAAGGCATTTGGATGGGTATATGAATAGGAAGGGTTTGGAGGGATATGGGCCAAGTGCTGGCAGGTGGGACTAGATTGAGTTGTGATATCTGGTCAGCATGGATGAGTTGACCTGAAGGGTCTGATTCCATGCAGCACATCTCTTTGACTCTCTGACTCTATGACCTGTCCAGTACATTGTCAAACTGGGAGGCACTCCCTTTTCCTAGAAACAGAAAGAAGCCATTCAGCCCTTTGAGCCAGCTTCTCCACCACTCAGCAGGAATGTAGCTGATCTTTGCTTTAACTCGATCTGTCGTGTTTCCATAACTCTCAATACCTGTACTTAACAAATTTAAAAATCACACAACACCAGGTATAGTCCAACAGGTTTAATTGGAAGCACACTAGCTTTCAGAGCATCGCTCCGAACCACCTGATGAAGGAGCGACGCTCCGAAAGCTAGTGTGCTTCCAATTAAACCTATTGGATTATAACCTGGTGTTGTGTGATTTTTAACTTAGTACACCCCAGTCCAACACCTGAATCTTCAAATCATGTACTTAACAATGGACATTTTCAATTGACCCAAAGTCCATCTCCCCCAACCCCAGCCTCAAAGGCTATTTTTAGGATGAGGGAATTTCAGATTCCCATCGTTTGAAAAAGAGCTTCCTGATATGACCCTTGAACAGCCTGTTGTTCCGGACTCTCCCCCACATTGCAAACTCCTTTAATCATCTTAAACATATCAAATACATCATCTCAAGCATCAAGGGAATACAAGCCTAGTTTATGAGCTATGAAACCTGGACGTGTTCACACCCTCGTCTTATGGGGGTCTGATCAAGGCTGAGGCTGGTAGGGTGGAGGGTCAGGATTGAGGGGAACCCCATCATTGTTCTGTTAGGAAGGGGAGAAGGCAGAAAGAGAGGAAGCGGGTCAGACATGGCTGAGGGTCCTGTGAACCACAGTGGCAGGGCAATTAAGACCAAGATGTGGAGAAATTTCTCGACTCAGAGGATGGTCAACCTTTGGAATTCTCTGATCCTGTAGGCTGTGAAAGCTCAGTCTCAGCCCAGCATGGTGGTCTTTCAGTCACCTGGCATGGTGGCCTCTCAGTGGCCTGGCATGGCATTCTCTCAGTGACCTGGTATGATGATCTCTCAGTGTCCTGGTATGATGATCTCTCAGTGTCCTGGTATGATGATCTCTCAGTGGCCTGGCATGGTGGCCTCACAGTGGCCTGGCATGGTAGCCTCTCAGTGGCCTGGTATGGTGATCTCCAGTCACCTGGTATGGTGATCTCTCAGTTGCCTGGTATGGTGATCTTTCAGTGGCCTGGTATGGTAATCTCTCAGCGGCCTGGCATGGTGATCTCTCAGTGGCTTGGTATGATGATCTCTCAGTCGCCTAATATGGTGATCTCTTAGTCACCTGGCATGGTGGCCTCTCAGTGACCTGGCATGGTGATCTCTCAGTGACCTGGTATGATGGCCTCTCAGTGACCTGGTATGGTGGTCTCTCAGTGACCTGGCATGGTGACCTCTCAGTGACCTGGAATGGTGACCACTCAGTCGCCTCGTATGGTGATCTCTCAGTGACCTGGTATGGTGATATCTCAGTGTCCTGGCATGGCATTCTCTCAGTGACCTGGCATGGTGATCTCTCAGTGACCTGGCATGGTGGTCTCTCAGTGACCTGGCATGGTGGTCTCTCAGTGACCTGGTATGGTGATGTCTCAGTGACCTGGCATGGTGATCTCTCAGTGACCTGGCATGGTGATCTCTCAGTGACCTGGCATGGTGGTCTCTCAGTGACCTGGCATGGTGGTCTCTCAGTGACCTGGTATGATGGCCTCTCAGTGACCTGGTATGGTGATCTCTCAATGGCCTGGTATGGTGGGTCTCTGAGTGGCCCAATGTGGCCTCGGTGTGGACTTTCAGTTTCGAGGTGATTTCTAGAAGTGTGGTCCCACCATGGTTAAGCACTTAAAAAAGACTGTTCGAACTTTTTGCTTTATTTCTTTATTTTCTACTTAAATCTAAGTAGCTCTGCAATGTGTAATCTTTAACATTATTTTGTATATTTTACTTTATATTATAATAACTTAAACGTTCTTTCTGTCTCCTTTGTTCTTATGATTCTGTGCCAAGATACTTGTACCTAAGAATGTGATGATATTACACACTTTTCACTGTACTCCTGCACTTTTATTGTTGAGTACATGAGACAGTAAAATCAAAATCAAAACAGAGGCTGATAAATCTTTGATTATCAATGGTGTGTGGGATGATGGGGATAAGTGTAGGTGAGAGGCATTGTAATGTTTTGTCAGCCATAATCATATTCAATATTGAAGTTATGAGCACAATGAGCTGAATGGTCTACTCCTGCTTTGATGTTCTCATGTTGCTGATGTTCAGGAGAAAGGATGGCCTCTATAGGCACCACTGTGGAAGGTGACATCATCAAAACTGGTGGGACTGAGATAGGAAAAACAGGACAAATGGAATGGAGACCATGCAGGAAGCAAGGTGTGAGGAAGTGTAGTCAAGGGAGCTGTGGGAGTCTGTAGGATTGAGTTTGATCACCATTATGGACAGTCTCTCCCTGCCATGGAAAGAGTGATGGGAAGGAAAGAGTAACATTTGTCTCACACACGCACACGCATGCCGGGCGATGTGGGGAGGTGACGGTTTAGTGGTATTGTCGCTAGATTTTTCACCCAGAAACCCAGGTCATGTTCTGGGGGCATGGGTTCAAATCCTGCAATAGCAGATGGTGGAATTTGAATTTAATAAATATCTGGAATTAGGAGTCCCAACAATGACCATGAAACTGTTGTCAGTTGTCGGAAAAACCCATCTGGTTCACTAATGTCCTTTAGGGAGGGAAACGGCTGTCCTTCCCTGGTCTGGCCTACATGTGACTCCAGATCCACAGCAATGTGGTTGACTCTTAACTGCCTTCTAAGCATTTGGGGGTGGGCAATAAATGCTGCCTGGTCAGCGATACCCTCATCCCATGAATGAATAAAGAAAAACAAAGGCAATGACCATTTCCAACAAGAAAAAAGCTAACCATCATTCCTTGACATTCAATAGCATTGCCAGCACTGACTACCCTACTACAAGCACATTGGATGTTACTATCGACATGAAACTGAACTGGACTCACATGTGGCTACAAGAACATGTCAGAGGCTAGGAGACCCATAGTAATTAAAATTAATTGAATAATACAGCATAGAAACGGGCCCTTTGATCCACCAAATCTATGCTGACCAACAAACACCAAACTACACAAATCCCATTTACCTGCACTTGGTGCACAACCTACCATGCGCTGACTCCCCAAAGCATGTCCACTATCTACAAGGCACAAGTATGATGAAACACTCCCCACTTGCCTCGATGGGTGCAGCACTCAAGAAGCTTGACACCATCCAGGACAAAGCAGCCGGCTTCGTTGACACCATATCTACAAACATCCACTCCCTCCACCACCGACACTCAGCAGCAGTGTGTGTACTATCTCCAAGATGCACTACAGAAATTCACCAAAAACCCTCAGACAGCACCTTCCAAACCTACAACCACTTCCATCTAGAAGGACCAGGGCAGCAGATACATGGGAACACTGCCACCTGCAAGTATCCCTCCAAGCTACTCACCATCCTGACTTGGAAATATATCACCATTCCTTCAGTGTCGCTGGGTCAAAATCCTGGAATTGCCTAATTCTAATGACATGGTGGTTCGACTTAACACTACATGGACAGCAGCAGTTCAGGAAGGCAGCTTCACTACCACCTGCTCAAGGGAAACTAGGGATGGGCAATAAATGCTGATTCAGTCCTTTTGGTCTAGGTACATGCATAAGTCAATTAAAAATGTTGTTAACTAGATCAAAATGAATGACCCAGGAGTTTTATGACAGACTAACCCCAAAATAAAGTCATAAAAGTGCAACATCAAACATATAAAAATTTTAAAAAGGGAGATTAACTGATATGGGCAGAATGAATAAAGACTACGCTGTTTTAAGTATTGTTAGATCTTTAAGCTGAGACGACAATTGCTTATCCATAGAATCCTTACAGTGTGAAAACAGGCCATTCAGCCCAATAAGTCCACACCAACCCTATGAAGAGCATTCCACCTAGACTCACATCCTTACCCTAAACAGCAGCTAACACACCTAACTTATACATTCCTGAACACTATGGGCAATTTAGCATAGCTAATCCACCTAATCTGCACACCTTTGGACTGTGAGAAGAAACCAGAGCACCCAGTGGAAACCCATGTAGATGCAGGGAGAATGTGCAAACTCCAAACAGTCACCTGAGGGTAGAATCAATCCTGGGTCCCTGGCACTGTGAGCCACCAAGTTGCAGAATCTGTAGATAACTTTGACTTCTTCACAAGTAGTTGTTTTCCCAGTTTGCTTTTTCATTGGCCACTATCTTTGGAGGTGATGAGGAAGAACCAAGGGAGAGAGAGAAATTCTTTCAGTCCATGCTCTTACCAATCCATATGACTTCTCTGTACCCTGCAGCTTAAAAGCAACTGTTGAAATATATTTCAGCATATGCTCTGGAGTCTGGTTCCAATGTCTTTTCAATCTGGCTGACTGGCAGGCAATCCTTCCATCTCTTAGCATGTGAAATTACACATGTGTAAATTGAGCAGCAGATATGGATTTCTTGAAACTGACACAGTTGCCTGGTTTTGATGCCTTTATTCTTCATGCAGTTAGCATTAGTCTGTGATGAGGTAACCACTTCAACCATCTTACATCTGTGGTTTGTCCTTTCTAAAAATGTTTCAGTACATGAAAGGTCTCAGGCAGACAATCAGATGGTAGAAGTTAAAATTTGAAAGACTTTATTTACCACTATCGCAACAATAGCAACAAGAACCTGGCATAATTCTTCATGTGTGGTCTAACAATTATAATGTCCCTTTATCTCATCTTGAAAGGAAATGGAACAGCATCCCCCCTGTTTACCCTGTCAAACTTCTTCATCAAAACCTCCATCAGGAGCCCCAGCCTACTGAATACTTAATGTGTCTTTCATTTCCCTCCTCCATTAAAAACAGGATAGAATACTTTTTAACTTGGGACGTGGACATTCCTGAAAGAGCAGCATTGGTTGGGCATGTCCCTATTGCTCTGTGAAGTGGGTGACCCTGGCAGAGTTCAGAGTGAATGTTGGTGACCAGATCATTGCTAGCAAATGCCACTTCACAGAATTGTGAATGACCCCTTGATCATTTTCTGAAGAATAGATTATTATCATAGAAAATATTTGGGTTGGATTTGTTCTGCTTATTGCGTACAGTACATTTCTACATGATTAGATTGATGTCAGTGTTCTAGCAGTACTGGAATACATTAACTAAGGGTATGCCTAGTTCTGGAAGAAATGTCGTCAGAATGTTGATCGGAACCATAGCCTTTTTCCTGTATGAGTGTCTTCAGTCATACAGTTCATACGTTTGGAGGTGACACCAAAATTGGAGGTGTAGTGAACAGCAGTAGTGAACAGGTGTAGTGTACCTCAGATTACAACAGGATCTTGACCAAATGGGCCAATGGGCTGAGAAGTGGCAGATGGAGTTTAATTCAGATAAATGTGAGGTGCTGCATTTTGGGAAAGCAAATCTTAGCAGGACTTATACACTTAATGGTAATGTCCTGGGGAGTGTTGCTGAACAAGGAGACCTTGGAGCGCAGGTTCATAGCTCCTTGAAAGTGGAGTCGTAGGTAGAGAGGATAGTGAAGAAGGCATTTGGTATGCTTTCCTTTATTGGTCAGAGTATTGAGTACAGGAGTTGGGAGGTCATGTTGTGGCTGTACAGGACATTGGTTAGGCCACTGTTGGAATATTGTGTGCAATTCTGGTCTCCTTCCTATCGGAAAGATATTGTGAAACTTGAAAGGGTTCAGAAAAGATTTACAAGGATGTTGCCAGGGTTGGAGGATTTGAGCTATAGGGAGAGGCTGAACAGGCTGGGGCTGTTTTCCCTGGAGCGTCAGAGGTTGAGGGGTGACCTTATAGAGTTTTACAAAATCATGAGGGGCATGGATAGGAGAAATAGACAAAATCTTTTCCCTGGGGTCGGGGAGTCCAGAACTAGAGGACATAGGTTTAGGGTGAGAGGGGAAAGATATAAAAGAGACCTAAGGGGCAACTTTTTCACACAGAGGGTGGTGCATGTATGGAATGAGCTGCCAGAGGAAGTGGTGGAGGCTGTACAATTGCAACATTTAAGAAGCATTTGGATGGGCATATGAATCGGAAGGGTTTGGAGTGATATGGGCCAGGTGCTGGCAGGTGGGACTAGATTGGGTTGGGATGTCTGGTCGGCATGGAGGGGTTGGACCGAAGGGTCTGTTTCCATGCTGTACATCTCTATGACTCTATGACTCTATATCATGTAGAGTGTGTTAAATTGGCTGAAGACTATAGCGATGCTGGGGACTGCTGGTGTAGGCTGAGATGGACCATCCACCAAGCTCTTGGACCAGATTGTTACAAATCCTTTAGCATTGCCTTCTACACCCATGTTCTGGACTTGAGAATGGGGATATTTGTGAACCTTCCTCCTCTAGTTTAATGTTTAATCATCCACCTCCATTCACAATGGCTGTGGCAGGACCACAGAGTTAGATACATTAAAAAAATATTTCATGGGAACGTGGATGCCACAGCTGAGGCCAGCATTAGGGCCCATTCCTAATTGCCCTTGAACTGCTTGTTAGGTTATATCAATCGCCAGTTAAGAATCAACCACATTGCTGTGGGTCTGGCGTTCACATGTAGGCCAGATCAGGTCAGGATGGTAGATTTCAATCTTTGAAGGGCATTAGTGAACTAGATGAGTTTTTAGGTATTTTCAGAGATTTTATTACATGGAGCAGATGGGAGTTGAACCTCGGCCTCCTGGACTCAATGGTGGGGACATTACCACTGCATCATAAGTACCCTCAGATGAGCTTTTACCAATACTGAGGCTATCTTTCAATTCAGGATTTTTATTACTTAATAAAATTTAAATTACATTTATTATTATAATTTATTAAACAGCTTTATGTTAAAATTCAGCATTGGGGTCTTGTGGTAGTGTAGGCAGAGGTGGGTACTGCAGATGCTGGAGATTAGAGTCAAAATTAGAGTGGTGCTGGAAAGGCACAGCAGGTCAGGCAGCATCTGAGGAGGAAAATCGACGTTTCGGGCAAATTCCTGATGAAGGGCTTTTGCCTGAAATGTCAATTTTCCTGCTCCTCGGATGCTGTCTGACCTGCTGTGCTTTTCCAGCGCCACTCTAATCTTGACACTAATGGTAGTGTCCTTACCTTTGAGCCAGGAGCCTGGCTTCAACTCCCACCTGCTCCAGAGGTGTGTAATAACATCCTGGAACAGAGTTGTATAGAACTATCCATTAGTTAAAATTCAGCATTTAGGTCTTGTAACATAGTGGTCACCTCTGGCTCAGGAGCCCCTATGTCAAGTGCTACCTGCAGCAGTTGTTCTCCTAATAGAATTGATTCGAAGCATCTGAGTTAAAATGTATTGGTAATTATCAGTATTGTAATCAAAAGAATAAACAATTATTTTTATGTGTTTATTACCTAGTTTATAGTTTGCTAATATCTTCTGAATTACTAATATGAGATGAGTCACTACCATTAATGTGGCCCTACCCTAATCCAGTGCACTGTACCTGATACTGTGTGCTGTTGCTAAGAATCACAGTCTATTTAAATAGTTCCAACCTTTGGCTATAAGGGTCCCATTTCGACTTTCTGTGATTGAATATGAAGGGACCATATAGGGATCAAGCACCCTATATATATCCACCTGAAGTTTCCTCTTTATTCGGGGAAGTATCTAAGAACAGAAAAAATAGGACCAGGAGTATTCACCGCAATTAAAAATAAACAGTTTACATTTATATGGAATCTTCCTGCAGCTCAAACTCCTTACCAGACAATTAAATACATGTTTTGCAGTGTTGTCACTGTTGTAATCACAGAATCACAGAATTATGATGGTGCATAAGAAGGCTATTTATTTCATTGTCCCTGTACTGGCTCTCTGAGTGTTGTGGCATTCTCTTGTCTTTTCTCCTTCATCCTACACATTTTTATTTAAAATATCACTCAATGCCGCTCCTGAATGGCTCAATTGAACCTGCCTACACCAAACATCCAGCAAGTGCATTCACGCACAGAAATACTCACTTTGTTAAAAAGAGCTTTTCCTCACCTCTCATTTGTTTTTGTTTTACAAGATGTTTTAAGTCTGTGGCCCCTGGTTCTCAATTAGTTTTTATCTGCTCTGTACAGTCCAGCCCTAGGAGTTGCAGTCTAAAAATAAGAGATAAGCCATTCAGGACAGAGATGATGAAGAATTTCTTCCCTCAGAAAGTTGTGAACTTGTGGAATTCTCTCCCACAGGAATCTGTTGGGGCCACTTTGTTAGATATATTCAAGATGTGGAGGTGCTGGTGTTGGACTGGGGTGGACAGAGTTAAAAATCACACAACACCAGGTTATAGTCCAACAGGTTTATTTGGAAGTTCTAACTTTTGAAGCGTTAATACCAAATGAAGAAGCAACACTCTGAAAGCTAGTGCTTCCAAATAAATCTGTTGGATGATAACCTGGTGTTATGAGAGATATTCAGGAGGGATTTGGATGTGGCCCTTGCTCTAAAGGGGGCAAGGGGTATGGAGAGAAAGCAGGAATGGGATACTCAGATAGAGTGATCAGGAATGATCATATTGAATGGTGGTGCAGGGTTGAAGGGCCGAATGGTTGACTCCTGCACCTATTTTGTATGCATCTATGCTTCTATCCTTATGATTTTTAAAACTCCTATATATCCCGTCTCAGCAAGTTCCTCTACAGAGAAAATGCACCCCAACTTCTCCAATCTATCATAAAGGAAGTGTCTTTGGTTGTGAATCCTATCAGGTCGCATGGATCGGTTGGAGCGGCAGTTAGAGGCAATGAGGAATTTACAAGAGCTCGGGGGTGTGATGGTGGCAGTTATAGGAAGGGAGAAAAGCTGCAGATACAGTCAGGTGGATGGTTAACTCCAGGAAAGGTAGGAGAGGTGGGCAGGTAGTGCAGGAATCTTCTGTGGCTATCTTCATTTCAAACAAGTATGCTGTTTTGAAAAATGTAGGGGGTGATAATGGAATGTAGCACGAGCAGCCAAGTTTCTGGTATCGAGACTGGCTCTAATGCAATGAGGGTTACGTCGAGTTCCAAGAGATCAATTGTGTTAGGGGACTCTCTAGTCTGAGGTACAGACAGACCTTTCTGTGGCCAGCAGCGAAAAATCAGAATGGTGTGTTGCCTCCCTGGTGCCAGGATCAAGGATGTCTCAGAGAGGTGCAGAATGTTCTCAAGGGGCGAGGGACCAGCAGGATGTCATCGTACAAATTGGAACTAACGACATAGACAGGGAAAAGGATTAGATTCTGAAGGGAGAATATAGAGAGTTAGGCAGGAATTGAAAAAGGACGTCATCAAGGGTAGCAATATCTGGATTACTCCTGGTGCTGTGAACTAGTGAGGGAAAGATAGGAGGACAGAGCAGATGAATACATGACTGAGGAGCTGCTGCAGGGGAGAAGGGTGAACATTTTTGGATCATTGGAATCTCTTCTGCAGTAGAGGTGACCTGTACAAGAAGGACAGATTGCACCTGAATTGGAAGGGGACTAATATACTGGCAGGGAAATTTGTTGGAGCTGCTCTTGAAGATTTAAATTGGGGGGGAGTGGGATCCAGGAAAATCAATCTGAGAAAGGGAGTGAGTCAAACAATCAGGGCAGGACAGAACAAAGCAGAGAACAAGATAGGACTGATAAATTAAACTGCATTTATTTCAATGCAAGAGGCCTAACAGGGAAGGCAGATGAACTCAGGGCATGGTTAGGAACATGGGACTGAGATATCATAGCAATTACAGAAACATGGCTCAGGGATGGGCAGGACTGGCAGCTTCATGTTCCAGGATACAAATGCTACAGGAAGGACAGAAAGGGAGGCAAGATAGGAGAGGGAGTGGTATTTTTGATAAGGGATAGCATTTCTGATGTACTTAGGGAGGATATTCTTTGGAATACATCCAGGGAAGTTATGTGGGTGGAACTGAGAAATACGAAAAGGATGATCACCTTATTAGGATTGTATTATAGACTCCCTAATTGTCAGCAGGAAATTGAGAAACAAATTTGTCAGGAGAATCCGGTTATCTGTAAGAATAATAGGGTGGTTATGGCTGGGGATTTTAACTTTCCAAACATAGACTGGGACTGCCATAGTGTTAAGGGTTTCAATGGAGAGGAATTTGTTGAGTGTGTACAAGAAAATTTTCTGATTCAGTATGTGAAAGTACCAACTACAGAAGGTGCAAAACTTGACCTACTCTTGGAAAATAAGGCAGGGCAAGTGACTGAGGTATCATTGGGGGAGCACTTTGGGGCCAGCGACTATAAGTCTATTAGTTTAAATTAGAGATGGAAAGGATTAGACCGAACCTAAAAATTGAAGTTCTAAATTGGAGGAAGGCTAATTTTGACAGTATTAGGCAAGAACTTTTAAAAGCTGATTGGGGGCAGATGTTCGCTGGTCAAAGGGACGGCTGGAAAATGGGAAGCCTTCAGAAATGGGATAACGAAAATCCAGAGAAAGTATATTCCTGTCAGGGTGAAAGGAAAGGCTGGTAGGTATAGGAAATGCTGGATGACTAAAGAAATTGAGGTTTTGATTAAGAAAAAGAAGGAAACAAATGTCAGGTATAGACAGCAGAGATCGAGTGAATCCTTAGAAGATTATAAAGGCAGTAGGAGTATATGTAAGAGGGAAATCAGGAGATCAAAAAGGGAACATGAGATAGCTTTGGCAAATAGAGTTAAGGAGAATCCATAGGGTTTTTACAAATATATTAAGGACAAAAGGGTAACCAGGGAGAGAATAGGGCAGCTCAAGGTTCAGCAGGCAGTCTATGTGTGGAGCAGCAGGAGATAGGCAAGATACTAAACGAGTATTTTACTGTGGAAAAGGACATGGAAGATATAGAATGTAGGGAAATAGATGGTGACATCTTGAAAAATGTCCATATTACAGAGGAGGAGGTGCTGGATGTCTGGAAGTGAATAAATCCCCAGGACCTAATCAGGTATATTCTAGAACCCTGTGGGAAGCTAGAGAAGTGATTCCTGGTCCCTTTGCTAGATATTTGTATCATCGATAGTCACAAGTGAGGTTCCTGAAGACTGGAGGTTGGCTAACGTAGTGCCACTATTTAAGAAAGATGACAAGGAAAAGTCAGACCAATGATCCTGAAATTGGTGTTGGGCAAGTTGTAGGAGGGATTCCTGAGGGATAGGATGTACATGTATTTGGAAAGGCAAGGACTGATTAGGGATAGTCAACATGGCTTTGTGCGTGGGAAATCATGTCTCATGAATTTAATTGAATTTTTTGAAGAAGTAACAAAGAGGATTGATGAGGGGAGAGCAATAGATGTGATCTATATGGACTTCAGTAAGGTATTTTTCAATGTTCCCCATGGGAGACTGATTAGCAAGGTTAGGTCTCACGGAATACAGGGAGAACTAGCCATTTGGATACAGAACTGGCTCGACAGTAGAAGATAGAGGGTGGTGGTGGAGGGTTGCTTTTCAGACTGGAGGCCTGTGACCAGTGGAGTGTTGCAAGGATTGGTACTGGGTCTACTACTTTTCATCATTTATGTAAATGATTTGGGGATGTTAACATAGGAGACATAGTTAGTAGGTTTGCAGATGAAACCAAAATTGGAGGTGCAGTGGACAGTGAAGAAGGTTACCTCAGAGCACATCGGGACCTTGATCAGATGGGCCAATGGGCCGCGGAGAGGCAGATGGAGTTTAATTTAGATAAATGCAAGTGCTGCATTTTTGAAAAGCAAATTAGGGAAGGACTTACACACTTAATGGTAAGGTCCTGGGGAGTGTTGCTGAACAAAGAGACCTTGGAGTGCAGGTTCATAGCTCCTTGACAGTGGAGTCACAGGTAGATAGGATAGTGAAGAAGGCATTTGATATGCTTTCCTTTATTGGTCAGAGCATTGGGTAGAGGGGTTGGGAGGTTATGTTGCGGCTGTACAGGACATTGGTTAGGCCACTTTTGGAATATTACATGCTATTCTGATCTCCTTCCTATTGGAAGGATGTTGTGAAACTTGAAAGGGTTCAGAAAAGATTTACAAGTTTTTTGCCAGGGGTTGGAGGATTTGAGTTATGGGGAGAGGATGAATAGGCTGGAGCATTGGAGGCTGAGGGGGTGACCTTATAGAGGTTTATAAAATCATGAGGGGCATGGATAGATTAAATAGACAAAGTATTTACCCTGAGGTGTGGGAATCTAAAACTAGAGGGCATAGGTTTAGGGTGAGAGGGCAAAGATATAAAAGAAACCTAACGGGCAACTTTTTCACGCAAAGGGTAGTACGTGTATGGAATGAGCTGCCAGAGGAAGTGGTGGAGGCTGGTACAATTACACCGTTTAAAAGGCATTTGGGTGGGTATATGAATAGGAAGGGTTTGGAGGGATATGGGCCAAATGCTAGCAAATGAGACGAGATTAGGTGAGGATATCTGGTTGGCATGGACGAGTTGGCCCAAAGGGTCTATTTCCGTTCTGTATAACTCTATGACTCTGTGACTCTATGCAGTATCCCATCCCTGGAACTATGCTTGTAAACCTCTTCCATAGTCTCTCCAATGCATTCACATTCCTCGTAAAGTCCGGTGCTCAGAACTGTGCACAAAACTCCAGCGGAGGTCTGGTGTCCTTCATAAACTCAAAATAACCTCCCTGCTCTTGTCATCTATGACTCTAGTAATGACGCTGAGAATATTGCATGCTTTCGTAATTGCTCTGTCTTGATTTGGGGACTGTTCCATTAGATTGAAAGATGGCAAATGTAACTCCTTTGTTAAAACAGGGAGGGAGAGAGAAAGCAAGAAATTATGGGCTAGTAAGCTTAATATCTGTCATTGGGAAAATATTAGCAGCTATTATTTAAAATAGGACATCTGGAAAAGTTCTCAGAAATTAGACAGAGTCAACATGGTCTTGTGAAAGGGAAATCAATTTTGACCAATCGATGGAATGGTCTTTGAGGAGGTTAACGCATGCTGTGGATAAAAGGGAGTTGGTTAATGTATCGTACTTAGATTTTGAGAAGGAATTTGATGAGGTATCACATCAAATGAAAAAATGAAAGCTTGTGGCATAGAGGATTACATATTGGCATGGATAGAAGATTGGCTGGCTAACAAGGTAAAAAGAGGAGATGTAAATGTGTCTTTTACAGTTTGACAGGATGTAATGAGTGATGTGCCACAGGGATCAGTGCAGGGGCCTCACTGTTATAACTTAGATAAATGAATTGAATGAAGGGATTGAAAGGTATAGTAGCTAAATTTGCTGATAACACAAAAATAGTAAGTTGTAAAGAAGACACAAGTAGGTGACAAAAAGATATTAATTTTTTGTGAGAAGCAACAATGTGGCAAATGCAATCTAACTAAATGCAGTGTAAAATTGCCCATTTAGCAGAAAGAATAAAAAAGAATCATATTACCTAAATGGTGAAAGACCACAGAAGTCTGAGGTCGAGAGAGACCAAGGTATTCTCAGGAATGAATTGATTTGATTAATTATTGCTACATGTACTGAGATACAGTGTATAATAAGGACTGATTAGGGATAATTAGCACGGCTTTGTGTGTGGGAAATCATGTCGCACAAACTTGATTGAGGTTTTTGACAACGTAACCAAAAGGCTTGATGAAGGCTGTGCGGTAGATGTTGTCTACAAAGACTTTAGTAAAGCCTTTGGCATGGTTCCACATGATAAACTAATTAATAAAGTTAGATCACATGGGGGATTCAAAGAGAGCTTGCCAATCGGATACAAAATTGGCTTGACAGTAGGAGACAGAGGGTGGTGGTGGAGAATTGGTTTTCGGACTAGAGGTCTGTGACCACCAGTGTTCTCCAGGGATTGGTGCTGAGTCCACTCTTGAATGTAATTTATTTAAACAATTTGGATGAGAATTTAGGAGGCATGGTTAGTAAGTTTTGCAGATGACACTGAAATTGGTGGTATAGTCGATAGTGAAGAAGGTTATGAAAGATTACAAAGGGATCTTGATCAGATGGGCTGAGGAGTGGCAGATGGAGTTTAATTTGGATAAATGTGAGGTATTGCATTTTGGTAAAGGGCAGGACTTATATAGTTAATAGTAGGGCCCTGGGTAGTGCTGTTGAACAGAGACCCAGAGGGTCAGGTACACAGTTCTTTGAAAGTTGTGTTACATGTAGACAGGGTGGTCAAGACGGCATTTATTGCTTGCTTTCATTGCTCAGACCATTGAGTATGGGAGTTGAGATGTCATATTGAGGTTGTACAGGACCTTGGTGAGGCCACTTTTAGAGTACTGTGTTCAGTTCTCATCGCCCTGTTGTAAGAAGGATATTATTAAATCGGAGTGTGTCATAGTTCGCATATGACACTAAGATGAGTTTTGGGTCAAAGGTTGCAGAGGACACTAAAAGTCTTCAGAGGAATAGAAACAGCATAAGTGAGTGGGCAAGGGTCTGGCAGATGGAGTATAATGTTGGTGAATCTGAGGTCATCCATTTTGGTAGGAACAACAGCAAAATGGATAGTAATTTAAATGGTGAAAAATTGCATGCTGCTATGCAGAGAGACCTTGGTGTCCTTGTGCATGAATCACAAAAGGTTGGTTGCAGGTGCAGCAGATAATAAGGCAGCTAATGGAATATTGTCCTTCATTTCTAGAGGGATGGAGTTTAAAAGCAGGGAGATTATGCTGCTGCTGCATAGGGTACTGCTGAGACCATACCTGGAGTACCATGTAGAGTTTTGGTCTCCTTCCTTGAGAAAGGATGTACAGGTACTGGAGGGGGTGCAGAGGAGTTGATTCCAGAGTTGAGAGGGTTGGCTTATGAGGAGAGTCTGAGTAGACTGGGACTATTCTCATTGGAATTTAGAAGACTGAGAGAGGGATCTTATAAACACAGGAAATTCTGAAGGGAATAGATCAGATAGAAGCAGGGGGGTTGTGGAGGATGAAACCAGAACTAGGGGGCATAGCCTCAAAATAGGGAGGAGTAGGTTGAGGACTGAGTTGAGGAGGAACCTCTTCACCCAAAGGGTTGTGAATCTGTGGAATTCCCTGCCCAGGGAAGCAGCTGAGGCTACCTCGCTGAATGTTTTTAAGGCAAAGCTAGATTTTTGAACAGTAAAGGAATTAAGGGATACAGTGAGAGGGCAGGTAAGTGGAGCTGAGTCCATGAAAAGATCAGCCATGATCTTATTGAATGGCGGAGCAGGCTCAACGGGCCAGACGGCCTACTCCTGCTCTTAGTTCTTATGTTGTCTAACTTATAGGTAAATTTGTACAAAGTAAATAGTTTAGACTTTCTCACCTATTCATTGTGTGTGCTCAACTCAGACTTTAGAGTTAGTAGGTGAAACTAAAGCCTTCAGTATTCTATCGGCCTTGCTAATTGCTGCTCCATCTTGAATGGATGATTTCATTTTAAAAAGTAGTAGACGGTCCGCTCATTATCACATTGATATTAGTGGGATCTTGCTATGCAACTGTGAAAAATGCTGTACAAGGCACTTTATGAATACAAGCCTATTTTTTTCCACTGCTGAAAATGTGGAATTAGCATCTTAGATGCATCTAATCATGAATTTGACCTGGTAGCTCAACACTGGGAACTCTAAGAGGTTAAAATATCTCACATCCTTTAGTCAAATTCCACTAACTAATAAACACAGCCCTTATCTGTGTTTCAGTCTGGGAATATCCAGCTGGCAGGTGGTAGAATAAATAAACAAGTGACATTGAAAATGATTAGTGACAAATTAAAGTGCTTAAAAGTGACTAATTATTGAAAAAAGTCTAATTAATAAGATCAGCACTGCCTCTATTATGTCTTTAATGGGCAATCATTTTTTATGTTTTCTACCTGATTCAGTTAAAAGAACACTGCAGACTTTATTAGTCCTGGATTAAGTGATAACATGTTCTGAGTGGGGGAACTTAATGCATGTGACGCAAGCTAAGCTTGTAAAAGAGAATGTGTGGGAAGGTTTACAATGTAATGCACATTGCAACAGATGCCAAGGCAGAGGGGGGGATGGGGCAAGGCACAATACCTAATGAATGAAGGGACAAACCCTTCAGGAGAATCGTTAATTAAGTTTCCTTGTGCAACAGTGATAGTGCCCCTAACTCTGGAGAAGTTTGGGGTTCCAGTCCTACTTCAGGAAGTGATAACCTGGTGATAATTTGGAACAAATACAATGGAGTTGATTGAAAAAAAAATAGCATTGAGTAGGAAGATGGACAGGTTCGGGTAGGTCAGGGAGGTCAGGAGGAAAGGGAGGACTGGACATGGGATAAGGCTGGGCTTTCGAAGTTGGTGAAGTCAGCCATAGGCTGTAAACTCCGTGGGCGAAACATCAGATGTCATTCCTCCAGTTTACATTTGGCATCACTCACCCAAAGCAAAGGACAAAGGGAGCGCAAATGATGGTAAAGGGGTGATGGAGATGTAAAATGAGGTGTAAATGTTAACAGTGAAAAGGAGAAAATGGTTGCATTCTGCAGAGTAAACCCAACAAGACACAAGCAAGACATGGCTGGGTGTTGTTTTTATAATGAAAATGGTGTATAGAAGCAGTGATCTGAAGTTGTGGAACTCAATACTGAGTCCCAGAGGTTGTTAAAATCCTGAGTGAAAAAGAAGTTGTAGTACCTCCAACTTACTTTACCTTCATTGGAACACTATATAGCAGGCCCAGGAAATACCAACTCCCTCCTCCCTCACTACCCCCCAGCCCACTCCCACCATGTGACACCCTGACCTGAGCTATGTTTTGTTTATGTCTTGCCAACAGTGCTGTCAGCATTTTCAACACATTTTCTCCTCCTATCATTCACACCTATTTTGCATCTCTACCGCTTCTTTACTGCAATTACCCTTTGTCATTTGCTTTGGTTACCCTCGGCATCTATTCCCTTCGCACCTCCACTTCTCTATCAAAAGATTTCAAAACACCATTTTCCAGCTCCTTTCAGTTCTAAATATTAGACTCACACCATTAACTCTGTTTTCTCTCTCCACATCAGCTGCCAGACCTGCTGAGCTTCTCCAACATTTTCAGTTCGTATTCCATGTTTCCTACTCTTCCTTTTTGATGTCCTTTAAAAGCTCTCTTGCTGAAGAAGTTTTTACACATCTTAATATCTGGTTATATGACTCAATGTCAACTTTTAAGGTTGAGGCTCTTCTGAGGTCCTTTGGGATGTTTTACTACATTAAAATGCTATGAAAATGCAAGATGTTGGTCTCATTGGGGACCCAAACAGTAATTCCACAGGGTTACCATTGCTATCTATTGAAGACAGTGAGTTTTAGATTTGTTGATCCCTACCTTACAACAGCAAATACACTGAATATACCAAAGCAATTGATTAAGGGTTTTCTGAGGGTTTGAAAATCTCAGCATGGCTTCAGATTGAGCCACAGCTTAAATGGTCAAACAGACTCAACTTGCATTCCCAGAGGATCAATGGATGATTGAAGCAGGTTGGTCAAAATGATAAGAGGAGTTGTTAGAATCAGTGCAGTGAAACTATTTCCTCTGGTGGGTGAGGGGATCCCAACCTGAGACAATAGCAAGAAGCACATTTTCACACAAAAGTGTAATGATCATCTGGAACTCTGTCCTTCAACAGGCTATGTGTCATGTAATGGCTGTAGGACCCTGAAGCCATGAAGTTAGGGAACTGCAGCTCACCGGGCATAAATAATACAGTATGGGTGGCGTTAAAGAAAGAAGAGAGAAACACATGGGGAGCTAGGCATGAGCCTGAAGTCTAAGTTAGTAACATGTGCAGAGAGGCACAATGAGTAGATCAGCTAACGAAATATAATTGTTGAATCCCTACAATGTGGAAACAGGCTTCTAAGCCATTGAGTTAACCAACCCTCCCAATAACATCCTATTCCAACCACCCTCCCCCATCTTTGACCAGAGGAAACCCACGCGGACACAGGGAGAATGTGCAAACTCCACACAAACAGTCATCCAAGGCTGGAATTGAGCCCAAGTTCCTGGCACTGTGAGGCAGCAGTGCTAACCACTGAGCCACTGTGGCTAATGGAGTATAAGGTACTGAGTTGGATGATCAGAGTACATGCAAAGGGCCGAATGGCCTTCTGCTCTTCCTTTTACTACGTTTCTATGTTTGTAATGGTCTTGCAATAATCTGATGTAAAAGTAAAGCCTGGTCTAACTCTAAAAATCATGTTTAGTAGTACTTAATTTGAATATGTAATAATCTGCATTAAAGAAAGGAAGACAGTTCTTCACCTTACCTTGTCTTTGACCTGTCTGTCTTGAACTCAAACTCATCGTTGTGGGCATGAAACCGCATTGCAAAAGTTTATGGACAGCTGGAGAAATTGGAAAATGGGAAACTGAGCTTGTTAGGTTTGTGTTAGGCAAGAATTATATGGGTTATTACTTGAAATATTCTCAGAACAATGTGGGATATAGAACCAAGTAAAATAGTGTTGATGTACAGATCTAATTGAAGGGGTGCATCAGGTCTAAGAGGCTGAATGGGCTCCTCTTGCCAATCCTCTGTTCCTAACAAATCTAATACATGGGACTTTCTCATGTACATTCCAGCAGCAAAGGTTATATATCACCCTGCTATCACGGCAGTCAATTGACTTTTTATTGATTCTGACAAACCTATACGTCGTATATTTAAAAGACTATTTTTCCAGAAAGTAGGCTTTGTTTTCAGACATCTGACTATGTTCTGTCTCAGGGAAAGTGAATTATTGTTTTTGAGTCATGCTGGGACAATGGGTACTGTTGAGTTAAGCTACATCCTGTGTCCTTGGCAGGTCCCGTGCCATTTTTCAATGTCCGATTGCAGGTCAATTTTTTTCTTGTGTGTGTAGCTCATACCTTGGGAATCAGCTGTTTAAATCTTCCCAGTTTCCCACTGGAACACGATACTGCAAGAGTATTCAGGTACCTACCCCTTCAGTTACCACTGTTGGTGTTTCAAGGACTGAATCCAAGGAACAGAAAGACAAATCCAAAACTAATTTTCAGAATGAGCAGATTGTTGGCTTACTAGGTTACTAGGGGAGGCAATGGCCTGGTAGCATTGTCACTGGACTGTTAATCCCGAGATTGTTATGAGATGGGGGGAGTTCAATCGAAGAGGGTTCATCGTTAAGGCAAAGTATTGTTGTTGGGTAATACTAAGGAAATGTGTGCATTGTTGAAGGTGATTAGTGATGAGGCTAGTGATGCACAGGCTGTTGCTGGGGGTAAAGAGTTTGGTGTTGTGGGTTGAGGAGACTTTGGGCTATTGACTGGATCTTCTGGGCGTTGAGCTTGAACACAGCTCTCGCTTTCTGTTGGTATATTGAGTTCCTGTGGACGCTCCTAGTTGACGTTAACAACTTTGAGATGTAGAGTCCGAGTGAGTGCATGCAACACAAAATATGGACTGGAGTCCCTCTGGATGGTTGGTGTTTCTTTCAAGCTAGAACCACATAGCAATTCCTGCAAATGATGAGGTATCAGGCCTACAGATTGTTCTCTTCCAGTTGGATATCAATCTGTGAGGTTGGGGGATTAGGGATGGGTTGAGATACTAGGCAAGTCTGCTTCTACTAAAACATTGCTGCTAGGCTACACCATATCAAGTATTAATCGACAACTGGTCTATTGTAAAGTGTGAAAGACCCCTACGTACACACATTGACAGTGATAAGTGATAAACAGTGCTGTCCCAGGTGTGCACAGGACATCTATATAATGTGCCTTATCTCTGCCACATAATCCCAGGCTCTCATTGATCTCTGACCTCTAACAGCAAGGAACCTTGACTGGTTGACCTGGTTGTTCACACCTGAATGCATTGCCCAACACGGTCACACCTTTTAAGATTTGCAGTTTTGAGAGCTGGAGGTGATCAACTCAACAAAGCTCACAATATTGTCAAAGAATAAATCTCAAATCAGTCTGGATCGCTATGGGCTCTGATCTGAACAGCCGGCTCTATGATCTGAATCATCCTACTTCCATATTTTCAGGACCATTGCTCTCACACGTAGGTGCCAGCTATGTCTCAATGCTAACATATTGACCTCCCAGTCAGATGGCTCTGGGGTCAAGCTTCTGCTCAGTACGTTCCTGCTGAGGGAGTGTTACCCTGTCAGAGATGCTGGCAGCAGGAACAAGGATGGAAACCACAGAGTGGGTCCTGCACCTGGCCCAGGACTTCAGACTCAGACCTGAGCGCAGTGGGTGCACCTCTCACCCCAATTCATGTGCAGTCAGTCAACTGGAGCCTCCCCAGTTATTGGACTCTGATGTAATCTCCCTACCCCCACAGTCCTCGGCCCTGGGCTAGTTCCCACCTCATTGTATTATCTGTGGAGGGTCAGGGGAGTTTTCTATGGTGTGTGGCAAATATTCATATCCCAAAGCAAAATAACAAAAGCCATTTATCTTATCGCCATTTGTTGGATCATGCTATGCATGACATGACAACAATGACAAAGCTTCAAAATCATGTCACTGCTTGAAAGGGACCTTATGCTGTGATCAGGACAGGCACTACAGAAATGCATGTCTTATTATAATCAGGAGAGACATTGCTGGGCAGCCAATTCAATTATACCTGTTTCATTTCACCGACGTGTGAAATCAAAGTTTGATTTCAACAGAAATAGAATCCTTCATGGTGCATAAAACAGTCATCAAAAAATCCAATTTCACAGGGACTGGTGAAGGCTGTTTCATCCTCTGTAACCTGTTCATCCACTGACAGGAACACAAAGCTTCTATTATGTTGTAAAAATGCAACCGATCTCCTTGGCGAGTGGAGTGCATGCCATGGTTTGTGCAATGTTTTGACCATTTTGTTTCTTAAACCACAAAGCTGTGATGTAGTGGTAATGCCTCTAGGAGTAAGGTCTGCAGATGCTGGAGATCAGAGTTGAGAGTGTGTTGCTGGAAAAGCACAGCAGGTCAGGCAGCATCTGAGGAGCAAGAAAATCGGCATTGCGGGCCCAAGACCTTCATCAGGTTTCCTGATGAAGGGCTCCGGCCCGAAACATCGATTCTCTTGCTCCTTGGATGCTGCCTGACCTGCTGTGCTTTTCCAGCAACACACTCTCAACTCTGATAATGCCTTGAGCCCAGCAATCCCAGAAACCCAAGTGTTGACTTAGGGTCAGGGTTTCAGATCCCAGCACTCTTGAAAACTAGTGAAAATTGAATCAGTGTGCTTGGAATGAAAGATCTAGATCATAGAATCCCTACAGTGTGGGAACAGGCACTTCGGCCCAACAAGTCTACACTGACCCTCTGAAGAATATCCCACCCAAGCCCATTCCCCATTACTCTACATTTACCCCTGACGAATGCACTTAACCCACACATCCCTGAACACTATGGGCAATTTAGCATGGCCAATTCAGGTAACCTGCACATCTTCAGAACATGGGAGGAAACCCACACGGACCCAGAGAGAATGTGCAAAATCCACACAGACAGTTGCCCAAGGCTGGAATTGAACCCAGTCCCCTGGTGCTGTGGGATAGTAGTGCTAATCACTGAGCAATCGTGCTGCCCCAAAGGGCAACCATAAAACCATAGCTAGTTTCCACAAAAGCTGCTCTGTGAGTGCCCTTTCAAGGAGAGAAATCAGCTGTCCTTACATGACTTATCCCTCCAGAGCACTCTTACCGAGATTCAGTAAGTATTATTTGTGCCACACAAAAGCCAGGCAGCGACCATCTCCAACAAGAGGGAATCTAACCGTCACTGCTTCATTTTCAATGGCATTACCATCACTGACTCTCCCGCTATCAACATCCTAGGAGTTAACATGGACCAGAATCTGAACTGGACTAGCCATGTAAATACTATCACCACAAGAGCAAGTCGGAGGTTAAGAATCCTGCAGCAAGTAACTCACCTCCTGACTCCCCAAAGCCTGTCCACCATCTACAAGGCACAAGTCGGGAGTGTGATGGAATACCCCCAACTTGCCTGGATGGGGGCAGATCCAACAAGACTCAAGAAGCGTGATACCATCCAGGACAAAACAGCCACTAAATGTTCACTTCATACAGCATTTTCAAAGTTCATCTCTTCCACGACAGGGTACAAGCATGTATCAATTGCAAGATGCATGGCTCAATTCACTAAGACTACTTAGAAAGCACATTCATAACATACACTGTGCCAGCTAGAAGAACAAGGGCAGCAGATACATGGGAACACCACCCCCTGAAAGATCCCCCACAAATCACTCACTGTACTGACTTGGAAATAGATTGTTGTTCCTTCAGTGTCACTGAGTCAAAAATCCGGGAATTCCCTCCCCGACATTGTGGGTCTACATGGACTGCTGTAGTTCAAGAAGATAGCTCACTCCTACCATCTCAGGGCAACAAGGGATGGGCAATAAAGGCAGGCCCAACCAGCAATGCCCAAATCCCATGAACAAATCATTAAAAAACTCTGTCTGCCAAGTTCCTCCGGGGGTGTACACTATGGCGATATCCTGATCCCCGCCCTGAATCACCTGCTGGCTGTTGCTGTCTGACTGTCAATGGTTGTGAAGAGTGAAGAGTGATTTCTCACGAGAGAAGAGGATGAAGCTAATCAGCTCAGAGACACCTGAACTCATCGTGCAGCTGATTAATAACCCACTGAAGTTGGAATTCATCTGCGGGCCAACATATATCATCGACTCATCCCTTACTCTCCATTTCCTTCCAATCGCCCTGTGCCTGGAGAACTTTCAGCCACAGTTTAATCTAATCCTCCAGCTCAATCAGTCTCCTTGCACTGATTAACTAGCTTGTTTCTGTCAGCTCCCATCAATCACTGGCGCAAAGAATCAAAGCAGATTGTGAAAATTAATAGAAAATTAGTCCTCCTTTTCCTGTGACATACAAATCTGTAGAACTGTGGCACCTGAGAGTGGGATAGGAGCCATGTTCCAAACTCATTTCCAAAGATGACTCCAAATTATTGGCAGTGTTTATTCAAATAGATTTAGATTGAAGTTTTAATGTCATGTGTACCCAAGTACAGGGTACAACAGTACAGTGGAAAGTTTGTAATGTCACCGAACGTGGCGCCACCTAAGTACCTAGGTACAAAATCTTAATTACAGAAGTAGAAAACTAAAGGAATAAGTTAAAAAGTTCTGCACCACGGTCTTCTTAGTATAAAAGTAGAACAGAAAGAAATAAAGTTAAAGACTCAAACATTACAATGTCAAATATTGTGGGCCTGTTGCATGGTATTTCTTGAATCAACAAGAAAGGAAGACAGATTTCAGGCCCGAGTTAAATCAAACATGAATCTATCAAAATAGCAGAGCATGCTTGAGAAGCTGTATAGCGTATGTCTGCTCCTAACTCACATCTTTCTGTGTTCTGTTGGTTTAGCTAAGTTGGCTGGATTGCTGGTTTACAAGAGTGTGTGATACCAACAATGTGGGTTCAATTCTCATCACTGGTTTGAGGTTACCATAAAGGGCTTTCCTTCTCAACCTCATCCCTTGCCTGAGGTCTGGTGACCCTCAGGTTAAATCACAACCAGTTGCTTCTCCCTACTAAGAGAGCAGTCCCTATGGTCTAGGTAAGACTATAGTGAACCAACAAGAAATGTTCCATTGTGAGAGCTTCCTGTGTGCAAATTGGCTGTTATGTTTCCGACATTTCAAAAGTCCTTCATTGGCTGTTAAAGCCTTTGGGGTGCCTGATGGTCTTTTAAAAAATGTGCCATTAATAAAGAGTATAAATCTAAGAGAATAATGCAGTGCAGTAGGTGACCATTCAGCCCATTGTGGCTGCACTAGTTCTATTACCTAGTGCCAATCTTGTGCATTTTCTACATATTCCTGACAGAAATCTCATGGTAATGGTGTGCAGTGATAGGGGGAAAAGAAGAACTAGGAGCAGGAGTAGGCTATTCAGCCCCTCAAGTCTGCTCTGCCATTTGATACTATCATGGCTGATCTCATCTCAGTCATAACTCCACTTTCCTGCCTGCTCTCCATAACCCTTCAACCCATTACTAATCAAAACTCTGTCCATCTCCTCCTTAAATTTATTCGATGTTCCTGTATTAGCCAGACCTGAGGTAATGAATTCCACAAACTCCACTTTTTTTGGAGTCTTTCTTGACTTAAATGATAGTCTGCTTTTTGACTCTTCCTACAAAGTAGGTAGGTGCTGCTTTTCGGGTGAGATGTTAAACCAAGACTTGATCAGCCTGCTGACCCTTACTGAAAGAAGAACAGGGGAGTTATCTCGATGTCCTGGCAATCCTGGTCACCCTGTTATTGGAAGGATATTATTAAAATTGGATACTATTATTAAA